>NC_138997.1:141521582-142121582 GCF_964374135.1 Grampus griseus | reverse complement strand
GGATGGAGCCAGAGGTGGCGGGGGGAAAGTAGGCTTTAGGTGGGCAACACTGGGCTTTGTGTAGTGTGGGGCAGGTCATTTTAACCTCTGGCCTCAACACCCACATTCTTGTCACTTGTAGCCCTAATACAAGTGACATGGCCACCTCCACCTCCAAGGTCACGGGTGGGGACGTTAGCGCAGCCCTTGAAACAATCGTTCATCAAACAGCACCTTGAGTGCAGCTTGTGACCATGGTGCTTGAGGGTGGCCCCTCGGAGATGCCTTCCCCGAGCGCTTGAGCACACACACCCCCGCTAGATTACATTCTTTTTTTGTTTTTTGCGGTACACGGGCCTCTCAGTGCTGTGGCCTCTCCCGTTGCGGAGCACAGGCTCCAGACATGCAGGCTCAGCGGTCATGGCTCAGGGGCCCAGCCGCTCCACGGCATGTGGGATATTCCCAGACCGGGGCACGAACCTGTGTCCCCTGCATCGGCAGGCGGACTCTCAACCACTGCGCCAGCAGGGAAGCCCCTAGATTACATTCTTTTTTGATCTACTGTTCTTCTTGGTGGGGTCAGAGGGACCAGCGCTTTGACTTTTCTAACAGCTGTACTGAGGTGGAATTCACACAGCACACCCTTCACCCACTCAGAAGTGCAGTTCTGTGGTCTGGGGTGTACACTCAGTCTGGGGATGTGATTTCTGGAGGACTGTCCAACTCTGGTGAGCAGGGTAGAAGCGGCTCAGACCCCGTTTGAGTGTAGCCTGCTCAGATGTCCCTTTACTTCATTGCGTCTACACAGCAGGGCTCCAGAGGGTGCCTCTCGCCGGGCTACCTGGGCTGAACTCAGCCTGGCCTCCTGTGTGCCTTCGGACCTGTGTGCTTCAGTCTCGTCACCACTGGGCTCGGCCGGCAGTGTTGCCGCGTCGCAGCGCTGCCGTGAGGGTCCAGGGAGCGGCTGTATGTGGCGCCTGGGCCAGTGAGAGCCGGAGGGCCCAGCTGCCACATGGCATCGAAAAGTCTGAGCAGCAGGGGACCCTCTGTCTAAAGTGACATTTGCATTTCTAGGGTGGACCAGCCGTACCCAGTTTGAGGAAACGTGGGCCACCCTCCTCGGTGTCCTGGTGACTCAGCCCCTCGTGATGGAGCAAGAGGAGAGCCCCCCCGAAGTAAGGCTGCGGGCGGGCGCCGGTGTCTGCTGGCCGGCGCACGGGCACTTACAGCAGCTCGCGAGCCGTGCGTGCTGGGAGAGGCAGGGCAGCAAGCTCTCACTTTTCTGTCTCACCGTGTTTTTAAAAGGTAGCCAGATCATGTCATGACTGGTGTTCCAGAGCAGGAATGAGCCTCCCCAAGGTCTGGGTACCCTAGAATCGCGGCCGGAGTGCCTTTACCACAGTGCACTGCCCTTTCAGGGTCAGTAGCATTATGTCCTTTCTTGAAAATATTTTTCAGTTTTGTTTCTCAGTATTCAGGGTACAGTGGGTAGCAACATTTCATCAAAATGAAAAGGCACGTCATAAAGGCCACACATACGTACCTGTGTTCATTTCTCTTGACTGTTTTGCGAAAATTTTATCAGGCTTCTTGGGGTATTAATGCATATTATGTTACTTTAATATTAATAAAAAAACATGTTCAGATAAAGCAAAGCCTGAAACATTAAGTCATGAGATACGTTTTTAATTCTGACAGAAGGTATGGTATGAACGTCCAGAAATGGCAGTTCAGAGTATGTATGTCAGGAATCATCAGGGTTGTCTTTCACAGGTGTGGAACTAACAGGGTGTCATATGCAGAGTCCCTAAAATCAGTGAGGAAATTTAAGGACAGTTTCTTAAAAGTAATTCCTGTTTGGAGGTTTGTGCCTGTAGGAGACCTTGCTTTCAGAAGCAGCCATTTGCCCATCAGATTCATCTCAAACCACAGATGTGTGTGGGTTCTGGTGAACTGACGCAGACACAACAGGACCCTGGCTGGGAAGGCACATCCCTCTGTCGCACTCGGGGCGGGGGGGCGGGGGGCGCCCTCAAGTCCACGTGGCTGGACAGCCACGGCCCGCAGCTTCTGCCCACAGGTGGGGCAGCGGTGGTTGCCTGTGTTGTGACTTGGTGACGTGGGCTCCCCTTGCAGGAAGACACGGAGAGGACCCAGATCCACGTCCTGGCCGTGCAGGCCATCACCTCCCTGGTGCTGAGCGCCATGACTGTGCCTGTTGCCGGCAACCCAGCCGTGAGCTGCCTGGAGCAGCAGCCCCGGAACAAGCCCCTGAAAGCTCTCGGCACCAGGTTTGCCCGAGAAGCCGCGTGTCTCCAGGGGCGGCCTCGGTGGGAGCAGGGAGGCGCCAGGGTGCCCTTGCCTTTGCTGCCGGAATTAAAGACAGAAACCCCGTGCGGGGGGTGCAGACCCAAAGTGGCTTGCTGACTGAGGCCTGATGACTCGGGCATCCGGTGTGGAGGGCAGATTCCGAAGGAGCTGACAGAGCACCTGTGCAGGGCCTGCGGACGGGAACCGCCCACAGAGGGGGTGGGCCCAGGGCTTGGAGGTGTCTGTGTTTCCTTGAGGCAAAGCTGGGGGAAGCCTGGCGGTTTCCACTTGTAAGATTCGGAGGAACCAGATGTTCTGTAACCTTTGTTCTGAAACCTTAGGTTTGGGAGGAAGTTGAGCATCATCAGAGGAATCGTAGAGCAGGAAATTCAAGCGATGGTTTCAAAGAGGGAGAATATCGCCACCCATCATCTGTACCAGGCGTGGGACCCCATCCCTTCTCTGTCTCCAGCTACTACAGGTACCTGTGGGGAGAGGGCCGGGTGTCCCTGGGGCTTGCGGGGAGGATGGGTTGAGCGTGGGTGTCAGCTTATGCCCTGGGCCGGTGGGCACAGCTGGACAGTCCTGGCGCCGAGGCGGGATCCCAGGAGGGCCCGTCCACCAAAGCTGTCGTCTGGGCTCCCAGAGGGCCGCCGGCTGGGTAGTCGCCTCGTTCGCGGCTACTGACTCTTAGCTTTTACACCTCAGCCCACAACCGGTTCCTGTTCAGAGTCTGAAGCTGGTCTGTTACAGAGAAAAAGTGATAATTCAGCATCGCCCCGCTGGCCCTGCCGGCTTAACGGGTTGTGAAGGGATAGAGCACCCCCGAGCCCCTCGTGGCCGTGCGGGCGGCACTCACGCGCCCTTGCTCCCGCAGGTGCCCTCACCAGCCACGACAAGGTCCTGCTGCAGGTCAACCCCGAGCGGGAGCTGGGGAACACGAGCTACAACCTCGGCCAGGTCAGTCCCCCAGCCTCCGTCCAGCGCGAGGCCCCATGGGGCGCGTGGGGACCGGGGGGCCTGTCGGGGTTCTCAAGCTCCTCCCCACCGCGCCCTCTGCAGAGTAAGCATGGCATTCTGTTGCATTTGTGGGGGGCTTTGTTAAGCAAGTAATTCAGAGAAACGGGGTCCTCAAGTGACTGCCAGTGAGGACAAGTTTTGAAAAGAGGTCTCACGTTCTGGTTCAGTTTTGTGCCGAGACCTCACGCAGATGTCCCTTAGGAGTGAAAGTGTCCTTCCCTAGAGGCTCTTTCCTTCCCTCTCCTCGGCCGCTGCCGCCCGGCGCTTCATCAGGCCCTGAGTCCTGAAGGCAGAGCGCCCGGCAGCCCTGCTGAGTGCCAGGGGCTGCTCGCCTCGGGGGCCCCGGGCCGCACCTGCGGCTCCGCGCCCCTTGCCTCCGGCCCTGAGCGTCAGCTCCCTGTCCTGTGCCCCTTGAAGGTGTCCATCCGCTCCGTGTGGCTGGGGAGCAGCGTCACGCCCCTGAGAGAGGAGGAGTGGGCCGAGGAGGAGGAGGCCCCCGCGCCGTCGTCCCCGCCCACGTCTCCAGTCAGCGCCAGGTTCCCGTCTGCCTTCTGTGTTCAAGCGCTCGGAGAGCTCTGATTAGTCACTTGACTTTCTGGGCTGTTTCTGGAAATGAACCTCTCATCTCTGTTGGGGGGACATTGCAGGAAACACCGGGCTGGAGTCGACATCCATTCCTGTTCGCAGTTTTTGCTCGAGTTGTACAGTCGCTGGATCCTGCCGTCAAGTTCGGCCAGGAGGACCCCCGTCATCCTGATCAGCGAGGTGGTGCGGTCGGTGCGTTTGCCCGCCCCCCTGCCCCCCGCCCCCCACCCGGGGTTCCCGGCCTCTGGGCGCCCGTGCGGGGACGCGTAGACACAGGTGGAGGATGTAGTACTTCTGGAGCCAGGGAAGGAGCGGTTTCCGCTGGTCCAGTCCCTGGCAGTGACACCCGGCAGTCCAGCGGGGGTGTCGTGGGGACGGCATGTTAACTGTAAGGTCTGAAGGGTCACCGTCCTTGTCTACATTGTCTCCTCGGGGGCTTGTGACAGACGGTCCCCTGACCACCAACCCACCGACCACCCAACCACCAAATTGGTGCTTGAGAAGCACCAATTTAGAGCAGTTGTTCTCCAGCTGTCGGCCAGGGGATTTCTCTGCATCCTTGAGATTGGTGGGGACCCCAAGGAGCGTTGGTGTGTGTCGGTGACATCCATCCGTGCTTGCAGTATTGGAAGTCACATCTGAGAAGGTTTAAAAGTTACTTATTCAGTGCTGCCTTCTCTACGTCACCCAGGTTAGCCATCCAGCAAGGAGAGATGCCCAGTTACTGGAACCGTCTTGTTACCTGTGCAGCACAGAGTTTTTGTTATTTTTACCGAAAGATGTCTCTTTTAGGTAAAGACAGACTTTTTTTTTTCCAAGTCTGTTTTTCTCAATACTCCTTTAAAGTTTTCTAAATTGTTTCATATCTGGTCAAGTTGAGTTTTTTTTTTTTTTTTTTGAGTTATGTGGGCCTCTCACTGTCGTGGCCTCTCTCGTTGCGGAGCACAGGCTCCGGACATGCTGGCTCAGCGGCCATGGCTTCTGGGCCTAGCCGCTCTGCGGCATGTGGGATCTTCCTGGACCAGGGCACGAACCCGTGTCCCCTGCATCGGCAGGTGGACTCTCAACCACTGCGCCACCAGGGAAGCCCAAGTTGAGATTTTTAAGAACCTCATTTTTAATTTGTAATGTAAGTTACAAATAGATTTTTTCAAAAAAGTCAACAAGTTTAAGTACTGCTAAAGAGCTTAAATTTTTAAAAGTTATCCATTTAAAAATAATAAGGATAACAATTTCTATTTTAAAATAATCTTTTTAAATTAGTTTTTGTGCACTTTTGCAAATCTCTTTAATGTCTGGCTCATTAGAAGTCCCCTGAGGGGACTTCCCTGGTGGTCCAGTAGTTAGGACTCCACGCTTCCACTGCAGGGAACGAGGGTTCGATCCCTAGTCAGGGAAGTAAGATCCCACATGCCGCATGGCGCGGCCAAGACACTTGTATCTCCTCTGCACTCAGTCTGTTAATATTAAGTAATTTCTAGAAAATACCACTGTACAGTTGGGAGAGCACAGGAGAGAAAGGCAAGTAGGGTCTTAGCATTTTTAGGAAAATAGTTTTGACCTTGTGGCCCTGAGAGGCTCACCTAAGAAGTGCTCTTTTAGATGACTTGCTGAGTGTCCTGCTGGCTTGTTGGTTCAGCTCACCTGGGGCCTCTGAGAAAGGGCCGACCCCAGCCTTCCCTCACGCTCCTAAAGAAAAAGGGCCTTCGTGCCTAATCAAAGTTTGTTTTTAGACGTAATGTGAACACTGAACGTTTCGGGGAGACAAAAAGAATCATCGCCAAAGCATTAATTTCCGAAATGATCACCCATTTCTCCGTTCCGGGGCTTTGGGTAGCTTCGCCGGCGGTGGCCTGGGGGGTGGGTTCCCACACGGCAGCAGTGTGTGCGTACAGGCACTAGGAGGACGTGCGGGTACAGGGTTACAGTGTAGTTTAGGTTTCCGGGTTTTGTTGGTTGCTTTTGCCGGCCAGGGCCCCTGTGAAGTCCCGCGTCGCGCACTTCCCATAGCGTAACTCACCCCTTCCTGCCCGAATGTCCCGTCGCCAGCTTCTCGTGGTCTCAGACTTGTTTACGGAGCGCAGCCAGTTTGAGACGATGTACCTGACGCTGACAGAGCTGCGGAGGGTGCACCCTTCGGAAGACGAGATTCTCCAACAGTACCTGGTACCCGCCACCTGCAAGGCGGCCGCCGTCCTCGGGATGGTGAGTGGGAGGCGGCGTGGGGCCTGGGCGCGCGTCGCTGTGGAGTGTGCGGGGCTGGGCGAGCCTCGGCTGGGGCTCCTGTCCCCTGGTCCCTCAGGTTATCCCGGTGCCTGGCCCTGGACGGGCTCGGCTGTGCCGGAGGGGCAGCGGGGCTGGCTCCTCCTGGACGGTCGCCTGCGGCCCACAGCGCCCCACCCTCCTCCCCCGTGTGCTGCCGCCCTCCGTGCTCCCGGTCCCCAGGGCCTCCTCCCGGGGCCGTTTGTCTCTGACCCTGCGCTCCCACCCCCGGAACTGGGTCCTGTGCTCTGTTCTGAGCCCGGGGCCCGGGCGGGCCTCCTCCTGAGCCTCGTAGCTGTGCCTCTAGCTGATCGGGACTCGCCACCTTCTGTGGCCACATCACCACGCGGTTCGGTCGCAGGAAGTACTGACCGCGGGCCCGGCCATTTCTTAGAGCGTGTTAAAATAGCAGCCCTGCCGTTGGAGGCAAATAGCGTGACTCCAGGCCACGTGGCATCGGCCGGTCGCTGCTGTTTCTCGCTCATGTCTCCTGGAATCCAGCTCTATGCTAGAATAGAGACTCGTTCCCTGAACAAACGCAGGGGTGGCCGCCGTGAGCCAGGCACTTGGGCCCATCAGCGAGGGGCGGGGTGGCACCCAGGTGCCTCTCCCACATCCCACACCCATGCTGTCTGTCCTGACTGCGCTGCCATTTGCGGAGCTCCCCCTCGTGCCCCACACACGCTGTGTGCAGGCTGGCGGAGGTGGGGCCGCCATGATCCCACCTGCTCCCGAGGAGGCCAAGGCAGGGGGCTGCTGACTTGCTCCAGGTCGCACAGGACGGGGCAGACGCGGGGTGTGAGCTGGGGTCTACGACCGGAGCCCTGACCGTCCCCTCCTTCCCGACTGTTCCCCCATTGAATTTGTCCCTCCGAGCCAAGGCCCAGAGCAGGTACCATTCATCCTGGGTGGCCTTCGGCCCTGGGGCCACCGTCCAGGGAACAGAAACAATGAGTCCCTTCCGCTGAGCAGACAGCTCTTCCAAGTGTCGGCCCTCTGGGTGTGGAGAGGGAGGTACGTGCAGCCAGGCTTGAAGGGGTCCTCTTGTCCTTGCGGGAGTTTCAAGTGCTGGGTCTGTTTTCATGGTGATTGTGTTTGTGCTCTGGCCTAGATCCCTGAGGCAAATGTTGTGTTGTCAGTAAATGGATCGAGTGATCGTGGTTTTCAAGAAGAGGCTCAGGCAGGGTGGCGCGGGACGTGGACTCCCGGCCGGTGTGAAGGGCAGCGCACTTTCCCTCAGGGCGCTCTCTCTGCACGTGGTGGCCTGTGCCGCTGCGCCCCGTGCAGCACCGGCATTCCCGTTGCCCAGTGTGGTGGTAGCGGTGCCCTGCAGCGGGTCCTGGTGGTGGTGGTGGCCCTGGGTGCGGGCAGGAGGGGTAGGAGTCTCAGCAGTGTCACGTCCTCAGGGGCCACAGGACGGTTCCAGGGGGCTGCCGGGCCGGGCAGCCTCTGTGGTTTTTGCAGAGTGAGACAAGGCCCTCGGCCAGCAGTGGCCGCCTGTGTCTGGGCAAGGTGGTCTGTGAAGAGCAGTGGTCGCCATCTCTGCCTTGTGAAGGGTCTTCTCTGATACAAAGCCGATCTGAAGTGCGGAGTGTGGTGCTGAGTGTTTAGGTCCCTACCCTCTCCATCCTGCTTAGGCTGCAGAGGGAAACTAAGACCATTTTCCTACAAGTTAGCATAGGCTACTGTGCGGGTCCCCAAGGCCACACCAGGAGGACACGCAGGACTCACGTACACTCAGGGCTCTGATCCATCGCAGCGAAGGGCTGTGAAGCAGAACCACCGAAGGGAGAGGGCCTGGGGGCGAGGTCCAGAGGAAACAGGCGCTAGCTTCCAGAACCCCGTCCCGTGGAGTCACGCGGGCTGCGTTCCACCCCCAGCGACACGCTGTCCCCAGGGAAGCTCGTCAGAGACGCAGAACCAGGGCTCTCATTGCGGGCCCGCAGGCTCCGCAGGCCCCTCTGCCGGGCACACACCGAACTCCAGCCCCGGGGAGGGGGGAAGGGTGTCAGCACAGACACAGCAGGGGAGGCCCAGGGAGCCCCCCATCCCGACACCCCAGCTCCCGGACGCCAGCCCCGCACGCAGGCCTCGCAGAGGGCTCTGTTCTGCACACCGGCCCGACCGCAGCGTGAGGCCAGCCTCTCTCGGCGCCCCACGGCACTGTGAGGCTAGCCTCCGCGTGTGCTGCGCCCTAGGACAAGGCCGTGGCAGAGCCGGTCAGCCGGCTGCTGGAGAGCACGCTCAGGAGCGGCCATCTGCCCAGCAGGATCGGAGCCCTGCATGGCGTCCTCTACGTGCTGGAGTGCGACCTCCTAGACGACACCGCAAAGCAGCTCATCCCGGTCATCAGCGACTATCTCCTCTCCAACCTCAAAGGCACAGCCCAGTGAGTGGCAGCGGCCAGGACCTCCTGCTGCTGTCTCCCTCCAGGGCTTCTGTCTGACCAGAGGTGGGGGGCTGTGAGAAGTGACGTTGCACATTTCAAAGCGTATGTCAGACCCCGGCCGTATCATGGGCAGGGGTCAGCAGGAACCCAGGCGGGCACCCTTCTCACAGGGACGGTGGCTGCGGTCACTGAGACAGGAGGATACCACGTGCCATCAGGTGGGAGTAGCCACCACGCGTGGCTGAGCCTGGCCCTTGTCTCGTTCTCAGCTGCGTGAACATCCACAGCCAGCAGCACGTGCTGGTGATGTGTGCCACGGCCTTCTACCTGATTGAGAACTACCCTCTGGACGTCGGGCCGGAGTTCTCCGCATCCATCATACAGGCGAGCGGGAACGGGCGTGGGCTCCGTGCTCCGGGACCTGTGCAGCGGGGCCCTTGGTGGTTTTCATCTGGGGGAAGGTGCGTGAGCGACAGGAGGCCAGATGTGCCTCTTTGACTGGGAGGTCTTCCTTCCTGTCCAGATGTGTGGGGTGATGCTGTCTGGAAGCGAGGAGTCCACCCCGTCCATCGTTTACCACTGTGTCCTGAGGGGCCTGGAGCGCCTCCTGCTCTCCGAGCAGCTCTCCCGGCTGGACGCGGAGTCCCTGGTCAAGCTGAGCGTGGACAGAGTGAACGTGCACAGCCCGCACCGCGCCATGGCGGCCCTGGGCCTGATGCTCACCTGTATGTACACAGGTGAGCAGGGGGCCACCTGTGCCCGGCGGGTCAGTGCCGCTGAGCTCCGGACGCACAGGACGCAGACCACAGGCCCCTCCAGTTCTCAAGGTTGCAGAGCCGTGCGGGTGTCGGAACCCCGCCTGGGAGCGGGTCTGCAGACAGACCCCTGGGCCCTGTGTGGCTGGGCTGGGCCCTGGGGTGCTGGGGGCTCCCGCCACCTGGTCTCAGATCATCTCTAGGTGTTTAGTAAACTCTTGCGTGAGTTCCAGGCCCTGTTTACAGAGCCTGTCCAGTTTTACAAATGAAAAGAACTGACCGGCTTTGTTTCAGGAAAAGAGAAAATCAGTCCAGGCAGAACCTCAGACCCCAGCCCTGCCGCCCCTGACAGCGAGTCAGTGATCGTGGCCATGGAGCGTGTGTCTGTTCTTTTTGACAGGTAAGAATGGAGCCTGCCCTGCCCTGCCCTGCCCTGCCCTGCCCTGGAGCGTTAGCCGGGAGCTGCTGCTTCCTACACACCCACTCTGCTCTCAGCCCGCCTGTGCCCTGAGCGCGCTCGCGCTGCCCTCGGGCTCTGCTCCAGCCGCCAGCCCTAGGACCCCAGCGCCCTGTCCCCAGTGCCGGCGTGTCTGCTGAAGGCGAGGGGCAGTGCCGGCCGTGTGGTGGTGTCGGGAGGGCCTGTAATGAGACGGGGCGTGCAGCCCTGGTCGGTAACGGGACTGGCCATCAGACCTGCTGCCTTGTGAGAGGAGTCTTGGAGCCACGTTTTCAGTGGCTCAGGAGGTTTCGGTAGACCGTGGTACAGACTTAAATGACAGGCGTCTTTGAGAGCCTGCCCCCGACGTGTGTGCCCTTGTGTCCAGGACTGGCTCAGTTTGCGGTCCTGCAGAATGGGTGAGGGGGCCTCGTCCGGCTTTGCCCCAGGCCTCCTGGTCCAGGCAACGTGCTGTGTCTGTGGCCTTGGGGCAGCCGACTCCGCACCACTCAGCCTGACAGGTCTGGTCAGCTCGGTCAGCAGGAGGCCATTTGGGGTTTCACAAGAGCACACTTAGCAGGACTTTCTCCGTCTGCTCTGGCCAGGTGAGGGGCTGTGGGAAGCTGAGCGCGTGGGCTGTTTTCACATCGAGCGTTGAAAGCGATTACAGTCATTCTTCCCTCCCATTCTTCGGGCCCCTCCACGGTGGGCAGAGCCGCCCACGCAGGCCCCTGCCCACGTGGGGCTTGCATTCCCATGCCTGCTGGTGGGATAAACACTTCAGCCAGTGCAGTGCCGGCGTTCAGCCTGACCACCCTCCAGACGCGGGGGGACACTGGCTTGACAAAGCTGACTTTCAGTTGTGAGTGTCGCCCATGCTGGGCAGCGGCTGGCGTCTGCAGGCAGGTGGGACAGGCACGCCTGGGCCAGTTTCTGGGTCCCTTCTGGTGCTTTTCAGTCACACATAGCTTTCCTGTACGGTCGTCTCTTGGTATCCACGGGGGTTGGTTCCGGGACCCCCATGGATTCCAAACTCTGCTGATGCTCAAGTCCCTGGTATAAAATAGTGGAGGACACTCCGCCTCTGTGTCCTCGGGCTCTGCCTTCACCCAGCCAACCGCGGAGTGAAGTGCGGGTGCGGAACCCGCGGATACGGAGGACCAGCGGTGTGTGCTAACGGTACGGTAGCGTGAGTAGCCTGCTGGCCGCCTGCCCAGCTGGCACCTGGAAGGACGCTGCCCAAGATGCCTGCTGAGGGTGTGTTGAGGGGAGGTGGCAGGAGGGCACCAGGGACAGGCGGGAGAGAAGGGGGCCTGGCGAGACGCTGACAGGTTCCAGGAGCGTGTGGACACTGGTGAGGACAGGCCCGAATGAGGACGTGGTTCTGTTATGACTGACTTAATTCCCCCATAATGCCACTGCCCCAAACCATTTCTGCTTGTTATTCCAGGACCCCTTTTTGGCTTGGGGGCCCCCGCGCGGGTGGGGAGCCCTGGGCAGGGCGAGGCTCTGATCCGTGTCTCCTCCCTGCAGGATCAGGAAGGGGTTTCCCTGTGAAGCCAGAGTGGTGGCGCGGATCCTCCCCCAGTTTCTAGATGACTTCTTCCCGCCCCAGGACGTCATGAACAAGGTCATCGGAGAGTTTCTGTCCAACCAGCAACCGTACCCGCAGTTCATGGCCACCGTAGTGTACCAGGTGAGGGCCCAGTGCAGAGGAGCCCCCAGACTGGGTGCCTACTACCCTCTGAAGTGTTGGCCCCGGGGACTTGCCAGTTCCTCCCCTTGAAGCCAGCCACCACTCTTCCCCCGAAGCCGGTGTTGACGGGGTGGCCCCCCGGGGCTCTCTGCCCTTGCAGGTGTTCCAGACTCTGCACAGCACAGGGCAGTCGTCCATGGTCCGGGACTGGGTCATGCTGTCCCTCTCCAACTTCACGCAGAGGACTCCGGTTGCCATGGCCATGTGGAGCCTCTCCTGCTTCTTTGTCAGCGCTTCCACTAGCCCGTGGGTTTCGGCCATGTATCCTTCCCTGGGTCCTGGAGCCCCGCGGGACGTAGCACTCAGGGGCAGCACTTCCGTCAACATCCAGGTTGACGTTTGCGTTAAGGTTTTGGAAACCTAAGCTCTGCAGAAAGCCCAGGTGTCAAGGTGTTGTTTACCTTAAGCCCCAAGAGAGTAAGCCGTGGACAAGGAAACAGAAAACCATGTGTTCCCCATGCTGAGCGGGAGGGGCGGGGCCGGGGCGTTTCTGGGCGGGGGCGGGGGGGGGGGTTGGGGGGGGTGGGCGGCCGCAAAGAGCTCCTCCCGCCCACTCTGGTCCGTGCAGCTGGGTGTGTCCCTCGGGCTGCTTCTCTTTATTCTTTGTCAAGTGCCTCGTATCACTCTCTTGGGTAAAACCTTAAGTGAAGATCCAGTTCCCACCCCCAAGATGCTGGCTGCTAAAGGGACGTTCCCCTCCTATCAGCCGCCCCCTAAGACAGACCGCAGAGCCTCGGAGCAGACAGCCGTCCTGGCGCTGTCAGCAGCCCTGGAGGGCGGCACGGCTCTGCCCTCGGCGCACGGGTGCCGGGCCAGGGAGGTGCTGCCCAGAGGAGCGCCCTCCGCGGGGGGCTCTGGCTTCCCGCAGCCAAGGTGGGAGGCAGCTGCCGCCTCCACCCCGTCTGCGGCTTGGCTTGGCACTCGGTGCTCCCGGGCCGTTGGCAGGCCTGTGTCGGGGCAGGGGTTCCCGGGGAGGACAGGAGGCAGGTCCCCCCACACTTGCAGCCTTGCGCCCTTAACCGCCCTGCCAGCCTTCCCCACGTCGTGAGCAGGATGGGCAAGCTGGAGCACGTGGACGTGCACCTCTTCTGCCTGGTGGCCGCGGACTTCTACAGACACCAGATAGAGGAGGAGCTCGACCGCAGGGCCTTCCAGTCTGTGTTCGAGGTGGTCGCGGCGCCAGGAAACCCGTATCACCGCCTGCTGGCTTGTTTGCGGAACGTCCACAAGGTCACCACGTGCTGAGCGCCCACGTGGGCGGAGGCGAGGTGGCGCCAGGACTCGGGGCCCCGCCTGCACCGCGTGGCTCGGCCTCACCGCGTGCAGGGAACGTATGCAGGAATCTTGGGGGTTGAGCCTGAGTCCTTTCAGGGGCAAGAGCAGCCGTTGCTGACCCCCCGTGCTAGAGCTAGCGTTAAATGCCAGTCGCCGGTGTGTACTTCCTCACGTGCGGCCTGTTCGCTGCCACCGGGTCCCAGCTGCTCCTGCCTCGGCTCTCGCAGGTCGGCCGTGAGCCCCTCTGCTGTCCCGCAGGCGGGAGGTGATGCCACGGGCCTCCCAGAGCACCCCCCGCATCTCCCCAGTGAGGCACGGGGTCCTGGGGTCTCGCTGGCTCCTGCAGGCCTGCGTGCCGCGCTGGCATCGGGCCTGGGCGGGGCGGGGTGGCTGGGAGCACGATGGCCCGCGCCGTTCTTCCCTGTCTCTGTTTTCTTCTCAGGATTTAAAGTTTAATTATATCAGTAAAGAGATTAATTTTAAGGTAACTTTCTATGCCCGTGTACAGTCTGTGCATTGCTGAGTCTGTGCTGCGTGTCACGGCCTCCGAGGAGGTCGATGGGAGCCCCTCCCTCTCCCTCCACGAGACTTAACTCTGGCGTTCCTCTCGCCCAAGCCCTAGTCCCCCGACACGCCGCCCTTTTTTGTGCATTCACGTTTAGTTAGAGTTTAGGGAGGTGTCGGCGTGCAGATGTCTGACCGGGAGTTCCCCCGCCCCGTTATGAGTTGGGAAGGTTCCCCTGTGGCTGTCCTGGTCGTGGGCAGTCAGCTCTGGGGCACAGATGGCTCTCAAGGCTCTCCCACTGGTGACGGGCGGCTCCTGGGCACTTAGCCGACAAGGCCGGCCCGCCTGGCCGTGAGCAGCCTCCGTCCTGACCAACACTGTCGTCCCCCCGCTCCTGTCCTGACTGGGGCTGCGCTCTACCCAGGGGCTGGCCGACGGGTGTTGGGATCCGAGTCCCCCGTGTCCCTCCTGCACAGTGGGGCCCAGAGGCTCGCCTGGTCTGGCAGCCCCGAGGGTGTAACAGCGTTAGTTGTCTGCGCTCCTCTTGGTCAAGAGCAAAGCTTGGAGTCCTGGCAACTGTTTGAGAAAGGCCCGAGCACGTCCTCGGCTCCCTTTCAGTCCATCCGCGGGGCCTCCTTTCAGCACAGGCGGGTGCGGATCTGTGCCCACTGGACCAGTGGTGGGGCAGGAATGAGGCCAGCCAGGGCCTCCACTTCTACCCCAGGCCCCGGCCCCTGGACCAGCCGTTTCTGGGCCCAAAGCAGCCACGTCATCAAATGCACACGAGGCGTGGACAGTCGAGTGCCCTTGGCCAGGGGCTGGTGGAGCGCTTACGGGCGGGGCTCTTCAGGTCCCCGGAGGCAGCGAGTCATTTGGTCACCGTCATGCTGGCCAGTTTGGTCATGAGCTCAAGTGCAGTCAGGTTTGGGGTGTTTCACTGGCAGGTGGAGATGACTGTGAAGCTGACTTCCAGAGTCTGCCAAGGGGAGGAGTCCTTCGGTGCACGGTTAGCTACCCTCGCGTCTGTGCGACATCTCACCATGGCGCACACAGCTGCGGGCGCAGACCCAGGCCGCTCCCACCCCCAGAGCTGCCGTGGTTTGAGGCCGGCTGGGGTCAGAGTGTGCGGCCAGGGGAGGCTGTGGGAGCCCCTCCTCAGAGCAGCCCTTGGCTTTTCCTGCCTGCCCCACCAGCGCCCGGCAGAGGCCTCGCCCGGCCAGGGCGTGAACAGTAGAAACGGGTCAGAGGTCCAAGTAGGACCTTGGGGAGGATCTCCTGACTCCGAACAAGAATTGAGAAAAGTCACCGCTCTCTCTCCCTTTTCGCTTTGGACTCCCACGTTATTTCAGCAGCTCCGAGATCGACGCATCGCAGGCTGACGTTGTCCCTGCTTAGATGTTTACGCTTGTTAGAAATAGCACTGTGAATGTAAAACTGGGAACCGTTCCCCTTAGGAGTCATAGCACCGGGCTCAGCTGAGTTTGGTGGGTTCTCCTTGTTACCACGTGACCTGTAACAGCCAGTGCTTAACGAGGGGGCTTGAGCCCAGCTCTGGCCCTAGGTGCCAACCCAAAGACTTGCCGGTGTGCCCCCGAAGTGGATATGAGTTTATGAGTGAGATCGCTTTACCCGTGGATGAGTACGTGTGTAATGTGTTTGTATGTGTCTATATTCATCAAGACACAGACAGGCGAGGCCTCTAAGAGTGGCCATCAGTTCCCTGTAGAAGCCGACCTTCCTTAGACCTGCCCTGTGGAGTCGGCTGCATGGGGTCATTAAAATCCCACTGAGAAAACAGTCCACCTCGTCAGCTCTCTGCAGAAGGGACTGACTTTACCAAGTTCCTGAAAGTCTGCGGCGAGCACCAGTCCTACCGCCAATCCACGTTTTGTTGAAAGTATCGTTGATGTGATCGTCAGGTTTGTTTTGTTTTTTTGGGGGGGTGTTTTTGTTTTCCTGCTTGTGACACAGGAAAGATCTGAGTGAAACCAGGGTAGGGCTGGTGGGCGACGCGCTTGCGCGCCTTCTCGGAACCGTGCCTCCCGGGGCGGCCCCTGAGCCGGGCAGGGGCTCTCCAGCCTCCTAGTGCCCTTTACCGCGGGCTCTCCCACTCCTGCAGCCCTGTATCCTCTCAGGAGGAAGGAAGACGCTGAGGCGCCTCCAGACACCCACAGCGTGGCATCAGAGGAGCCCCTGAACCCCAGAGGGCCCCCTTCGTGGCCGGGCGTCACTGCCCAGCCCTGGGGCACGGGCGGCTCATCCGTGGAGCCGAGGGGAGCCCCTGCTGTCGGCGCGGGTTCACGGAGCTGCGCTCGGCCGTGCTGCAGGGAAAATCCTCCGGGGCCGCGTGGCGTGGGCCACTTGTCTGTGGTTTGCAGGTGAGGACTCAGTTCCATCTTGATAACGTCTCTTCCTGGCACGTGGCCTCGCTTTGTCCCTCTGCGCCGTGGCCGAAAGTGTAGCTCCTGGCCAGGGTGAGACTCAGGGCCGTTCTGCCCGCTGGAGCGACAGGCGGGGATGCGAAAACCACCCCGAAGGCCACCAAGGCTCGCTGGGGAGCTCGGGGTGCCCCCGCGAGGAGGGGACCACGGGCCCGGGCATGCGCTCAGCAGGGAGGGGCCACTCAGGTGGCGGTGACAACCGGAAGGGGCCTGGAGGGTGCAGGGGCACTCTACCCCTGTGCCTGGCACTTTCTAAAGCAGCTGGAGCAACCCACTTCCCTCGAGCGCATGTGGGAGCATCTGGCCCCAGACAGTCACTGCAGGGTGACCCCTGGCCCTGGAGGATTGTGGCCGTCGTGGACCTGCCGAAGGTGGTTGGGCTCTGAGCTCAGTGGGGCCACCTGCCCGTACTCGCTGCCTCGAGCCGTGGCGGAGTGGCCATCGGCAGGGGTTTGAGCTCATGCTGCGCCGCCGCCACTGTCCCCGCCGTCCCTGCCACGCTGGGCACCAGCAGGGCTGCGATGGGTGCGTCCCGGAGCCTGGCCCAGATGTGACTGTCTGCGAGAGGAAAGGGAAGTCTGACGTGAGATGTACATTTTAATTTTTTAAACTGCTACAAACATTGTACTTATGAATTAAAAGAAAAGAATTAAGCGATAACTTGCTGGGTGAGGCCTGCTTTGCTTGCGGAGAGCCTAGACCCCGCGGCAGGGAGGCAGGAATTGATGCCACACCAGCACGAGCCCAGTGCCTCGGTCGGGGGCCGCCGGTCCGGGTGGCTGGCCATGCGGGGCTGAGGAGGCGACCCGCGGGCCACCTCACAGCGGGCCTCCTGCCCGCACACGCGGCCGCGAAGGCTGCAGCGGTTCTGGTGGAATCTCCCAGGGGCCGTGGGGTTTCGCCCGGAGCCCTACCCTGGAGGGGCGGTCAGGGCTGGCACAGGTTCTGGGGGGCTCACTCGGGGGCCACGACCTGACTTTTGAGCCCCTCACGGTCTAGCTGCCCCTTCCGCCTCATTGGCCATTGCCCCCCCCCCGTGCTCCTGGGCGACAGCGTGAGGCGATGCTGCCCTGTCTATTTGAGCCGGTGAGTTCTTCCCACCTGAAATGCTAGCTCCTCCTGGAAGTCTTCTCCACTCAGCTGAGTGGGCACCGTCCTTCCCAGCCCCCAGGAACCCCGGTAGTGAGCGTCACAGTCATCTCGGGGCGCTGGTGATTGCCCACCAACCTGCAAACACAGAGACCCTGGGCCGCGGGCTGCCCCGGGCAGGCGCTTCACAGTGTCTGCCGAAGTCCCCCCAGTTCTGGGAAGTGGGCGGCCCCGAGCCCGACCGTGGTGGGGGCCCCGAGAGACGGCCGAGCACGGGTGGACTGGCCCCTGCCTGTGGTCACGGCCGTGTGACCGCACACGCCTGCAGACAGGGTGTCGGGATGTGCGCAGGCGCCGCAGGTGCGGGCAGTGTCGGCAGGAAGCTGCTTGGAGAGCGTTCAGCTGCTGGGCCTCGTGGACGGGCCGCACAGGTTCGTTTCCACCTGAGTTGCTCTGCGCGTTTGGGAAGATCATGTCGCCTCCACAGGTGTGTCTCCTCTGCGACACACCTCCAGGGCCCCTTCAGCTCACCCTTCAGAGCTGCCTAAGCTCTGCCCGCCCCTCCCTGGTCCAGGCGAGGCAGCCAGACCCTGGCCGGCACACCTGGTCCACCTGCTGTTTCCAGAAAGAAATGCCCCCAGATCCCCTGGAAAGAAGCGACGGCATGTCCCCCACTCACCCTCCAGCCACCGTGCACAGGTGCCCTTGTAAAGGGCAAGACCCCTCTTGTCTTCAGAGGAAGCCCTTGCTTCCTGACCTGACGCCTGAGAGCCCTTCTGGGTCTGGGGGTGCCCGGCCCAGCCTCACCCCTCAGGGTAGCCTGGCCATGGGCCCAGGCACCGCCGGACGGGGCATTCTGCCAGGGCCCGGGGCCTGTGGGCACAGGGTGGGCCTGCTTTGTGGGGTCACCAGGGCTCTTGGGAAACCATGAGGGTGTCCTGCAGTTTCCACGAGCTTGGGGGCCTCAACGGCCTGGCTTCTCCGTCTGGACGGCTCATCCCCACTGGCCTTCCAAGCAGGAAACCCGGGGCCCGTCACGGCCACGTCCTCTAGGGGCCTGACACTCCCAGGCCTTCACCGGCCAGGCCTCCACTCACCCGGCCCAGGGTGTGCTCGGAGGCTGGCTGGCCCAGTGGAGCCGTTGGGTCGGGGTTGGGTTCTGCCTGCTGAGGCAGAGGACTGAAAGTTACGGTCTGGGCTCCCGTGCGCGCGGGGAGAGGATGGTGGTGCCGGCACGGTCGTCGCCCCCTGGCACCAGGGAGTCCATCCTCCCGACCTGCCCTCCTTCAGCTCTGCCCTGCCTGCGCCCGGGCCTGGACCCATCTCCCACACTCCCTGTGCTTCCCTGCCTCTGCCCAGCTGGGGGGTCTTCCTCGGCCAAACCCCTGCCTTCGGAGACGGGCTCAGCTCACCGCTGCCTGCTCCCAGGAGGTGCTGGAGGCCCCTGAGAGACGCCCCTTCCTGCCCTGAGCCTCCGCGGGGGGAGGCAGAGGCCTGTGCCGAGTTTCACAGCCCTGCCAGCCGAGGGCACGTGGGCCCACCCGTGGGGCCGCGGGGAGCTGGGCCTGCCTTCCCCACCTGCCTGGCTCCTCCTCGTCCTTGGACGCCGAAAGTGAGGGCTCTGCTTCCGGGAGCGTCCTCCGGGCCCCCCTCTCCAGGGCTTCCGGTGCCCCTGAAACCTGAGAAGAGACGGCTGGAGCCCAGCCTTTTACCCTGACTCTCCTGGACGTTTGGCTGGAGGCCTAGCAGGGGGTGTAGATGCCTCCTCCGAGCCGCCTGGCTGCCAGGACGCTGAGCACGGGCAGCGATGCCTCTGGGCCACAGCTGCCCTGCGGAGGCATAGGGACCCGCTGTCCTGGGGTTGACCAGGCCGGGTGCCCTGGGGCAGCAGCTTTTCCTGATGACGATTCGCCAGCCCCGCCAGGCCAGCACATGGGCCTCTGCCCTCTCCCAAGGCTCCAAGGAGGGTTTGGTGGGGGGAGGGAGGGGCCGTGGGAAGGGGTCCCGGGGCCTTGGAGGTGCAGCCTCCAGCCGCATGTCTGGCGGTGGGTACTTGTCCAGAGAGGACGACTCCTGTGCTCTGAGCCCCACTGTAGGTGAGGACAGGGGCTGGGGGCGGGGGGACGGCCGAGTCACAACCCGAGTTGGTGGAGCTGGGTCTGAGACCCTGAGCCGGCTTTGCCTGCCTCTCCCTTGGTCCCCCTGCCCCTGGTGCTGGGATGCACTGAGGCAGCCCTGCTCTGTTCTTGGAGTCGTGGTTGAAGAAAGGTCCACCTGGAGGATGGTCAGGGTTGGCACAGGCTCTGGGGGACAGAGCGCCAGCGCTAGGGCCACTTGGTAGGTTGAATCCTTCGTCTAGGGCGGGGCGGGGGGGAGGTTTCCTGGAGGAGGTGGGACTTGCGGTCACTGGTCCACTTGGCAAGCACTACTGAGTGCTCTGTGCCAGGTACCCAGGCCGGAGGAGTGCAGCAGTTGTCAGCCTTCCTGGGCGGTGCTGTGTGGTGTCCCTGTGTCCCCAGAGAGGGAGGGGCCTCCACCAGGAGCTGATGGCAGGCCCGGGCCCTGACCCAGGGACCCCTGCTGCCCTTCCCCTCTACACTCCAAGTTCTGACTGCGGGGGAGGGAGGGAGCCCCAGCCAGCCCACCCCATCCTGAGCACCTCCCCTCCTTCCGCCTAGGGCTTCAGCCCGCCTCGCAGGGTGTCAGAGGGCGAGCTCTGGGCACGTGGGTGCGGTGGGGGGGGCACCTGGGCGGAGACTCGGGGATGCCTCGCATCCCAGGCTCAGCTTCCCTGTCCTGGGACGGCTCAGACCAAGAAGCTTCTGTCATAGTCAGGCCCGAGGAGGGTCCTCTGTTGAAGGTGGAGGTTTTCGGCCTGGACTTCGTGAGCCCTTCCCCCCGAGTTCAGGCCACCCCGGAACCCTGAGGATGCCAGGCAGGCTCACGGATGGGCACGCTGGCCCGTGGGCCTGGGGGTGGGGCGGGGGCACCACGTGGCCATTGCAGCCCGTCCAGCAGGTGTGAGGGCTCTTGCTGGCAAGCCACCTGCTTGAGTTTTACCTTCAAAATGTTCAGTCCCGATGCCTTAGGTGGCCCTTCTCTCTGAAGCCCCCGCAGGCTCCACTGCTCTGGTCTTCTGCCCGGCTAAGGCTTGGTCCCCTGGCCAGTCCCAGTGGGCACTCAGTCCCTAGGCCCTGCCGAGGTGGCGGCCCATCCCCAGCCTGGCTCTCAGGCCCTGCTGTCCTGCCCTCCCCGTTACAGCCCCACCACCTCTCACTGCCCGTCCTGCACGTGCTCTGGGCCGGGCGGCCTTGCTGCCTCTCTTGGCCGGTCCTTCTGCAGAGCTCTCCTTCATCCTACGCTGCACCACCTGGCTGGTGCTGGAGGTTCATGTCCCTGTCCCCTGAGCCTCAGTCAAACACTGGCGGAGGCCTGCTGAGGGTGGGTGGCCGGGGACCCCAGCCAGTGCCAGTGGTCGCTTTGTCCAAGGTCAGCGTTGGGGGGCCTCTCAGGAGAGCCAGGAAGCAGCAGGGGCGTTTTCCCAGGACCATGGGCAGAGGAGGCGTGACGGTGTCCTTCACGGGGAGCCTGGCGGCCACTGCACAACACAAGTCAAACCCAGTCCCGAGCCAGCCTGCCTGGGTTCAGAGCCCAGCTTGGCTCCTTGACCACAGCGTGACCTCACCTTTGTCCCTCAGGCTGTTCATCTGGAAAATGGGAATAACAGCAGTGCCAGCCTCCCTCGCAAGAGTGCCGTGAGGATCAAAGTAGAAGACACAGACGTACCAGACATACTGCACTTAGAACAGTGCCCAGTGGCCTTAGCAAGCGTCACAAAGCTGCAAGGCAGAAAATAAATGGCTGGCTCAAAGCAGGTCCAATTTGCGGGAGGGAAAAAGGGAAGAAGGACCAAAGTGTATTGAATAGGAAGACTTCAGAGAGGAGCTGATGCCAGAACAGGGTTTTGAAGAATGAATAAGAGTTTGCCAGTAAGTCCGAAGGTGAAGTCTAGGCAACCTGCTGGGAAGGGAGGGGATTTACTTGAGGTCAGTCCTTCGTTTGTTCACTCCTTTATTCAGCAAGGCTTCCCCGAGCTGTCTCCTGTGGGGCCGTGGGGTACAGGAGCAGCCGACCCAGCCGAGTGGACCAGGCAGGTCTGGGTGTGGGTGGGGCTGATTGATGCAGGGCGATCAGGACTGCGGTGGGGCTGCCCATGGGGGGAGGGATCCGCACCACCCGCTCCCAGCTACTCTCTGGTCTCAAGCACTGTGCCGGCCCCTCAGCCCACCCCATGTGTCACTCAGGCCAGCAAGCATCCCGCCTGCAAGGAGGGGAGCAGGCAGACAGTGGCCGAGCCAGGGGTCTGCTCGGGGCCGGAGCCCTGCCCCCGCCCAGCCTGGTGGTGGTGGCGTTTGTACCGTAAGTGTGAGCGTGTTGGCCGGAGGATGGCTGTGTGCAGGGCATGCAGGTGGGTGGGTGTTGGTGCACACACGTGTCTCTGCGGGTCCCCAAGAGTGTGTTCCTGTGTGAGTCTCCCCATCTGTCTGTCTCTGCCCCTGCCACCCCTCTGTCTGTCGTCTCTCCTCCTCTGGGTCTCCTCATTTGTTTGCACCCCAATGCCTTACCCTGGGCCCTCCCTGGGCCCCCACCTGTGTGAGCCGGGGCGGGGCAGAGGCGGGGGCTGCGGCCTGGACCCCACCTCTCAAGAGCCCGGTCTGCCCAGCGGAGGTGCCTCGTTCGGTGGCCTGGGCCGGCCAGCCTGGCGACAGGGCTGGGGCGCGGGGCAGGGCCGGGAGCCCGGGCCGCCGGTTTGGGGTCTGGCTCGCTCACTGCAATGTTGATGGCCTGTCAGGGCGGCCCTGATTCCTGCGCTTTCAGTTAAAAGGTTTCTGTTGTTGTAGCTTATGCAGTTGCTCTGTTGCTATGGAAACGTGACATCAAAATGACGTTTCCCGTTTAAAAGCTTTTAACTAAATTCCTGCCTGTCAGATGTAGGCCCCATTTTGAGCGAGGAGCTGCCTTCCAGGAGCGGGGCTCCCGCCGCCGTGGTGCGCAGGCCCCACGCGGCCCGGCCCGAGCGCGCTCTTTAACCCCGCAGGTGACCCCGGCATGGCAGCGGCCGAGGTGCCCGGCTACCTCGTGTCCTCGCAGACGGAGAAGCACCGGCGGGCCCGCAACTGGACGGACGCGGAGATGCGCGGCCTCATGCTCGTCTGGGAGGAGTTCTTCGACGAGCTGAAGCAGACCAAGCGCAACGCCAAGGTCTACGAGAAGATGGCCAGCAAGCTGCTGGAGATGACCGGCGAGCGCCGGCTGGGCGAGGAGATCAAGATCAAGATCACCAACATGACCTTCCAGTACAGGTAGGCCCGCGGCCACCGCTGTTGCCGCCACAGAGCCCCAGGGCACCCCAGGCTCGCTGGGCAGGCGGTCCGCACAGGGACATCGCCCCCCCCGCCCCCGCCCCCGC
Source organism: Grampus griseus (assembly GCF_964374135.1). Classification (NCBI taxonomy): domain Eukaryota; kingdom Metazoa; phylum Chordata; class Mammalia; order Artiodactyla; family Delphinidae; genus Grampus; species Grampus griseus. The sequence continues at coordinate 142,099,310 of NC_138997.1, read as the reverse complement.
CCCGGCCGGGACATCCCCGGAGCTGAGTGTGTGGGGGGGGTCCTGGCTTTGTGTAAGTGAGAGGGGACCTGCAGAAGCCATGGGGGAGGGGAGGGGGGAAACCGAGGCACAGGAGGGCCGGGCTGGGGCTGACCCCGGCTCCCCAGGCCTCGGCCAGGGCACCACCCCCCAGGCCCGCGGGCGACTCCCACTCGGCCCCCCAGGCTTGGCTCTGCTCCGCAGGGTGGCGGGTGCTGCTGTGTGGGCGGGAAACTGAGGCCGGAGGAGGCTCAGCCGCCAGGCCCGCGAGCCGGCCTGTCCTGCCGCTCTGTCATCTTCAGCATCCGCTGAGCCTGCTGTGAGCACAGCACGGCGCTGGCCTTGGGGCCTGGGCGGGGCGTGGAGGGCTCAGCAGAAGCCCTGAGTGCCCAGGAGGGTCCGCTCCCGGGAGGAGGCCCCCTGCCCTGGCTGCCGTGGGAGGAGCCCGGTCGGGGCCAAGCGCGTGGCTCCGGCAGGGGCAGCTCTGGCGTCCGGGATGGAGCCCTGTGGCCCCACGTGCCCAGCACCGTGGAGTGTGAGGCCAGGCCTATCTGCAGGGGCTCACGGTGAGGAGAGGGTCACAGGGAGGGCAAAGGTCAGAGGTGTGGCGTGGGTCAGGGCAGGTAAAGGTCAAGCAGCAGCTGGGCTCTAGGGGGAGAGTGGCACCGAGAGCATGGGCCCTGGGGGCGGCCTGGGCAGCCCCCGAGAGCCTGTCAGTGTGCGGGGGGCGGGAGGGGGCCGTCCAGGGGGCCGTGCCGGGACCCAGCTGGTCCCAGCCCAGGCCACTTCTGGCCCTCCTAGTGGCCGCTGTGGGCAGGGGCACAGAGCTGCGTGTGGACGAAGCCCTGCAGGTTGGCCTCGGGCACCTTGAGACACACCGTGGGTGAGAGGACCCTCACCCCGACTCCCATGCCCACCTCGAACAAGCAAGGAGAGGCCTCACCCCTCCTGGCCTGACGCTCCCAGCCCGTCTGGAGCCTGGGGACGTGCAGGGGCTCCCCAGGGCCCTGGGCAACCAGAGGCTGTTTCAGTTGCATCCATTTAACTTTTTCTGGCCCTTGGAGATCCTGAGCCTGGCCTGTCCGAAGGCCCATTTCTGACCCCCAGCTTGGCCCCCAGCCAGGCCCCGGGGTGGAAAACAGGTGGCTGCTGGGGTCCAAAGGCATCCGAGGAGTCGCGTAGGTAAAGTCTGTCAGATTCCAGTCACCGGCTCCTGACGGAAGGGCCGAGTAGCGTGTAGGCGCACCTGCCCCCCGCCCCCCACCCGCCCCTGCCCGGTGAGGAGGGAGCTGCGGAGGTGACGCAGGCTGTCTTACGGGGCTCCTGTCTGACTCCATAGCTCCAGGGCCCTGACTGGTGTCTAGCCGGGTCATTCATTATTTATCCTGAAAGCTTCTTCAGAGTCCCAGGGGAGGGATTCTGTTCCATTCCTGGAAGAGGGATGTGGGCCCCAGAGGCCACAGGAGATGAGGGTATGGCTGAGAGGGCCCAGGGCCCCCTCGCGGACAGCACTTCACAGTTTAGGAAGCACTTGCACACCGTGGTATCTGTCAGCTCCCGTACACCGATGGGGAAACAGAGGCCCAGAGCAGGAGAGGGACTTGCCCAAGGCCACACAGCCCCTCACAGGCCAACGCTTTGGCTGCACGACTGGTTCTTTCTCCCCCTGCCACCCAGAACCTCCCACAGCAGAGACTTTAGTTATTTTTTCACGACAGCTTTTTTTTTTTTAAACAATCCTTGTTTGTTTATTAATTTATTGGCCGCACCGCAGGGCTTGCAGGATCTCAGTTCCCTGACTGGGGATTGAACCTGGGCCCTCGACAGTGAAAGCACGGAGTCCTAACTGCTGGACCGCCAGGGAAGTCCCGAGACGGGTGTGTGTGTGTGTGTGTGTGTGTGTGTGTGTGTGTGTGTGTGTGTGTGTGTGTGTGTGTGTGTGTGTGTGTGTGTGTGTGTGTGTGTGTGGTACGTGGGCCTCTCACTGTTGTGGCCTCTCCCGTTGTGGAGCACAGGCTCCGGACGCTCAGGCTCAGCGGCCATGGCTCACGGGCCCAGCCGCTGCGCAGCACGTGGGACCTTCCCCGACTGGGGCACGAACCCGTGTCCCCTGCATCGGCAGGCGGACTCTCAACCACTGCGCCACCAGGGAAGCCCCGGAGACAGCTTTTTATATATTAACGTTGTCGGAGGAATTCCCTGGCGGTCCAGCGGTTAGGACTCTGCGCTCTCACTGTCGCCGCCCAGGTTCAATCCCTGGTTGGGGCACTAGGATGCCGCAAGTCGCTCAGTGTAACCGGAAAAAAAAAAAAAATGCTGGTTAAGGAAGCCTGGGGGCGGCCAGGTTCCGTGGGGGGTGCTTTGTTGGCACACCGTTCAGGTGCTCCCCACGCCAGGGCGGGCCTTTCCTTATCTCTCCGAGGAGTGGGCTGGCTTGAGTTGACAGACCAGGAGCTGGGGGGACGCCTGCGGAGGGCCTGGGGGGGAGCCCGGGCGGGGGCTGGGCCCCGAGCACCATCGTCCACCCGCTGTGCCCATGTCCGTGTCGCCCTCCGCGGGATGGACGGTGGTCCGTGGTCAGGAAGCTGGCGCGGCCTGCTCGTCCCCACGTGGCCCGTCCCGGGCTTCCTGCTGAGGACAGTCTGCTTGCTGGGCGCTGCTCGAGGGCATGTCCTGCCTGGCCCGCCTCTGCCTGCTGCCCTGAGCCCCGCACCTCCGCGGGGGGCCACTCTTTCAGGTGGTCAGCTCGTTATCTGCAGTGACCAGTGTGACCGGTGGCTGCACCCTGGCAGGGAGTCCCTTGTCAGAGACAGAGGCCGTCTGGCCACGGGGCGCTTTGTTTCTCAAAGGCCTCGCCACAGCGGGAAGAGCGAGGGGCAGGAACATGGGGGCTGGAAGCTGAGGCCGGGGGCCCAGGAAACCCTGTGGCCTCCTTCCTGGCCTGGCTGGTGCTGCCCAGCTGTCTTGCGGCCGCCTCTCCCCATCCCTCACCTCCCAGGGGACAGCCAAGGCCCAAGGACCTTCAGGTTCCGTCTGCAGGGGAGGGGAGCGTGGTGCAGGGCCTCAGATGGGCTCAGGCCCACAGTGGGCAGAGCCGTGCAGTGCAGACCCTGGGCCTGGGGCCCAAGTGGGGGTGGGGGACGTCAGGCAGTGTGGGAAGGGACCCCGTCCGGCCCAGCCCGGGTCCTCCTGGCACCTTCAGCCGAGAATATCTGACAGCTTGCTGTTTGCCAGACACCGGGCGTTGTCTTCTTAAATCTTCCCGAGAGTGACGGCCACGTGAGGAGCTTACTTTGATCATCCCCATTTTACTGATGTGAAAATGGAGGCTCAGAGAGGTTAATGGACCTGCTGATGGTCACACAGCAAAGCGATGGAGACGAGAGACAGACTCAGATGTGCTGGACACTGAGGCCTGTGCTCTTACCTTCTGAGCTTCTTGCTCCCCAGGGCGTCCTCTTTAGAAAAGCGCGTTGATTATACGACCGTACTTTACGTTTGCGTAACACATTATATTACATTTTATTCCCATGTTGGTGTTATACCATATATTTGGTTATTGCCGGTTAACTTATTAAAAAGCAGCATTTGTTCATTGCAGAGAGTTTAGAAATTCCAGAAAAGCAAAGAGAGGACGAATGAGCCCAAGGTCCTGGCACTCACACTGGGGCACGTGCATCCTTTCCAACATCCAAGGCTGTGTAGGTCCCGAGCCTGCCTTCTTGCTGAGTCCCATGTCACCTTGGCCCTGGGGCCTGGCCGATTTTTCTGGGGAGGCCTGGCTGCCACGTGGCTCCCCCAGGTCCGGAGCCCCCGAGTGCCCCTCCGCCGAGGGCCGGGCGAGGCAGGGCCGGGAGCAGCTGTTTCTCACCCTTGGCTCTTGTGTCTTTCGTTTCAGGAAATTAAAATGCATGACAGATAGCGAGTCCGTCCCGCCCGACTGGCCCTATTACCTAGCCATTGATAGGATTCTGGCCAAGGTCCCCGAGTCCTGTGATGGCAAACTGCCGGACGGCCAGCAGCCGGGGCCCTCCACGTCCCAGACCGAGGCGTCCCTGTCGCCGTCTGCTAAGTCCACCCCTCTGTACTTACCGTATAAGCAGTGCTCCTACGAAGGCCGCTTCCAGGACGATGGCTCCGCCAGCTCCTCCAGCTTACTGTCCCTTAAGTTCAGGTAGTGTGTGTGCTTCCCTCTCTTGCCTCCACACCAGCGGGGCCGGGCACCCGCCCTCCGGAGAGGGGGCTGAGGGCCGCGAGGGGGCTGTCCTGGCGGCGGCATCCTCGGCCGGCCCGGGCCGGCCGCAGAAGCCTAGGTAGTATGCACCAGCCCCCAGGGGCAGGGAGGCCAGAGACAGGAAGGCAGGTGGTTCCCGAAGCTTGGGCTGTCATGTCCACAGACTGGGTGCATCTCCTGCTCCGTCACCGCTTAGCTGTGTGGAAAGTCCTTGATCTCTCTGGGCCTCAGCCTCCCTCTGTGAAATGGGGATAAATCAGGACCTTCTCCAAGGAGGGCTGGGATTAGAGGCGAGCGCTCCCGCCTTCCCTCGGCTTCTGGCTCTTGCGCTCCCCCTACCCCAAGCAGACCGTGCCCTGGGGTCCCCTTCTCCCTGGCCTGGCCGGGCCGGCTGGTCTCTCAGCACCGGGGAGGGGGTGTCAGGCTGAGCCTCCAGGGTGTGCTCGGAGCCTGGCTGCAGTGGGGGGACGCAGCCCCTCTGCCGTCCACGGCGTCCTGCCAGGCGTGTGCTGACCCTGCCTAAAGATGCCCTCAGTCAGGTGTGCGGGAGACACACCCCTGTGGTGTGGGGGCCGGGGAGCCAGAGGAGGTGACGTTTGGGCTGGGCTTTCACGGATGAATAGGAGTTGGCCAGTGGGGGAGAGAACAGGAAGAGTGTGGATTTGAGCTGTGGCCCTGCCTCCCCTGAGCCTGGTCTCAGGTCTGTCAGATGGGAGTAGGGTGGGGTGAGGAAGGCATCTCCGGGGGCCCCTCCAGTCTGACACCCCCAGTCTGGGGGGCTGCTGCTCCGTTTGTTCTCAGCAAAGACCCCAGACAGAAATGCCTTTGCTGGTGGCCAGGCCGAGTTGCAGGGAAGTCTGAGATTTACGGACAGTTGTTTCCGTGGATTGAGCCCAGTTCCCAGACTGACAGCTGCCCCAGGCATTGCACCAGGACTGGGACGTGGGGCTGTTCTCCCTCTCGGGGCCGAGCTCTGCTCTCTGCCCCTGAGGTTGGCGGGGTCACGAATCTTCTGCACAGAAGCAGAGGGCCTGGGCTCGGGGACGGGCAGGATCTTGGGGCCTGGTGGGGTTTGGCAGCTCCCTGCCCACCCGTGGGGGCCGGTTAGACCCGGGATGCCCCACCCCCGAGCAGAGAGCCCAGGGCATGCCCACCCAGCTCAGCGGGTTTGGGGGTGCTCTCGTGGCAGGGACCCCCCGCCTCCTAAGCCTGTGCCCCCTTCGTGGTGGGAGGGCCCGGCCCTCACGTGCGTGGACGGTAGCCCAGCACCCCATGTGCCCGGTGGCGGCCGGGAGGGTCGGGCAGGCCCGGGCTCCGTGGCCAGCCGTCCACACGCCGGCGCTGTCCTTCCAGGTCGGACGAGCGGCCCGTGAAGAAACGCAAGGGACAGGGCGGCCACTTGCAGAGGAAGAAGCTGCGGCTGCTGGAGACGATGCTGGAGGAGCAGCGCCGGCTCAGCCGCGCCCTGGAGGAGACGTGCCGCGAGGTGCGCCGCGGGCTGGACCAGCACAGCCTCCTGCAGGCGCAGGGCCTGCAGCTGCAGGAGCGCATGATGAGCCTGCTCGAGAAGATCATCGCCAAGTCCGGGGTCTAGGCCGCCCACCGGCCCCCTGCCGCCGCCGCCTCGGCCTCCAGCGTTAAAGCCCCCCGGGCACGCGGCCGGCCGGGGCCCCGGGCTCACGGCAGGGCAGCTCCCGGGAAGAGCCTCCCGGAATCTGCTCTCCAGTATCGTCACTGTCGACGGTACTCGGAACGGCTTTTGATGTTAAACGTGTCATTTTCATCACTGCCTGGAAGCGGAGGTCACGGTGCAGCCCTGGAGGGAGGCGCAGGCGGTCCCTCCCAAGACGAAGCGGGTGGACGCAGCGCGGGGGCAGGTGTGTCCCCCTCCCTGGGTCTGCTGCGTCGGCCCCGAGAGCCTCGAACACCTGGGCCAACCCCAGAGGCCCGCACCGCCTTCAGCGGCCTTTTCATCTGTCCCCCCGGGACATCGGGCGTCCCGACAGCGCTAATAACAGCGGTGACCCTGCCTGCTGGGGACACCCTGTCCTGTTCACCGTCTCTGCCCAGGGATGCGGCGGGGATGAGACGAGGCCGAGCCTCGGGGAACTGACACTCGGGGGGCAGGCAGGCGAGTGAGTGGAGAAGCCAGGTAACAGCAGGTTGTGAAAGTGCTGGCAGGGCAGGGCCGGGCTGGCCGTGGGCGCACGTAGCCGGCAGCCATCCAGGGGCTGCCTCCCCGGGAGGGAGAGGGGCTGGGGGTGGGAGCCTCAGCGCTGCGAGATCTGCCAGCAGGAAAGCCCTTCCAGAGCCCCCCCGCCCCCCAGTTCCTCCTGAGTCTCATCTGGGCCCAGGTGGCTGAAAGAAGGCACCACAGGAGAGCCGGGGGTTACGTCTTGTTCAGGGCCTCCCTGGGGACGTAGCCTGGGACGCTGCCACTCCGTAGCTCTGAGGACGCTCTTCCAAAAAAGTGGGGAGAAAGAAGCCTCTTGATATGTGACTTTTGGTAGGAGATATGGCAGTCAGGTCCCAGTGAAAGGTCACAGCTAGTCACAAAGAACAGACGTCTCAGTTAATGGCTGTAGCGCTTTTCTCTGTATGGGAAGAACCGGATTCATTAAAACTTGCTGAGATACACGTCTACCTGTCCGAGGGCCTGATTGTTTGTCCAAAGCACAGAGTACCCCGTCACGGTCTTCACGTCCTCTGTCTGGAGTGTGGAGGGCTTCGTCCTGTCACCTTTTTTGGGGGGTGGGGGCCACGCCGTGAGGCGTGCGGGCTCTTAGTTCCCCGAGCAGGGATCAAAGCCGGGCCCCGTGCGGTGGAAGCGCAGAGTCCTAACCACTGGACTGCCGGGGGAGTCCCCATCCCGTCGCCTTGATCCCCTCGCAGGGTGCACTGTGGCCCCACCCCGTGCAGCTGGGTGATGAGCAAAACCCTCCGTGGCTCTCTGTTTTACAAGGAATGACTGGTTCACCCCTGGACTAGCAAGTTGCTGCCACACAGCAGGGTTCTGAGGAGACACAGTGGGTGGGTTAGTGACAGGTGACTTATGGGGTGGAAAAGCTCCTCTGACTGTTGCTCAGCAAACTGCTGGGATTTTTTGTGGGGCTGCGGGGTGGGGAGTGGAAGCCGGGGCCCTGCAGGAGGCTGCCGCAGTCTCCCTGTGTGACAGCCACCAGCTCATCTGAACCTCCATGACCCTTGAGGGCAGCCAGCCAGTAACCAGGGCTCTGCTGGTGTCAGAGCACCCCCGGTGAGCCAGGTGGTGTAGACACCTGTCTGCTGGAGGGAGGGGCTGGGTGTCCTGTGCAGCGTGGAGGGCGGGGCCGGGTGGGCAGGACGGCCCAGCGGGATCCCCTCGGAGAGCACGTGCTGTGGACTCAAACCATTGCACTTTGGGACTGAAGAGGTGGTGTGTCTGGGAAATGTTTACCCAGCTCTGCAGCAGGGGTGGAGCCCTGCCGTGTCAACTTGCAAGTATTCCCACGAGCCCCAGCTGCCGGGAGTGTGCTGCCACGTATGCCCTGCCGGGAGTGCGCTGCTAGGTGTGCCCTGCCGGGAGTGTGCTGCCGGGAGTGTGCTGCCGTGTGTGCCCTGCCGGGAGTGCGCTGCTAGGTGTGCCCTGCTGGGAGTGTGCTGCCGGGAGTGTGCTGCCGCGTATGCCCTGCCGGGTGTGCGCTGCTAGGTGTGCCCTGCCGGGTGTGCGCTGCCGGGTGTGCGCTGCCGGGTGTGCACTGCCCGGTGTGCACGGTGGCTCCCGCATCCACCACAGAGGCCCAGAGCCTGGAGGCGCCTCATGTTGAAGGCCTGTGTTTGGGGGCTGCCCTGGCGAATTTCTAGCTCTTAGACAAGGCACCAGCATGAGAGCTCACTCAACTGACACTAGGCCCCGGCCAGGCTGGGCCTGAGAGGGTCTGGACTGAACCCCGACAGGCAACCGACCCCATCAGAGTGGTCATGCCCAGGAGCCCTCCAGGAGGGGTGGACCGAGTCGTGAGGCAGAGTCTCACCTTAACATCTTTGCGTTCCTAGAATCAGGGTCACGAAGTATTAGTGTTTCAGAAACTGCGAGGCCTCAGTTACAACGTGTAATTTTGCTTTTTTGCATTTGTATTTGGAGGTAATCTGGTCTGTTTTCTTTTCCCTGCTCTCTCCATCAGAGTTTGTGATTAATGCCCCTTCTCCGTCCTCAGTGGAATCAGCTTATCCCTGTCCCTGGTCTGGACAGAGCCATTTAGGGCCCAGCGGAACTCAGCTGAGAACCGCCCAGGTCGCGCCCTTCACAAACGATGTGTCTTTAACCGCTTTCCGATGTCTTCTACAGGTTATTGGTCCGTTAAGGAAGGAAAAGTGGCGATATCAGTAAATGCTAGAATATTTGATAAGATTCAGGAAAACAACATGTTAACGCTGACAAGTAAAATCAAGAAGCAGACAGATGTGCTCACTTTCACCATTATTATTTTGTTGCTTGACATTTATCACTAATGCATTAAGACAAACAAAATAAGCAGGATAAGAGACGAAATGAAGAAATTAAAAATACCTTTATTTTCAGATCATATTTTTATATACCCAGAAAACCAAAGTATAGAAAAGATCAAGAGCACATTAAACTACCTTCAACCCGTTAAATATGCGGATGGAAAAATTCACAGTTATGATTCAGAGCTATAGAATATCTGCAAGTGAATTCAAGCAGAAAGGTATAGGATTGTATGAAGAAAACTATTCAGTCTCATTGAGAAATGTAAAACAGGCCTCCCGCCTTCTGAGATGGCCCACACTCTGTCTGTGAAGTGTGTTTCTCCCAAGGCTGTCTCACCGCTTTTTTTTTTTTTTTTTTTTTTTTGCGGTACGCGGGCCTCTCACTGTTGTGGCCTCTCCCGTTGCGGAGCACAGGCTCCGGACGCTCAGGCTCAGCGGCCATGGCTCACGGGCCCAGCCACTCTGCGGCATGTGGGATCTTCCCGGACCGGGGCACGAACCCGTGTCCCCTGCATCGGCAGGCGGACTCTCAACCACTGCGCCACCAGGGAAGCCCTGTTCTCACCTTTTGAGACAGACTGCATTCTGTCTATGGAATGTGTATCTCTCTAAATAAATCCACTTCTAACCTATCCAAAAAAAGAGCATTTAAAACAATATCTGAGCATGTGGAGAGATCCCAGAAACTCCAAAATATAATATAATTTTATTAATGAAACCCCAACTCTGCTCTCAATAACACTGCACTTCTTTGTTTTGAAATGGGTGGAATTATTTTAAAATTCACATGAAAAAGGAATAGGGCAAAGGCTCCGAGGCCGATAAAAGTGGGAAGACGTGCTCAGCTCCAGGAGGCATTGGGAAAATATGAAATGCAATGCGAACATGCATTTCACACTCGTGAGATGGGGAGAACGTCAAGAAACGAAGACTCGGACACGGCCGGTGGCCATACAGACTGATGCAACCGTTCCGAGGAGCCATCTGGCATTTCCTAGTAAAGCTCGTCAGCCGGGCCGTTCCCACACGTGCCAGCCCAGGGCTGAGTTCTCAATCCGGGGCCTCGGGACCCCCATAAATAACACTCTTCAAAGTTATCGAAGATGCCAAGAGCTTTTCGTTTATGTGGGTTCTAACTGCCAATATTAACACCTGTTGGAGTACCTTATTAGAAATTAAACCTAAGATTTAAGAAATATTCACTTCAAAATAACAATAAACTCACTACAATGGTAACCTAAGTAACAATTACATGGAAAATATGTTTTCCAAAACAAGAAGTTTTAGCGAGAAGAGTGGCATCGTGTCACCTTTCCACAAATCTCTGGCTTCAGAGAGGTCAGCGTCCACTGTGGCACATGGCTTGGTTGGAAAATGTGAGAGGATCTGGGAAATCCAGACTCACATGCTTACACGTTTGGGAAAGAAAGGAAGGTTTAATAACATCTTCAGGTCACGGACGTTCTTCCTCGTGACGACACCCAAACTCAACAAGCGGTGGTCCCTCTCGGGCTGGTTGCAACGTGGAATCTGAAATCGTATCGATGAACTTTCACTTCTGTCTTATTGGAAACCATCTGTCCGTCCTGCGCCTGGACCAGTCCTTATGCACACTTGTTCCTGTGGCATCACACACTGGGCGTTTGGAAGATAACGGATCACCAAGCAATGGAGGTGACAGTCATGTATCAAAGTGTCGCTTTTGTGAACGTCACCATCAGTCTCAGCAGAAAAGTCTTTAGTTTGGTAAGTTGACGAGCTTATGGTGGTGGATGCAGGTTTTTCAAAATCCCAGTCTTTGCATGAAAGCTTGAATTTTATTGTTGGTCACAAACACTCCGTTTTCCTTGAAGGGACAGGCTCACTTTGTCGTTTTCAAGAAAATGTCTGCCAGGTCTGAATAATCAGAGCTTCTATCAGTCCTTCCTTCAAGTAAAAAGTTGTTGCATTAAAATGTGTGTGTATTTTTCAGCCAGCAGCTCAAACAGCTGCACACGTGCTTTTCCCCAACCTCCCCGGAGGCCTGGAACTGAAGTGCTTTGTGTGTATCTGCCATTTGGTCACACGGCAGATTAAGCCATGGACTCAAGGGCCAAGATTCGATAGAATTAACCCTTCTCCAGCAGGTGCTGCCTCTGAGGGCCCCAGGCAGCTTTCTGACACTGTCTTCTGGAGTGTTCCATTGGAACCGTGCTGGCCAGAACTCCTCATCCCATGTGGTCCCAGGGTCACAGGGTCAAGGGTGAGGTTGTGTGAGGCTGGGAAGGCGGAAGTGAAGGGGAGGCCTGGATGCTCTGAAGGCCGCAGTGGCTTGCGGTCGTGGGGGGTTAGGGGCATCGATGCAGCAGGGGAGAGACACAGCTGTCTCAGCTGTTCCAGTGTGTCTGGTGCAGTGTAACTGGCCACGTGAGCCATTTCGGGGAACTGGTTCCACGGCATTTTGGGGGCACCTGCTCAGGTTCAGGTGCTGTGATTCTGTGTCCCTGCCCTTGAGGAGCTGAGGACAGACCTCAGTTCCTTCATTCAGATCTCTGCTGTTTGGTGTCAAGGTTGATTCAGGTTTCCCCTGTAGCAGACAGTGCACCGAAGACCCTCCCTCCCCTCCCTCGTGGCAGAGCCGCTAAAGGCCCGTCAGTATCCATGCTCTCCTTCCTCAATGACAAAATGCTGATATTATTCTGGGCAACAATGTTCCAACTAAATCTGACCAAAGTCCCTTGCAATTTAGGGTGGCAAGTAAGGCATCTGAGGAAGTTAGGTGCAAATTCTAGGAAACCTCCTTAAGAAAGTAATAGGCAGGTATGTGGCTTTTTCTTGCCCTTTCCCCACTTTCTCCTGCTTCCTGCCCAGCAACAGGGGAGATGGAGGAGATGTCTGGCTCTCCAGCAGCCTTCCAGGACTATGAGGCCCTCTTGAGGATGAAAGCCACAAGCCCAACAGAGCAGAAAGACTGAGGGCCCTGGCATCTGCCTGCGCCGTGAAGCTGCTGTGTGGGCCTGGCTTCTCTTATGTGAGAGAGAAATAAAATTCCATCCCATGTCAGTGTTATTTCCAGCCTCTGTTTTTTGCAGCCAAACTCAATTTTTAACAGAGAATTTAGTACCAGAAAGGGGAAAGGGTATTGGCAACAGCGGCTCCTGGAACAATGTACCAGCCAAGTGGAGGCAGCTGAATGGGGGGCAGAGGGGTCACGAGGGCCTACCCATTGCCGCTGGAAAGCCGGTGACACGCGCCATGTCACGGGGATCGTGTGGCCAGACTGCCACCCACCTGGCCCACCTTGGCAGGCAGACACACACAGGCAGGCTGGCAGCGCTGGGGGGATGGGGGGAATACGTGCAGAACCCTGGTGAGAGCTGGGCCCTCTTGGCACCTTGAGCAAGGCCCCAACAGCAGAAGGGGAGCCCGGGGGGTGTGCAGCATCCTAGGGCCAAGGCCCCTCACGCCATGCGTGTACAGGGTCCCCGAGTCGGGATAGGGGAGGCCGGGAGGGCCGCAGGTGTGGGCAGGGCCCCGGGGACCCGGGCTGCTCTCAGCTCAGAGGCCACAGTCAGCGTGGGGGCCTCGCTCCCCGGGGAGGGCCCGGCACACGGACCCCGCCCTCCCTCCTGCTCCAGCTGCCGTCTCATTTCACATCCACAAAGTGCCCTCAATGCAGGCCTCACCCCCCAAGCTTTCCACCAGCTTCTGGAACTTTCCCATCTTATTACTCGGTGTGTTACTACTCCTGTCAAGCCCACAGCTCAGGCTGCCGGGGGTCTGGGGGCCCGCCTCTCCCCAGCTGCTTGCCCCGCAGGCCACGAGCTCAGCTCACAAAGGCCCATTACTGTTGAAATTTAGATTCCGGCTTCATGCCTGACCCCCACCTCCCTTATTTTCCAAAACGCCTTCGTCTTTTCCTGTTCAGAGAACTTTCAAGAGACCTTCCAAGTTCTCCGGGAACAGTGCGGCTCCCCAGGGTGCCAGCTGGCATCTCCTGCAATTATCCTTAAATTATAGGGACAATTTTAATTTCACAATAATTAGAAATATCAACTGCAGCTCAAGCCTTCAAAACTAATGGAATTTTAATGGGCAGCTGCTCAGGTTACAGCCAAGGATAGTAACACTCCACCACTGTGCGGAGGGGGCGGCTGCAGGCATCCGTGCTGGGGGGCGCAGGGCGGGCTGGCCGATGCTCTGGGGCCGCCCTGGAGGCTGGGAGGTGATGGGCGCACCCAGTCCTGTGGACTAGAGCCTGCATCCCGGACTTTGGGCCCCAAGCTCAGTGTATTTCCCTCCTGAAGATGCATCCCGGGCCCAGGTCCGCCCACCGGCAGCCCCCGACGCGCTTGGATCCGAGCTCCTTCCCCCCAGGCCAGAGCCCACCCCACGCTGGCGCCCACAGGGTGGGCCACGAGGAGCTTCCTCTGAGGGATCTGGGAGTCGTGATGCTCACCCACTCGTGTCTCTCCTCTCAGGATTGCAGTCCAGTGTCCGAAAACAATCGTTTCACGTGTTTGGTCCAGTTTTCAGTTGTTTGAAGTGGGTGGGTGCGGGTGGGGGAGTGATTCCATCCAGACCTGTGACACCACCGGGGTGGAAAGTATAAGTTAGTGGTGCCTTTAGGTGGGCAGAGGTTTTGCTTTTGATAAAATCAAAATTACCTAACATTTTTCTTTTATGGCTAGAGTTTTTGTGGTGTAAGAAATCTTCACCAGGGTCATGAATTTATTTTCCCACCTCCTATTCTAGCAGCTGTGATGATGTTTGGATCTTTGATCCAACTCAGATTAATTATTGTGTATGATGTGAGTTAGATATCAAGGTTCATTTTTCTCCATGGTTATCCAGTTACTCCAACACATCCCCCCACGGAATTTTTCTGGTGCCTTTGTCAAAAATCAATTCACTGAACACGAGTGGGTCTAATTTCTAGACTCCGTTCAGTTCTGCTGGTCAAATGTCCACATCATCATGATTACTGACTGTAGTTTATAGAAAGTCTTGAGGTCAGATAGTGTGAATCTTCCAACTTTACTTCTTTTCTGAAATTGTTTTGTTTGCTACAGATCTTTTGCATTTCCTTATACATTTTAAATCAGCTTGTCAGTTTGTATCCAGAAAAGAAGCCTGCTGAATTTTGATTGACACAGCATAGATCTATAGATCAACTTGAAGAGAATTGACATGTCACCAATCAATATTGAATCTTGCAATTTTTGAACGTGATCTATCGCTCCCTTTGGAGAAATCTAACGCATACGTCATTAAGTCTCTTCCTCAGTATGTAAATTCTCCAACTATTTGTTGGTAGTGTACAGAAATACAATTGTCGTTTGCATTTGTAGCTTGCAACCCTGCCAAACTTGCTTATTAGTCTACTAGCTTCTTAAATAAGTTCCTTAGGACTTTCCAGGTTTATAACCAGGTTTTCTGTGAATAAAGGCAGTTTGCTTCTTGTCCTGTAACGGGTATGCCTTTTATTTTTGGTTCTTGCTTTATTCCTCTGGCTGGGACCTCTAGGACAATGTTGAAAAGAAGTGATGAGAGTGGCATCATTGCCTCGTTCCTGAGCTAAGGGGGAAAATTGTCTTTTACCAATGAGTGTGATGTTAGCTATAGGTTTTTCATAGATGCTCTAAATTTATTAAATTGAGGAAATTGCCTTCTATTTTTAGTTTGTTTAGAGTTTTTAATCACAAATGTGTACTGAATGTTGACAAGTGCTTTTCCAGCATTTATTGAGATAATTGCAAGATTTTTTTCCTTTATTTTGATAATGTGGTGAATTATAAGGGTTGCATTTCAAATGTTAAATCAACCTTGCGTTGCTGGGATAAGCCATACTTGTTCATGGTTTTATTTATAGTAATATTTTGCTGAGGATTTTTATATCTATGTTCATGAGGACATGGGTCTGTACTTTCCCTCTTCTCATTATGTCCTAGTCAAGTTTTGGTGTCGGAGTTATGCGGACCTCACAAAATGAGTTCAAAAGTGTTCCAACTTTCTCTGTTTTCCAAAAAACTTTGTGTAGGAATGGTGCTATTTCTTCCTTAAATATTTGATTCACTCCAACAACGTATGGTTCTGGGATTTTATTTGTTGGTAACTTTCTATATGGAAAATGCTGGCTTTTTTCCCTAAAAACTTATTATGAAAATGTCAACCACTCAGAAAAGTGGACAGAATTGTATAATGAACAGTCACATCCATTTCCTAGGTTAACATCTTGCTGTACTTTCCTTAGCAGATATCTATCCATCACACCATCTTATTTCTTGATGCATTCCTAAATCACAGACATCAAAACATTTTCCCTTAAAGATTCTTAATTCTTTGTTCAATTTATTTAACTGATATAGGGGTAGTCAGACTTTCTACTTCCTCTTGTGTAATTTTTGTTGTGTTTTTAAATGAATTTTTCTATTTTTATATAAAAATTTATTGGCAAGTTTATTGTCATCAAGTTGTTCATACAATTCTCTTACTATCCATTAGATACCTGTGGGCCCTGTAACGATATTCCTGATATTAGTAGTTTGTGTCTCCCTCTAACCTTCATTTGTCTTACTAAGGTTTGATAAATTGTATTAATCTTTTTGAAACACCAACTTTTGGCTCTCTTGTTTGTTTGTTTTCCCTGTGGTTTGGCTCTTCTGTATTTCACTAATTTCTGCCCTTATTTATTTATTTATTTTTTAATTTTTTTTTGCGGTACGCGGGCCTCTCACTGCCGTGGCCTCTCCCATTGCGGAGCACAGGCTCCGGACGCACAGGCTCAGCGGCCATAACTCACGGGCCCAGCCGCTCCGCGGCATGTGAGATCTTCCCGGACCGGGGCACGAACCCGTGTCCCCTGCATCGGCAGGCGGACTCTCAACCACTGCGCCACCAGGGAAGCCCATCTGCTCTTATTTTTATTATTTCCTTCCTTTACTTCATTTCCTTCATTTACTTTAGGTTTAATTTGCTCTTTATTTTCTTGCCTCTTAATGTAAGGCTTAGATCATTAATTTCAAACCACTTTTTGTCTGTTTAAACACTTGAAATTGAAACCACAATTTTTGATATACTGAGTTTTTTACAATTCAGTTTAATATATTTTTCTAATTTCCCTTGTGATTTCTTCTTTGACCTTTGCATTATTTAGAAGTGTGTTACCTAATTGTCAAAAGTTGAGTGATTTTCTAGGTATCATTATTGATTTCTGTTGTCAGAGAATATATGCTGTATGACTTCAGTCCTTTAAAATTAACAAGATTTATCTTATGGCCCAGCGTATGTTGTCTCTCGGAAAATGTTTAATGTACACTTGAAAACAATCTGTATTCTGTAGCTGATGGGCGTAGTCTTCTATACACTTCCTGGTTATTTTGATTTTTTAGCAATTTATGATAGAAAAATGTTAAAATATTGCTATAAATCTATTAAATTATTTGTCTATTATTTTTGTCTCCTCTTAGTTCTCACAATTTTTCTTTGAATATTTGAAGATGTAGCAACTCCAGCTTTCTTATGGCTATTTTCCCATGGTATTTCTTTTTCTATCCTTTCACTTTCAATCTAAATGTGTTTTTCTATTTAAAGTGTGTCTCTGTTAAACTAGAATATAGCAGATTTTTTTAAAATCCAGTCTGACATGTCCTGCCTTTTAATTGGAGTGTTTAGCCTATTTATATTTAATGTAATTAGTGATATTGTAGGTTTAAGTCTACTTGTAATCTTACTAATTGTTTTCTGTTTGTCCTATTGGTTCTTTGCTCTTTTATTTCTCCCTTTCCTATCTTCTTTTGGATTGACTGATTTAAAATTTAAAAAATTTTATCTCCTCCATTGGCTTTTTAGCTACAATGCTCTTTGAATTATTTTTTTAGAGGTTGCTCTAGGGATTCCAATATGTATCCTTAATCTACTTTTTTTTTTAATCTTTTTTTAAATTAATTTTTTTTTTAATTTATTTATTTTTGGCTGCATTGGGCCTTCGTTGCTGCGCATGGGCTTCCTCTAGTTGTGTTGAGTGAGGGCTACTCTTCATTGCCATGTGCGGGCTTCTCATTGCGGTGGCTTGTCTTATTGTGGAGCACGGGCTCTAGGCACGCGGGCTTCAGTAGTTGTGGCACGCGGGCTCAGTAGTTGTGGCTTGCAGGCTCTAGAGCACAGGCTCAGTAGTTGTGGTGCACGGACTTAGTTGCTCCACAGCATGTGGGATCGTCCCAGACCAGGGATTGAACCTGTGTCCCCTGCATTGGCAGGCGGATTCTTAACCACTACACCACCAGGGAAGTCCCCCTTAATCTACTTTGAAATCATATTATACTACTTCATGTATCATGTAAAGACCTTTCAACATACAATTCCATTCCCTTCCCATCTTTTGTGCTACTGTTGCGTATAATTTACATGTACTTTTATTATAAACCTCATAAAACATTGTTATTATATTTGCTTTAAATGTTCAATTGTCCTTTAAAGAAAGGAAAAACAGGGAAATGGGTCTTTCCTATTTACACACATATTTACCATTTCTAGTGCTCTTCATTCCTTCGTGTAGATCCAGGCTTCCATCTGGCATCATTTCCCTTCAGCCAAAGAACTTCATTTGGCATTTCTTGCAGCATGTGTTTACTAGCAACGGATCCACTTTTGTTTACCTGAAAATGCCTTTATTGTGCCTTTATTTCTCAAGGCTATTTTCACTGGATCTAGACTTCTCAGTTGACAATTCTTCCTCCCAGTCTTTTAAAAATGTTGCTCTTTTGTCTTGGGGCTTCCATTGTTTCTGATAAGAACTCACTCATTTTTATTATTTTGGTAATGTATGTAATATTTTTTTCTCTAGATGTTTCTAAGGTTTTAGCTTTCGTTTTCAACAATTTGTGTCTAGGTATGTTTTCTTAGTATTTATCCTGTTTGGAGTCTGTTGAATTTGGAGATCTATGGATTGATTTTTTTTAAAAATCAAATTTGAGAAAACCTTGGCTGCTATCTCTTCTAATGTATTTCCCCCATTTTATCTTTCTGGGACTCCAGTTACACATATGTCACACCACTTTGTATCATCCCATAGGCCACAGCACTCTTTTCCTTTTACTCAGTCTTTTTTCTCTCTTTGTGATTTAGTTTAGATTATTCATATTGATCTGTCTTCAAGTTCACTGAAATTTTCTTTTTCAGTGTCTAGAAGCCTAGCCAATCATTTTTTATTTCAGGTACTGTGATACTGTAGTTTTCAGTTATTAAACTTCTTTTGAGATTTTAGAGTTTCCATTTGTCTTCCGAAATGCCCCATCTCTTTATCTATTATTTCTTTCTCTGAAAATTCTCCTACATATTCATAATTTTTTTAACATTATGTGTCTGTTAATTTCAATTCCTGGATTATCTGGGGTCTACATCTTTTGACTGTGTTTTCTTTTGATTATAGGTCAAGTTTTTCTGCTTTTTCACGTTTCTTATAAATTTTTATTCCATTGGAGACATTGTGTGCAAATGAACAGTGGTGACTGGTATGTAATGTTTTGTTTTGATTTTGTTCTGTTTATTTCCCACAGAAGGCAAGCTGTTTCCTCAGTTTGGGTGGGGAGCCTATCATTCAGATTCCTACAAGAGTCAAGGTGGCTCTGGAACTGGGACACACCTGCTGTCAAGCCTCTCCTTTCACTTGCTTTACAACATTTGAGTCTGGGTGGGACTTGGTGATTTGTCATCTAAGACGGCTGGTTTCTCTCCATCCCGGCTCCTCCGTCCGCTGCTATGTTGACCAGACTCCTGTGCCAGGTGTGGACGTTGCTGCCATAGTCTGTTCTTTTTTTTGTTTTCTTTTTTACATTTTTAACTTATTTTATTGAAGTACAGTTGATTTACAATGTTGTGTTAGTTTCTGGTGTACAGCAAAGTGATTCAGTTTTATATATATGTGTATAAAATATGTATATATATATTCTTTTTCATATTCTTTTCCATTATGGTTTATCATAGGATATTGAATATAGTTCCCTATGCAACTATACAGTAGGACCTTGTTATTTATCCATTCTATAAAATATTTTTTATTGAGGTATTTTTACTTGTCATAATATTCATCCATTTCAAGTTATACAGTTTAACAATTTTTTTCGGCTGTGCCACGAGGCTTGTGGGATCTTAGTTCCCCGACCAGGGATTGAACCTGGGACCACGGCAGTGAAAGCGCAGAGTCCTAACTACTCGACTGCCAGGGAATTCCCTAATGATTTTTTAAAGTAACTTTACTGAGTGATGCAACCATCACCATAAATTAGTTTTGTTTTTGTTTTTTAATTGAAGTATCGTCGAATTACAGTGTTTCAGTTCTACAGCAAAGTGATTCAGATTTTTTTTTAAGATTCTTTTCCATTATAAGTTATTACAAGATACTGAATATAGTTCTCTGTTCTATACAGTAGGTCTTTGTTATTTATCTATTTTATATACAGTCGTGTGTATCTGTTACTGTAGTCTGTTCTTGATGAAGAGCTGTCTTTCTCCGGAATTCAGTT
The DNA here is from genome assembly GCF_964374135.1 of Grampus griseus. Lineage (NCBI taxonomy): Eukaryota > Metazoa > Chordata > Mammalia > Artiodactyla > Delphinidae > Grampus > Grampus griseus. The sequence goes on along the minus strand of NC_138997.1, from coordinate 142,080,065 downwards.
CATAAAAGTTTCCTTGTACCTACTGGTCTACTAACCCCATAGAAAAGTATAATTATTTTTTTCCCTGGATTTTTCTTGTTACTATGGGCGTGGAAGCCTTTGCCACCTTCTACACCCGAGGTGGAGGAAGCACCATTTTCTTTCCTTATTATGCTCCACATTGAAAGTGCTTAAGTTAAGATAGAAGACAAATTCACACATTTGTCAAATCCTTCCTCGCAGGTGGAGTGAACGCCATACATTCTCACATAATAAATGCTGTTTCCCGACAGTGCTGATGTCCGTTTGCCTTGCTTTCCTTCCTATTTCTATTCACGCTTGTTTCCAGAGGTTCCCAGAAGTTAGCAGAGCATTTGCTGCAGTTTCCCTGAGAGCTGAGGCGCATTTGCAACACGGAGTGTCCATAGCCCCGTACATGTAAGTGCATGTGGCACGGGACCTGACTGCGACAAGGGACCCTCATTGCAGACCCCCGCAGGGTGGACACTGGACACCAAAGCTGTGAATTGTTTATTTAAGAAGTTCCATTAGGGCTTCCCTGGTGGCGCAGTGGTTAAGAATCTGCCTACCAATGCAGGGGACACGGGTTCGAGCCCTGGTCTGGGAAGATCCCACATGACGCGGAGCAACTAGGCCCGTGAGCCACAACTACTGAGCCTGTGCGTCTGGAGCCTGTGCTCCGCAACAAGAGAGGCCGCGATAGTGAGAGGCCCGCGCACCGCGATGAAGAGTGGCCCCCCCCCTCGCTGCAACTAGAGAAAGCCCTCGCACAGAAACGAAGACCCAACACAGCCAAAAATAAATAAATTAATTAAAAAAAAAAAAAAAAAGAAGTTCTGGGCAGCACAAAGTAGTTGTTTAAAAAAAAAAAAAGAAGTTCCATTAAATTTTCAACTATCAAATACAGCAATTTTACCCTCACTTAAATACTTTAAAAGACTGTTGGGGAAAGATTGTGAAAATGGTGCTAGGATGACGTATAAAGGAAAAAGTAAACAAACCGAAACCGTGGCCAGAAACCCAGAAGCCCTCTTTGTGCCACCTGTGGCACAGAGTCTGAATTCCTTATCGGGAGACGTGGCTCTGAGGGCGCCAACAGCGACATCGCTCTTGGGAATCAGACAACGATTGTGTTTGATGGTTTTTGCGCCTGCGCAAAGATAGAGCATCTTGATGAAATGTGTATCGTATGTGACCTTAAAATCACCCTCCGCAACACAAAAAGAACGTCAATTAAATGCTATTAAGGCAATTAAATTGAACGTATATAAGATTCAAGCTGCATTAGAAGAGTTCAGTGAAATAGCGGAATATCCTCAGATAAAGATGAATCGTGGTCTTCAGCGGAAAATGAAACTGATTTCAGGTTTGCTCTGTTCAGTCATTTGGTACACTGATGGCTACTGATAACACTAGAAAATGCTTACCAAAAAAGGAAGTAAATAAGGCTATTTCATGTTTAAAAAATAAAAAACTTTTTTTTTTTTTGAGGTACGCGGGCCTCTCACTGTTGTGGCCTCTCCCGTTGCGGAGCACAGGCTCCGGACGCGCAGGCTCAGCGGCCATGGCTCACGGGCCCAGCCGCTCTGCGGCATGTGGGATCTTCCCGGACCGGGGCACGAACCTGTGTCCCCTGTATCGGCAGGCGGACTCTCAACCACTGCGCCACCAGGGAAGCCCCCAAAACTTTTTTTGATTAGAGAGAAAACAGCTTTTCTCCATCGACAAAAACTGCACATGACCTAAGCAACAAAAATAGTATTCTAGTAAAATGTAAGGAAACCAGAAGAAGGAAATGAAAATATTTGCATGACAGTGAAGGAGATGAGTCACATAAAAATAATCTTAAATAATTCCATAGAGATTATCTTCAGTTTATTTTTTAAGTGAATTTATTTTATTATTTTTATTTAAAATATTTATTTATTTATTTTTGGCTGTGTTGAGTCTTCGTTTCTGTGTGTGGGCTTTCTCTTGTTGCAGAGCACGGGCTCTAGGCAGGCGGGCTTCAGTAGTTGTGGTGAGCAGGCTTCAGTAGTTGTGGCTTGTGGACTCTATAGAGTGCAGGCTCAGTAGTTGTGGCACCCGGACTTAGTTGCTCTGCGGCATGTGGGATCTTCCCAGACCAGGGCTCGAACCCATGTCTTCTGCATTGGCAGGCAGATTTTTTTTTTTTTTTTTTTGTGGTACACGGGCCCCTCACTGTTGTGGCCTCTCCCCTTGCGGAGCATAGGCTCCGGACGCGCAGGCTCAGCGGCCATGGCTCACGGGCCCAGCCACTCTGCGGCATGTGGGATCTTCCCAGACCGGGGCACGAACCCGTGTCCCCTGTATTGGCAGGCGGACTCTCAACCACTGCGCCACCAGGGAAGCCCGGCAGGCAGATTCTTAACCACTGTGCCACCAGGGAAGCCCTAGCTTCTGTCATTTTAGATTAAGAAATGATCTCAATTGAAGAGAGATTTGAATAAATTGAGTAATATTTTGGTATTTTAAAAATAATATCTCAACATGGAAAATTTGAAATAAGAACTTTCGAAATACTCCGTGAAGCCAGATGTAGTTTTAAGAGATGGTGAAAATCTTCCTGTGTTATAGTGATTTCTATGATGAGATTAAAGTAGTTTGTAATAATTTCTGTGATAACAATAATGTATCGTACGCCACCCCATAATATTTGAACATGATACGTAAAATCTGTGGTTCTTTTCCAACTATAAATATTTGCTCTAAGAATTTTAGTCACAGTTATGTTTGCTTCTGCCTCAGCAGAGAAAAGTTTCTTCAAATTGAAAATACAACACAAATTTGTGGAAATCTGAATTGTAGCAACATAATTACAGATTTTGCTGAAATGAAGGCAGGAAAAGTTACTTTTGTAATAACTATCATTTATGATATTTATCATAAATAACATTTAATTAATCATTCATGAATAGTGTATTTTTTCTGTTATTACTCATCCATTCACAGTTGACCCGTCAAAGTCCCTAGACATAAGCAACAATACATAGTTTTGATAATTTGATATTGCGTGGTCATATAAAAACCATAGCTTTAGAAGATATACAAATGGCCAACGTGCACTTGAAAAGATGCTCAACATCAGTAACCATCAGAGAAATGCAAATCAAACCCACAATGAGGTACTACCTCACACCCATCAGAATGGCCATAAAAAAATAAAAAACAAAAAACAGAAAATAATATGTGTTGGTAAGAATGTGGAGAAATTGGAATCCTCGTGCAGTGTTTGTGGGTTGTGAAATACCGCTGTGGAAAACAGTGTGGCGGTTCTTCAAAAAATTAAAAACAGAATTATCATCTGACCCGGCAATTCTACTTCTGAGTATAAACCCAAAAGAATTGAAAGCAGGGACTGGAATAGATACTTGTACCCCCATGTCCACAGCAGCATCATTCACAACAGCCAAAAGGTGGGAGCAGCCCAAGTGTCCGTGAATGGGTGGATGGATGGATGGATAAACGAAATGTGGTCCATCATACAACAGGATATTATCCAGCCTTGAAGAGGAAGGAAATTCTGACACATGCCTAACATGGATGAACCTTGAGACATTATGCTCAGTGAAATAAACCAGTCACGAAAAGACAAATACTGTATGATTCCACTAATTCATATTAGTGGAGTCAAATTCACAGAGACAGAAAGTAAAATGGTGGGGCCGGGGCAGGGGGATGGGGAGTGAGTGCCTAATGGGGACAGGTTTCAGTTTGGGAAGATGAAAAAGTTCTGTGGACGGATGGTGGGGACGGCTGTACAACAGTGTGAATGCACTTAACACCACTGAACTGTACACCTAAAAATGGTTAAGATGGTGAATATTATATTTTCTTTTTTTGTTTTTTGTTTTTGGCTGTACTGCGCGGCTTGTGGCTTGTGGGGTCTTATTTCCCTGACCAGGGATTGAACCCGGGCCCTGGCAGTGGAAGCACGGAGTCCCAACCACTGGACCGCCAGGGAATTCCTTATGTTTGTCTATTTTACCAAAAAAAAAAAAAAAAAAATTGGAGAAAAACCCATAGCTTCAGCTCTTTTTTTTCAATTTTGTTGTTTTATAGGAATTTGTCAAGGTGGAAGGACAGAAGGAAGGCATTTTATTGAACATTTTACTGGCTTCAGTTATATTTATTAGTATTCAGGCAGATGTGGTGTGTGGTTCCCATCTGCACTGTGACTCGGGGGCCCTGAGTATTAGGGATGCTGTGGAAGAGCTGAAGGCTGGCAGGCACCCTGCCCCTGGGTCCTGGTGTCCCAGGTGGCTTTAAAAAACTCCTATAGACTGGGGGCTTAGGCAACAATCATTTATTCCTCACATTTCTGGAGACTGGACATCTAAGATCAAGGTGCTGGCAGATCTGGTGTCTGGTGACACTTCGTGGCTCATAGACTGTGGCTGTCTTCTTGCTGTGTGCTCACGTGGCACCAGGGGTGAGGAAGCTCCCTGGGGGGGGTCTCTTTTCAAAGGGCACTAATCCTATTCATGGGGGCCCCACCCTCAGGACCATACACCTCCAGGACACAAACGTTCAGACCACAGCACCAGCCCTTAGGGTTCCTGCCTACGTATGAGCCACAGCTGCAGACACTCAAGTCACCCACCTGGAAGGTCCCACCTGTCTCAGGACCCTGACATGAATGTCCAAGGCAGCACTGACCAGTGGGGCTCCGAGAGGGCCCTGGAGGAACCGGGGTTCAAGAGGAGGAGGCCCGGGGACCCTTTGGCCTCAGGTGAGACACTCCCCTTAGTCTCACACAGAGGGGAGCACAGCCCCCTGAGACAGGCACGCAGGGCCGGGATCTGAACCTGGGTGGGCGGGTGGTCGTCTGATGGGCGGGTGGTTGGGCGGGTCCCTTTCCTTTTTAAAGCAAAGGAAACATAGCAGCCTCCCCAGGAGGCCATGTCTCTCCTGGGCGGACACAGCCTGTCCTGGGGCCCCAGCAGGCCCCCTGCTCCTCAGGGAGGGAAGGCCCGGAAATGCACCGTCACCTTGGATCTGAAAGGGGTGAGATTGAAAAGCGTGTGAAAACTCCGAGACTTCCTGCTCTTGGGGGTGCCCAGGGCGCAGACAGGACTTTGTGGAATCGTCTATTCCTTCTCAGTTCTTGCCCTATCGCTGTCATATTAGCAGAGGCAGCCCCAGGGCCAGGGACTGCCTCTCGGGCGAGCCAGGAAATCCCATCACAGGACCAACTGGGAAACGTGCAGAGTCCAGATTCCTTTAGGTGTGAGAGGCAGTGCCTTTGTCCAGCCTGGGTGTCTCCCTGGTTATTCGTGACGTCCGTCAGAGGTGGGGGGACTGAGGGCTGCGGGGGATCCAGGGACGCAGGACTTCCGATGCTAAAGCCTGGAAAGGCCCAGGTGAACTGGGACAGCTGGTCCTCATAAAAGGGAAAGGTCAGACCTTCACCCTGCAGTCTGAAACGTTTATTTCCTATGCAGTTGGTGGGTGGGAAAAGCATTTCTCACCATAGAACCAAAATGCAACTTTCTTTACTTTCTCCCTCTTTCTCGTCGCAGCCCGTGCAGGGGGGCAAACTTCCTAGGTCCCTAAAACTTTCTGGTGGCATTAGGGTTTTCCGCTCACTCTTACATAAAAGGCAGCTAGCTTTCCATCACTTAAGTGGCGAATATAGTCTCAATTCAGAATCAGTCCAAATCAGTGATATCAAATCAAACCCTCCTGCCCTGGGCCAGCCGGGGGCTGGAATCCTGGGAAGGGGCGAGGTGAGCGTTTCCCCTTCCCCAGTCTCCTTCTCCCACTGTGCCCCAGCTAGTTGCCACGGTTTGTTTTTCTTTTCTTTTTTTTTTAAAGAAAATTTTTTTTTAATATTTATTTATTTATTTAGGCTGTGCCAGGTCTTAGTTGTGGCACGCAGGCTCTTTAGTTGCAGCATGAAGACTTCTTAGTTGTGGCACATGGACTCTTAGTTGCGGCATGCAAACTCTTAGTTGCAGCATGCATGTGGGATTTAGTTCCTCTACAAGGGACTGAACCTGGGCCCCATGCATTGGGAGTCTTACCCACTGGACCACCAGGGAAGTCCCTAGTCGCCCCCATTTCTGTCCCTGCAGGTGGAATGGAGGGGGTGGGGGAGAGGGAGAGGACTGAGGGAACTTCTGGGGTCTGGGCCTGCCGGTACAACATTCCTATCTCTGCAGGTACTTCCATGGGTCCTTGGGTGAGTCCACGGGTGGACGGGTGGGGACTCCCCCGGACACCCCCTCCTTCCTCGGCCCTGAGGAATCAGGGTTCACTCCTGTCCTTGCTGTGGGCCCTCTGCCTCTTGGGGTGGCAGGCAGACAGGACAGTGATGCTGGCCCCACGCATGGTCCACGGGATTCCTGGACATCCTTGTGCACACACAGTCAGGGTGTGGGATGGGCTTGGTGGCCCGGGACACAGGACACAGAGTGACACCTGGATGTGGAGGAGGCATCAAGTCTCCCCCATGCTGGGTGGGACCCGCAGCAGGACACCCCAAAGAATCTCTCCTCAAACCCTTCTCCACTCGCTCCAGTGGACAAGCGGTCCGGCTGTCTCGCCTTTGTAAGCTCCCCCTCGGCACTTCCCCGCCCCCTTACTCATCCATCGCAGCTGTCACACTGTCACCCGGATGCAGATGGACCCTGGCTCTGGCCTGCCCGTGGTGGGGCTGGGGGCTTTCCCTCCTGCTCGGTCTCATCACCTGACAGGTGGGATAATACTAATAATACCCACTCCACGAGGCCGGCTGACTAGGTGATGCCAAAAAATTCCCCATGCAGATCTGACCCCTGTTGTCTCCATAGAAAACGCAGGAAGCACCCGTCCGAGGGGCGCCAGCACGGGGTGGGGAGCGGGGTGGGAGGCTCCGGGTCCTTACTGAGAGGTTACCCTGGGGCTTTGTCGTCCCTGGAGGTGGACGTGGGCGGCCTTACAGGCAGGCGTGCGGTCTTGTTCCTCGGCTGGTGCGAGCGTCCTGGCGCCCTGATCCCACGCGGGGCTCCCCGCAGCCTGAGAAGGAAGTTGTCCTGAGGAGCGCGCCTGTTCCCCACCTGCCCCGGACCTGAGCTCGGTGGCGTGGGTCCGAGGGTGTCCGGGTCCCAGATAGAGGAGGGCGCATGACGGACAGGGCGACCCTGCCGGCCTCGCGACATTCCTCCCGGGGAACAGCGGGAACAGCCTCGCGCGCCCCGTGGCCGCGCTCCAGCTCCTCTGGAGGCCCTGCAGGGCCACGGCGCGTACTGAGCACTCCCGAAGCTCAGAGCAGCTCAGGAGGCACGAAGGGCAGTGCGCCCCAAGGCTGGAGGCCCGGCCCGGCGCCGCACCCTGGAGAAGGCTTGGCACCATCTCCGGGAGCCCGGGTCCCCACCCATGGCTGTGAACGGGCAGAAGCGGGGCCGGCAGAGTAGAGAGGCCAGGCCGGGGAAGCACCCGGGGTGCCCGCGCCCAGAGGCGCCCTGACCTGGTGCTCAGCCTGCCCAGGGGAATTCTGCACAGGCCCGGAGGCTCCCCAGGATGCGGCCTCGCTGCGCCAGGAGCATGGGCTTGTGCACACCATAGAGAGGGATCAGAAAGGGGACGTCGCCGTTCCAAGTCCTGGTCTTAAAGGTGAGTTCCAGACGCTGCCTGCTCACCGAGGCCACCGCCGAGCCGTCTCGGAATCGCTGTGGGACTCAAAGTGCAACGTTCAGAAATGACTCCCCCGACGTTTTCCTGTCTTGAGGGGGTGTTTCTGATTTATTTCTTGTCGATTTCCCGTGGAGGAAAACACAATCTCCTGACATACATTGTCCCCCCGTAGGTATTTTTCCAGCAGGAGGGGTTCTGTTCCAGTGTGTTTAGGCGGTTGGTGGAGAAGAGACATTTCAAAGTGGGGACTGCCCAGGAGGGGACATTCGCGCTGCGCAGGGGCCTCCCTTTCCTGCTCCATGAACTTGGCTGAGGCCGGGCCGCCAGTCCCCAGCCCACCAGCAGCCCCGCGATCCTTCGGGGGGGGCAGTGCGTTCTGGTTGATTATACGTCCTGTTTCTGTAACAATATGGTCTGTTTCATTAGTGCACACTCTATTTGGTAACAATGTCCCTAACTAATACAAGTTCTATTTAGCGACAATATGCTCTATTTAATTAATTTCATGTGTTCTGGTTAAAAACAACATAGCGCTTCGCTTGAGTTATTTCGTCTGTTCACTGATCCTAATGAATTCCAAAACACAGGGCGGAGGGAGGGTGGGTTCTGCAGACCTTCGGGGCTGGTCAGCTTGCCTGCCTGCAAGGGAGGGGCTCACGAGGGGCCACTTGGGGATTTCAGGTGGGGACAACATGTGGGCAGGGCCCGAGCTGGGGGCGCTCAGCTCCATGTCTAACTCGCTGGGGTCCCCCTGCTGCCCTAACCCGCTGGGCTCCACACCAGCCTTGCCCCTTGGGTCTTGGCCCGGCGCCCCTGCCCCTCCCTTGCCTACACCACGGCCTCCAGTCTCTCACACCCACTGCTGCTCCTTTCCCAGGGCCCTGTCCCTCCCCAAGGTCGGGGCACTGTCCCCACTCCCCAGCATCACCACCGCTGCCCCTTTCCTTTGTCCCTCCACCCAGCCAAGGGCTCTTCTGGAAACACAGCTGCCTAGTATCCTGGACGTGGTTCCCAAACTCCTCCTGAAGTGGCCCTGCAGGCCTCTCTGCCCGACGGCCCCCATGGGCCATGGCACCTGCTGGGCTGGTCCACCTGGAGTTCCTGGAGCCTCTCCTGTCCCGGACGTTGTGTCCCCCAGCCTAGCACGTGCCTGGTATGCATGGGCACTCCCACCCTTCTGATGGTCCTTCCTGTCCAGGAGCTCCAGGGTGGAGGGGGGTAGTTTGGGGGTGTGGGACAGACCTGAACTTGACCCCTTTACAGAATGTTGGGACGGTGGCAGGTGGGTGTATGGGTCTGGTGGGTGCATGGGAGGGGTGTGTGGGGTGGAGGCGGGCGTGACAGGTGATGGGTGTGGGAGCCGCTTCCCAGCAGGCCGGCCAAGGACAGGCAGGCGGGACGAGCACCGTCTCAGGAGGGCGGAGAGGACCTTGGACCCCGCTAGTTGCTTGACCACTGGAGCTCTGATCTGGCCTTGTGTCTGGCTACACCAAGGGTGCCTGGCTGTAAGGCCCAAGGTCCCGTCCCCTTGACTTCTCGCAAGGCAGGAAGGGGCCTTGTGGAGGGGAGCCTGGAACGCCAGCCTTGGACTCAGACAGTGGATGTCTTCCTGCAGACGGTGGGGTCCCCGGGAGATTCTGAGCAGGGATGGTACAGCAGACGCAGGCTGGGGAGAGCAGCCTGGCAGTGTGTGCCCGCCGGCCTTCCGGCAATGGCTCAGGGCGTGGGGAGGGGCTGCGTGGCACCGCGTCAGCTCCCAGCACCCTCCCCCTGCTTAGTGGTGACCTGTGCAGGGCCTGCTGGAGGGCTAGACTCACAGTGGCCTTGCAGGTCCTTCTGCAGAAGGGCTCTGAGCCCCTGAACTGAGATCTAGAGGCGGAGGAGGGGCTGCGGCTCTCCATCGGGGCCGCTGCTGCAGCCTCCTGCTCACCAGCCCTCCTTTCCTTTAATTGTGGAAAATGACCAGCACCCAGTGACCCGCCCATCTTTCTTGCCCCAAGAACACCATCACCACAGACCCCCAAGGGTCAGGCCCCGCCAGGCTGCCCACTCCAGTGGCTCCACCACCTTTCCGAGCTGTGACATGAGGGACCAGCCATGGCAGCACCTCCACTGTCAGCCTCAACCTGCAAGGCAGCTACTGCCAAGCCCCTGGATGTGCTGTGCTCTCCAGAGAACATTCCCTAGGCTAAGTGACCATATGCTTTATCACCCCGCATAGGGCTCCTTGTGGAGACAAAGGGGTTAATAATATAGACTGGGAATGCAGCCGGCAGGTGTCGACGGGGCAGAGTCACTTACCTCTGCCAACCTTGAAAATAAAATACCCAGTCAGTTATTTTACCAGCAAGACAAGTTCATTCATGAACAGCGGAGGAATTGCAGTTCGGGACGTGCAAGCTATGGCAAAACCATGAGCAAGTCTAGTAAACCAAGGAGAGGAACTTTATAGAGTAAAAGGGAGGAAGGTGGGAGGGGCAGCTTTGAAAGTCCATTATAGGAAAGCCGCGGTTAAGGGTGGTGATGGTTTCTCATTGGCTGAGCAGTGGAGGCTTCTCATTGGCTGGGCTATTGCCGGGGGAAGAGAAAAGCTTCCTCTTGCTGGGGAAGTAGTGACCTTCCTGTTGGAGACGCAAAGTATTCTCTTCCTGTATGGGGCCTGTAGTCTCCCAACTGCATGAGACGTCCCCTTCAAGGCTTCCCAACTCTGTTTTATTTTATTTTTTATGTTGTTTCTGTGTGTCTGTTTTTTTTTTTGTTGTTGTTTTGTGTTTTTGGTTTTTTTGGCCACACCATGGGGCATATGGGATCTTAGTTCTCCGACCAGGGATTGAACCCGTGCCCTCGGCAGTGAACTGCTGGGGAATTCCCCCCAACTCTGTTTTTTGTTGTTGTTAATTTTTTTAAAATTTATTTTTGACTGCATCGGTCTTTGTTTGCTGTGTGCAGGCTTCCTCTAGTTGCGGCGAGTGGGGGCTACTCTTCGTTGCGATGTGCGGGCTTCTCACTGCGGTGGCTTCTCTTGTTGTGGCGCACAGGCTTAGCTGCTCCCCACGGCATGTGGGATCTTCCCGGACCAGGGATCGAACCCGTGTCCCCTGCATTGGCAGGCGGATTCTTAACCACTGGGCCACCAGGGAAGTCCCAACGCTATTTTAAATGAGGTTTCCCTTTGTTAGTTTTCACATGTCCCAACACGCCTCGGCCTGCATCTCAGCCCAGTGACCATGAATGAGGGTGTGAGTGGTCACCGTGGAATCGCTTCCTGCTGTCATGCTACTCATCACCAGCAGCAGGGTCCACGCTGTCTTCGCACAGGTTGGGAATCCAGTTCCAAAATCCTTTCCTGATGGTCTGCCTTCTGGAAGGGTTATACTGGATCTGCCGGCCTCGGCCGGGGCTCCCCAGAGCATAGAGCCTGCAGGGACGGGTGGAGGCATGCGGGACTGCCCCTACAGCTGGTGCAGCTCCTGGCCTTCTGCTCAGTGATGCAGGTCGTCTCTGGGCTGCCCTGTGAACAGCTCCACTTGGAGCAAGCTGACCCCGGGTGAAACCCGGACCCTTCTTTCTCAGTTCTCTTATTGCCCAGCCGTTGGCCCTTGGGAGGCTGGAGGGGGCCCACTCCCCAGGGTGGGGGCTTCCTCTGAGTCTGGATGTGGGGTCCATGCAGCAGAGCTGTATGGTTCACCCGCCCCAGACCTTCTGCAAGGCCGGCTTGGCCAATGCAGGTAGAGGAGGCTGCAGCAGTGCCGCTCTGGGCTGTCCCCCACTGTTCATGTGTTAAAGCCCTTACCCTCCAGGTGATGGTGTTAGGAGGTAGGCCTTAGGGAAGTGATCAGGCCATGAGGGTGGAGTGCCTGTGATGGGATTAATGCCTTTATAGGAAGAGACATGAGTGAGCTTTTGTCCTCTCTGTCTGCTCTCTGCCATCTGAGAAGACAGCCATCTGCAAACTAGGAAGAGGGTGCTCACCAGACCAGGGATCTGTCCGCACCTTGATCTCGGAATGCCAGGCTCCAGAACTGTGAGAAATAAACATTTGCCGTCTACGTCCCCCAGTCCATGGTATCTGTCATAGCAACCTGAGCCGACAAGATAAGAGGCGTCCAGCGCTCTCTGCTGGCTCAGAGCACAGGTAGGGCCGAGCGAATCTAAACCCCACATGGAAGACCCTACGTCCGCCCTGTTAACTGCTACGCCAATAATACTACAGACTGGTGGCTCAGAAACAACAGAAATTTATTTCTTGCACGTTGGAGGCTAGCAGTCCAAGATTCAGGTGTGGGCAAATTCAGTGTCTGGTGAGGACTTGCTTCCTTGTTCACAGACGGGTGTCTTTGGTCTGTGTTCTCACATGGCCCATCAGGTGAGGGAGCTCTCTGGGGTCTCTCTTACAAGAGCACTAATCACGTTCATGGGTCTCCACTCTTATGACCTCATCACCTCCAAATACCATCACATTGGGGAATAGGTTTCAACATGTGAAGTTGTTGGGGGGACACAGTCCGTAGCTGTGCTGTTGTAGAGACCGTTGGCCCCAATGCCCGAGAGCTCCCCACTACCTGCCCTCAGCAGAGCACGGCAGCCCTTCTGATGGCCAGCACACTTCTGCCAACACAGGTCCGCATCCCCAGATGCTATCGAGCTATTTCATTTGCAAACATAAGGGGAAGATGCATCCTGACAACATGTCAGGTAGTGAGAAATTTGTCCTCCGCTGCCCTTTTGGGAGCACTGAAGGGAATATGAAACATAACTGAAGATTTTCTGATTTTTCACAGTCAGCCGAGGGGCTGGAAGTGTGATGGCTGGTGATTTAATATACAACAATATACAATTTAATATACAACCCAGCAGGCCAGGTTTGGGTGCCGGCTGCATAACTGAAAGTCAAGGCCTGACTAGTCAGGAGCCCTGGGCTTGATTTTCCCCACACTTAGCTTGTACAATAAATGCCCAGCAGACTGTTTCCTGAAAATACTCTGGCCGGTCACTATGACTAACGGGAATGGGACTTCCCGAGTAGGGACCGCTGAGGAAGAAGACAGCTGGAGGGGAGGAGAGCCAGCCCTGGACGGCCTCCCCGGGCACAAGGCCCAGGGTCTGGACAGGTGGGAGGGGAGCAGGCGCCCTGGGGACCACCAGGCAGTCTGGGTCGTGCTGGGCACCTGCCTGGCCTGCCTGGCCTCTGCTCCCTGTTGGGGGACTAGGGGGCGGCTGTGATCCGCGGGGGACACCACACTCCCTTCCGCAAAAATAAAGCGATTTCTTGGTGGAATGCGGTCTGATGATCATCAAGGTCGCGGAAGGCAGTCGAGAGGAGGGGGCGGGGTCCTCGAGACGCGGGGCGCGGAGGAAGTCTCAACGCACCTCCTGGGACCGGGGGGGCGGGGTGGGCGCGGGAGAGAACCCGGTGCGGGAGGGGATACGGGCCGACGGCGCAGGACGTCCACAGCCAGAGCAGGACCCGCCACGTCTCCCGGGTAGCGGAAGTCCCGCCCCTGTCCGGAGGTCCCCGCCCTTCAAGATCCGCCCCCTCAAGATCCGTCTCTCGTCTCCTTCTTCCCTTGTCCCGTGGAAGCGCCGCCCCACATCCCGTCCACTGGACTCCCCGTCCCAGCTCCATAGACCAAGCACTCCGGCCCCGTGCTGAGAGCCTCCCACGACCTTGGAGGCCACGATCCCGCTCCACCTCCCTCCTGGAGGTCCCGCTCCTCCCACGGCCCCGCCCACAGGAGGTCCCATTCCTCCCTCGACCCCGCCCCATCAGCCCCTCCCCTACCAGGCCCCGCCCCCTTACCGGTCCCGCCACAGAGGGCCCCGCCCCCGAGAGATACCTACCCGTCCACGGCCCCGCCCGCATTGGCCCCGCCCCCGAACAACCCCTTAGGCCCCGCCCACGCGCTGGTTTCGCCCCCATCGACCCCGCCCCTCTCTGCGGCCCCGCCCTCTCCCGGCCCCGCCCCTCGGCCCTGGGAGGCAGCGGAGGCGACCGTTGGGCGCGCGGGCGGAGCGGATCGCGGCCGGAGAGCGAGCGGCCGGTAGGTTGCGGGCCGGGCGCTGGCCGCCCCGCCTCCGCTTTCTTTCTTCTCTGGGCGCGCGCTCGCGCCCTCCGCGGTCCGCCCCGCCCAGCGGAGCGGAGGGTGCTGGGGGCGGCCGGCTCCTCAGGGTCGGGGCCGCCCGGCCGCCGCCGCCCTCCTTTTGTTCCCGGGCCCGACTCCGGCCGGGTTGTGGGGCCGCCGCGGGGCCGGCCCTTGGCGGGACAGGAGGGCCGGGGGTCGGGGCCGGCCTGAGCCGCGGGCCTGCAGTGCCCACCGTGTTCGCTCGGACGGCGGCCGAGCCCGCGCGCCCCGGGCCGAGTCCGCACGGCTCCCGAGTTTCCTGTCCGATCTCACGGGCGGCCGCATTGTTTGGCCAGAGGCCGCCTCCAGAGACCCCAACTCTGGAAATCCACTGCAGCAGCGCAGTGCATTGCCGTGCCGGCTTCCCGGTGCAGGCTCGGTGCTGCAGCTCAGGGGTGGAGGGGTGAGACTGGGAGGCCCAGAGTTGCGGGTGGAGACAGAGGGGTCCAGAGTTGCGGGTGTAGACAGAGGGGTCCAGAGTTGTGGGTGTAGACAGAGCGGCCCAGAGTTGTGGGTGTAGACAGAGGGGTCCCGAGTTGTGGGTGTAGACAGAGCGGCCCAGAGTTGTGAGTGTAGACAGAGCGGCCCAGAGTTGTGGGTGTAGACAGCATCCCAGAGTTGTGAGTGTAGACAGAGGGGTCCCGAGTTGTGGGTGTAGACAGAGGGGTCCCGAGTTGTGGGTGTAGACAGCATCCCAGAGTTGTGAGTGTAGACAGAGCGGCCCAGAGTTGTGGGTGTAGACAGAGGGGTCCCGAGTTGTGGGTGTAGACAGAGCGGCCCAGAGTTGTGAGTGTAGACAGAGCGGCCCAGAGTTGTGGGTGTAGACAGAGGGGTCCCGAGTTGTGGGTGTAGACAGAGCGGCCCAGAGTTGTGAGTGTAGACAGAGCGGCCCAGAGTTGTGGGTGTAGACAGAGGGGTCCAGAGTTGTGGGTGTAGACAGCATCCCAGAGTTGTGAGTGTAGACAGAGCGGCCCAGAGTTGTGGGTGTAGACAGAGGGGTCCAGAGTTGTGGGTGTAGACAGCATCCCAGAGTTGTGGGTGTAGACAGAGCGGCCCAGAGTTGTGGGTGTAGACAGAGAGCAGCCCAGAGTTGTGGGTGTAGACAGCATCCCAGAGTTGTGAGTGTAGACAGAGCGGCCCAGAGTTGTGGGTGTAGACAGAGCGGCCCAGAGTTGTGGGTGTAGACAGAGCAGCCCAGAGTTGTGGATGTAGACAGAGCCCTTGGGCAGGCGACCCCCCTCTCTGTGCCTTAGTTTCCCCATTGCTGGGTTGGGTGTGTAACGGGACCTGCCTGTGAGGCTGCTCAGGGTTGTGAGTGGATCTGCGTGGTCAGTGTCCGGTACTTTCACGTGCTGTGATGGGAAGGGCCCTTGTGAGGCCAGGGGACCTGCAGCGGGACAGTGAGGCCTGCGGGCAAGGCGCCGCTTCCCCAGAGACCCCCCCAGCACCCAGGTCTGAGACAGGAGCCCAAGTAGGCAGTGGGGAGAGGGCGGTGAGTAGAGAGAATATGTTTAAAGTTTTACTTTAGAAACATAGTGGTCACAGCGTGAGGTTTCATCAGAACGCCTTCCGACCCAGTGGTCTTGAGGCCTAGAGATAACGGGCACGAGGTGGCCGGCACAGGACCTGGGCTTCAGGGATGCTCAGATGGGGACAGCCCATCGCTGAGGCGCCCACAGCCAAGGCGCTGGGTGACCGCCTGTGGGCTGGGATGGGCAGAGGAGGACCTGGGCTGGACGGACGTGTGGAGCTGACCTGTGGGCGGGTGCTGGGTGGCAGTGTCCTGCGCAGGGTCAGGAGGTGAGAGGCGGGCACTGAGTGGGCCTGCGCAGCCGAGAGGAGGGGGCCTGGACACTGCTGCGCCCCAGGGTCAAGGGCAGCCCTTCTTCCCCCTCGTTCTAGAAGGAGGGCATCTGAGAGGAAGGGGCCAGTGGCCAGGCAGAGGACAGCTGCGGGCTGGGAGGCCGGGACCAGTGTGGCCCTGGCGGAGGGGCCGGCCGGCCGGGAGGCGGGGGAGGTGAGGGCGGTCAAGGCTGGCTGCCCAGTGGAAGGAGTGGCCCGTGCCGCCCGCCCGCATCTCCCACAGCAGAGGTGATAGCACGTTCGCGTTCTGATTATATTGTCTTTTGACACTTGTCTTTGTCTGAAACGGGCCAAGCAAAAGGGTCAGGATGAAGGAGAAAAGAGTGTGTTAGTGAAGACTTAACACATGCTGTGTAGCAAGTACACAAAACACAGCGAAGCCAGGGCGTCTTACGTTTTCTTTGGTGGAGTTCCCATAAACCTTTTACTTTCTAGTTAGCACGTGTAGGCGTTTCCCATGACCGCTGTAACAAATTACCACCAGCTTAGTGGCTTAAAGGGCAGAAATGTACCCCTCGCAGTTCTGGAGGCTGTCCTACATGCCTCGGCCCTGGGCCCCGTGTCACACTGCCCTGGCGCCCCTGCTTCCGTCCTTGTGTCCTGTCTTCACACCTCCCTCTGCCTCCCTCCCGTGAGGACACCTGTGGTCACACCTGCGTGTGGAACCCAGGGTCCTTTCCCAGCAAGGGCTCTTTAAAGTAATCCCACCTGCCAAGTCCCTGTTGCTTATGAGGTGACATTCACAGTTCCAGGGGCTCGGACCCGATGTCGTTGCGGACCACCCTGACTACTTTTGGAAGGACTGTGGTCTTTCCCATCCTGGGCTGGGGAGCAGCCATCTCGTACACCTTCCCCGACTGGGCGCTGCCGCTCCTGCGTCCAGAAGGGCCTCGCGGTGTCCCCTGCTGTGCGCCGGAGGAGAGGCCGCAGCTGTCCCGGGAGAGAAGATGAGCTTTGCTTGGGGTTCAAGTCTGGCAGATCACTTGTTTTTACTTTTGGGGGTGGTGGTTACCAGCTCCTTTGGCCATCTGACAAGAGCTGTAGTCAGTCCTCAGAAGTACACTTAACCCACGTGCACGTGCAATTTTAATACAGACGCAAGTTTACCTGCGGTTTTGGGGGGTTCACCAGATTCATCCCCGAGATCATGTACTCCAGGCAAGTAAAATGCCTAGTTTGTCCTTTCTGCTTTCTTTGCTCTTTTTTCCTGTGGCCTTACTGTCCCCAACCCGTCCCCAACCCTGTAATCAGGTGATATCCCGATGTGTCTCCTTCCTTGGTTTTTTTTTTACACACACCATGCTGCACCATTTTTGTCCCTTGACAGTGGCCATCCTTTTAGGACACCAGATGAAGAGCTAAGCCTACTGATTAAAGAATCAGACAGCAGGCACTCTCCTGTCCTGCTTGTCCCCATCTCCAAGGGGCAGTCATCTCAGGCATCCTATTTTCTCAGGCATTTACTGCCCATTTAAGCTGCTAGTCTTAAAATGTGTGTATTTGATTTCCCTCGAAGGTGCGAGGGAGGGCTGGCTCTCCCCTCCGCTGCACCACTGCTTCCTCTCCCTCCATTTCCCAACTTCATCACATCACCTTCTTTTGGTTAGACTAGTGTCCGCTGCTCACATGTTTGTTACTGAACCACACGGTACCCGAGCACAACTCCTTTCTCGCTCAACCCTGTCGCTCTCCTGTCAACCTCTCTCTCCTCACCCCAGCACGTGCCCTGCCACACCCCTCTTGTGGTGGCCCTTGTTGAGGACTTCGCTCCTGGCATCCTGCTTCCTGCCCCACTCTGTCCTGGTCCCCATGGGACCTGCACGCCTGCGCCCCCGTGTCCCTACGCTCGGGACCTCTATTCTCTGTCTGGGCTCACTCCTTGTTCTGTTGAGTGCATATTCATGATAACTAAGAAACATTAGCTAGATTTTTCTTTTGCCCCTGATTCTGAAAGTATCTTTGTTTCACTATTCAGTTAACTTTTAGTTTAGCTGGGTATAGAATTCTACTGAAAAGTGTTTTCTCAGAATTTTGGAGATGTTGCTTCATTGTGTGTAGTTTCCGGCACTGGTGGAAGCTGATGCCATGGTGACTTCAGGTCTCTGTGTGTGATCTGGCCCCACAGGACCTTCTCTTGTTCCCCATGTTCTGATCTATCAGTTGATGACGTACGTTCTCATCACTGTCCTGGGCCAGGTGGCCCCCTTCAGCCTAGGCCTGATGTTTTGTGTTATTCTTAGTTTCCTTTCCTTCATTCTTGTGTCTCTCTGGAACCCCTTTTATTTGGAGGCTAGAACTCCTGGGCTGACCTTCTAATCCCTGATCTTCCTTCTCCTCTTATTGATCTCTTTGATGTTTGGTCTGCTCTTGGGAGATTGCTTTGCATTGTCTTCTGACTCTTCTGTTAATTGTTTTATTTCTGTTATCCCTTTTATTGTTCAATAGTTCTTTTTTATTTCAGTTTTCCTTTTCTATTTATCTCTTAGAAGGTAATAATTAAGGATACTTTGAGTTTTTATTGTCTTTTTTTTTTAATGGTACAGTTACTTTTTTTAAAAAAATTTTATTTATTTATTTATTTACTTTCGGCTGTGTTGGGTCTTCATTTCTTTGCGAGGGCTTTCTCTAGTTGTGGCAAGTGGGGGCCACTCTTCATCACGGTGCACGGGCCTCTCACTATCGCGGTCTCTCTTGTTCCGGAGCACAGGCTCCAGATGCGCAGGCTCAGTAGTTGTGGCTCACGGGCCTAGTTGCTCCGCGGCGTGTGGGATCCTCCCAGACTGGGGCTCAAACCCGTGTCGCCTGCATTAGCAGGCAGATTCTCAACCACTGCGCCATCAGGGAAGCCCTATTCTGTCTTCTTATCTTTCTTTTTTCCCCCCTATTTTTTACTAGACTATATCCTTCATGAGAACAAGAATTTTTTTTTTTAAATAAATTTATTTATTTTGGGCCATGTTGGGTCTTTGTTGCTACGCGCTGGCTTTCTTTAGTTACAGTGAGCGGGAGCTACTCTTCGTTGTGGTGCACGGGGTTTTCATTGTGGTGGCTTCTCTTGTTGCGGAGCACGGGCTCTAGGCACGCGGGCTTCAGTAGCTGTGGTTCACGGGCTCTAGAGCGCAGGCTCATTAGTCGTGGTGCATGGGCTTAGTTGCTCTGCGGCATGTGGGATCTTCCCAGACCAGGGCTCGAACCCCTGTCCCCTGCGTTGGCAGGTGGATTCTTAACCACTGCGCCACCAGGGAAGTCCCTTGAGAGCAAGGATTTTTTTTTTTTCCTCAGTATTATTCATGGCCGAATTCAAACACCTAAAATTGTGCCTGGCACATGGAGGAAACACTGTATGGTGTTCGGATCTCCTATATTACTGATTTTTTTTGGGGGAGGGTAGGGATTCTGGTCATTTTAATAATTGTTGAGAAAAGTGTTAAAATCTCCAACGTTGACTGTGGATTGTGTATTCCTGCCTTGAGTTCTTTCAGGTTTTGCTTTCTGTATCTGAAGCCCTGTTATTAGGCTTGTACACTTTAGGGACGATTTGTTTTCCTGATGAGCAGAGCTTTTGTTTTGAAGCCCATTTACCTGACACTGATGCGCACCCCTAGCTGTCTCACGTTTACTGTCTGCACCTTATGGCTTTTCCATCCGTTTACTCTCAGCCTGTTTGTATGCTGACATTCAAAGTTAGCTTCTCATGAAGCCCATTTCATACTTTCTGCTTTTGAATGTGAGTGTTGTTTTCCTTTTCCATTTCTAGTGTTTTAACTTCCCCCAAATTGAAAGTTTTTATTAGCTAATAAATAAATAATAAACACAAACTTTTCCAAAGCAGTTTTTGGGGGGAAGGGGCATAAATAATATTTAGAACACTCTTAATACCAATTTTTAGAAAGTGTTCATTATAGAAATTATTTGAATAGATACAGAGTAAACAGAAGAATATAGTGAACGCCCAGGTACTGTCACTCACCTGTGACGACTGTGGACGTCCGGGCCTGCTAGACTCCGCTTGACTCCACCCGCTCCTCACTCCTCTTTTGTCGTAGCTTTTCATTTCCGTTCCACGTGCCTATTAATAGGGCTGATTTGTGTCTCCACTTGTCTTCTGTTTGTCCTAGTTTTTGGTGGTGTTGCTGTTTTTCCTTTCCTGTCTTGTTTTGGGTTAATTGAATGTATGCATATATGTGTGTACATACACAAAGGTGTGTACATGTTTGTATCTATGTATTGCATGTACCAGATGTGTATTTATCTGTAGTAAATATACACACCTATTTTCTAGTATTCCATCTTAATTCCTGGCTTGGCTTTTTGGCTGTACCTCTTTGCATTATTTTTTAGTAGTCTAAAATATGTATACTAACTTACTGCAGCCTGTTTAGAGTTAATTGTGTAACACTTTAGAAAAAGTGTTAAGAATTTTATAATAGTAATAAAAGTTCCATTTATCCCCCCTTTGAGCTATTTGCTGTCATTCGTCTTGTATCTACATATGTTATAAACCATACAACACACTGTTATAATTTTTGCTTTAAAAAGTCATACGTATTTTAAAGAAATTAAGAGAAGGAAAATAATATGTCACGACATTTACCCGCATATTCACCATTTCTGTTTGCTTCGTTCCCTCTCGTAGATTTGAGTTTCCATCTGGTGTCCTTTCTCTTCAGCTTGAAACACCTCCTTTAGCATTTCTTGCCTGTTGGTGACAGATTCTCCCAATTTTGGTTTATCTGAACTGTCTTCATTTCCCTTCAGTTTTAAGGGATCTTTGTGCTGGCTGTAGAATTCCGGTTTCTCCTTCCCAGCCCTCTGGTTCGCTTTGTCTTCCGGCTGCCGTTGTGTAGATGTCAGCCTTGCCATCGCCGCCTTGTCCCCGTGTGTCACGTGGCGTCTTCGCCTTTGACTTCCAGCACTTGGACTGTGATGTGCGTATGAGGGTTTTCTTTGTATTTATCCTGCTCAGGGTTTGTGGCGCTTCTTGGATAAATAAATTGATAATTTTTTTACCAAATTTGGGGAACATGTGGTCATTGTTTGTGCAGATATTTTTTCCGCCCCGTTTGTTCTCCTCTCCCTCTGGTGCTCCTATTACATGTGCGGTTGGTGTTTGTTATTGTCCCACAGGGCATTTAGGCCCTGTTCTCATTTAAAATTTTTTTCTCTTTCTCATCTCCTTTTCTTCCATCTCCAGTCTAAATTAAGTCCATTTCATTTGATGAGTTTAAGAATTTCAGTTACTGTAGTTTTTATTTCTAGAGTTTCCACTGGCTTCTTTCCTATAGTTTCCATTTCTCTGCTGAGATAGGCCACCTGTTTGTTTGACTGTATCTTCCATTAAATCCTTGAGCACACTATATTAGCTGCCTTAAAGTTCTGATCTGCTAATTTCAACTCCTAGGTTACCTCAGGATCAGTTCCCACTGGCTTCTGTGTCTCTTGACTGTGGGCCGCACCTTCCTGTTTCTGTGAACGTCTAGTAACATTTGACTGTGCTCCACTAGCGGTTGTTTTCTCTGAAGAGTGTTGACTCGTCGGGACTCACACTGACCTCTCTGCATCACGTCTGCTGCTGTGCCTGGACTCTGGCTTCCTCCTGGGAGGCTCTGTGTGCACAGGCTGCTCGGGGGCTGGCCGAGGGCCTGGGCAGAGTTTACCGGCAGATTTCAGGGCTTCCTCTCTCCCCAGCTACCTCCTGTCTGAGACACTGAGATGTTCCCCTCACTTTACAGCCACCTGCCATGCCCAGACTCCATCCTGTGACTAGAAGCTGGAGGATTGCAGCTTCCACCTGAGCTCCAGACGTGTACAAACACACACCTTACCCAGTGCAACCCTCTTCTTACAGAGGATAACTCCCCTCCGGTTTCTGCCTGCTTTCGTAGCTCTTCAAAGAGCTGGTTTTATATTTTGGACCTGGTCGGAACTTGGTTCAGCAGCACAGGCGGATGCATGAGGCTTTCACTTCACTGACGGACCTCCTGGCACTTTGGTTAGTAGCCAGGCGTTGACCTTTGGGGTTTACTTGTTTCTCGTCTAGAGAATCAAGTAATTGGGGAGTGAGCCACTCCAGCCTAGGAGAAAGCTCTTCCTTACCAAGTCCTGGTTGAGATGAAGTCCAGGGCGGCGCTTCTAGGATGCCTTCTTAGACACACAAAGCAGTGTGGGGAGCGTGTTGGCCGGTGTGCACCCCTCGCTGCGTCCGTCCGACGTGAGCCACCGAGGGGTGAGGATGAGGGTTTTGTCCGCTGACCTCTGGTCGGGGGGCGGTCCTGCTGGTGCGGGTTCCCTCGACGCAGGGCTCTGTTTGGTACCTGCTCTTCACCCCACCCCGGTGTCTAGCTCGACCTCGGCAGACTGCTTTTCTGTGCCAGTTTCTGTCTGTAACATAGGGTTAATGATAAGGCTGTTGTGAGGATGAGCTAGAATAACGAGTGTGAAGTGCTGGGGACTGTGTGGCCCGCAGGATGTTCCTGGTGCTGTTAGCGTGGCTGCTGTGAGTGGACGTGCGCCGGTGGGCACCTCCGCGTCCAGCCCCTACTGCGGGCCAGCCTGTGGCTCTGCGGCTCGTGAGTGCAGTCCCGAGGAGCCCGGCCTGGGACACACTTTACCTGGAGGCATTTGGGCAGCGTGAGGTGCCCAGACCGCCCGCTCCCCAGAGCCCCATCCCTAGTGGCCTGGAGCCCGGCCAGGAGCGTGCACCTAGCGTTTCACAGCCAGTCCACTCTGCACCGCGAGGGTGGGGCGGCCGGGCCCGGGCTGGGGGGCTCCTGGGCCCACCTTGTGTGAGTTTCCTGGGGCCGTGGAACAAAGCACTGCCAACTGGGGGGCTTACACCAGCGGGGATTTATTCTCGCTGTTCTGGAGGCGGATGTCCGCATCAAGGTGTGGGCAGGGCCCGGCTGGGCTCCCCCTGGGGGCCTCCGTTGTCGGGAGATCCTTCCCACCTCTTCCGGCTCCTGGTGGCTGCTCGAGGCCCCTACGCTCCTGTCTCTGCCTCCGTCTTCACGTGGCCTCCCCTGTGTCTCAGCTTCCCTCTGCCTCCCTCTTATAGGACACTTGTGATGGCATTTAGGGCCCCCTGGGTAACCCAGCACTGTCTCCTCATCTGAGAATTCTTCACACAAGCCCATCTGCAAAGACCCTTTTTCCAAATAAGGTCACACTTGCAGGTTCTGGGCATTAGGACCTGATGTCCTTGGGGCCACCATGCAGCCCACCACACCCTGCCTGGACCTGGAAGGTGAGGAGCCCTGTGGGATCATGGGCAGGGGATGCGCCTCCTGCCACGTGGCCTGCTCTGACCACGCGTCCTGCGTTGATTTCTGAGGGCTCTGCCCGCCGCCCGCCCGTGTGCAGGCTGAGGCGGGTACTGGGACTCTGTGCGCTTGCAGATTTCTGTCTCCCTGAGAGTGACTGAGAGAGACGCCGAGCACAGAAAGGTTCCCGTCTGCCCCCCGAAAAAGACAGTAAGGGCAGTGCACACCCTGTGGCTTCCTCCTCTTGACTCCTGTAGCGAATGACCAGATTTGTACGTGGCGGGATGTTCTGTAGGAGGCCTGAGAAAAGACCCACTTCTTGGAGAGGAGAGTGGTTCTCCGCCGGTGCCGGCCTTGGGTGAGCGAGGAGGCGGGGACCAGGCAACCAGGTGGGCGGAGGGTCTGGCTGTGCCTCCTGTCCTGGGCCGCCAGGAGGGTGGCGGGACAGCCAGGTTCCGGCGGGGGGCTGCTGCCTCAGGACTGGGGGGCTGTCCTTTCATAGATAGATTCACCGGATAAAAACTGCTGTGCGATATTTGGGACACAGTTATACTAAAAAGTCATTCGTCTTTTATCTGAAATTCAGGTTTAACCGAGTGGCCTTCCTTTTCATTTGCTACATCCAGCAACTTTATTTATAGTTCCCCCCTGCCCAGGTTTAAAAACCACAAACAGAAATAAATACCAAGCAGAGCTGAAAAGGGCAAGTCAAATAGCAACAGGAATGGAAAATTAAGACGGTTTAACCTTCAGTATTTCAATTTGTAGAATTTGTTTCTGGAATCAAAACTAGCCCCGCAGTTCCATCAGCTGTAGAGCCTGAAACACTGTAGCCCCAGCTTGTCCTGTCTACTTTCTGGAAGCGGTATGGCCGGGCTGGCGCCCAGAGCAAGCCAGGAGCTCGAGGGCTGGGTCTGCCCGCCGATGGCAGGGGTAGGGTGTCACCGCTCTCGGGCCCCTCCGCTCAGCCCTGGCTGCGGGGGGCTGGGGGGGGCTGGGTGGGGGCGTGGTAGGGCGCCCGGCCCACCTGAGCTGCTTGGTGTGGTGCTCTGGGCAATTGGGATTTCTGGGGCTTCCGGCCTCTGTGTGTTCTAACCTTGTGGCAGGTGGACCCTGCGCTGACGTTCCTGCCACTCCTTACGGCTGTCTTGTTCCGCTTCCCCTGCCCCCTCAAACCTGCCTCCTGGCCCCTTCTCTCCCACCCCCGACTGTGCACCCACAGTGGCGTGTGGACCACTGCCCAGGGCTGGGAGGGGAGGGGCTGCTGAGCGAATGGCAGGCGTGGCCCAGGTGTGGGTGTCCTCCGCTGGGCTGCCGGGTAGCTGGGGGGTGATGAGGCTTGGGGGAGTTCGGGGGTCTGGTGGGGGGGCTACCTGAGCCAAGGAGCGGCGGAGGGAGGGAGGGGGAGAGGGTAGGTTCAGGGAAGAGCAATTTTTCAAATGGAGTCAGGGCTACCGTTGCCCTCCTGTGGGTCCCTCCAACTTCCGTGTGTGATGGTACTGGCCCGTTGAGCTGTTTTGTCCCCCAGGGTGGTTGGCCCTGGGAGGGCGGGGCCGTCACCGGTCACCTGATCGTAGTTGTCTACCCGGTGCTGCTGTAGAGGCCACTGGGCAGTTATTGAATGAATGAATGAGTGAATGAATGAATGGGCGAGCAGGGAGGTCATGGGTGGTGAAGGTGGACCTGCCCGGGGTGAGTGTTGAGGTTTGGACTGGGACCCTGGGCGGCAGCCGGGGAAGATCCCGGGCTGGAGCAGGGTGGGCTGTGGATGTGCGGCCGGCAGGTGTGAGTAGGGTCTGCTGCAGGTGCTGGCAGCCCAGCCAGCCTCTCCCCTGCCTGTCTCCTGCCCCTGTCTCTGCCGCCATCACGCTGCCATCTCCCACCTGGATGTCCGGCTGCCTGCCTTCTGCCGAGCTCCTCCTTTCCTTAGTTGAGACCTTTCTTAAATTCCTCCCTGTGTAGAAAGGGTTCTTATTGTGATGGGAGTTTAAAAGTTACTTCCAGATGCACCTGCCTCAGTATCTTCGTTATGCCCATCACACTGGAGAGTGGTGCAGAGTGGCAGCAGAGGGTCCCTGGTCAGCCAGCGATCAGGCCCCACGTGTGCTCGGGAGACGGTTTTTAGGGACACAGGTGCCTGGTTACAACATAGGTGTCTTTTGTGTCCTCTCAGGCTGCAGGGTCTGTGGCCCTCAGTGCCTGTGTGAGCCTAGCCGGTGTGAAACGATGCTGCCTTCTGCTTGTCGGAGGTCTTATGCCTTTGAAAAAAAATTTTTTTTATTTTTAAAAATTAATTGTTCTATTGAAGTATAGTTGATTTACAACGTTGTGTTTTACACTTTTATTTATTTCTTTTAGATGAGAGAGATCTCACACATTTTTTTCTCTTAACTGGTTATCATTTGGATTTTTCGTGATGTAAACTTTACAAAGGATTAGAATCACCCAGAAGGATGTAATATAGTAATATTTTTGCACCAGTAAAATGGACCTTTGTAATTTAAAATAGTATCTTTTCTGCTAAATCTAGACTTTCTTCTCCACACTTTGAGAAAAGGAGAAGTGCTGGTGAGGGGGCTGCTTGGTTGAGGCCTGGCGTAGGCAGGGGCACTGGGGACAGAGATAAAATATTCAAGCCGCCCTGCAGGTATCCTGTTCCCACAGGCCCTTCTGTTCTGAGCGCTTCGGGCGCTCGCAGGGGTCCGTGGGTCTCCCTTCCTTGGGGGCAGCCCTCTCCTTCCTCCGCAGCTGAGCTGTACTCGGCCCGTCCCCTAGAGAGAGCTCAGTGCTGTAAAAAGAACACCCCGTGATGTGTTCTCTTGAAAGAAGATGGAGCTAGATGAGTTTTTTTTATTTATTAAAAAAATTTTTTTTCCTTTTTGCATATTTTTAAAAAATTCAGCTGTGCCAGGTCTTAGTTGCGGCATGTGGGATCCTTAGTTGTGGCATGTGAACTCTTAGTTGCAGCATGTGGGATCTAGTTCCCTGACCAGGGATTGAACCTGGGCCCCCTGCATTGGGAGTGCGGAGTCTTAGCCACTGGACCACCAGGGAAGTCCCTGGAACTAGATGAGTTTAAAGCTAGTGTTTTAAGCCTTCTTTGCGTGGTAAGTACGACGTCGGCAGAGCTGTGTGTCTTCAAGTTCACATTACGTTCGGAATTCCATTTCCTTTTAATGTTATTAGACTGTGCGTAATAATTCAGTGTACCTTTTCCTGATTCGTTTAAATGCTCTTAAGGTTGGCAGCCTTTCATTTCCCCTCTCTCTTTTGCTTCTCCTCTTTCCACATTACTTGTATTTGTCGTATTTCCTAATTCTGAGAGTTGCTTTGCTGTTTAGTAAGTTCTTGTCTCCATCGCTAGTCGATGGGTGGCTGCCTCGTGATGACCTGACTCTTGCTGAGGCTGACTTGGGAACAGGAAGGGACGTGCCCCCGGAGGCCAGAACCCAGGCATCTGCTCTGTGTCCCTGCAGCCTGGCCTCTTGGTTTCTCTGGGCTTGAAGTGTTAAAACCCTAAGAACTGACATTCTGAAAAAAACCCACGCAAAAATCTCTGCATAATAACAAAATGCTGAGCTGGAACATTTTATATGTGGTACTCTTCTGTTCAGTCCATCATAAATTATTCAACAACCATGCATCCTGATAATTTTAGGGGCTGCTGACCTGCTTCCTAAACTTAGATTAACGTGCCAATTTGGGAGATGACGCTACCAAGGAATTGAGGTAGATGGTTCGAGAACCAGGTGGATAATTTTTGTTAGCAGAAATACTTCAGGGGAGGCCAGTTTCTGCACAGGCATTTGCTCGTGTGCTAGTAGTAAAAAGTGTGGTTAAGAGCCCAAACTGAAACCGGTCGGCCTGAGTTTGAATCCTTACTCTGTCTTCGGACATGGTTGTAGGCGAGATGCCTGAGCCTCGGTTGCTTCATTTGTGAAACGGGACTCTTATATTTAGCTTGCGAGACTGATTGATTAGGTGGTCATCCAAAAGTAGTCATTTTCATTAGCCAGTTTTTCCCATTCCTGGTCAGTTTACCTCCGATTTATGCAGCGTGATTTCCTTAATCACCTCATCACAGATTAGGTTTGAGGGAAAAGTACTTAATCATGCATTGCTGCTTAGAAATAGGTAGAGCGCTGTGTTGTGTATATTTACAGCAGGAATGGTGGCAAAGCAAGTGATAACAGTCATATTTTGGATCCCGCGGTGCATGAGTTATTGCTGCCATGTAACAGGTCAGCCCCTGGAGCGACAGTGTTTTCTGCGTCCCCGTTCCTGTGGTCAGGACCCCGGGTGTGGCTCAGCCGGGTCCTCGGTTCCAGGTCTCACACAGGTTGTGATCAGGGTGCAGCGGGTGAGGAGCCACTCCTAAGCTCACTGTCGTAGCAGTTGGTGGCCTCAGAAGATCCCCTTCCAAGGTCACAGTGTGACTGGTGGCAGGCCGCACGACCGTGCTGGCTGGTGGCCGGAGACGTTGCTCTTTGCCATGTGGGCTGCCTCTCAGGGCAGCTCACAGCCTGGCCGCTGACCTCCCTCAGAGCGAGGCGGGCAGGGAGGCAGTCTTTGGGTAGCCTGTCTTGGCAGCGACATCTCATCCCTTTTGCCGTATTCAGTTTATCTGAAGCGAGGCACCAGGTGGAGCCTGCACTCAGGGGCTGCCAAGGGCGGGACGGCTTGGGGGCAGGACCCTTGGGGCCGTCTCAGAGGCTGCCTATCTGTGTCCAGCCCACGGCCCCAGTGGTTCACGTCCCTCGCACGTACAAAACACACTGCCCCCAAGACCCCTCCACGATGGCATCAGCTCAGAGTCCAGAAGGCCATCATCCGGACGGGCTCCAGGTGTGGGTGAGGGTCCCCGGCTGTAGTTGCTTGAGTACAGCTCCGGGGGTGCCCTTCGTCTCCGTCTGTAGACCGGAACTGAAGACCAGCTATCAGCCCCTCCCCAGAGCAGTGGTGCAGCGTTGGGACAGGCATAGGGTAACCCCTGTAGACGCTCCTCAAAAGGGAGGGGAAGGGAAGGCGTAAGGGGTCACAGGCACACAGCAGCTCTGTAATCCAGCCTGGAAAATGCTGGAAATCGCTTCATTGGGTCTGAAGATTTGGGGGTAGTGGCTCTCGCTCTGCCTTCTGCACGCCTCGTTCTTCTCTTTCCCTTTTCGTGAAGGCAGCGCGCGTCTGCAGTTGAGTCATTCTCTCGGCCTCCTTCCCGCCAGCAGGCTTTCTGGGATCCAGTGGCCAGTTTTCATTTTGTGCTGCCTGTGACTCTTTCAGTTCAAGCTGACAGTGTTTCCACGGAAACCGTTTTCTTGAAAACTTTGTGGGCCTCCTGTGAGTCTCATTGGTGTTCACGCCATCAGACAAGAGCCATCCCTCAGATCTCTCTGAGATAAGCCCTTCTCTGCCTTGGGCCCCTGCAGGGTGAGGGACGGTGCCCGTGGGCATCCCAGAGGCCCAGATGTTCAATGAGAAGGTCTCTTTACGGGGCGCTGTCCATCTCTTCCGCCTTTCCTCACACGCAGCAGCCTTCACGCGGCATCACGTGCACTAGGACTCTGCCCTGAACAGAAGGGGAAGGTGAGGTGAGGCGCTGGCGTTCGGGGACATTCGGGTTCTTGTGGGTGGGTTGCTCGGAAGAGAGTCAGGTGGCAGGAGGTGACAGTGATGACGAGTTCAGAGCAGGTGGGGAGAGGAGAGGAGGTGGATGCAGGCGAGCTTGCCCAGGGGGACAGCTCAGCCGTGCAGGAGGAGTGCAAGTGGGGTGAAGACAGGGCCGCTCTGGAGGTCATCCTCATGGCAGGTCCATGTCTCCCCTCTCCTGTGTCACATAGATTCAGTTAGGCTAATTGGATTTTAGTTTGGGGGCTTTCTGTATGCATTGCTTGTGAACATATGACACCATATACTCAACAAGTTCCTGGCCCTGTGGTCTGAAAACTCCTGACCGTTGTTTCCCTCCTTAAGTAGAAATGTGTCAGTCCACTCTGGCACGTGAACCTCAGGACCATCCCTCAGGGTATAGGTCGTGTACTTGGAAGAGGCAGGTGACCCGAGTGGAGAGCGACCCGTGCTGCTGGCCGCCTGACCCAGCCCACCGTGGCTCCCTGTTTCTCTTGGGTTGGATGTTTGCAGGGACTTGGGTGCCTGGGAACTCTGCGTGTCTCACCTGACGGGCGGTTCGGCTGCCAGCTGTCCTTGGAGGTGTGGGGCTGGGCTCAGGGGTTCAGGGCTGATGAGCTTTGGGAATAGGGAATGAGGGTGGGATTCTAGCTTCATTTTAGGGAAGCATCGTGCCAGAGTGGATTTTCGCGTTTTCTGATGTCTGGCTCCCTCGGATCCCTTTCCCTCTTCTGAGCTGGCGCTGATCCAGACCTCCGTTGATGGTTGTGGTGATGGGGCGAGCCTCACCTTCTGCCCTGGACTCGCAGTTGGATGTGCTTTCGTGCGACTAGGGCAGGGGGTCTTGCTGAGGTCTCACCCCCTTGCTGATCCCCATCCCAGCTCCAGCAGAGTCTCCTGAGACCCCACAGCAGTGGTGGGGGCCTGCCGCAGGGCACAGGTCTCCTCTGTTTTGTCCTCACGCTGGGGCAGGATTGATGTGGGTCTGGGGAGAGAAGGCAACCTTCATTTTTGTACAGCTGGGAATTAGGTGTTCCTGATGACAGTGGCCTGTGTAGAAAAACCCATTGCCCTCTTCAGTTAACTTTTTTTTTCTCCTTACAAAAGTCATATCTATTCTTTTTAGAAAGTTTAGACATTGTGGACTAAAGTAAATTCTAACACTTAGAGACAGCGAGGCCATGTCCCGGACAGTTATCGGCTCAGCAGGTGCTCACTGAGCCTTCTTCCCGCTCCAGCGGGCACAGGATGTGAGCACGGAGACCTCCCGCTGCACCTGCACCCCCCTGCACACCTGCACCTGCACACCTGAACCCGCACCTGCACAGCTGCACATGCACACCACGTGTCATCTGGGCTAGTGGGTGGTCTGGGAGGGACGTTCCAAAGGGGAGGGTGCAGGCGAGGCTGATGCAGGGGTGAGGGGCTCGAGCCCTCGGGGAACTGCCTGGGGTCCTACGTTCTCTTCGGGCCCTGTGACTCCTCAGAGCGTGGAAGAGTTAGGGTGAGCCTGGCTTCTGCCTGCCCCCCAGGAAAGGTGCTCTGTGGTCTCCATTGTACAGGAGCAAGGTCATCATCTGACCAGTGTCACACGAGTGATATGGCTGGGCCCCCAGCATTCAGCTCCGCAGTCCAAGGGCCCTGGCTGGAATGGTCTGCTGTGCTCTGTCTCAGCTGTTTTGCACAGGCAGAAGGTGGGCCCCGGTGCGGGCTCCCCAGGACGGGCTGCCCAGGACGGGCTCCCCAGGACGGGCTCCCCAGGACGGGCTGCCCCAGGACGGCCCCCCACCCAGGATAGGCCCCTGGAGGATGGGCCCCTCCAGGACGGCCCCTCCAGGACAGGCTCCCCCCAGACGAGCCCCATCGTCTCTGTTCCTCTTCCCAGAACAGCACTGCCTGCACAGCAAAGGCTCCC
Source organism: Grampus griseus (assembly GCF_964374135.1). Taxonomy (NCBI): domain Eukaryota; kingdom Metazoa; phylum Chordata; class Mammalia; order Artiodactyla; family Delphinidae; genus Grampus; species Grampus griseus. Next base: position 142,049,646 of record NC_138997.1, on the reverse strand, counting down.
TACATGTTTGTGGGGCGGACATGGACAGACGGCTATCAGTAGAGCTATTTTAGTGCCTCTGGTGTTCAGGAGAGGGGTGTAAAATTCTGCACGCAGAAGACACTGCCCGACCAGAGGTCCTCTTATAAAGAGCCCTCCCTTCTTTTTTCAGAGGCCAAGAAGTCCTTTTGGGGGAGTGTGGCACGTGCTCCCGGCGTGGTGTATCTGGACTCCGGCCACCGACCAGCAGGCGGTGGAGGGTGGTTCCGGAGGACCGCCCGCAGCGCACCTGTCTGTGTGTCTGGTTGTCGAATTCAGTCTGTGCCTCTGCTGCCGTGTGCATGGAGGCCAGGGCCCAGCCCTCCTGGGGCCACCCTGCACTGGGTGGGAGGCTGTGTCATGGGTGAATAAAAAGAACCCCCCGAGTCAGGCAGATGGGGACTCTGCTTCTGGTTGAGGGGTGTCCGGTCCCTCCTGACGGCTGGCGCAGGGGTGGCTGTGGACTCGCAGTGCCTTGTCTCAGCGCCTCCCTTGTGTGTGCGTGACCATCACACTCAAATGGCCGGACTGGACGTGCTGCTGTTTCTGACTACCCTCACCTTTTAGAGCTGCCACAGGCTGAAGATCTGGCCGGGGGTACGTTACTAGTACAGCTCACTCACGTAAGTGCCTGGTGAGCATGGCCGGTGTACCCGCACCTGAACACCCAGCCTTGGCCTCCACCTGCCTGTTGCCTATTCAGCAAGTGTGTGGGAGCCGTAGCACCTTGAGGGCTGGGCTCTGCTGTCCTCAGACACCTGCTGGCAGGTTCTCTTCCTTCATGTGAGACCTTTCTCTCTGAAGGTTTGGTGGGACTTCTTCACTTCCTCTGCTTAGCACTTGGTGGGCCCTTTGAATCGAAGGGTTCTTGTCTTTCTGTAGCTCTGGGAAGCGTTCCATTAATTTTTGGACCAACAAGGCAGAGAGGTGTTATTGGGCAAACGCTGACCACCACGAATGAATTCAGTCAGTCCATCCACCCACCGTTCATGCATCCCCCTGTCCCCATCTGTCCATCCCTCCATCCATCTATATATTCATTCATCCCCATCCCACACCCACTCGTCCATCCCCCATCCATCCATCCATCACCCCATCCACCCATCCATCCATTTATTCACCCATCCCCGTCCATCCTTCCATCCATCCATCCCCCATCCATCCTCCCATCCCCCATCCATCCTCCCATCCCCCATCCATCTCCCCATTCTCCCCATCCATCCATCCCTACATTCTCCCATCCATCTCCCCATTCCCCATCTGTCCATCTGTCTATCCATCCACCCATCCACCCGTCACTGTGTCCACTGGCACTGTGGTAACCAGTTTCTTGCGCAGAAGCAGCCTGGTTGCAAACCATTCCTTGAGATTTGGCATAACTTGTGGCTTGAGACTTGGCAATGAACCTGCAGTGCTTTTCTCTGTTTTGGGGACCTGAGCACGGTGGCCTGTGTCCCCTGAGTTGTGGGGGGTGGGACTGGGGGGAATCTTACCTTTGTTTAAGCTGCTATTGGATCCCTCTGCTATTTCTTCCAGTTTCTTTCTCTCCTTTCCCACTTCTTTTTTTTTTTAAAGTCAAATGAGGTCAAATATCCCACCAAATGCTAAAATCTGGCTTCAATTTCAGCTGCCTCCAAAGTTCTCCAAAGAGAATTTTGTGTTTTCCACATAAGCTACAATTTAAGTCATCCAACCCCAAATATACCCTACTCATTTGGGAAAACCCTTTCTGGCTGCCCTGTGGGTGATGCAGTGACAGATGAACAGAGAGGCTTTTCACTGAATTTATCCACTGCTTTCCTTCCCCCGATAGCCCCTGGATCCATCCTCTTGGTCTCTTAGCTTTCCTGTGGTACTCCATCTCCTGGTCCTTCTGTGGAAACTGCCCTGGACTGTCCTCCAGCCCTGGGTTATTGTGGATTTTTTCAGACTCTGTTGCCATGGCTGTTTCCTGTTTGTGATAACCTTTGCTTGAGGCTGCATCTTTTTGTTTTGCTTTATTTTGTTTTTTGCAGGGCAGATATTTTATTTATTTATTTATTTAATTGAATTATAGTTGATGTACAATATTATATGTTACTGGTGTATAATATTATATGTTACAGGGGTACAGTATAGTGAGTCACAATTTTTAAACGTTACACTCCATTTATAGTTATTATAAAATATTGGCTGTGTTCCCTGTGTTGTACAGTATATCCTTGTAGTTTATTTTATACATAATAGTTTGTACCTCTTAATCCCCTACCCCTATATTGCCCATCCCCAGTTCCCTCTCCTCACTAGTAACCACTATTTTGTTCTCTGTATCTGTGAGTCTGTTTCTTTTTTGTTATATTCACTAGTTTGTTGTATTTTTTAGATTCCACATATAAGTGATATTTATTGTAATATAAATGATATTCTGCATGTAAGTGATAAGTATTTGTCTTTCTCTGTCTGACTTATTTCACTTAGCATAATACCCTCCAAGTCCATCCATGTTGTTGCAAATGGCAAAATTTCATTCTTTTTTATGGCTGAGTAGTATTCCAATGTGTGTATATACCACATCTTCCTTATTTATTCATCTATTGATGGACACATAGGTTGCTTCCGTACCTTGGCAATTGTAAATGATGCTGCTATGAACATTGGGGTGCATGTATCTTTTTGAATTAGAGTTTTTGTTTTTTGGGGGGTATATACCCAGGAGTGGGATTGAGGGATCATATGGTAGTTCTATTTTTAGTTTTTTGAGCAACCTCCATACTGTTTTCCATGGTGACTGCACGAATTTACATTCCCATCAACAGTGTACAAGGGTTCCCTTTTCTCCACATCTTCACCAACATTTGTTTTTTTTTTAATTTTTAAATTTTTGGTGTGTTGGGTCTTCATTGCTGTGCATGGGCTTTTCTAGTTGCGGTGAGCGGGGGCTACTCTTCGTTGCAGTGGCGGGCTTCTCATTGTCGTGGCTTCTCTTGTTGCAGAGCACGGGCTCTAGGCACGCGGGCTTCAGCAGTTGTGGCATGCAGGCTCAGTAGTTGTGGCTTGCAGGCTCTAGAGCACAGACTCAGTAGTTGTGCTGCACGTGCTTAGTTGCTCCATGGCATGTGGGATCTTCCTGAGCCAGGGATCGAACCCACGTCCCCTGCATTGGCAGGCGGATTCTTAACCACTGTGCCACCAGGGAAGCCCCCAACATTTGTTATTTGTGTTCTTTTTTATGATAGACATTCTTTTTCTAGAATTAAATTTTTTTTTATTGGAGTATAGTTGCTTTTATAATAGCCGTTCTGACAGGTGTGAGGTGATATCTCATTGTGATTTTGATTTGCATTTCCCTGATGATTAGCAATATTGAACATCTTTTCATGTGCCTGTTGGCCACCTGCACATCTTCTTTGGAAAAATGTCTATTCAGGTCTTCTGCTTATTTTTTTAATCAGATTTTTTTATGTTGAGTTGTATGAGCTGTAACCCCTGATTGATCATATCATTTGCAGATATTTTCTCCCATTCAGTAGGTTATCTTTTCATTTTATTGATGGTTTGCTTTGCTGTGCAGAAGCCTTTAAGTTTAATTAGGTCCCATTTGTTTATTTTTGCTTTTATTTCCTTTGCTTTAGGAGACAGATCCAAAAAATATTGCTATGATTTATGTCAAAGAGTGTTCTGCTGTGTTTTCATATAGGAGTTTTATGGTTTCTGGTCTTACATTTAGGTCTTTAATCCTTTTTGAGTTTATTTTTTTATGTGGTGTTAGAGAATGTTCTAATTTCATTCTTTTACATGTAGCTGTCCAGTTTTCCCAACACCACTTATTGAAGAGATTGTGTTTTCTCCATCATATTGGGTTGGCCAAAAAGTTAGTTTGGATTTTTCCATAACATCTTACGGAAAAATTCAAATGAACTTTTTGGCCAACCCAATATATTCTTGCCTCCTTTGTCATAGATTAATTGACCATAAGTGTGTAGGTTTATTTCTGGGCTTTCTATTCTGTTCCATTGATCTATGTGTCTATTTTTGTGACAGTACCATACTGTTTTGATTAATGTAGTTTTGTAGTGTAGTCTGAAGTCAGGGAGTGGGATTCCTCCAGCTCTATTCTTCTTTCTCAAGATTATTTTGTCTATTTCGGGTCTTTGTGTTTCAATACAAAATTTAAAATTGTTTTATTTCTGTGAAAAATACCTTTGGCATTTTATTAAGGATTGCTTTGAATCTGTATATTGCTTTGTGTATTATGGACATTTTAACAATATTAATTCTTCCAATCTATGAATATGGTATATCTTTCTATCTGTTTGTATTGTCTTCAGTTTCTTTCATTGGTGTTTTATAGTTTTCTGAGTACAGGTCTTTTACCTCCTTAGGTAGGTTTATTCCTAGGTTTTTTATTCCTTTTGATGCAGTGGTAAATGGGAGTATGTTTCCTTAGTTTCTCTTTCTGATAGTTCATTGTTTGTGTATAGAAATGCAACAGGCTTCTATATATTAATTTTGTATCCTGCAACTTTACTGAATTCATTGATGAACTCTTGTAGTTTTCTGGTGGTGTCTTTAGGATTTTCTGTGTATAGTATCATATCACCTGCAAACAGTGACAGTTTTACTTCTTCCTTTCCGATTTGGATTCCTTTTATTTGCTTTTTTTTTTCTCTGACTGCTGTGTCTGGGACTTCTAAAACTATGTTGAATAAAAGTGGCGAGAGTGGACATCCTTGTCTTGTTCCTGATCTTAGAGGAAATGCTTTCAGGAGTCAACTGAGGGGTTTTACTCCTTTTAGGGCTAGAGAGGCTTGGGTGTTTTCAGACCCAGGTGGGCGGTGTCAGCCCCCCGAGGTGGTGGGGATGGCGTCGAGGGCCTGGGGGAGGAGCTGGCCTGACGTAGGGGGAGGGTGTGCACTGCAGAAGGAGGGCCTGCGGGGTGTCTTCTCTGGAAAGGAGGGGACAGACCACGAGCCAAGGGCAGGGAGGCGAAGGCCGGGTGGGTTTGGGTGGTCGTGAGTGACCAGAGGAGAGTTGCGGGGTTGACGGGAGTGCTGAGAGCCCCGGGGCTGGGAACGTGGCTTTGGACAGGGGCCCGGGCGCCCTATGTCGTGGCGGCCCCGCAGCACGTGCTGTGAAGAAAGCCCAGGCCATTCCTGCGGGGGAGGGGGTCCCCGGATGGGGGCAGAGGACATGAGTCGGGGGACAGGAGAGTCCCTGGGCTGATGCCTGGCGGGCGGGGTGGAGGGAGCGGAGGTGGGCGGGAGAAGCAGGACGGCTGAGGGGGCTGGCGCGATGGGGGGCTCCGGGGCACGGGGGCAGCGTGTGGCCGGAGAGGAGCAGGCTGGACAGGGGTGACCGCGAGAGCAGCTGCTGAAGTGAGGAGGAGGGGGGACGGAGAAGGCTGGGGGTGGGCCGTCCAGGTGGGTGGAAGTTGTTGGGGACAGGGGGATGGTGCGGCGGGGTGGGAGGGACGGCCTGGAGGGGGAAGTGGGGATGACCGAGGCACTGCCTGGTGCCTAGAAGGGTGGGTGGGCTTAGGCGGATGTTGGGGCCGAGGAAGAGGAGAAGGGTGCTTCCAACAAAGGTGTGTTTGGGTGTCGACACGCAGAGAGAGGTGATGGGCGGCTGAGAGCTCAGGAAATGGGTTTGGCGCTCAGGAGAGAGTTCCGGGGTCAGGCCTTGGGGTCACCCACATGGGGGCTTTGAGTTCAGAGAGGAAGTGGGTCCTCAGGGAGAGGGGACAGGGACAACGGAGCTGACAGTGCTGCCCCATGCGCGGAGCGCAGCAGCTGGGCTGCCTCCCTGGAGGGTCCCTTGGGAACCGCTCACCAGGCCGCGTGGCCCGAGCAGCAGCTGTGCAGACGCCCTCGGGAAGCTGCTGCCGTCGGAGCCTCCGGGTCCTGGTCCCCTGCGGAGAGGTCTTCACAGGAAGAGACCGTTCCCTCCTGAGGCAGCCCCGTGTCTGGCCCAGTCTCACACACAGTGGGCGCCCGGTGACACCGATGAACAGGTGAAGGGTCTCCCCGACGCCGGTGGGGGGCGTCAGGTGGCAGGCAGTGGAAAAGGGGCCCTTTCAGGATGAAAGCTTGGCGAGGGCGTTGGTTGTTGGTGGCAGTAAGGGGCCCGGAAGTGGCCCTGATGAACGGAGTCCACCCGCGCGTCCTCCCGGGTGGTTTGGGCACTGCTGCAGGCGGAGTGGCCGTGGGCTCGGGAGGGCTTCGCAGGGGTCGGGAACGGGCGCTGGAATGGACTGGGGGGTGAGGCGGCCGGAACACAGGGACCACCAGCGTGCATCCTGGCGTGTGTCTGCTGGGGGTGTGCTGGGTCCTCCGTGCGCGCGTGTGTCCCTGAGGGGTGTCGGGGGAGGTGGTGTGTGGCGGGTGCTGGCGCTGTGGGCACTGCTGGGGTGGTGGTTGTAGGTAGCTGCTGGGACACAGTGGCTTTGGGGATGGGTTTGAGGAGCAGGGGTCTGCTGCTGGGCGCGTCCCACCACCGCTCCGCTTCCTCTCTGAGCCCCTCTGCGTGGGGAGAGAGGAAGCCCAGAACAGCCGGGTTCAAGTCCACCTCTGACACTGATTAGCTGTGCAGCTGAAGACAAGTTACTTCACTTCTCTGTGCCTCCGTTTCCTCCTCTGCAAAATGAGAATAATAATCGTACCTACATCATAGCGACGTTTCACCCACACGAGTTAGTAAGTGTAAAGCCCCCAGAGCGGCGCGGCGCACGCCGTGGACTGTGCGGCTTCCCCACGGCCGCCGTTCCGGGGCTGTCTTGCCCTCATTCCTGGACTTCCCGCGTCTCCTCCGTGCGCTGGGTGCTTTCTGCCTCCTGGTCCTCAGCTTCTCTCCCTCCCGCTCGTTTCCGCGCCCTGTTGTGGTTGTTCTTTGTTGCTTTGGTCTTTTGACCCCGTGCTCAGCTCGGCCTGTTGCCCCGTGAACATCTGTCGCCTTTGCGGCACAGCCATGAGACCCGCAGCGCCATCCCCACAGATCGCCCATCTCACGGGCAGAGGTGGAGGCCGAACTGCGGCTGTGCCAGTCGCCCCCTCCTGGGATGGCTTTCCCGGCGCATCTGCCGCAGACTCCTGGGCACCCGAGCATAGGGCCGGGGCTGGCACTCGCCCTGCTCCGGAGTGATGGCTGTTCGCCTCCTCTTGCCCCTCCCTCTCTGGGGACGGCGGGCTGCTGGGCAGGGCTGGGACCCTCTCTGTAGCTTCTTGGTCTGGGGCGCTGCCTGGCCCAGGTAGGCATTCACTCGGTGCCTGTGAGTGGAGAAATTCATCAGGACAGGACTCATTTTTGCCAGATCTAAACCGTGGAAAGGGGTAGGCACCTGGTGTTTATTTCTAGATCTCGTTGGTTTGAAGGATGAGTGGCTGACGGTGGTAGCGGGGTGTGCAGAGAGGGGAGGCCCTGGTGTCCTAGCTGACTGAGCCATCGGGAGGTGGCCCTTGGAAGAAGCACTCCTTTCCGACCTGGTTACCTTTTCTGCGAAACAAGGAGGCTGGCTAATTAGCTGATGTCTTCGTCCGCTCCGCTGCTGTAACAGAATTCCCTACACCGAGGGGCTTAAACCACAGGCGTTGATTTCTCCTAGTTCTGGGGCTGGAAGTCCGAAATCAAGGCGCTGGCAGATCCGGAGTCTGGTGAGGCCCACTTCCTGGTTCCTCACATGGTGGAGAGCACAGCGCAGGGGCTCCCGGGTCTCCTCTGGAGCCACAGGGACACTAGTCCCATCGTGGGGGCTCCACCCTCATGACCTCATCCAACCTGATCGCTGCCAAGGCCCCGCCTCCAGATCTTCCCACTGGGTTAGCATCTCCACGTGTGAACTTGGGGACACAAACACTCAGCCCGTAGCAGACGGTCTCAAGTCGGAGTGTTGCAAGTGCTGTCACCCACGTGTGGATCACCTGGGCCGTGCGCAGTGGGTCGGGGCTGGCCTCTGCTCAGAGCTCGGAAGCCGGGGCCTCTGAGCGCAGGAGCGAGAGCGGGAGCCCGGGTGGCAGACGTGCCGGGTGAGGTTGGAAACTAGCGCCCAGTGGTTTCTTCTGAATTTCACTGTCTGTTCCACCAGTTTTACTATTAACTGGTACAGTTTAAGGAAAAATTAACCTGTAGGTTGGATTACAAAATGTGATTATTAGGTATCAAGATATTACTAGTATGAATTAGAAACTATTTTTAATCGATAGAAGAGCATGACAGTAAGAGTCTAATAGAAATGTTTGGGTAAACCACCTACAAGACTGTCATTGAATATTGTGTCACACAGTGTTGTGACTCCATGGTGGTTGGATGAATCATGGAGTAATTCTGCATATAAAACTGGGAAATTATTTTTTTCATACAGGCAACATCTGTTACTGTTTGGAAGAGAAAGCCAGGGGTTTTCTGTTCCTGGAAGAACCAGGAGGGCCTCGCTAACCCTGTCCCAGTGAGTTCACGGTGACAGCCTACACTGCTGGGAGCCAGACGCTGTTGTGAGCATTTTTCAGGTGGGATGTGTCATGCGTGCACTGCATCCTCTCCCCCCACCAATAGGGCGATTCCCCTTTTGCGAGTTCTCCAGTGGTTGCTGAAACAAGTGACCACAAACTCAGTGGCTTGAAACAACTCAGATTTACGCCCTTACAGTCTGGGACCAGGAGTCCAGAATCAGTGTCGCGGGCGGAGGCCGGGTGCGGGCAGGGCTGGTTCCTCCTGGAGGCCCCCGGCGAGGCCCCTTCCCCCCCTTCCAGGCCCGTTGCTCTGCTCTCTGACTCCCCCCTCCCACCGCCCTCCCATCTCCCTCTGCCAGGACCCTGTGATCATGGCCCCCACCTCCCCGCCCCCGGCGAATCCAGGGTGACCTCCCATCTCGGGACCCTTCACTCCATCACATCTGCAAGGTCCCCTCGGCCACGTGAGGTGACAGGTTCCAGGGATCTGGACGTGGCGTCTCTGGGGTGTTGTGTAGCCCACACCCCTTTAGAAGATCCAATGAGAAGACCCTAAAGCATAGTTCATGGCAGACTTTAATATACACATTTTTAATGATGAATATTAAATAGTTAAATTCCAGTCCTAATATTTAAATGATTAATTTAGCATCACTTAGGTATTGAATAACATGGTAGTTTATAAATAGTCTTTTCACTCTTATTGTCATGAAATAATTCTACTCAAGCATGCGTCCTGCATGTCAGTGTTTTGTCACTTGCAGCTGCTCCTGAGTCATCGAATAGTATACTTTCCATTTTGTCCAGTTCTTTCACTTTTTGGTGTGTATACATCAGTTACTCTGAGTTACGCTTCTGTTACTGGAAACTTTATCCCAAGACGTGAGAATTTCTCCTGACAACTTTAAAACAATTATTTAAAAAACATATACTCTTTAAAAAACATGTTCTCTTATGTTTTGGATCTTCACAATACAATCACTCACTGTATTGCTTTTCAAAGTGATCTCTGAAGGGATTTGTGGGGAGAGGAGTCCTCCCAGCGGGCCTGGCTGCCGCCCTCTGCGAGGCCCGCGTGCGGGGCTGGCCCTGGGCTGGCGTCCGGGAGCTGGGGTGTCGGGATGGGGGGGCTCCCTGGGCCTCCCCTGCTGTGTCTGTGCTGACACCCTTCCCCCCTCCCCGGGGCTGGAGTTCGGTGTGTGCCCGGCAGAGGGGCCTGCGGAGCCTGCGGGCCCCCAATGAGAGTCCCGGTTCTGAGTCTCTGACGAGCTTCCCTGGGGACAGCGTGTCGCTGGGGGTGGAACGCAGCCCGCGTGACTCCACGGGACGGGGTTCTGGAAGCTCGCCCCCAGGCCCTCTCCCTTCGGTGGTTCTGCTTCACAGCCCTTCGCTGTGATGGATCAGAGCCTTGAGTATACGTGAGCCCTGCGTGTCCTCCTGCTGGAAGCCCAGCGGTGGTCTTGGGGATCCCGACATGGGTCTTTTTTCAGTGACAACCAGTACTTTCTATTGTGAAGTCATCCCCCTGGAACAGTTAAGTTTAAATTCCTTTGCTCTTTTTGGTTGTTTCCTCTGTGCTGTCAGGCAGCCTCTATAGTATCAGGTTGGCCAAAAAGTTCCTTTGTGTTTTTCTGTAACATGGGAAAACCCAAACGAACTTTTTTGGCCAACCCAATATTTCAGACTAATGTGTTTTCTCCACATGGTGCTTTGTTCAAAATAAATTACTTGAGCGAGGGTGGTGGATATGAGGGAAAACAAGCTGACAACACTTCCTGGGGGAGAACTTTGCGTGGAGGGAGCTTGTGATCAAAGACGGGGCTGGACTAGGGGCCACGCAGCTGCCTTTCCACCCTCGGCTCTGCCCCTGGCTCAGTGCATGGCAGGGAGCTCCGGGGAGCTGGGCACTGGTCCTTGGACCACACCCTTGAGTGATTAGGGTCCAAGGGCTCTCCTCTTTCCATCCAGACAGGGAGGAAGCAGATTCTGCGGGAGTCCTGTGCTCCTCAAACCCGGGGTGGGATGAGCCTTGGCGAGATCCGAGTAGGGCAGGATGCCAGCCCTGGGAAAGGCCTTCTGCTTTGGAAGATTTCTTAGGCTGACTTTAAGATTTGCTGCACAGAGGTAGTGTGTCTCCTTCACGTTGGCATTTGTGTGGCGACGAGAGACTCTTCCTGTGACGGTTTTGTTGTGAGGTATCTTTTTATGTTTGGGTAGTAGCAGTAGGCGGTATAAATATGAGATCTTTAACAACGAGCTCTTCATTCTTCTTCCTTAGGGCATTATTTCAAGGAGAACCATGGTAGCTTCCAGCATTCCCTGAACCACGGATCCGCCGGCCTAGTGAGCTATGCTCCTGGTCTCGGAAGCACTTTGAGATGTACAGAGCGGGGGACCTGGGGGAGCGGCCGCTGCTCGGGACGGCGCCCCCCCGGATGCGGAGCGTGGAGGTGGCCAGAGGAAGGGCGGGGTACGGGTTTGCGCTTTCCGGGCAGGCGCCCTGTGTGCTCAGCTGTGTCATGAGAGGCAGCCCTGCGGATTTTGTGGGCCTCCGTGCTGGCGACCAGATACTTGCTGTCAACGAGATCAACGTGAAGACAGCATCCCATGAGGACGTGGTGAAGTTAATTGGGAAATGTTCTGGTGTCCTGCACATGGTGATTGGTGAGGGCATCGGCCACCTGGAGTCCTGCTCCAGTGATGAAGAGGTTGGATTTTATGAAGGAAAAGGCTGGCTGAAGCCCAAGCTCGACTCTAAGGCATTAGGTATAAACAGAGCAGAGAGAGTCGTTGAGGAAATGCAGTCCGGAGGGATTCTCAACATGATCTTTGAAAACCCTGGTCTTCGAGCAAGCAGTTCGGAGCCCTTGAAGTTGAAACAAAGATCCCTTTCAGAATCAGCCACTGGGCGATTTGACCTTGGCCATGAAGGTGTAAATAATCCAAACACCAGCCTGCTAGCTAAGGAGGAGATACCGAGAGTGGTGAACGATGATTCTGTTTTCAGCGTTGGGCTGGAGACCCACGAAGACTTTGGGGTGGACGCGAGCATTTTGAACGTGGCCATGGTCGTGGGCTACTTGGGCTCCATCGAGCTGCCGTCCACCAGCTGCAGCCTGGAGTCGGACAGCGTGCAGGCCATCCGGGGCTGCCTGCGGCGCCTGCGGGCCGAGCAGAAGATCCACTCGCTGGTGACCATGCAGATCATGCATGACTGCGTGCAGCTCTGCACGGACAAGGCCGCTGTCCTGGCCCGATACCCGGCCGAGAGGCTGGCGTTCAGCGCCGTGTGCCCAGACGACAGGAGGTTTTTCGGGCTGGTGACCATGCAGGCGGCCGACGACGGGAGCCTGGCGCAGGAGGAGGAGGGCGCTTTGCGGACGTCCTGCCACGTGTTCATGGTGGACCCGGACCTGTTCAGTCACAAGATCCACCAGGGCATCGCCCGGCGCTTCGGGTTTGAGTGCACGGCCGACCCTGACACCAACGGCTGCCTGGAGTTCCCTGCGTCCTCGCTTCCAGTCCTGCAGTTCATCTCCGTGCTGTACCGGGACATGGGCGAACTGATTGAGGGCGTGCGGGCCCGGGCCTTTGCGGACGGGGACGCAGACGCTCACCAGAACACCAGCACCAGCAGCAACAGCGACAGCGGCATCGGGAACTTCACCCACGAGGACAGAAGCAGCCGGGTGCTTGTGCTGGACCTGGGCGCCAGCTCGAGCAGGCACGGCCCCAGCGGCAGCGCCTGGGAGGGTGTGGTCGGGCGGGGCTCCCAGCCCTGGGGCGGCCCCTGGAATGGGGCCTTCGGCCACGACCCCGAGGGGGCCCCGTTTGAGGCCGCTCTGCAGGCCGACAGGTGCCGGGACCTCGGTAAGCACCTGGGGCCCACTCCTCACGTGGAAGCCCCCCCGGCATCCTTGCGTTGCTCGGTTCCTCCTTCCAAGAGGGGCGCTGCGGGCCCCGGTGGTGGCTTTGGCCAGCGATGGCTCCCGGTCCACGTCCTGCAGGAGTGGCAGTGCGGGCACACCAGCGACCAGGAGTCTTACACGGACTCCACCGACGGCTGGTCCAGCATCAACTGTGGCACGCTGCCCCCTCCCATGAGCAAGATTCCCGCTGACCGCTACCGGCTGGAGGGCAGCCCCGCGCAGCCCGCACCCAGCACCCAGAAAAGGGACTGGGCCAGGAAGGCTCTCGGGATGCAGAACATTTTCGGCCCCCATCGAAATGTTAGAAAGACTAAGGAAGACAAAAAGGTAAGCCTGTAGGGGAGGGTCAGGAAAGGTGAGCGTGCTCTCATAACTCGGTCAGTTACTGATGTGCGACGGCACCTTCATTGCCCAGTTCCCAGTCCTGCCTTCCTGTGGCTGCCCTGGCGGCCTATGTCGGCTTCAGGGCACATCCGCCTGGATTTGCCCTGGCTCTGGGCGGGGCGGGGCAGGACGTCAGGTGGGACAGGTGGTGGTGGAAGAGATGGTGACCTCCTGGCCAGGGTGAGGCCCTCCTCCCCGCTGCCCACCCTTTCCTGCTGCCGTGGGTGCTGGAGGGGCCTGTTCTGGCAGCCCCTTTGAAGCCCACTTCGTCTCTGGCCCCAGTGGCTGAGGCCTCACGCCCTTTTGAAGCGAGAAAATTCTGGAAGCACAGAGACTGGTCGCTTCAGGACGGGGAGATTCACCTTGGTGTTTCCTTCATTGAGAAAATCCTGCTACGAAAAAAACGCCAGCTGAAGTTGGCAGTGGCTCGGCTTGAGCATCAAACAGCTGGGGGCGGGGCCGGGAGCTTGGTTCCGAGTTGGGGGAGGGACTCAGCACGGCAGGAGGGCTGGCCCTGGCAGGCTGGGGCGGTGCTGGCGGGGCAGGCTGAGACGCAGCCGCGGGTGAGAGGAGGGCTGGCCCTCAGCTCGGCTGGCTTGGAAGGAACCGTTCTCAGAGGACCTTTGTGATTTAAAACACCCTTTCTGCGTTTGTTCACATTTTTGTTCCCAGCAGCTGAAAATCCCACAGGAAGACCCTCCAAAGACTGGAGGAGTGCTGTGGCCTGGGCCGTGGAGTTTGTTGAACGTTCTGTTCAGGATCCGTCCCCTTCCCAAGTCTTACTATTTTTCATCGTAGAACACATCAGAGAAAACTTAAAGACGAAGGAAAGGACAGGCCTCCCGTAGTTTTAGCTCCCCTAAATGACCATGTAACACTGTGATGTATCTAAGCATAGATTTGTGCTTTTGTATAAAACACAGTTGTAGTCACGCAGGTTTTGACTGAATTCCTACAGTGGCCGGGCTAGCGGGACTTCTGCCCTTGTGCGCACCTTCCCTGCCGTTCCCTCGGTGGGACTGCATGGGCTGGGCTCTCCTTTCACCTGCGGTGTGGGCAGTGTGGGCGGCGTGGGCGGCAGCTTCGGCCTGGGCTTCCCTGGTTGGGTGTGGGCTTAGGGAGGGAAGGCCCTGGAAGGTGGCTAAAATGTTATCAGAAATTGGGGAATTCACCACCTCTTTTAACATAACCCACAAATGGGTTTTCTCCATTGCCGCTGTGCATGTGAACTGTTACACTGGCAGGAATAAGTGGTGTTTGTCTGGCAGACTGCGGTGCACCCTCGTGCCCGTTCACTTGGTGGCAATCCCCACAGGGCCTCTGACCTCAGGACACCCAGAGACAGGGTGCCGTGCTCCCCGCTCTCCAGGCGAGGTGACCGGTCCTTGAGGGCTAAGTGACTTGTCTAAGGCTCAGCAGTCAGGAGGAAGCAGATTCATGAGTCAAACCTTGGGCTTCGTCGTCTCTCTTGTTTTGAAGACTTTATTTTTGAGAGCAGTTTTAGGTTTATAATGAAATTGAGAGGGAGGCACAGAGAGTTCTCTCTACCCTCAAAGGCGTGCAGCCTCGCCACCATCAGCCCCTCACCAGAGGGCACCTTTGTCACAGTCAGTAACCCCGGAGTCCATAGTTTATATTAGGGTCACTGTCGGTGGTGTGCATTCTCTGGGCTTGAACAGATGATAGTGACGTGTACTCACCATTGTAGAATCAGACAGGGTGGTTTCACTGCCCTAAAAGTCCTCCGTGCCCTGCCTGTTCAGCCCTCCCCTGCTCTCCCCCAGCAACCACTGATTTTTTTCCCTGTCTCCATAGTTTTGCCTTTTCCAGCTGTCGTATAGTTGGAATCATACAGTCTGTAGCCTTTTCAGACTGGCTTCTTTCACTTAGTGCTATGCATTGAAGGTTCCTCCATGTCTTTTCATGGCTTGATAGCTCATTTCTCTTTAGCACTGAGTACTATTCCGTTATCTGGAGGTACCACAGTTGATGTATCCATTCACCTTCTGAAGGACACCTGGGTGGCTTCCAAGTTCCGGCAGCTATGAGTAAAACTGTTATGAACATCTGTGTGCCTGCAGGTTTTGGTGTGGACATAAGTTTTCAACTCCTCTGGGTAAGTACCAAGGAGTGGGATTGCTGGCTCGTGTGGTGAGAGAATGTTTAGCTTTGTAAGAAACTGTCTTCCAAAGTGGCTGCGCCGCTTTGCATCCCCACCAGCAGTGAGGAAAGTTTCTGCTGCTCCACATTTGGGCCCCAGTTTGGTGGTGTCAGTGTTCAGCGTTTTTGCCGTCCTGACGCGTAGGTAGTGGCATCTCACTGTTGTTTTACTCTGCGTCTCCCCTGATGGCGTGTGAGGTTGAGCATCTTTTCATATGCTTACTTGTCATCTGTATATTTTCTTTGGTGAGGTGTCTGTTGAGATCTTTGACCTATTTTTAACAGATTGTTTGTTTTCTTACTGTTGAGTTTTTTTTTTTTTAAGAAACAGGTCTTTAGTTCCTTTTTTTAAATATAAATTTATTTATTTATTTGTTTTTATTTTTGGCTGCGTTGGGTCTTCGTTGCGGTGTGTGGGCTTTCTCTAGTTGCGGCGAGCGGGGGCTACTCTTCGTTGTGGTGCGTGGGCTTCTCATTGTGGTGGCTTCTCTTATTGCGGAGCATGGGCTCTAGGTGTGTGGGCTTCAGTAGTTGTGGCACGTGGGCTTCAGTAGTTGTGGCACACGGGCTCAGTAGTTGTGGCTCGTGGGTTCTAGAGCGCAGGCTCAGCAGTTGTGGCACACGGGCTTAGTTGCTCCACGGCATGTGGGATCTTCCTGGGCCAGGGATTGAACCCGTGTCCCCTGCATTGGCAGGCGGATTCTTAACCACTGCGCCACCTAAGTTCTTTGTTTATTTTGAGTAGCAGTCCTTCATCAGATGTGTCTTTTGCAAATATTTTCTCCCATTCTGTGGCTTGTCTTTTCATTCTCTTGATACTGTTTTTCACAGAGTAGAAGTTTTAAATTTTAATGAAGTCCAGCTTGTCAGTTCTTTCTTTGGTGGTTCGTGCCTTTGGTGTTGTACCAAAAAGGCATCACTAAACCCACGGTCGTCTGGGTTTCCTCCTGTGCTATCTTCTAGGAGTTTTATGGTTTTTTATTTTACATCCAGGTCTGTGATCCGTTTTGAGTTAATTTCTGAAGGGTGTAAGGTCTGTATCTAGATTCACTTTTTTTTTTTGCATGCGGATATCTCTTGTTCCAGCACCGTTTGTAGAAAAGACAATCATTGCTCCCTTGTATTGTCTTTGCCCCTTTGTCAGAGAGCAGTGGACTGTACTTAGGAGGGCCTTGGGCTTCTTTTTAATGTTCTTTAACCTTCAACAAAAATGTAGTGAAAACGAAGGTATTGGCTGTTATTGCTTATACTGTAACAAAAGAATGAAGTGCTTGACATGGGACTGATGCTTCCAGCGCTGGAAAGTAGCAGTGTAGCGTTCAGTGTTTGCAGCGCGCTTTATCTCCTTACTTGCCCTATGAGCTCATTATCTTACTGACAAGGAGGGTAGGGTTTATACACATCGAGCGACTTGCCCACAGTCAGGTGGCGTTCCTTGCGTGACGTGATGGGACACATGATTTATCTAAAAATAAGTAGTAATAAATTACATTGTATTGCGTTCCAGCTCTAATCTCTGCACGTGTATCCATAGGTCTTTGCTAACTGGGTTCCCCTGCATTATTAGTGCAGTCTAATCCCACAGCCCCTGCTGGAGCGGCAGAAGCTTCCAGGGTTCTAAGGTGGGCCTCCTGGTGTCCCTCCTGGCCTGGCTCGAGCTGGCTGGCGGCTTGTCAGGATGAGCGGAGGACAGGCCAGGAGGGGATGGAGGAAGGAAGTGCTGGAAATGCGAAGAGGAGGAGGCGTTAGGAGCAGGAGGGGGAGGGGCCAGAGGCCGTGGAAGGTCGAGCAGTAGGTGTCCGGAGTTACTGTCAGTTCCTCTCCGTGGTGACAGTGGCTTCAGTGTCTTACTCTGTGCAAAATCAGGCTGTGCCCGCCAGGATCTGGCCAGGAGACAGAAAACACACCAGCGATTTGGACAGGGAGACGTTAGCCTGAAGAAGTGGTAGCCAGACCAGAGGTGGCCCACTGCCAAGCGAGCGCTAACGGAACCCCAGGGGGGAAGCGGCAGAGGGGCGAGGGCGGCAACCAGGCGGAGCCTTAACACCAAGGGGAGGAGGCCGAGGGGCTGCAGCCAGGGCTGTCCGGGGAACAGGCTGCCGGAGAACGATGGTCCTGAGCAGGATGTGGGCACAGCCTGCTCCCGCCGCCCGGAAAACAGCCCGACGGGAACCAGCGCAGCCCCGCTGGCAGAGCCGGCTGTCGAGCCCGCGCCGGCAGAGCAAAGCATCGTCTGCAAGGCCCAGCTCCAGGGTCCGGCGCTGGCAAAGAGGTGTGCGCTGGGCGCTAAGAGGCGAGACTCGGCCGCCTGGCTCAGCCCAGCATCTGGCGCCCTCTGCACACAACATCTGATCTTCGCGCAACCCAGAAACTCAGCAGGGCGCCCCACGCAGCGCCCAGCTGTCCTGGGAGCGGAGATGCGCTCTCCCCACCTTGCTGTTTGTTGCTGTTTGTTTAGGGGCTTTTCTGAGCAAATTCTGTCCGGTGCATTCTCTGTTGTGTGTGGCCGCGAGGTCTCGGCTTGGTTCGCTTAGAGGTCAGCTAGTGACGGGGCAGAGATCTCCTTCGATGCCTGGAGCCAGTCAGTCTCGGTCTTTGCCCAGGGGCCTGTGTGTGTGGAGCCTTCAGTGCTCAGCCAGGCAGCTGATGGCCCCGCTTGGGCCTCCACTCCTGCCGGTGCAGCCGCAGCGCTGCGCATGGGCACAGCCCTCCATGGCCTTGGGGGTTCTGGGGAAACCTTGGAGCTTTTCACACCCCTAGGGGACTTCTCACCGCCGCCCCCCCCCCCCAGCTTCTCCTTTTAAGCCAGCCTTGGCCGCCTGTGCCGCTGAGGCGTGTTGCTTGTGACCAGTGAGGGGCAAGCACAGCTGATCCCAGGCCTGGGGAGCGGCCACTGCCAGGACGCCCTCCCCATAGCGCCCTCTCTCTCTCTCTGTTTCTGTCTGTCTCTGTCTCTCTCGCAGCTAGGATGGTCTTTAGTGGTCTCTGTGTTTATGATTGCTTCCACGTTATACTTGACAGCCCTTTGTATTAAATGTTCCCTTTGAAAGTCTGGCACGCAGCCTTTCTGTTGTGTTGCACAAAGCAAGCCAGCTCTTAGAGGGGCTACACCACTGCGTTCAGTCACCAGCTGGTCTCTGAGTCCTACCAGTTCTCTGTCCAGTCAGCCATCTTTGCAGGATGCTCCTTTACCAGGGCTTTGTCACTGTCTTCTTGGTCCTTTATACCCTAGCGCAGTCCAGATCCCGGCTTTCTGGGACCCCTCACTCCTGTGGAAGCCTGGAGGGAAACCGGCCAAGGAGAAGGCCCACTTCTCCCACACTTGCTCGTTCAGGTGGACACGTCTCCGCCTCTCAGGCTCTTTTATTACACTGGTCAAGTGGGAGGTTTACAGAGGGAATGCTCGGCATTTTGACCTCCTCCCAGTCACATCCAATGCTCTGACTCCTAGTGCGCTGACCCGGGCAATGCTCCTGAACTGTTTCCTCCTTGGGGAGCCCTGAGATATTGGGCTGGGGGCTGGGAGGGCATCACCCGGAGACTTAGCTGAGTGTATGACATTGTTGACGAGAGTTAAATAATGTTTATAAATGGATGCTTTTCCATTTTATTAAGTTTGTTAAGAGTTTGGGTGGGGCTGCCCAGGGCTGGTGTGGGGGCTCCCCGTTCATCAGGGGCCAGGTTCCCCGGCTGTGCCTCCACTTGAAGGTCAGACGGAGACACAGCTTCCGCTACATTCCAACCTGCAGGAGGGGGGAGCCTGCAGGAGGAGGGGGAGCCTGCAGGAGGAGGGGGGAGCCTGCAGGAGGAGGGGGGAGCCTGCAGGAGGAGGGCGGAGCCTGCAGGAGGAGGGGGAGCCTGCAGGAGGAGGGGGGAGCCTATGGGTGGGGGGGGGAGGGAGCAGTGGAGCCCCAGCAGAAGCTGCACAAGCTCTTGCTGCTTCTCATTGTCCAGGCCTCGTCACGTGACTGCACCCTGCTGCAGGGGGGGCTGGGAAGTGTGGCTGCACAGACAGGTGTGCAGCCCAGATGTCCATCACTGAGAGGGGACTGTGGCTCTGGGCTCTGCCATGGGGGGTGGCGCGGGGTATTACGCACGTGGAAAGCCCCCCAAGACGCCCGAAGCGAAAAAGCAGGTCACATGTGCGTATTTAATATGATCCCGCTTTTGTGTAACATATTTCAATACCCTCCAAATAAACCTATGACATTTTAAAGCATGCATATATTTATATGTAAGTATATAGAAAAAATTAAAAGGAAACACTCCAAACAGATAGTAGTAGTTACCTCAGGTTAGTAAGTGAAAACTGGGAAGCGTCCAGGACACTATAATTTTATTTTGTGTTGTTTTGATTTTTTTATTATGGGAATCTGAACATATTTTACTTACTAAAAATAATGCCTTCGGAGAAACAAATGAAAATTACTTTCTTAATTCTTTTAATGAGAGCAAAGTGAGGATTGGTACTGGAAGCTGTAGTGGTATTTCTATGGCATTGCTAATGACATCATCAGCTATCCAGCCAGGAGAGTATTGGATTCAACAGACAGGTCTTGTGCAGTTTTTCTAGTACAATGAGAGGAAGTTTTAAAATAGATTCTAAGAAAATTCTGGAGAATACTAAAAAGGCCAGGTTAGGGCCCCATGATATAATTCCCTCTAAAAACAGCAGCTTTGATCTTCACTCCTTGTAAACCATGCCCTTGGGCAACATTGCATCACTCTCTGCCCAAGCAAGAGGAAAGGAAGCGAACAACGGAGAGAGAGTCAGCCGGTCTGGGGAGATAACACCACCGGGAAGAGGGGCCCGGGCCGGGGGCGGGGGCCGGGCTGGGAAGGGCACTCTGGGCTCCTTAGCTCCCTATGGGCTCGCTCTGCGCAAGGCCTTCCTTCTGACCACGTGCACTGAGCGCTCTCTGGGGGGCTCGGTGCTGCGTGTGGACCTTGAGACCCAGGCCGGTGGAGGCGCTAGGGGGAGCAGGGGAGAAGCGCTTGGGCCCTCCTGGAATAGGCAGGGCAGGGCTTCCCAGAGCTGGACGCAGTCTGTAGGACGAGAGTGGGGGACACTGAGGTGAAGGAAATGGGAGCAAAGGAGCAGAGACACAAAGCAATGCCACCCCTTGCTGTTCTTTGGTTTTGTATAGTTTCCAGGAAAAGGGAGACTATTCAGAGCTAAGTGGCCACTGCCAGAATCAGAAGTGTTTGAAGTGCTTGAATCCCTTATTGATTAGTTTTGCTGTTTCTTCAGCTTTGTAAAAATGGCTTTGTAACACAGTCTCATGCAACCTGTTTTGAAATCACTGAATATCATTTCAAAGATTTATCCATGATACCATCTGCAGCTGCAGTTCATCATTCTAACTATGTAACATTCCATTGTGTGAGTATACCACCATCACACACCCACACACCCACACACACACACACAGGGCCATTAACAAAATGACTGATGATGCGTTGGTGAACATTCTCGCACACGTCTCCAGGCATGTATATGAAGGCATTTCTCAGGGTCTGTCCAAAGAACGGAATGGCTGGTTTGTCTCAGGGCCGGGTGTTAAGCTTTTGGTCTCTGTATCCGTTCATATTGACAGTAGACGGGTCTCTGGAGAGACACAGCTTTAATTACTGATGTACAATACGACAGTGGTTCCCCCGTGCCCAGTCCTTGCCCTGGACTGGAGCAATGAGAACCACATCGGGTATCACCCCTCGACTCCCTAAACAGGGATCCAGGAGATTATACACGTGCTGCCCCCTTCCCCTCCTTAAGGGGAGAGAAACCGTTACTCTAAGCAAATCCTCTTTCTAGACAGGGGAAAAATCCTGGGTCTCTCCTCTCACCCTTTGCAGTGCAGGTGGGTGTCTTCAGGAGGGACATAAGATCAGCCTCTTTGGGAGGTGTTCCAGGCCTCATTCCTTTGAAATGTCAGTCTCACCTGGAGTTCTCACCATCTCTTTGGTCATAATTTAACTGCTGAGTCCCAGGACGTGGAAACTTTTAGTACAGGTCCCAAGTCTCAGTAAAATCTGCTCAGAATGCTGTAACCGTGCAGAAACATGCTGTTTTCCTGGCAGTCCCGTACCAGCTACTGTAAGAACTCAGATCGCTCCACATCCTTGCCGAAGCTTGCCTTCGCCAGACTCCTCCAATTTTTGCCAATCTATTAGTTGTAAAATGGTGTCTTGTTGCGGCTTTAGTTTGCATTCCCTTGAGCACAAAGATTTGATTTCCTCTTTGTGAGGGACCTACTGAAAACTTTGCCCATTTTTCTGTTGGGTTGTCTTTCTCTCTAATTGGTAGGAGTTACAGATTTTGGCTATTAACCTTTGCCGATTAGATTACAAGCGTTCCGTGAATGCCCTCTCCATGTTCCGTGTGCTGTGGCATTTTTTTTTTTTTTTTTTTTTTTTTTTTTTGCGGTACGCGGGCCTCTCACTATTGTGGCTTCTCCCATTGCGGAGCACAGGCTCCGGACGCACAGGCTCAGCGGCCATGGCTCACGGGCCCAGCCGCTCTGCGGCATGCGGGATCCTCCTGGACCGGGGCACGAACCCGTGTCCCCTGCATCGGCAGGCGGACTCTCAACCACTGCGCCACCAGGGAAGCCCTGCTGTGGCATTTTGATGAACAGAAGTTATTCACTTTAATGTCATCCAGCTTGTCAGCCTTTATCTTGCACTTTTGACATAACACATTCACTACTACCCTGAGGACAGAAAGATTTTCTCCTTTTTTTTCCCCTAAAATCTTTTGGAGTTGATTTTTGTGAATGGAATAAGGTGGGTGGCAAGTCCATTTTTTCCTCTATGTGGACGACCAGTTGTTGGAGCACTAAATTCAGGCTCTCACGAGGCCCAGTGGTGCCCTCTGCCGTGTGCCGTGTGTTCACATACGCGGGTCTCAGTTCTCTGTCCTCCACTGTCAATACCCCAACTGCACTTTACCTTCAAAATTGTACCTTTGTAGTAAGTCTTCGTATCTGATAGGCCAAATCACCTTATCTGATCTTGGCTTTGCTTGAGCCTTGCTCTTTCATATAGATTTTACAATCAGCTAATAAATTCTCCAAAAAATAAAATGCTATTGACTTTTTTATTGGGAGAACTGACGTATGTAGGATATTGAGTCTTCCTATCCATGAAAATGGTACCTCTCTTCATTTATTTAGGTTTTCTTTATTTTCTTTCAGTAAAGTTTTATAGCTACCTTCATTAATGTTGTTAATTAGATTTTTTTCTTAGATTATTTGGCCAGATTTATTCCTAGGTACCTTATACATTTTATTACTATTGTAAATGGGTGCCTACTTAAAAATTGTAAATGTTAACTTTTGTGATATATAAAAGTACAATTGATTCACTGCTTTCTTTGTGCAGCTGCCTTGCCAGGATTACTTCTGTTCGTATTTGTTAATACTTGTCATCATGAATGGGTGTTGAATTTTGGCCTTTCTTTTTTGGTTCTTTTTGTGTTCATTGAGACAATCAAATGGGCTTCCTCCTTTAAAATGCTAACGTGGTATATTACACTGATAGAGTTTTGAATATTGAACCATGCTTGCATTCCTGAGATAAACCTAACTTGTGCTTATCTTTTTATACACTAATGGGTTTGGTTTGCTAGTATTTTTGTAAAATTTTTGAATCTGTGTTTATGAGTAAAACTGTCTTATAGTGTTCCCTTCTCTCATTGTTTTTGTCTGGTTTTGATATCAAGTTTATTCTAACCTCATAAAGTTATAAAATCAATGGTGGCATTTTTCTCCCCCTTTTCCTCCTCTTCTTCCTCACTTTCTTCCTTTTTGGTGTATTGAATCTCTTATTTAAAAACCCTATTAGAGATGAGATCTATTTTGTCTGTTATTAACATAGCTACACAAGCTTTCTCTGAGTCAGCATTTTCTGTCCTTTTCTTTAAACTTTTCCATTTCTCCATGTTCTAGGATTGTTACTATGAGTGGCAGGTAGTTCCATGTTTTTCCTGATCCAATTTGACATTCTGAGATTCAAGAGTAAGACTGTAATAAATTGGCAAATTTAGTCCATTTATATTTATTGGGATTACTGGCATGTGTAGTTTTGGTTCCATGATGTTACTGTGCACTTTCTGTAAGTCTGTTTTTTCCTAGGCTCTCTCCTCCTTTCCTGCCTTTGTTTGTGTTTTGTTTTCAAGGCTGTTGTTGGTTTTCCTGCTTTCTTCATCACCTCCTTTATTGGCTTGGACGTTTTGCCACACACCTTGTTTCTGTCTTTTTAAGGTTTTCACTCTTGATGACTGCCTGGCTCTTAGATATTTATTGAATAAACAAACATATTCCTTAATTTTCTGTCTCGAGTTGGATGTCCTTTCCTACATATTCACCCTTTTCTTCCTTGAGCAGGACACCCAGTCTTGGCTTCTTTCTCGAGAAGGTGATTCACTGTGACCAGGAGCCCTTCCTCAGCCCCCACACGTTATTCCAGAGTCACCGCTCTGTGTTTGTCCAGTGTTGTGTTGGAAATGGAATTTTGTTGATTTTAAAATTGATTTGATTTGGGGCTTAGAATTCTTCCTGATATGGAGAGTTTTGTAGCAACCAGATCTCACAAGTTGTGCTTGTTACTCAGCTGTTGTCCCTCAGCCCCAAGCCCGCCTTCTGTGATGGGCTCTGGGAAGGGGGTCTGTGGCCTCTTCCCCTTGCCAGCTGGGTCCCCACCTGGCTTTGCTCCCAGCGGCCAGGCGAGAGGAGGAGGGTCCTCCTGCCGCTGCCGCTGAGTCCAGTTTGTGGTTTCCCCGCCTTGTCCGGTGCCTTGTCACCCCCCAGGCACCAGCCGTTGCCTGTGCCCCCTCTGAGGTCCGAGGTCCGGGTCCCACCTTCCCCTCATCTGGCTGCAGAGTTTAAATAAGTCCTCCTCTTCCCATACTGTCCCAGCCCCGGGGGTGCAGCCGCTTCCCGTCCTGGCATCTTGGAGTCTCTTTCTGCCCTTTCAGTTCTCTGATTCCTGGTTAGCAGTTCTTTGTGGGAAATTCTCTGTTGACCAGTTGCTGTGGTTTTGCTTTCTGACTGATATAACGGGAGAAGTAAGTATGTCAGCTGGAAATCCTACGCCTCGGCTTCTCTTGGGCAGGTCTTCAGATGGTCTGGTCTCTGTTTTAAGCTAAATGGCATCCTTGGTTAATTTGTTCAGTAAGTGTTTACTGAGCACCTGCTGTGTGCCAGGCACTGTTGAGGGGGGACACAGCCCTTGCCCCACTGGGGCTTCTGGTCTAGTGTTTATACCCTTAAGTTAGGAGTTTCTGGTTCTGACTGTGGTGCAACGAGATCTGGGTCTGGGCCCTGCTGGCCGTGTGGGCCCGAGCAGGCCCTTCACTGGCTGCTGGGCTCTCATCTGTAGGTTGAGGAGGCTGGACTGGCTGGTCCAGGTCACTGCTTGTGCTAAAATGAGACCTCTCCCTGGGTGGTGGGCAGGCGGGCAGGCGTCAGCGGCCCAGTTCTGCCCTCACTCCATCTGCTGGCTGTTTCTCATCTCGAAGGCTTCCCTCAGGGGCCCTCCGCCCTCCTGTTCTGAGTTGACCATCCAGAGCAGGGTACCAGAGCGCAAAGGGCTCACGCTGAGGTCCATGCCGGCGGCTGGCCCTCGTACGGGGCGCTTGCGGGCAGAGAGGCGGAGCTGGGGCAGCCCTCAGCCCCTCGCCTTCCCAAGCAGTTAAGATGAGTTGTTTGCGATTTAAGAAGTAGAGTTGACTTTGAAGAAAGCGGATTTGTAGCCATTTTTGCCTAATCGCTACTGTTTAGTTCTGTCTGGGGAGAGTGAGTGATGTAGTGCCAGCAGGGGGCGCCAGATCAGCGGGGATTTTCCAGCAGTTTATTGATGCACAGCCGTCTTCATACACCGGGGTGGGGGGCAGGGACTCTCGCTGAGGAGCAGCCGGAGAAGAGCTGAAGCTTCTCCCTGTTGGTGAAATGTCACCACGGGGTCGATTCACACCTCTGTAGGCGTTATTCCTCCTCTGAGGCCCCAGTCCCGCAACGCGGCGGCTGCTTTCCTTCCGGCCGCGTGGACCCCCCTGTCCCCAGTGATGGGCTCCCTGTTACTGGGCACCCAGGCCCCCACGCAGTTTTGCTCTTGTGTGTTCTCTGAGCAGATGCCACCCGGCCAGGCAGGTGGTCCCAGAAGGGAGCACACACAGAGCAAAGGCCCCTGCTGCTCCCAGGGCTTCCAGGCAGCTGGGGAGATGGTGCAGGGGGGTGGTGCTGGGGGTCTGTGGTTCCAGTTCCTGCTGAGAGTGGAAGCCTCGGGACCCCCCCCCCCAGCAAGGGGCTGAAGGGGGCTCTTGAAGGGGCGCACCTTGCGGCGAGGAGGGGCCCTGGGGCAGGGGTGAGGGTCTCTAGAGAGATCGCTGGGCTCCAGGTACATTTTACACATAGACTCAGCTTTGGGCATATTTTTTGAAAAAGATATTTCTTAGACAAATCTTTCTCGAGAATATGTCAAATTTAGTAACTTGCTAACAAGGCCCCGCAGTGAGCAGAGGGTGCTGCTCGCGGGGGTGGGGTGGGGGCGGAGAAGGGGGACTTGGACACAGATGCGGGGAAGGGTGTGGGCCTTGACAAGGCCTGAGTGGGCTTGCCAGTGGTCACAGAGCAGCCCTGTGGGGCGGGGCCTGGGCGCCTGTCCCCGGGAACGGAGGCACAACTGGAACCACGGGCTCACCCAGCTCGGGGCAGGGGTGGGGTTCTCGGAGGCCAGCTTTTCCTCAGCTTTCGAGCGGCAGTGTGCCCGGTCCCCCGGGCCCATTTGGGGACAGGCAGGTCGTCTGTGCAACTTGATTTCTTAGAGGCATCCCGGCCGAGCCCTAGCCCAGGTGCAGCTTCACCTCTGCACGGCTCCGTGCCCATTGTCCCTTTCAGAGTGACGCTCTCGAGCCCGTGGGGGTCTGGCTGTGGCCGGGCACCCTCACTGCCTTCTTCCCTCCAGTGGCCCCCGCCTGCCCTTAGCCCCAGCTCCACGGCAGCCCCGTGGGGCGTCTGTGTTGCCCTCTGTGCTCCCAGCACCCTCTGTGTCACCCTTGTTTTCCGCCACCGGCCTGGGGACTGCGGGTGAGCAGGCTGGCGACACATCACCGCCTGGTGTGGACACGCAGAGACGGAGGATGCGTTAGCTGGGACAGTGTGCACACGGCTTCTCTCTTGGGCTCTTGCTGGAATGCTAGGGTTTGCTGAACACATGTGGTGACGCGATACTACGCCCGGGGAGCCCTTTGCTGGTGGTGACGACGCATCTGAGACGGAGCCTTGGCTTGTCTCTGCGTCTCCTCTCCCTGAGTCAGCTCCTTTCTCCCTGTGTCTACCGCTCTCTGTGTCTCTGTGTCTCCCTCCCTCCCTCTCTTTCCCTGTTAGTTCTTCTGGATCTTTCTCTCCCTCCGCTTGCTCTGCGGGGGGTGGTGTCTGCGAGGTTGGCTGTGCAGAAACTTAGCCCCGAGAGCTTTATAAGGGAGTGCTGCAAGGTTTTGTCTTTCTGCAAGATGCCCGGGTCCCTGCGCAGGTGGGGAGCAGAGAGTGCCTGAGGCCTCGCAGTCCTTAGAAACCTGTAGCTTCCTTGATGCCTGAAGCCGGTCATTTAGGATTTTGAGTACCCAGGAAGTCAAAGATTTTCAGCTGTGATGCTTTTTATTTTTAAAATGTGATGACATTTGCTGGAACCACATTTGGGGAGATGTCTGGCATGATGACAGCGAATTAATTCTGGTCGTTTCCCAGAGAAAGAATAAGATGTTTTAATGGCTGGTTATTTCATGCATTTGGGTTGGTTTGGTCTTCAGACACCAGCTGAATGTCTAGAGATTCTTTAATTTCCTAAAATGCTTCTAAAATTATGTGAAAGCACGAGCTTGCTGAAAACCAGCCTTTATATTACTAATGATTTCCTCCGCCCACTTGTGCTTTCCCAGACATGCGCACATGTTTTTCCGTTGCCCTTGGACGAGGAGTTTGAGGCTGGGGTTGTCCTCTGGACACATAGTTGGAAGTGGCACAGCAAACGCTCGGGGGCCCTGGGATGACTCTTTTTTTCAACTTTGCATTTTTGGTTGTGGTGACTCGTTCGTAATGTGAGGTTGACCTGGACGACCTTGAGGCCTCCTCTCCTCCGGTCTCTCCAGGCGGTGTGTCAGGCAGAACTAGTGTCTCCTCCCAAGAGGGTAACGACGTCTTTTTCTTGTTTTAGGGCTCCAAGTTTGGGCGGGGCATTGGACTCCTGCCGCCGGCTCAGCGTACCTCTGCCCGGAGATCTTTCGGGAGGTCCAGGAGGCTGAGCATCACCCGCTCCCTCGATGATCTTGAGGTAACTTCATTTTAGGGTTTCTTCTTTCATTTTCCAGGTTTTAAAAAATGATACATCTGAATCTCCTTTGAATCCCACCCATTTTCTACCACCTCTCCGTCTCCTGTAAACTCAGTCTTCAAGTGGGGCTTCTGTGCACACCCAGCCCCTCCCCTGCCCCACCCGCTCCTGCCCCATCCGGACCCTCTTCCTCTGCCCCTTGGTCTACAAACCATCGCGGTGTGTCCCGTCCTCTCTTACGTGCCAGATGCCGTAATAGACACAAGAACCCTCTGGGGGCCTATCATTGCCTGTTACCAAACCAAACTTGGGTCCATTTGCCCAACGCACAGAAAAGCTAATCTACTGACACTGGGTTGTGGGGAAGGAAAGTACAGGCACCAGACAAGGAGAACAGGTAGCTCATGCTCAAAAGACCCAAACTCCCCAGTGGATTTCAGGGAAGGGCTTTTACAGGCAGCGTGAGGTAGGGGGCCATGGGGTATGCGATCAGCTTGTGCACAGTTCTCTGATTGGTTGGTGGTGAGGTAACTGGGTGATGTTTCAGGAATCTCAGCCATCAACCTTCCAGCCGGTTGGGGGTCTACATGCTGGCGGGCAGCCTGCATAACTTCTTCCACCTGGTGGGGGCTTTAGTATCTGCAGAACAGCTCAAGGACACAGCTCAGATGTTATCTAGAGCCCTTGAGGAGGAACTAGAGGTCCTTGACACTGTTCAGTGGCTAAACTGTTATTGTTTTGTCTTGTTCGACTGTTTTCTTTTGATTCTGCATTTTCTCACTTCTCTGGTTAAATTTGCAGTTTGGAATTTGGGGAGGGCCTAGGAGGCTAAAGCTTTGCTACAAACAAGAGGGAGGGGGAGGTACTGGGGGATACGTCCCCAGGAGGCCCCCCAGGGTCCTGCTCTGTTTCATACCCACTTTATTTTTTTTTATTATTTAAAAAATATTTATTTATTTATTTATTTTTGGCTGTGTTGGGTCTTCGTTGCTGTGCGTGGGCTTTCTCTAGTTGTGGCAAGCAGGGGCTGCTCTTCGTTATGGTGCGCGGGCTTCTCTTTGCGGTGGCTTCTCTTGTTGCGGAGCATGGGCTCTAGGTGTGTGGGCTTCAGTAGTTGTGGCATGTGGGCTCAGTAGCTGTGGCTTATGGGCTCTAGAGCGCAGGCTCAGTAGTTGTGGTGCACGGGCTTAGTTGCTCCACAGCATGTGGGATCTTCCCGGACCAAGGCCCAGACCTGTGTCCCCTGCAGTGGCAGGCGGATTCTTAACCACTGCGCGACCAGGGAAGCCCCATACCCCCTTTAAAGATATGATATTGATCCACACATATCGAGAGTATCCTCTTGTGTGGTTCTCTTCTTTGATTTGTAATCCTTAAAAAATTAATAGACTTTACTCTCAGAGCAGTTTGGGGTTTACAGAAAAGCTAAGCAGGAAGTACAGAGAGTTCCCATGTGCCACCGTGCTGGGTACATGATTAGTTGAGGTTGCATAGCGTGCATGGAGGCCACTCCTTGTGCTGTACATTCTAAAGGTTTGGACAGATGGATTGAGGTCACACAGCCACCATCACAGTGTCACACAGAGCATCTCACTGCCCTAAAATCCTAGGTGCCCGCCTGGTCGTCCCTCCCTGCTCACCCTGGATCTTGGCAGCTGTGGTCCTTTCACTGGTTCATTTTGTGTGTTTTAAAATTTTATACACAGATGTAATCATACTGCATGTCTTATTCTGCCACTTTTATAACATTGTATTATACTTTCAAGTTTTACCTTGTAGTTTTAGTTTATTTTACTTGTTATGTAGCATTCCGTTATGAATATGTCACAAATTTTTATCCATTCTGCTGTTGCTGGCCACGTGATAGAAGGTTGGGAACAGACCTCTGTGAGAGGAGCTGCAGCGGACAGTGTCATGCAGGTGCCCGTGTGCACAGCCGGGGCTGTGAGAGCGTGTTCTGGGGAGTCAGTTGCTGTGACAGTCTCATCCGAGCCTCACCCAGGCTCTGGCCGCCAGCAGGACCAGGGGCCTTGCTATCCTGCTCACCGACACTTGGTACTGTCAAACTGAAATTTTCCCTGTTTCAATAAAATGCCAACTCATTTTAATTTGCATTTCACTGATTGTGAGTGAGACTGAGCATTCCATCACGGGCTCTTTGGCTGTTCAGGTTTTCTCTTTTATTTATTTATTTATTTATTTTTGCGGTACGCGGGCCTCTCACAGTTGTGGCCTCTCCCGTTGTGGAGCACAGGCTCCGGACGCGCAGGCTCAGCGGCCATGGCTCACGGGCCCAGCCGCTCCGCGGCATGTGGGAT
This sequence comes from Grampus griseus, assembly GCF_964374135.1. NCBI lineage: Eukaryota > Metazoa > Chordata > Mammalia > Artiodactyla > Delphinidae > Grampus > Grampus griseus. The sequence goes on along the minus strand of NC_138997.1, from coordinate 142,020,087 downwards.
CTTCCCGGACCGGGGCACGAACCCGCGCCTCCTGCATCGGCAGGTGGACTCCCAACCACTGCACCACCAGGGAAGCCCAGGTTTTCTCTTCTTTGAATTAGTAGCCTATTCATGTCCTTCCTGTAGTTTTAAAATTTTTATTTTATTTATTTTATTATTTTAAAAATAGATTTTGTAGTAGTTCTTTACATTTTGGGGATACAAATCCTTTGTCAGATAAAGGTTTTGAAAATATCTTCTTTGTGGCTTTTTTCTGCCTTTGTCTAGGGTGTCAGTAGATATATATTTTAATTGTAGTAAAATAGAGCATAAAATTTACCATTTTTAAGTGTCCAGTTTGGGGCAATAAGTACATTCACATCATTTTGCAAAAATCACCCGTCAACTCCGGAAGGCTCCTACCTCCTACAGCTGAAACTTGGTGCCCATCACTCACTCACTCACTCACCCTCCCCTCCCTCAGCCCCTGGCACCCACTGTCCTGCTTTCTGCCTTCAGGAATTTGACTTTTGTGTCTGGCTTTTTTCACTTAGTAGAGTATCTTTGCAGTTCACCCATGCTGTAGCAGGTGTCAGAATTTTTTTCTTTGTTAAGGCTGGATAATATTCCACTCTATGGATGGCCCACATTGTGTTTATCCGTCTGTCTGATGATGGACCCTTGGGTAGCTCCCACCTCTTGGCTAATTGGCTAATGCTGCTGTGAGCATGAGTTTGCAAACATCTGAGTTCAGTAATGTTTTAAAAATTAACCATAGTTTCTTACAAACTCAATAACAATTATCTGGAATAAATTGACTTTGGGTTTTTTTTTTGCTTAGAACAGTAAGTTAGTTTGTGTTCTGATGCTAAGCTGGAATCTTTGGCTGTTAGAGCTAGAAAGGGCCTTGAAATCACCTCATTATCCAGATGAGAAGGGGGACTGATTCCAGAGGGTTTTCAGAGAGTCCTGGTTGGGTGTTTTTTTTTTTTTTTTTTCTTGCGGTACGCGGGCCTCTCACTGTTGTGGCCTCTCCCGTTGCGAGCACAGGCTCCGGACGCGCAGGCTTAGCGGCCATGGCTCACGGGACCAGCCGCTCCGCGGCATGTGGGATCTTCCCGGACCGGGGCACCAACCCGTGTCCCCTGCATCGGCAGGCGGACTCTCAACCACTGCGCCACCAGGGAAGCCCCCTGGGTGGGTTTTGGGGCAGCGGGGCACATGGTACTGGGAGGTGGGAGCGGGAGTGGCCGTGGGGCAGCCCCCGGGGGCCCTGAGGCCGGAACAGGCCCCTGCTCAGGGCCTCGGGGCTCTGGGGTCCCAAGAAGGGGGGTCCCCCCCAAGCCTGCATTCTCCCTCTGGGAGTTTGACCAGGTGTCGTCTCTGCATCGTCCTGGGAGAAGGGTCTCTGCAGGGGCCTGAGCCCCCGGGGACCATGAGCCAGCGCGTGTGGCTTGGTGGTGGCTCGAGGTCTGCTTCCGGACAAGCGCTCCAGGCCTTGCGGTCACCGCTTACTTCTCGTCACGACAGACACCAGGGGTCTCCTGTTATCTGAGAGCAGGCCAGACCTCCCCTCCCCTTTCCCTCTGAGTGTCCCCATTTCACAGATGAGAAGCCACGCGCAGGCACAGTGTTCTTTAGACCACGGACTGCAGGGCACACGATCTTTCTATCACCTGTGAACCTCTTTTGTCAAAATAGTATGTTAGAGACATGGGACTCAATCTCTGCGACCTTTTTGCCTGAAGATTTCAAAATGCAGACGCACAAATAACTTCAACACTCGCCTTTGGGAGGCCTGCTGAACTCCCTGTCTGTCTGTTCTTCCCTCTGTCCCACACTCTTCGGCAGGTGTGCTAGGCGGCCTCTGGGCCATCCCCGTTCCTGGGCCTCACACCCTTGTTTGGCCCCCTCCCCAGAGGCACCAGCTTTCACATCTTGCCTTTAATTGTCCCTGCCGGGGCCTCTGCGTGCGGCTGCCGCCAGCCCGGCTTCTCTGCACGAGGCCGGTTCCGAGTCCATTTCCTGGGCCCTCGGGACACCGTGTCTCAGGCTGAGCCTCCTGGAGCAGACTCAGATGGAGGGCCCTCTAAACGCCGGGCGAGGAGGACCCAGGAAGGACCGCACAGGACGGGGCGCAAAAGTGGTGACTGTAAAACAAGAGGAATTGTGTTTGGTTTGGTCTGAAAGTACATGAAATTAAATTACAGCACGGCAGGGTGAGCACTGGCAGAGGGGAATGGAGGTCAGCTGTTCCTGGGAGCTTATCTCCACTAGGAAGAGGACAAAGGTGTGATGAAAATTTGAGTTTTATAAGGTAAGGATGCATGTTGTAATCTCCAGGGTAACCTAAGATAATAAAATAATAAGTAAATTTTAAATTAATAGAAGGAAGAAATGGAATAATAAAAAATGTTGAATTTGAAAGAAGGTGAGACAGGAGGAAAGGAGAGACAAAGGGTGGAGAGCAGGAAGGACAAGTAGGCAGCCTCCGTGAGGGGGTTCAGTCCAGCTGTGCTGGTAGTTACAATAACAGTAAAGGGGCCAAATATCCCAGTTAGAAAGGAGAGACTGTCAGGGCAGCATTGAAAGTCTGGTTATGCTGTTTGCTAGGGACACATCAAACGCAAATGGAAGAACAGAAGAGGAGACACTGTGCAGTACTAATCAGAAGGCTGGTCGCGGGGCTGCACTGATCGCAAAGTGGTCTCCCAGGCAGAGCGCCCCACAGATAGACAGGAGCCTTCGTCATAGTGAGGCAGCAGGGAGCTGCAGTTATAAATTTTGTTTGCATTCCGTTACACAGTCTCAACATGTCTACAGCAAAAACTGACAGAAGTAGGAACAGAACTGGACTAATCTGTACTCACAGTAGGAGATTTTTTAACTCCTTGCTCAGTAACTGGCAGACTGAGCAGGAAAAGTTCAGTAAGAGGTAAGGGATCTGACCAGCTTGACCTGCTGGACTCATGTGTGCGGCACCCAGTAAATTCATCCTTTCCTCCTCGTGGAACACGTGGGAAGCTGACCATGTGCTGGGCCATAAAGCAGGTCTCAACAGGTATGGACATCTCTTCACCCAGAGTCTGTCCTTGGCCACAGGCAGGTGTAGCAGAAACCAGTGGCAAAGAGGAGATACCGCACTCACGTCCGGCGTGAGAGGCTGAGTGATCTAGAGTTCAAAGAATCACTGTGGAAATTAGAATATATTCTGAATGATAAAGAAAATACATCTAAGCCTGTGGGATGTAGCTAAAACTGAGCTTAGAGGAATATTTGTAGCTTTATGAGCGAATGTTAGACATGAAGGAAAGTAGGAAGTCACCTCAACAGGTTAGGAAAAGAGCTGTAAACAGACGCAGAGGAAGTAGAAGCTGGACAGCGATGAAGGTCAAAGCAGAAATTAACGAAACAGAAACCTATCAAAACAATCAGTAAAGAGGCTTTACGTCCTCTCATTTTATGAGGCCTCCAAAACCTTGGCACCGAAACCTGAGAGACGCCTTAGAGGAAAGGAGGGTTGTGGGGCAGCTCACTGCTGAGAGAGGTGGAAGGTCCTAGACTACATCATGTCTGCTGGATCCAGCTGTTCACGTTTGTTCCAAGGACAGTGTTTTTCTAACATCTGAAAATCAGTCAGTGTAATTCACCACATTAACAGAGTAGAAAAATCATGTATCGTCTTAACAGAAGCAGGAAAGGCACTTGGTAAAATTCAGTATCTGTTCACGGTTAAAAAACCTTAACAAAATAGGGATTAAGGGGAACGTCCTTAACCTGATAAGGGTATAAAAAAGCCTATTGCATGTGTCAGACTTAAGCTTCCCCTTTGAGATCGAGCGAGGAAAGGTGTCTGCTGTTACCATTTCCATTTAAATGTTTACTGCAAGTCCTAGTCAGTGTACTAAGAAAGCAGAACAATGGAAGTTAAAAAACGGGGCCTCCCTGGTGGCGCAGTGGGTGGGAGCCCGCCTGCCGATGCAGGGGGCGCGGGTTCGTGCCCCGGTCCGGGAAGATCCCACACGCCGCGGAGCGGCTGGGCCCGTGAGCCGTGGCCGCTGAGCCTGCGCGTCCGGAGCCTGTGCTCCGCAACGGGAGAGGCCACAGCAGTGAGAGGCCCGCGTACCGCAAACAAACAAACAAACAAAAAAAACGTGCAAAGGAAAATGACAGTGTGATCATTCTCCCATGATGTGATCGTAACATGGAAAAATGCAAAAGAATCTATGGATTCTTAAAATTAATGAGTAAGTTTAGCAAGGTTGCTGGATATATGATCACTATACAAAAATCAGTTGTGGACACAGTTTGAAAATGACATCTAGATTCAATGTAATTTTAACCAAAATCCCAACAGCTGTTTTGTGGAACTTAAGATGATTCTAAAAATTTTGTGGAAATGCAAAGGGCCAAGTGTAGCCGAGATATTCTTGAAGAAGACTAAGGTAGGAAGACTTCCTACTTCCTCTATGAGCTGCTGAAACTTATTATAAAGTTAGAGAAACGTAAAACTGTGGAAGTGGCGGCACACAGATAGATGGATAGACAGACAGCGGAGTAGGAGAGAGAGCAAGAAACAGACCCAGCACCTGTGGACGTCAGGCCGTGTGTGCAGAGCAGGGGGAGTGTGGTCTTTTCAGTGGTGCTGGGGTAAGTAGGGGTCAACATGGAAAGAGAGTGAAAGAGAACCTGATTCTCCCTCACGCCGTGCAAACGCAGTGAATCCAGCTGTGTCGCAGGTCTCCCTGGGAAGGGCACAACGTGAGTCAGTAGGGGTTAAAGTAGACGCGCATGTCCGTGGTGTTGGGGAGGGAAAGACTTTTTAAGCTGAACACAAAAAGCACTGACCATAAAGACCAAGGCTGACTCTGACTCAGCGAATACTCGGAACCTATGTTCACGCAAGCGCACCTTCCCTCGAGGGCAAGGACGGGGCGGGGGGACATGAGTGCGTGACCCACAGAGGCTCCTCACAACACCTACCAAAGCAAAGTGGGCAAGAGACTCGAACAGGCCTCTGATGAGAGATGATCCACAGTGGCAAATGTGGCCTTGGAAAGGCTTCCAACCACATTAGTCACCAGGGGGCAAGCTGCAGCCAGTGAGGTCCACACCCCAGGAGGTCTGGAGTGGAAAAGACTGGCGGACGGCGTGGATGTTGGTGCAGACGTGAAGCAGCCGGACTCTTGCCAGGCACGGGGGAGTGTTTGCTGTCACTAGGGACACGGAAGACACAGGTGTCCTGAGACTCAGCATCCCTCGTGTCTGAGACGGCACCGTGTGGACCAGGAGACGGGCAGCAATTCAAGGCGGCGTTGTCGTGAGCCTCCCAGACGAGGCCACCTCTCCTACCCACAGTGTGATGGCTCGTGCTAGAACGCCCTGCGGCTGCCTCGTGGTGTGCAGGTGTCACGGGAGCAGATGGACACCAGAGAACGTGTCTGCACAGTTCCATCGGTGTGGCCGTGGCTCGTGGTGGCATGTCCAGTGCAGAACCGTGGAGAGAAGCGGCGACATGGCTATGCTTTCCCTGTGACTTGGTGGGGCGGCGTCGCGGGGGACGAAGGGGGAGGGAGGGGAGAGGAGCTGGTGACAGGTGGGGGGAGGCGGGGGCCGTGGGGGGCGTCCTCCCTGGAGGGCTCTCGAGACGGGAGGTGTGCAAGCGTCGGGTGGGTTTCTGTGAGCTTTGGTCCTGCTAACGTTGGGGGGTCGCCAAGGAGGGCGGGACCCGAGAGGCGGGGCAGGAAGAGTGGAGTCTGCACTGCAGGCCCGCCCCTGCCGGCAGTGTGTAGAGCCGGTCTCAGAAAGAGCGCCTCGCGCGTTTGTGGGACATCTTCAAGGCTCCCAGGGCCTCGAAGTGGGCCCCGGGTGCAGGGGTCCCAAGCTGAGCAGTGCAGGCCTAAAAGGGAACAGTGCCCCAGCCCAGGTTCCGGGAGCTGCCGCTCCCCGTCACCCACTGGAGGCCGTTGACCCATGTTGTGCGTGGAGCTGGCTGAGCCACTGCTGGCCGTTGGCAGGAGTTTCTCCGTGCCTGCCTGCTCCGGCCGTCAAAGGCAGCCTGTGCTGGTTGCTCTCACCTGAGCGGGCCCAGGGGTTGTTAGCAGGACTGGCAGTGCCCGGACTGGACAGCAGGGGGCGCTGAGGCCACGCGGTTCCCTCCCTGGCCACTTGTCCAGACTTCTCTGCTCTGGAGGGACAGGGGGCTTTGGGGGGTAGGGGGCTTCGCCTGGTCCCTCTGATGCTGAGGCTGAGGTCGAGTGAGCTGCTTTGCACCAGCTCCCTGAGCTATGCTGGGCTGGCCCCTGAGACTGACCCCCTACAGCAAAGGCAGCAGGACCCCGAGCTGGGCCTCAGACCTGAGACTGAGAGCCCAGTTGCCGGCTGTGGCCACTTGTCTGGTTTGGTTCACTCCTTCCCACCTCTGGCTCACCTCTGGGACACTGGGCGATTTCCAGAAGTCCCATTATCCAGGGTGAAATCTACTCAGACATTTCAAAACAAGCTCTTTTTACCCATTTCTTACTTTTGCTGTTTTCCTATTTCTAGGGGAATTTAACTTTGAAGTTTTTGCTTATTTTTTAAAAAATTTTATTTAGTTTTTTTTTTTTTTTTTTTGGCTACACTGTGCAGCGTGTGGGATCTTAGTTCCCCAACCAGGGATTGAACCTGCTCCCCCTGCATTGGACGCGCGGAGTCTTAACCACTGGACCGCCAGTTTTTGCTTTTTTTGGTTTTTGACATGCTAGTCTACTCTTTAAACTATGCACATAGGAAATGATCTTAATTCTCTTTAAGATCCTATTAACTCAGGGACGTATACTAGGTTTTCTCAGTACCTTGAGTGTCTCCTCATTCAGTGACTGGTTTTTGAACGCCTACCGTGTGCTGACGTTATTCTGGCTCTGTGGACAGCACTGGACAAAACTGACACCAACCCCTGCCCCGGAGGAGCTGGCCTCCCAGCAGGGATGCATGGACATGAGGGGCGGGAGGTGGGGCACAGGTGCTGTGGATGGGTAGGAGGTGGGCAGGGCAGCTTCAGGGTTTGGAAAGGGTCCCTCCGGCTGCTAAGCCGAGAATGAGCAGTAGGGGTGTCGGGGCAGGAAGGGGGGACAGTTAGGGTCACCCTTTGGGCCGCATGGTGGTTCGGGTGAGGGGAGGGGTTGGGGAGTGGGGGGCTTGGGCCAGGTAGATGGCGCATGGTCAGACTTCTCACCTCGGCAGCGCTGTGGGGAGACTCGAGGGTCCCCGCCCACAGGGGTCACAGCCGAGGCCCTGAGGCGGCCGTGGGAGGCCTGGGGTGAGGAGCTGGGATGGCAGGTGAGGCCGCGTTTCCTGAGCATCTCCCCATGGCGGTCACCACGGTCGCTGTGCACCCTCCTCCGGTTGTGCCTTTTACCCACTTAGCCTCTTCCTTGGGAAGCCTGGGCATCCCCGAGTGAGGGTGGTCTGGCCCTCGCCGGCCTCCTTGCCCTCGTGAAGGGGCGAGGGGCCGGGCAGGCTGACGCAGGCCTGTCTCTGAGCTTGTCTGCGCTCATCTCCCTTGGTTACTTTGAACCTTGAGTAAAGCGCGTGTCTGTCCCCTCCAGGCCCAACTGTGCCCGGGGCTGGGCGGAAGCCTCGGGAAGCCCTGGTGGGTCCAGGGTATTAAGGAGAATGTGCCCTCCCTTTTCCAGCACTGGTGTGGGGCGGGGGATGGTGACTGGTGAGAGGCTCCTGGGGAGACAGGTGACTCTGCAAGGAACCCACAACGAAGAAGGAGCTCTTTGGCCCTGAGACCCCACCTGCAGCCCCTGGCCCGGGGATGCAGCTCGCCAGGGTCCCCAGTTCCCGCTGGATGCCCTCCCCTCCCTCTCATCTGTCCCTTCTGGCCGGAACACCTCCCCAGCATACTCCCTGAGCTGCCCTGACCCGGGTCTGCGCACCCCACAGGGACTCTCATGCCATTTTTAGCTCAGGACGGACCCCCGGGCAGGTGCGGCCCCAGGGAATAGAGGCCTCTGTGTTCCTCCAGCTGCAGGACTCGCCCGCGGGTGCTGTCGTCGGGCTTCCAGGCTGGGGTGCCCCCCAGACCCCCCTGCTTTCCAGCCGTTTGCTCTCTTGTGGAGGCGCCAACAGGGTGGCTGGCCTCAGCTCACAGAGGGGGCTGTCCTGTCAAGGCTGAGCTGGGCAGCTCCACGCCGTCTGCTGCCACCAGCCTTTTCTTCTCCTGCCCGAACCAGCACTTGCTGGGTTTGTCGGGGGCTGTGCTGGGCTTTGTGGCCCCGGGTCAACACTCCCACCGGAATAAGGAGGATGCGATGGTGGGTGTGGTTGGTGCTCAGAATGTCCTGGTCACTTGTTCCAGGAGCTCCGGGCACCTCTCTTTCCCCAGGAAGTGAGCTGGGCTCTGGGCTGCCCAGGACACCATCTAGTACCGGGGAGTCTGTGGCCAGATTCTCGCCCCACCCCTTCCTCTCTTTGCCTTACGGACAGCAAAGGAGGAGACAGAGAAAGCCTGAGGGACAGAAGAACCCAGAGGGGACAGCTGCACCTGGACCCTGATGGTCCTGGGCTGCTTTTTGGGCTGAACGTGATAAACACGCAAAGTGAAATTGTTCTGCTTCTGCAGGGACACATATATTTCTGTCCGAAATGATTAAAATAAAGACAAGTTTGACACCGAAGTGGTAACCTGGGCGGCCCAGCACCTGGGTGCTAGGTTTTCCCAGGGTCCCAGGAGGTCCTTTGCTTGCCCTGTGGGCGTGGCCTGTCCTGCAGTCTGTTTCCCGTCTTGGTCCCTGGTGGTCATCTCCAGGGTCTGTCTGGTGGGCCTTTGGGGCTAGGATGCTGCTGGCCCCCGCTCTGGCTGGGAGGCCAGCACCTCCGCCAAAACCCTGTGAATTAGTACAGGCCCCTCAGAAATCAGCGAGGAGGATGATCAGGTCACAGAGTCACGGGCTCAACTGATCACTGAAAACCCCATGGTTGTCTTTCCAGAGCCCTCCAGCGGGTTTTCTCTGGACATGTGCTTGTGTGCACGTGTGCATGTGGATGGGTGCGTGTGTGCAGGTGTGCACGTGGATGGGTGCGTGTGTGCAGGTGTGCACGTGGATGGGTGTGTGCAGGTGTGCATGTGGATGGGTGTGTGTGCGTGTGTGAAGGTGTGCACGTGGATGGGTGCGTGTGTGCGCGTGTGAAGGTGTGCACGTGGATGGGTGCATGTGTGCGTGTGTACGTGCTGGAAGGGGAGGCTGGGCAGTGGAAAGGATGTCGCTGTGTCTAGCGCCGTGTCTCAGCCCTGCAGGCCTGCAGCGTGTACCTCACAGCTCCTCCCGCCGTGGCGTCTGTGTGCCCAGAGGGCCTCGTTTGTAAGGGCGCCCCCCCTTTCTTTAAGATGAGGCCCTGCCAAGGAGAGGGTTCGAAGCCCCTCCAGGCCAGGCGGGCACCGGGGACCCCGGGAGCTGGAAGGAGTGGCTTCTTATGTCCTGGAGCCCCCCTCCCGGGGCAGGGGCAGCTGCACAGAGGGAGAGGTGGGGCTGCGGGTCCCCTCCCTGCCCCTCCACACAGCCCTCCCCTGCTGTCCGCCAGCCGGCGAGGTCTCCCCCACCCCCCTTGCTGGCTCATCACAGCCCCCGGCATCCCCCATTGGCCTGTTCCTGTGCTCCGTGGTGGCGGAGAGGGTGACCGTGGCAGCCTCTGCTCCTTCCCCTCTCCTGCTTCCGTACATTTATTGTGTGAGAAAGCCTGTCTGAGGAAGCCCGAGCCAGTGCCCGCTGGTTATCTCTGAGAGTTCTGCCCGTGCACAGAACACTCATGCTGGCCGTGTGCGAGTTTCTCCCACGGAAACAGAGTACGGTGGGCTCGGCGCGTTCCGGCTGGCAGCCTGACCCCCAGCCCCAGGCCATCATCCCCGCCCGCTGGCCCATGGGCACCACTGCGCCCACAGCCCTGGACAGGATGCGTGCCGAGGTCCTCCTGGTCTAACACGCCAGGAGCGAGGGCCGTTCCTGGAGCCCCTCAGACGAGACCCCGGGCACCTGCTGCGGAGAGGTTTTGACAGGGAAGCACCTTGGGGAGAGCAGTTTATCCCGAATGTCCAGAAAGCTAGCAGGTAGCTCTGCAGTGATACCTAGGTTCTGGAAACAGTTTTCTTTTTCTTTCCTTCTTGCCTTTTAAAACCAGGACCTGCCATGGCCCCCTCGCGTTCAGGTTGTGTCAGGTGTTGGGAGGCAGACGGCAGATCGTGGAGTGGGGGCCGAGGCCCCGAGACAGGTCTTAGGAACACGGCAGGTTCCCAGGGCTGGCCCTGCACACGTGTGCACGTGGAGCTCACAATAGACTCGTGAGCCTCTGTAATTAGCCGGCGCACTGCACCACGCTGCTAAAAACAAATTCTCTGCAGCTGCTGTGCCGACTGAGCGATTACCGCTATCAGCTGAAGGTTTATTCTTCTGATTTGGTAGAGGAAATACTTTTAAAATGATCTCACAGCGTGATTTATGTAAACGGATTTTTTTTTTCTTTGTACGAGACAATTGAGATAGAGTCTGAATCCCTGGCAAACCACAGCTTCCTGCAGTGTCCTGTTGCCATGGGTTACGGAGGGAGCAGGATGGAACTTCATCTGAAATGTCTTTAAACTTTCTGACGTGCACAGGCATGCGGCGGGGCTGCATGGTGTGTTTTAGAGCTGCGTGCCTGGTGCGGGTCAGAAGTTCTCCTGTCTTAAGATGAATTTGGAAAAAGGGTTGCCAAAGGAGACTCACGTTTTAAACAGTCAGCAGGTAAGCAACTCCAGATGTTTCTCGTCACTTAAACGGAATTGTTTAAAGGAAACTTGGCATCTTGGTTACTGCTTTATTTTCAGCCTGTTTAGAGAATGGTAGCTTTTAAGTGTAAACTTTGAAAATGTCTTTCTTGTGTCTACATCGTGGAGCCTGAAGTGAGTCCCGTGGAGGTAAAAGGCCGGCTCTGGGACCACAGACCAACACCCAGAGCGAGGCTGGGTTGGGGGTCGGTCACACCGGGTCCCCCCCAACCTTTCGGGGGGACGCTGCCCGCGTCCTAAGTCAGCCTTACAGAGAGCATCCGTGTTTCCTTGCCCTTACCATTGTGATTGTGATAGATTTTGAAGATGAGTGAATTAATTGTGTTGAGATATTCAGTTTCGACCAGATACCTGTATTACAATTTTGCTTACTCTTTAAATTACTGTTTCATAGCTAACATTTTCTCTTGTTTGAAATTGAAGTGTAGTTTTCTTTTTTAAAATGGATTTACAGCGTGTTAGTGTCGGCTGTACAGCAAAGTGGTCTGGTTGCATAGATCTAGCGTTTTAAAATGTAATGAGCTGGTTCTGCTTCATATACATGCACGGGGAACTACTTACTGGCAATCGTGTGGAATGATTGATTAGTATCTAAGCTTATAGAGTTGAACTTACTATAAAATGTTTTTAAAAGATTTGAGATTAAATAAAAAAAATAATTTTTATTTTCCTCTCGTGGCTGTGCTGTGTTGATGTAAAGGCAAACATAAATTTAAATTATTTACAAAAGATTGTTCCCAGTTACTGGGTACCAGTTTAAATTCATTCTTTTCTGAGAGTTGTTTCATCTTAAAATGTTCTCCTGATGTCTAGTTAGAGCCTTCTGTAGAGAACAGCAGGAGGAACTCCTTGCTCAGAAGTGACTGGTTTGGGTGTTGGGTTTAGGAAAATGACTGCATCATTCCCTTTAAATAGAAAATAGAAGTAGGTCTGCTGGACAGGCCAAGAGTCCTGCCTGTGAAGGAAGTGCAGATTTTAATGGATTTTAAAAATATTTACTATGTATTTTGAAAACTCCTTGTACTGATAAAACTCACGTGAGAGGGTGGGCTGGCGGCTTCGATGTTTACGGGAGAGCCTGCTGCCTGCCTGCCTCTGACCCTCTCTGCAGGAGTACTGACGTTTCCTGTCCACTCCATTTCACGTCCTGGTGGAAGAGGGAACTTTGGATACATTGTGTCCGATATATGCACCAATTGACCAGTTACTAACTTGTACATATATGTAGGCTGCATTTTCGTTCCCATGGTATATAGAAGCAAGTTTTAGAAAATGGTTTTTGAGTGAAAAAAAAATCACTAGAAATCTGCCTTTTACTTGCCTACATAAACGATTTGGATTCATTTTGAAATTTTGCAAATGCTCAACCCAGCAAATAACAAAATCTGGCTGGTAAGGTCATATTTTAAGCAATAGGAAATGGGCTGGAAGGTGGTAGGGCAGTGTGCAGTCCTCCGGGTCCGGCCGGCTCTGCCCGCGGACCGGTGGGAAAGGGGGCGGAAAGCGCCGTGGCCTCCAGGTCAGTCCTAGTGAGAGACGTCTTGGGGTGAAGGGCAGTAGTGCTGGGGGGCCCGTGTGGGAAGGCCGCCCTCCCCTTGCCAGCTCTGTGCCTCCCCTGAGCCTCAGATTGTCCATTTCTACCATGGGTGTGTCACAGGAACCCTAGGGCCCCGGCCACAGTGTGCATGTGCTCAAGGAAAGCCATGACTTGTGAAGGGCGCTGTGTCCCTCGTAGCGCCTTTCATCTTGGAGAGGAGAACCCGTGAGCCGTGAGAGGATACATCTCCCGTAGCCATCTAAGAAGCGCACAGGGAAGCTGATGGACGCGGACCCGGCAGGAACGCAAGGCCCTCACTGGCCAGATGAACCTGTTGGTTTCCCCATCTTTTTTTTTTTTTGCGGTATGTGGGCCTCTCACTGTTGTGGTCTCTCCCGCTGCGGAGCACAGGCTCCGGATGCGCAGGCCCAGCGGCCATGGCTCACGGGCCCAGCCGCTCCGCGGCATGTGGGATCTTCCCGGACCGGGGCACAAACCTGTGTCCCCTGCATCGGCAGGCGGACTCTCAACCACTGCGCCACCCGGGAAGCCCTCCCCATCTTTTAGGAATGAGGTCCAATATAAGTAGACTTTGAAATGTATCTGCCCCTTTGCCAAAACAACGTGATCATCATATTTAAACCACACTGCGATGGGCTGTTACAGCCTCAGGGGCTAGTAAGATCGCATATTGAGGAGGCGCGAGAAATCGTTGCGGGAAGAAGGAAGGCTTAGTGGGCTCCCTCTCTGGACCCCCTTGCGGACCTTGGAGCGGTGCCCGAGTGCCCCTGCCGTGTCTGACTGGCTCACTGGGGTGGGGGGCCGCGGCGGTGCTCCGCGCTGTGGCCGGGCCGCGGCCCAGGAGGGCTGCGACAGAATTGGCCATGTGCCGTCCGGCGAGGCAGCCCTGCCAAGCAGAGGGCCGGGCCGGAGAGCTTGGTGACCCCACGCCACCGCAGCCCGCGGCAGGCTCCACACCGCCTTCTGGGCTGTGGGAGCAGCCCCCTGTGAGGTCGGGGGCCCCGGGCACTGCCGTGGGCACCACCTCGGCCGACCTGACCCTGCGTCCCCGCTCTGCTCTCACTGCGCCAGACCCACAGTCCGTGTCCACAGCACCCAGTGCCGCCGGGCGGAGATGTCCGGCCCGCCTGGGCGTCCGCTCCGGTGGCCCGGCTGCTCCGGGAGGGCGCTCAGCCCTGTGGGTCCCGGGCGTGCATACAGGTTCTGCCGCGTCGCACTCGGGCGGTCTTTGGGAGTCGGGTGTGGCAGCTCCGTGCGGCCTTCCCTCTGCCCAGCAGGTGCCTCTGGGCTCTGGAGTCCCGCGGAGGGAGCTTGCCTGACACCAGGGGCTTCACCCCTGCGTGCGCTGGGCTCTGGGTGGGATTTGAAAATAAAGGCTGCCCTGTAAAAAACGGTACAGTAGTCTTTTCTGGGCGGCGCTGAGCAGGGAGGTGTCAGGACCGGCCGCAGCGGGCGGGCTGCATGGCGGCCAAGGCGGCGGGCGCCCGCTGAGCGGATGGCGCGGTCCAGGCGCAGCTGAGGGGATGCGATGCTGAGCAGTGCGTCCCAGGGAGGAGCCCCGGAGGAAGGCAGCTCCGTGTGCTGGGGCAGTGAGGACCTAAAGCGGGAGGCGCAGGGTGGCCAGGCGTGGGCCGCTGCTCCCTTCCCTGCAGAGCGCACGCCAGGACCCCGGCTGGCCCTCCGCTGGCTGCGGGCGGCGTGGGCAGGGGCAGATCTGAGCTCGCGCCCTTCTGTGGGCTGGCGTGTCTGAGGCGCGGGGCCCGCTCTCTCTGAACCTCTCTGGGAGAAGCTTCATGGGCTGTCAGGGAGCCCTTCAGTTGACCGAGTTTCTTTTTAGCTCAGATGAGCTGACTTGTGCTCACGGGCTTCTCCCCCCACGTCGGCTTCTCCTGCTTCTGCCGCCCTGGGTGGTCCTGACCAGAGCCGGGGTGGCACCGGGCTGCGTGTCCAGCGGTCTTTGCCAGCGGGCATCCCGTCATGCTGGGTGCACCCCAGTCACTCAGGCCTGCTCTGCCCCAGGCCTCTTCACCTGAAAACTGCATGGGGCAGTGGCTTCGGTCTGTCCAGGACCGTCCACTGTACCCCACTTGATCTGTGGGCTGCACAAATTCTTTTCTCCCTTTTTAACGCTCTGATTCTTGTTATCTGTAGAAGAAGGCCTCCTAGTACACTTGAAGGAAACGATCATCTTCCCTTTTGTTCACATCTTCCCTTCTGTAAGGGGCTGGGTCACCTGGAACTGGGCTTCCCCTGCGTCCTGTCCCTCCTTTCTCTTGTTTGTTTGCGTGGCCGCAGGCAGCTCCTTTCTCCCGGGTCCCCTCAGTGAGTGCTTCTCCCCTCGACTCTGAGCACACGGTTCTCATCTGGCAGGTGTGGAAGCTGGGCCCACCTCCTCCTGAAACAGCAGGACCTGTCTGTGTCCCAGCATCCCGCTGCTACTTCGAGGCTGCCCTCCCCGCCCCACCTCTGCAGATCTGGAGATGCGTCCCTTAGGACGTGCGGGAGGCCTGGGGGAAGGGCCCAGCCCTGCTTCCTGCCGGGGTCCCCGACCCCAGAGCCCTGCGGTCAGCAGGCCCCTGGGCTCGACCCTCCGAGACCCTCCAAGTCTGTCTGACCTTATACTTCCTCGCCCGCTGGCTCTCCTGCCTGGGGCCCTGGGGGCCCCGCTCGCTCTGCCCCACGTCGGCCCCCTTCTGTGCCATGCACTCCGGGACACCTGCCTCCCCGGGACGGCGGGGACTTGACTTTCTGGATTGATCTCCAGCCCCTCGCATAAGCTCCTGGGTTGCAGGTTTGTGGCAGGCACCCTGCGTCTGGAGGAGCGCGCGTTCTGTTGAGTGAGTGGAAGCCGTCCCAGCGCGTTCCCCACTTCCCACGCTCCCTGACCGCAGGGCCGGCGCCCCCTGCCACTGCCCCTGGCCCGCCTGGGGAGCAGGGGCTCCAGCTCCGCCGAGCAGAGGTTTTCAAGCGCTGGCTGCACCTCGGCCTCCGTGAGAAAACGTTTCAAACGTTTCCTGGGTTTGGGCTCCAAGTTCAGAAGAGAGGGGGCTTCGAATTCTGTGGACTCTTTATCCAGAAGGAGCTCCCGGTGAGCGAGCCTGTCTGAGGCTATACTCAGTGCCACTTCCTGCCCAGGACATCCCAGGAGGCCAGCGTTTACGTTAACTTGACTTGCAGGAGTCTGGCTGTCCTGTGGGGATGCAGACGTGAAAGTTGTCCCAGACCCTCTGAGACTTCCCACCCTGTCTACACAGTGGGGATGTGGGTCTTTCTTCCGCTGGGCTGGCCAGTGTGGAGGGGATCTTCGTCTTCATTTCAGCAGTGAGGCCAGAGGGTTCTCGTGTAAAGTTGGATGCTCACCCCAAACCCCTAGCGTTGGTGTGGCGCCCGTGTGCTACCTCGTCCGTGTTCCTTTGGGCTTTTGTTTTTGTAATGAATGATCTGAGGCTTCTCCAAGGGCACAGTGGAAATACTAGCTGTTAAATTCTTAGGAAAATGCTGTGATTGTGGGTTTTCGGTTTCTTCTGATTTTATTGGAGATTGAAGAGCTCTTTGGGACACACACACACACACACACACACACACACACACACAGGAGACGCACAGATTGCATTCTGAGCTGGGGCCCCTGCGCCCTCCGACTGCAGGCCCCCACTGCCTGTCCCCACCCCTCCCAGGAAGCGCTGTGAGCTGCCTGGTGAGCCCCAGCCCGCCTTGTGTCCGGCCACCCCGCTGGTCGCTGGGCAGCACTGAGCACACCTGTGGTGCTGTCGTTCTGCTGTCGCCACAGCCTCTGGCTCGCAGAGACCCTCTGCTGTGAAGTCGTGGTTTGAACCTAGAACTCTTCTTGCTGCACGTGAGCCTTGCGTCCAGCTGTCTCTGGCTGAAACTGCTGGGAAGGAACAGTGCGGGGTGTGTGTGTGCACAGTGTGTGTGCAATGCTGTGGATCCGGGCTGGGCTGGGGCGCGGGCACTGCCCCTTTGGTTCGGGCCCCTCGAGGTCTATGGGAGGTCACCCCGTGTCCTGTATGTAACCGGAGTACAGGGTGTCATGGCTGTGGAAGGCTTCTCTGGAGAAGGCGTGGGTGAAGCTGCAGCCCAGGTAGTGGGCTCTCCAGGTGAGGCTGCAGGTGAGCGCTAGGGACCGGATGGGGTGCTCCAGGCCAAGGGGAGGGAGAGGTTGCCTCTCTGCTCTCAGAGCCGTTCACACACGGCTTCCCCACGTTTGCACAGGTGCTCTCCACGCACCACCCCAGGACTACAGCCCGCGCAGGGGATGCGTGTCACATCAGGACACACGGGGTGTGTGTGCTCGCGTGCACGCAGACGTGCAGCTCTGAGGCCGGGCTCTAAAACAGCGGAGAGCCCGGGGCATTCATGGTGTTTTGCTTTCACGTTGTTCTATCCCATCTTGTCTCATCTCTTCACAAATGCTGCTAACGATGCACTGAATTGATTTGATGGCTCCGTGGAGGGTCGTGGCCTGCTGTGGAGGCCCCTGAGCTCTAGGCAGAGGGCGGGCTGGCGTGTGGGTGGGACCAGCAGGGTGGCCCTCCATCCCTTGTCCGATGGCCCTTCATCCCGCCCCTTGTGGTCTTCCTGCCCCATACCCCCTGCTCTCTTCTGTGCTCCGTCCAGCGAGCAGTCGCTTTAAAACTTAGCCGATCGGGACTTCCCTGGTGGTCCATTGGCTAAGACTCCGTGCCCCCAATGCAGGGGGTCTGGGTTCGATCCCTGGTCAGGGAACTAGATCCCACATGCCGCAACTAAAGATCTCGCATGTCACAACTAAGACCCGGTGCAGCCAAATAAAAATCAAATAAATAAATATTAAAAAAAAAACAACTTAGAGGATCAAGCTTTTAAAAGGCCAAATGAATATAAATTAGATGCAAATTGAATTGTTAGGTTCTTAAGGCTTTTCATCATTGGGATTATCTCTTTTTTCAAAACGTTTAGGCAAGTTACAAGCCTTTGGTCTCTTATTTTAAGAACCAGAGATGGTTATTTAATATTTCTTATGTAGGAAATTTTGTCAGTAGCTCAAAATTGAAAATATATATCTGTATATTACCATGTACCGCGTCATTAGGAAATGATATATGCTCATAACTGCTATTGTCAAATGTCACTGACAGACTCGGCCTTGATAAACCAGAATCATATAGCACTCTTCATAGAAATTATCTAGAACGTTCAAAACATTAATTAAAAATAAAATATCTGTGCACATGTGTGGCCCAGACACATTTCCTGCTGGGAATAGATCCAAATCAGCTCACACTGAGCTCTCAGGTGTAAGAGGCTGACCTGAGGCATGGAGATCGTTTGAACTTAAATTACGTGTCTAAATACTTTGTAAGTTTTTAAAAGCAAGTGTATTTACGTTAGCGTAAACCCCAGTCTTGGAGACATATCATAGACCTTTTTAGCGCTGTTTAGTTATGGTATGTGTTTAAACTGTAAGCACAGAAAAATGCTCACTTTCCAGCACCTTTTAACCGGCAGCTTGTTTTCTGCAGCTGCACTTTTTATAAGAAGAGCGTGTGATATGGGAATGCGGGAAGAACCCAAGAAGTACAGGCTAATGAAAACACGTTGATACGAATTATACTGAGTATGAGAACAAACGTTAGGCAAGTTAAGTTTTAGTTTGTGAAAACGTTTATAGTGGTCTAAGCAGGCCAGGAAATTGGGGGATGCCTAACTTTAAAAGTCACGTTGAGCTGCAGTTGGTCCTTCTCACCCTTTGTGGGGGATCTTCTTTGGGAATTATCTGTGGGGGTTTCTGAATGTTTGCCATTTTCGATGCTTCCCCTGTCAACCAGGATGTGCTTGAAAAGTGCAAGCCAGGCTCAACAAGGGTAATTGGGTCAGAATTGGACGTGCCGATCCCAAGGTCAATAGAAGCGATTTGGGGGTGGCCTGCCTTTCCCCCAAGGCTGTTGTCGGCAGGTTGCTTGCCTGCACCGTCTCATCTGCCCCTACGCCAGGCGCTGGCCCCCGCCCCCGCCCCCTCCCGTGACAGCACCTGTCGCCCGTGCTGCGCTGTGTCACCTCTTTCAGCCTCACCTCCTCTGATATTGAAGCCCCTGCGATGTGCTCCGTAGCCTGCTTCCGTATCCTTCTCAAAACGGCCAAGGAATCAGACGCTGACTAGGGATCCAGCGGGCCCTTTTGGGGGATATCTCACGTCGGTTCACGTGATGGCCCAGCTCTGTCACTCCCAGGTGTGTGCTTATAAATGGAATAAATATTAGAGAGTAAATGGGAGAATTAGGTTAATGATAATTATACATTATTTGCAAATTAAGTAATCTGGTCAGGAAGTCATCATCGACTTCTCCAAAAGTATGGAAACTTGGAGCGGGACAGTAGTTTTGTGTCCAGGTGATATTGAGGTGCGTCTCCATAGAGCTCTACTTTCGGATTAACGTCTGCTTGGGATGGAGACAGTTGCCAGGATAACAAGTCGCGAACAGAGAAGGTGGGAGACGCGAGGCAGGGCTGCGTACCTAGTTCCGGTGATCCTTCTGCATTGATTCGTGTCAGGAGCCATCCCAGAGCGAACTTGCCTCTCGTCAAGGATTTCTGTGCAGAGCTTAGGGCCTTGGTTGGGCGGGGATATCCGGCCGCTCGGGGAGAACCCTCAGCACACAGAGGCCACTAGCCTGTGGCTCCACAGACGCCTACTCTTGGGACAGCTACCCAAAGTGGGGAAAGGGAAGGAAGTACATCCCTGAGGCTGTGGCTTGTAGACTTTGAGTCCCTCCTGGAAAATGCGGCACAACTGAGACTTGGACCCAGGATGCCTCTTCCTGGTGGGCATCGTGGAGAAGTTCCCGGAGGGATGGCCTGTGGGCAGAGCAGCTCTCACTCCTGAGGGGGTTTCGCTGGCCCTGCTGCAGGCTGGCCAGGATTTTCTCTCTGTGCACCCTCCCAGTGCAGCCTAGTCTCTGCTGCTTGTTTCCTGTGCCTCCTCTCTGTGCTGCCATCCGTGTGATTTCTTTCAGGTCTGTCTTCCAATCCCCAAATTTTCTCTTCAACCTCTAATCTCTGTTAACCTCTCTACTGAGTGTTTAATTTCAGCAGTTGTAGTTTTCATTGTCAATCATTCCGTTGGGTTATTTTTCATATCTACCACCTTACTTCCTCTTTTCTTTATTGCAACTTTTATTTCTTCACAATTTCATGGTTATTTGACATCTGTATTAGAACCTTCCAGTGTCTGAGATTCTGTTAATTGCTATTTCTGCTGGTTCTTTCTCATGGTGGGGTTTCCTTGGGTTTGGGGGGGGATTTTTGAATTGTGAGCTCACGTCTGGGCAGGCTCACACTCTTGGAACTCCTGTGGGCCTTCCCGGAGGATTTGTGTTTGTGGCTGCCGGAGTTGGGGCTCTTTGCCCCATGAGCGTCCGAGTGAGTGGACACGCGCCGCTCAGCCCTGCGTCCCGCCTGGCGGCCTTGGCGTCTGCTGGCTGCTCTCTGTTCCCTCCCCCTCTCTCCTCCTTCACGGTTCCCCTTGCTTCTGTGGAGCAGCAGTATGTTAGAAAGCATGTTTGTTTCTGTGCTAGCTTCACAATGTGTCTATAAATCTAAAACTGCTCTAAAAGCACGTTTGGGGAACTTTACCTGGATCTGTTCACACTGCACCAGAGGGCCCCCCACGCTGGAGTCTGGTGGCCCCCCACGCTGGAGTCTGGCAGCCCCCCAGCTGGAGCCTCTTCAGATGCGCTGAGCCCGCCCTGCTCGCCGTGTCCACGCTCCCCAGCCCACCCCGCCTCCCCGTGGGCTGCCCGCACTCAGCTGCCACCTCCTTCTTGGCTTCAGGCACACTCCTGTCTCCTGGATCTTGAGTTCAGTTCATTTTGGGGATACGTGTGAGATTTTTTAGTGCATTTTGTTCAGTCTGCTGAAGCCTGAGACTTTAGTTTTAGTCATGATTGTAACATGAAGTGAGCCACGTCTTTCACATTTGTGGATTTTGCATTTTATGACTTATTTTTCAAAATTGTTATTGATAGTATTTCTGCTTCTGTGTATGGCCTTGCAGATTTTCTTCTCATAATCTCAAGGGAGTAATTTGCCTTTGATATTATTTAATTTACAACACGATCATAGGTGATTTGTTGTGAGCACGGGCAGAAGGACAGCCTCCCACAGTGCACTCGTCCACCCTGGGAAGGAGACGCACCCCGCGCTTCTCCGGTGGAAACCAGGCCCTTGGCGTGTGAGGGCTGGTGGCTCGCTGGGGCCTGCGCACTGCCTGCCTGTCTGGCAAGATGAAGGTTTCAAAGCTGGACCCACAATAGCCTGTGTGTTTACTATTGAAAAATATACGGATAAGGTACCAGGTCATAGTTCCAGAGTATTTCTGACCGAGGGCTCACGATGGTGTGAAACGCTGACGAGCCCCATCCTAAAACCGTCAGGAAGCCTCTTCTTCTCGCTGTCAGAGGACAGACCCTTGGGGGCAGGAGGGTAGGTGTAAGTCCCACAAGGTGAGGGGCTGCGACCAAGAGCGTCCCTTGTCTTCCGTGAAGTCAAGGAGGCAAGGTCTGGGGGGCCCTGGCGCTGGCGACGGGAGGGCCAAACAGTGAGTAGGGGATGCAGTTGACATGGTGGCTCTTTTCAAAATTCAGCCACAAATACATGCTTTCTCTCCCCCGGGGGGATGGGGCTTCCACCGGAAGCAGCTAATCTGGGGCACCTCTGTCCTCACTTGTTTGGCTTTGGCCTTAGGGGTCTTAAAACATGACCTCTGCTTGTTGGGGGGGCCCAGAACTTGGGAAGGGGCTCCCCGTTCACCCTCCACGCCATGCACTCCGGTCTCCCTTCCCTCTGCGGAGAGGAAGGCGTGCAAGGCCTGGGGGTTCTGCAGTGGGTTTATTCTTAGGGCGTGGCTGGGAGGTTTCCTTGCGCCCAGCCCAGCGCTGGGCAAAGACGCAGAGGGCAGCACGCCCGCTCCGGTGCCCGGCACCGCACCAGCGGCCCGCTGGCCCCCGTCCCTGCCTTGGGGCCCTCCTGCCCGCTGCTCTCGGAGCTGTGCCTGTGCCGTGACCAGGACATGTCAACAAGGCAGCAGGTTGCCCTGCACTGAACCTGCTCCCCTTCCCGCGGTGAAGGCTCCCTGGTGTCTGTGCCACCGACACCCTCTCCTGCCTCCGCCCAGCTTTTCCCTTTCCCGACTCCTTCTCCGGAGCCCTCTCCCTCCATGTCCCAGGTGACCTTCCCTAGGTTGCAACCTCAGAACTGTTGACCCACAGGCGGGTCCCCAGGGGGCCTTGCTCAGCTGTCCCCATCGGAGGATTGCTCAGAGCTCTTTGGGAGCCCAGCCCGCCTGTCGTTCCAGGACCTCCCTCGATGGCCTCCTCCCTCCAGTCCTGGCCTGTCCCCATCTGTCTGCTCAGGGTGGCTGGGCCTGGTGGTCGGGGTTGGCTGTGGGCGAGCCCCCAGTCTGCTACCACCGGGGCGGTTTCACCCCTGCGCGGGCCGGGCCTCGGCGTGAGAGCGCCGAGCGGGGCTGTGATGTGCCCAGGGCAGCGCCTGGCCCTGGACGGACAGTGGGCAGGGTGCCTGCCTCCTGGACGTGGGTGCGCCTCACGGACTCCAGCCCGGGCTGATCAGACCGAAGTTGTAACACGGTTCTCACCGAGGTTGTTACTAAGACGGCGATGTCAAACGTGCTGGGATTTGTCCCCAAGTGGAGATGGGCTGCTTCCGCCCGGCCTGCTCCCCGGCTCGCCCAGGAAGCGCAGGGACGCGCCCCAGTGAGGCGGCTGGTCTCCTGGACACCCGCTCCCAGAACGGGAACGGCCAGAGTCTGCTTTTGCTCCTCACGTGGACGTGCTATCATCTCCTGACCTGTCATGAGGCCCAATTAACTCATGTCTCTCTCTCTTTTCTTTCAGTCTGCAACTGTGTCTGATGGTGGTAAGTCACAATTTCTGATGTATATTTTTATTATTTTTAACGAAGTTTTCAAATGTGGAGTGTATTTGCTGTTGGCTCACTCGTAACGATGTTTTCTTGGCCTTTCTGCTTCCCTGGGTGGGGGGAGGGTTTAGTCGGGGCCAGTTTGGGGGCAGCTCTCCGTTCCTCCCAGTGGCTGCCACCTGGGGTTTGGAAGCAGTTTATCGCAGGGACGTGCTGGGTGTGACAGCACCCTCGCCCGTCCCCTCGCATTCCTGTGCCAGCAGGTAAAGACCTGCTGCCTGCCTTGTAGAACTAGCTTGTAAACCAGCAAGTGGAGATTGTAGAGCTCTCCCTGAATTTGAGCAAATTCGGGTGAGACGCTCAGTTGCTAAATTTCCCTTTCTTAGGAAAAGTTTAGTAGATAATTGGAGAGGTGTGGGATGAAGAGGAAGCTTACTTTCTGCCTTTAAGTGGTTTTGTTCAGGGGATTCTTTTAATGGGACTTCCCCGAAAAGCAGATGGCCGGAGATATCCTACTTCACTTAAGATATTTCTCGATGTAACCCTTATCATTTTAGTTCCGTGAGTTTTAAAAACCCTTCAAAATGATTTGGAGAGTTTCTTCCAAATGTTCCTTATTTCTGATAATACTCATAAAAGTCCTATGCTCACAGTTTCGGTTTTTTTTACTTGTTTTTAATTACTCTGTTCTGTCTATTGAGAGTTGAATTTTATAATTTGTCAAAATGTATCAGCACTTTATTTTCATTTATTTGCTGGCTGTGGGTCCCAAGTACTGCCAGAGCTGGGGAGTCACGGGGTTCAACGTTACCCTCTTTATTGTAAGCTAAAGAGAAACCAAGGGTTTCTGTTGTCCAACAACTACAGACTTCAGTCATGAGCCTTAGACAGGGTGGCAGATATGCGGCGGGGCTCGGCCTGGAAGGTGACGCCAGTCACCCTCCGCCGGCTGGGGTCAGTCCAGCCGTGGGAAGTACGAGAAGTGTGCAGATACCTGAAGCTGAGACCAGACAGATCCTAAAGTCTGTGTCTGGGGATTTATTTTTTTCATAAAAGGAATTATGTTACCTGTCTTATGTACAACAATAATCATGTCATTTAATCACCTTAAGCTAGGAGTGGGAAAAGCTTCCCTAATGAAAGGAAATAGGACCTGTAACCAACTCCAGGATAAAGTGAGTGGTTTTCACAGTGTTCTGTTCATGTTCACCTTTCTCCTGTGCGCTCATTTATCTTTTCTGCTAGAAGGCATTCATTTCTGCAGGACGTTTATACATTTGAGAAGTTTATTTAAAATGTTCAATTTAATCATAATTATTAAGCTTTATTCATCTCTAAAGTTTCTTCTGTCAGCGGTAGATGCAGGAACCCCGGGGAGTTTTATTATATGCTTCATTTTACAATTTTTGGAAAGTTAAACTTCCCAAGTGTGGGAAGTCCCAGACTCACAGCCCTGTGTCCTTTCTAAGGAAGTGGTGTCCTGGCTGGTGGCAGTGGTCCCCCTGCCCTGCTGGGGCTCCCCACCCCCAAGTCCCTACTTCTCTTCCTGCCTCAGGCCCCGGGCCACTCAGGATGGGCCCCTCCCTCATGAGTCCCTCTGCGGCAGAGCAGGGAGGGGGCAAGGTCACTATTTCTTGAGCACGCCTTCAATTTCAGGGACTGCACCAGACAGTTGTGTGTGTCCTATTGAGTTTTTCCATGCTTTTATTATTTTCCATCTTCAATTTCTTTTCTGCTTACAAATAAGAAGAAAAAGCGATCTCATTTATTCTGCACGTTAGTTCCAGGAGGTGTGTGTTATACTCAGCCATCTTTACAGGTAGAAGCACGCAGGCAGAAGGAGGGTCACACAGACACCAAGTTAAGAGGCTGGGGCCCAGGCTCTGAGGTCTGCCTCACTGCAGACCCAGGCTCACGGCGCACTGCTCTGCGTCTCAGCCCTGGACCCTCCAGTTCCTGACACCTGCTTCCTGGGGTCACCTTACCCCATCCGCGGTCGGGGCTGGTGAGAGGATCCAGGCACAAACTCAGAACGTGTGTCCACAGAGATGTTTCATGTTCGTGCTGAGCAGGAGGTTCCGGCTCCTGGGGGCCTGGGAGCTCCAGGAACAAACTGCTTCTATGGGAAACGAGTCCTGCAGTGACTCAGGACCGGCTTTGGGGAGCAGCCTTTTCACAAGCCGCGCGGCCTCCACCTAGCCGTCGGCCTGGTTTGGGTGACTAATAAATCAGCACTTAGGAATGTTTTGTGTTCAGTTCACCTTGCCGGTGAGGTCACTTGGACTCATTTAACTTTTGGACTCATTTCACACTTCATACCTTTATTATGTGTGTTCTCACCATATAGCTAGTTTTGTGGCTTTATTTTAAGGAAGCTGGACAATGCTGCTTTCGCAATCTTTGTCAACCAGAAGTGTGTCTTTTCGATTTCTCAGGAGAGTGGCCCAAAGCCAGAGACCACCCTGTGAAGGAAGGATTAGAGGTCAGTCTCTGTGGAGGGCAAACCAGGACCAGGAGGGAGTCCAGGGAGGCAGATTCTACCTCAAGAAAAGGAAGAACATCCTAGCACGTGAGAGGCTTAAAATGCAATGACCTGCCTTGTGGCAAATTGTCCGAACGCTTATTCACCCCGGATCCCCCCGTGTGGGAACGGAACCCTGGGGAGCTGGCGGCCACAGCTTGGTGGCACTGTAAGGCCTTCCCGAGCAGAGGGGAGAGAGCCTTCCAGTCCCTGAACCGGGGGTTTGGCACAAGGCAGCTTTATTGTAATTAAAGTTTACTCTCTTATTTTCTTTCTTTTTTACCCTGTAGTACCAAGCAGCTTCGCCAGGACTTCCCCTCCCACCCAGCTCCCACACCCTGGAAGGGCCAGGCTGTCTCTGCCGATACTGGACCCGCCCCTTGAGGTTGGGAAGTTGGGGCATTAGGGAGCTTTCGAATAAACGCCTGCACCTGCAGGCACGTGACCATGGGGGACGCGGCTCTGGCTCCTGGGGTCTGGGGTCTGGGGTCTGGGGCACGGGGCACGTTCTCTCTAGCTGCTTCATACACATACCAACCTAGCCTTTCCAACCTCGCTCTTTCTCCCCAAGCATGCTGTGGCCCCAGGGTCTCCCCGTGACCTTCCTCCGTCTCCGCCCCCTGAATCCCGGCCCCTCCCACTTCCTCCGCCTAAACTCCGCCCCTCGCGGTTCGCTCCACCCCCCAGGCTGGCAGACTTCCTCCCCTAGTCTCCCGCGGCCCCTCAGACGCGTGGGGTCTCGGTGGGCTTGCACAGCACTGTCCGCTGCCAGCGTGGTCTCCCCGGCCTGGGGCAGCGCCCCCCGGAGCCCTGCGCCGCCCACCCCGGCCTTCACTTGAGCGTCAGCCTAGGCTTCATCTCCGTCCGACACTGCTGACGAGGTACCATCATTTTAATTATTTATCGGTGTCACTGGCTTGTCTGCTCCCTCCACCCACTGGACAGTGACCTTCGCGCGGTGGCTTCAGCACAGCGATGGCACAGGAGGTGTTTGTCAAGTGAATATTGAATTCGGGCATTTACAGTATGGCAGACAGCAGGGCCTCGGGGCTAAGGCCTGCGTTAGGCCGTTAGGGCGGTGGCTTTCAGTTTTTCCTTCTTCGTGAAACCCTCTCAAAAAAGAAGCAAGCGAGCTTAGTGGAATCCCATTCTGTAAAATACGGCAGCAGAACTGTCTGCTGGGCGTGGCCAGGGCCTTTGAGGATGCTTCTGCATCCGCGGCCCAAGTGTCCACGGGGACACGCGTGCAGTTTCTTCTGTGTGACAGATCGTTCTGGAGTGGATTTTAAACTCTGTTGCCATAAATTAATAAGCAGTACTTTGTAATATTTCTGATTATTGTTCTAACATAAAAACCGGGACCTTTTGAAATCAGAAATAATATCTGAGATGAAAGACATGCATTCTTTAATTGTTGTTTGTTTTCTGAATGGAGACGGCCTTTGATTTTATGTCTACTGTCTGCCCTGCTTTTCTCCGTCTGCCCCTTTCCAACGAAGTACAACTTCGGCCAAGCAATAGGACGTCAGGAAGGGGGCCGGCAGGTTAGGAAGTGACAGGGAAGGCGGAGCGGTGGGGCTCCGTGTCACCTGGCAGCTGCGGAGCCCTGGCCACTGAGCCCGGGTGTCACCAGCCTGGGGCACTGACGTTGGCTCCATGAACTCTGGGCCTTGCCTGAGCCGGTTCAGTCCCGGGACTCAGTACTGGGAGAGGGGGACGGGGGTCTGGTGGAGGCTCTGCGCTTGCTGGTTAGTTCCTTTGTAACTGGTAGCTGAGAGGTGTGCTGGCAGGTTAGACTCATCGGTAGTTACAGTCAACGTGGAGAGCAGCTGAGTATGTGGTGTCGGGCCAATGGTCCCTTAGTGACCAGGACTACGTCATAAGCCTGGGCTGTGAGATGCAGCCAAAGAGAAACCGGTTATAGACGAGGTCAGCGCCCTAGGTCGTGCTCGGTACCCACCCGTGCGTGTTGTTCGGACTCACTTCTGATATCAGTAACTGCTTCCTACGCGAGGCTTTCTTTTTCCCTTTTAAAAATTATTTTATTTTACTTTTTTCCAGCTTTATTGAGGTATAATTGATAAAAAAAATTGTATGTGTTTAAGGTATATGGTGTGATATTTTGATGTACATACACATTGTGGCATGATCACCACAATCAAGCTAATTAACACATCTGTCACTTCACACAGGCACCTTTTGTGTGTGTGGTGAGAACACTGGGATCGACTCTTCTCAAATGTCAAGTGTACAAAACACTACGATTATAGTCACCACGCTGTACTTACTCATCTCACAGCTGACACTTTTCATGCCTTGACCCATGTCTCCCCATGTCCCCCTCCCCCCAGTCCCTGGCAGCCACCATTCTACTCCCTGCTTCTATGAATTGGACTGTTTTAGATCCCACATAGAAGTGAGATCATACAGTTTTTGTCTTTCTGTGTCTGGCTTATTTCATTTAGCATGTCCTCCAGATTCATCTATGGTGTTGCAAAGGCAGGATTTCCTTCTTTTTTTTTAAGACAATAATATTCCATTATACGTAATATATATATATATATATATATATATCCACACACCATAATTTCCTTATCCGTTCCTCCATGGGCACTTAACTTGTTTCCATATCTTGACTGTTGTGAATAATGCTGCAGTGAACATGGATGCATATATCTTTCGAGATCCTGCTTCATCTGGATGAATCACCAGGAATGGAGTTGCTGGATCCTATGGTAGTTCTAGTTCTAATTCTTTTGAGGACCCTCCAGACTGTTTTCCACAGCAGCTACAGCAATGTACATTCCCACCCACAGTGTAGGAGGGTTTCCTTTTCTCCACACCCTCTCCAGCACTCACCTCTTGTCTCTGATAATAGACAAGACTGTCGACTAATGGGTGTGAGGTGACATCTCATTGTGGTTTTGGTTGGCATTTCCTTGAGATCAGTGATGTTGAGCATCTTTTCATGTACCTGTTGGCCATTTGTATGTCTTCTGTGTCTAAGAATATATTCACCTCAGGTCTTTTGCCCGTTTTTTAATCTGCTTATTTGGGTTTTTGTTATTGAGTTGTATGAGCTCCTTGTATGTTATGTTTATTAATCCTTTATCAGATAGGTTTGCAAATCTTCGGAAGGAGTTCTGATCACGTGGCCACCGTTAAGCAGGTCAGACCCTCGGCCTCTATGCTCTCACTCACCAGGGAGGTTTCTAAGAGCCCAAGAGTGTTCTCTGCTCCTTCTTTGAGAAAGTCAGTCAGTTATACTCAAAGGCAATTTAGTTGTAAAAGGTTTTTTTCTATGTTATTAATTTGATTTTTCAGACATATCTTGCCTCTTCTTTTACTTTTTATTCATTTTGTAATAGTATTGATTTTGTCCTCAATCTGTTTCATCAACTGTGCTTTCTCCCCTTTCTCTCATAGAACATGAAGAATTTCTAAAGCTTTTTAGGCTGTGTTTTCTTCCAGACCAGACTTTGTGTTTGCTTTTTGCATATTCTATACCTTCTTTCCTCCGTCCGCCCACTCATCTACCCATCCATCTACCTACCCATCCATCCACCCACCCACCCACCCATCCATCCGTCCATCTGTCCACCCACCCACCCACCCATTTACCCATCTATCACGTCATCCTCCCATCTGTGGATGTCAGCAGTCCCCATGGCCCTTAACGCTGTGCTTTCTGGCACTGACATTCTTGAGCCCAGAGAGACCACAGTGCCGAGCTCCCGTGTCCTTCCTGCCTGAGCTGACACCCTCAGCACTAGTTGGGCTCTACCCACAAGGGTGTATCCTTGACTTTCCCTGTTTTGTCGGTGCACCTTCCTTCCCCAGGACACCTGCTGGGGACTCAGGGATGGGTTAGACTCAGAACCTGTCAAAACGTTCTCATTTTTTCTCTTTTCTTTCTCTTTTTCTTGTTTGAAGCTTACGGCATCAGACGGTGCCGTCTTTTCTGGTTGCTTTTGCTAACTTTGTGGCTGATTTTTACTGCCCCTCCTCCGCCCCCGCCTGTGCTGGACGTGGGGGGAGGAGAGTCGGTGGCCCACACTTACCTGGGCAGCTGCCGTGTGCCGGTTTGTTTTGTCTTGTTTTGAAATAACTTTCAGTAGGAAACAAAAGAGCAAAGTAGGTGGTCACAGACTAGAGCCTCCAGTCCTCTCCGCCCGTTCCTCCAGGTGCTGGGCGGTGAGTGGTCTCAGGCCCAGCAGATCGCTTTCCAGGGCCCACCGGGGCTCCTTCCCCAAAAGTTTGTACACACCTGACCAGGGCTGAGCGTAGCTCAGTGGGCATGGCTGCGGGGCCACATCTCCCGGTTCTGCCCGCTCCGTGACCCTGCTGGACACCCGGGGAGCCATGGTGAGCACAATCTGGGCCATCTCCAGCCGAGGGTCCTCATTCCCCACCTCCAGCCTTGGGACCCCTCCCGCCTCTCGCCTAAGGCCAACCCTCAGCCCTCCATCCAGGTCTGCCTCTCAGCTCTGTTTCCCTCGCGCTTTACTAAAGTTCACAGTAAACTTTGGTTTCCAGAAGTGACTCTTACTGCTTCAGGGGTTTGGGGTTTAGAGGGTCTCTCCTTTAACACCATCGTGTGTGAGAGAATACGTCAAGGCACAGAAAAACTCCTGTTGCTTTGGTCACTCTCTGGAAAGAGCTGACTCCCCCCGGGCAGCTCTTGGCTAGCCGCCTGCCCCCAATCCGCTCACACTGTGCGCTCCGCGGCCACGGAGGGAAGCTCTCAGGCCGCCGTCGTCTCTCTCTGTGTCTTGTCTTTTCTCGAGGCCTGATGGCACCTTCTCTGCCTGCCTGGTGGGGTCGCGGTGCAGGAGTGGGCCCTGCGCGTCAGGCCGCTTCCGGGGCTCTTACAGCAGCTGCCTGGTGGTGAGGGTTACGTGCCTGTTAATTGAGGGAGTTAAACTGCACCCTTCTTTAAGATACTAGGTATTGGGTCTTCCCTGGTGGTCCAGTGGTTAAGACTTTGCCTTCCAGTGCAGGGGGTGTGGGTTCGATCCCTGGTCGCGGAGCTAAGATCCCACATGCCTCACGGCCAAAAATCCAAAACATAAAACAGGCAATATTGTAACAAATTCAGTAAAGACTTTAAAATTGGTCCACATCAAAAAAAAATCTTTAAAAATAAAATATGAGGTACTATGATCTCTAGTATTTTTGGCAATGAATTTGCATCCTGTAAAATTATGAAAGAGAAGGAGAAATGTAAGGGTTTCAGAGTGGTGTCATGGGTATTTGTGCAGAATTCTGGTGAAGCCATATTTTCCTCATCAGAAGAACAGTGCAGCCTAATTGCACATTTTCAAAAATGTTTGCTAACTAGTAGAGATGGAATGTTAATTTGTTATTTGCTGTGTGGGAGGGGTTGTTTTAACCAGAAGTCTTTATTTCAGTTTAATATATTGTAACATACCTTATGGTCTGCTTTGAACCTAAAAATTATACCCAGAGTTGCATAGTGTATTTATAGGGTACGAAGTACTAAGTATTTTGTAAACACTAGTCAGACTTGGAGTTTAGTTTTTGGAAGGATAGCGACTCGATTTCTGCCAAGATTCTTTGCAGTGTGCTGATTTCTTTCCAGTTCTACAAGATATTTGGAGAGAGTTTTTATTAGTAATTATTTATATTGTGAAATTTTTTTCAACCAAACAGAAGTTCAAAAGTAATAAACCAGTGACCACATACCTTCCTCCTAGAAGCCACGCCAGCTAACGTTGGGGCGTATTTGCCTGAGGCCTTTCCTCCAAAGCACTGCAGTCACTGTGGAAGGGGGTCCCCTTTGTGACCCCTTCCTGTGTGCGTTCCTCATCCTCCCCCCAGAGGCCCCACCTGCAAGCAGGTGTGTCTCCTTCCACTCCAAGGGGATTGATTAGTTTGATTCTTGGGGGGAAAGCATCTCTTAGGAAACCGTAGCATGCAGAGCAGTGTAAGGACTGGTCTAGTAAGCCGTGTGTCCCGTCAGGGGAGCAGTCACCCTGAGGCAGCTCCCGCCAGAGCCCGTGTTCTGCCTCTCACACGAGTGTTCACTCATGATTTGTGCCCTTTTTTGGTATGTATTACACTTCAGTGAAGCGTTTACTAAAATAATTAATATTGTTTTAAATGCTGGAAGCTTTTTACCTAAGGACTTGCCAAGTGGCTTGAAAATTTTATTAGATTCACTCTCAGGAGAATAGGTATAACGTTGCTCAGAGAAAGTATTACACAGATTGGGTTGAAAATCTGATTGGCCAAAATAATTTAGGGGAAAGGTCTAGAAGTCGACCTTGAGGTTGGGGAGGGCTCAGTGGCTTTTTGCAAGAGCTCTACCTAAGCAGCTTTTATGCAGATTAAGAAAACTAAGGAGAGAAAGTAGAGGCCTTTGGGCCTGCCTTCTCAGCTTGTAAGATTTTCTCTCTCGCTGGTTTTCAGCAACTTAATTACGATGAGTCTTGGGTTGGTTTTGTTGTGTATCTGCCATTTGGGGCGTGTTGAGTGTCAGATACTGTTTACCCCTCTCCCACTCTGGGGACTTGGGTTTTTCCTACAGGCCACTGAGACTTGTTCATTTTCAGCCTTTTTTTTTTTTTTTCTCCATATGCTTCATAGTTTCTTTTGTTCTGTGTTTAAGTTCACTGATCTATTCTACAGTGTTTAATATGCTGTTAATTCCATCCTGTGGACTGTTCATTTCAGAGGTTTATTTTTCACCTCTAGAAGTTCCTGTCAGATCTTTTAGAACCCTTCACTTCTCTCCTGACATATTCACGCTTTCCTTTAAACTCTAGAGCGTGTTTACAACATCTTTAAGCGTCTTCAGGTCTCTCACTGCTCACTTATCCTCGCTGTCACTCCTGGGTCTGTTCTACTGCCTCATTTTTCTCCTGGTCGTGGGTCACATTTCTGCATCTTCTCATGTCTAGTGGTTTTCGACTGGCTGCGGGATTTTGTTGTCTTCCCTTGAAGAGTATAGGGCTTTGTTCTAATTGGCAGTTCAGCTACTTGGGGCTTGGCTTGGCCCCTTTGAGGCTTGTTTTTACGCCTTTTTTTTCTAGGCCAAATCTAAAGTCGCTTTCACTGTAAGCTAGTTTAGCCCACTACTGAAGCCTGACACGTGTGGGGTCTCCTTTGAAGGCCAGGCATTCAAGCAGAGCTAGTGGGGACTCAGAAATCTCACAACCCTGTGTCAGTTCTGGGAACGTTCATCCTGCAGCTCCCAGCTCTTCTTTGCCTGGCCTCATGGGCTTCGCCCCGTGTGCACACACCTTAGAATTCAGCGACAGACTCCAGGGGTCTCTTTTGAGATTTCTGGAGCTCTTTCTTCACTAGCTTTCCTCCTGGCACCTGCAAATTCCAGCCTGGCCTGGCCTGATTCTAATCTCTGTCTCTTCAACTCAGTGCTCATGCAAGACTTCTGCCCATTTTCCTGCTAGATCATCTACTTTTCCTTATTGGTATGTAGGAAATTTGAAAAAAATTCAAATTTGAAATTTGTAGGAAATTTGAAAAAATACATTGGATTTATGTATTCAGGTGAGCTCCCCCACAGCTTACCTGTTCATTCTCTTCGTGGTCTCTTTTTTTTTTTTTTTTTAATTTATTTATTTTGGCTGCATTGGGTCTTCGTTGCTGTGCGCGGGCTTTCTCTAGTTGCGGCGAGCAGGGGCTACTCTTCATTGAGGTGCTCAGGCTTCTCATTGTGGTGGCTTCTCTTGTTGTGGAGCACGGGCTCTAGGCGCGCGGGCTTCAGTAGTTGTGGCACGTGGGCTCAGTAGTTTTGGCACGTGGGCTCAGTAGTTATGGCTCGCGAGCTCTAGAGCACAGGCTCAGTAGTTGTGGCGCACGGGCTTAGTTGCTCCGCGGCATGTGGGATCTTCCTGGATCAGGGTTCGAACCCATGTCCCCTGCATTGGCAGGTGGCTTCTTAACCACCGCGCCACCAGGGAAGCCCTCTTCGTGGTCTCTTTTGGTGACCAAAAGTTTTTAATCTTTGTATCATCCAATTTATCATTTTCCCTTTCTGTGATGCTTTTTATATCCTTTTAGAGCAGGCGTTGCCCTTCCCAAGTTCATGAAGGTAAAGCCATCGTTGTTTTATCTTCTGCATTGAAAGCTCTGATGATCTGCAGCTGGTATTTGTGTATGCTGTGAGTTAGGGGACAAGATTCATTTTTCCCGTCTGGGACCCAGTTGATCCAGCTCCATTTATTGAAAAGGCGATCCTCTCCCCACTGAAAGGAAGCAGCACCTTTATCAGGTAATCGTATATTTGTGGGTCTGTTTCTGGCTTCCAGCTTCTGTTCCATTGGTCTCTTTGTCATTGGATCAGCACCTTGTGTCGTCATTACTGTCGTTCTGTCGTGCGTTCAGAGATCTGGTTGTGTAGTCTCAGGATGGTTTTGCTTATTCCAGGCCCTTTGCATTTCCTTACACATTTTGGAGCTAACTTGTGAGTCACTGCCAGTTTTCCAGAGTCACCTTGGCTTCTTTCTGTCTGAGCTGGGGGGGTACAGCACTTTGGAATCTGGGTGTGACGCTTTCACTGGAAGTGCGGCGCAAGCCGCTAACAGCCGTTGATATTAGGGCAGCTGGTTTTCTCATTGTTTTGTGACTGTGCACTTGTGATCTTCATTACGTAGCCACTTACTGTCTTGCTCTTTAAAAATCTTCAGGTCATTCCCCCAGGAATAAATACTAAATCTGGCTTTGTTTGCCTTTTGAAAAACTGTTTCTTTTAGATGAGTGACCTCTATCAGTATCTAAAACCAGCATTAATCGAGATTACTTCAGGCCAACGTGTCACCCTCAAACAGATGCTGTTGTTCAGAGAAGGGAGGGAAAGCCTTGTAACGTACAAGACTTTGCAGGGACTTGCGTGTAAGGTGACCCGAGCACCCGAGAGAGGCTGGTGGACAGGCCGTGCTCGCCTCTGGGAGACGGTGGATTGTCGCGGGATGTGCTGCTTCTGGTGGTGGGAGAGATGGAGGCGGGCAGCAGGGCCTGCTCCAGCCAGAGGCCCGCGAGTCCAGCGGAGCCAAGCCCTGAGATGAGAGCAGAGGCTGTCCCTCATGTGAGTTTGGGGAGATGGGAAGAGCCAGGAAAAAGCCGAGAAGGAGCATCCGGGGTAGTGGAGACCTGAGAGAGGATGACTCTGTGTCTGTGAGGAGAGCGCAGGGTGAGGAGACCTCCACTGGGGGGCGGTCACCACGTCGGCAGGGGTGGGAAGGAGCAGGGTCGGGAGAAACAGATAACAGGGCAATAACAAGAGCTCTGCTTTGGACCTGTGACTTTTGAGATGGTTCGCAATTTCCAGGTGGAGATGTGGTGTAGACAGTGGGGTAACTGAGTGTGGATGCCAGAAACGGTTGCGCCTGGAAAGCATGAGCTTAAGGGTCATCAATCCACCAGTGGACTTTAGTGCCTTGGCAAGCTTGAGTAATTAGAGATCATGCAGAAAAGAGAAGTCTCAAACCTATGAGACAAGTGGGAACTGGAAGACGGCTGGAGACGTGAGAGGTGATAAGACACACGAGTCAGAGCATGGACTGGGTTAAACCCTGACTCTGCCACCAGCTGGCCACCTCAGTTCTCTGTCTGTAAGATGGGTACCAGGACCCATCTTACAGTGCTACTGTGAGAATGACAGGAACTGATACCTGCGATGCATCTAGAACAGTACGTGGCACATAATGAAAAGCTATGCAAATGATAGCTGCCGTTATTATTGTCAATATCACTGTTGCTGTTTTCATTGCATTTCCAATATAAACGGTACTAGGAGTGGATAAAATTGCCTAGAAGAACTACATAGAGAAAAGAGCCTAGGACAGGTCCTGAAGAAGATTATAAGAGCAGTGGAAGAGAAAGGACATCAAAGGAGAAAACTCTCCTTTTAGATTGTTTAAAATTCAATTTTGAAACAGAAGGACACAGGAAGATTGAAAAAATTAAATGAAATTAATTATTTTCTTAGGTAGATACTAAGGAAAAAGAAAATTGGTATGGCAATATTAACACCAGACAAAATAATTCAAGTGAAAAAACAATAAAAAAAGAGGAAAGCAGGCAGTGTGCACCAAAAATAGAGTCTCTCACTTGTAAACAAAGTTAGATGAACTACAGTAAAAGTGGACAAGTATTCTTAGGGGAAGACTATAATATACCTTTTTCAGAAACTAAGAAATCAAGTGATAAGAAATAGAGTAAGATCACAGAATGTTGAATTATAAAACAGACAACGTAAATTTTATATATATAAAATTTTACATCCAATAGAGAGTACACTTTTTTCCCAAAGATACATGAAGTATTTACCAATGTTGACAATGTACTACTCCAGAAATGCAGTTGCTACAAATTAAAAATATATTTGTAGCACACAGAGCACATCTACTGTCTGCAGGGTAACAGAGCACATCTACTGTCTGCAGGGTAATTAAATAGAAGTCAATTACAAAAAGACAGTACAAAATAAACTGTACATTTGAAAGTTTAAAACTATATTTCTAAATAATTCATGGGTCAAGGAGAAAATTAAGCTGGAAATTATAATACAGTTTAGAACTGCTCAGTAATTATAGTGCTACATATTAACACCAGTGCGATATAGTCAAAGTGGTTTTCAGAGAAAATTTTGTAGTATTAAATGTATATATTATAGAAAAAAAAAGTTGGGAAATACGCAAATAAGCTTTCAAAACAAGGTAGGGAAAACCATAAAGTAGAAATCAACAAAATGGAAAACAAAACAAACAGTATATAACTGATTAATACAACAAAAAAATAAGTCTTCAGTACGTGTGATCAAGAAAAAGAGGGAAAAAACATTAAGAATGAAGAAGAAAGAAGACAAAGATGACTTCAAAGGTAACAGAGAACTAAAGTTATAAGAAAATTCTACGAATAACTTTATACTAATGCATCTGATTACCAGGTCAATTGGACAACGTTTAGGAAAATATGGTTGGCCTAAGAAGAAAAGGAAACTTTGGTTAGATAAATCAACATAAGCAAAAATGATTTGGAAGTCAAAGATCTACACCGCAAAAGGCAACATGCCCAAACCAATTTATAGGTGAGTATATCGATCAGCTTGGGATAAATGATGTTGCAAATAACAAATAACTCCAAAATCACAGTGGCTCTAAGAAAGCAAAATTTCTTTTTTACTTACATTATACGCCCCCTGCAGTTTGGCCTTGTTTTACTTTGCGTGTTTTCGCTGTCGCAGCAGTTCCTCTGTGGGACACTGTGAGTCTTGTGGCAGAGCCGGGCAGTGCTTCCTTCCCAAGCACGACGTGCTACGCTCTCTCACATCACAAGGCCAAGCCTGACACTGTGGTGGGGGCACGGTAACCCTCCCACAAGCAGGGGCAGCAAATATTTTGGACTTGACGTGGTCTACCACACAGGGTATAGAAGATGGGAAGCTACCCTACCCTGCTCGTATCAAGCCAGCATAACCTTGATACCAAAACCGGACAAGTATGGCACAAAATTGAATTATTGGCCAATTTAACTTAGTGAACAAATATGGAAACTTCCTAAATAAAACTTTAGCAAATTGAATCCAGCAGTGTTTTCATTTTTTAAATGCATCCTTATGAAGTGAGGTTTATTCAAGGAGTGCAAGGATAGTTTAACATTAGAGGCTTTTCCACTCAAGTCACCATTTATTCATTCGACAGTTATTTTTAGAACTCCTACTCTCTTCTAAAAACTGTTACAGGCACTGGGGATACATTGGTGAACAAAGCAAAGTCCCTGCCTTCATGGCGCTTACACTTCAATAAAGGAATATCACGGTCACATAAGCAGATTGTATTATATTAATAGATTAAAGGGGTAAAACTGTATGATTATCACAGTGGAGGCAAAGGAGTATCTAATAAAATTAAGTCCCCATTCCTTTTTTTTTAAAATTGAAGTATAGTTGATGTACAATATTATATAAGTTACAGGTGCAATACAGTAGTTCACAGTTTTTAAAGGTCATACGCCATTTGCAGTTGTTATAAAACATGTTGTACATTATATCCTGTGTTGTACGTTATATCCTGTAGCTTATTTTATACACAGTAGTTTGTACCTCTTAATCCCCTCCCCCTATATTGCACCCCCCTTCCCTCTCCTCACTGGTAACCACTAGTTTGTTTTCTATACCTGTGAGTCTGCTTCTACCCATTTCATTTTTTTAAAGTTATACTTAATAGTTAAACATTAGACCCAGGAATAAGGCAAAGATGTTTCATATCTTAGCAACTATTTAACATTATATTGGAGATTCTGGCCAACACTATAAGGCAAGAAAAAGAAATTTTAAAACTTGTAAAGGAAGAAATGAAGTCATCATTATTTACAAATGACATTCTCATCTAACTAGAAAACCCACAGCATATCAGTCACATGGCCAGGCCTGACTTTTAGAGCTAATGGAGTTCAGGAAGATGAAAAGTAGTAGCTTTCCTAAACAATATACATTGTTTTGATAGGAACATATGTATGTTTGTAAAAGCGTAACAAGAAATTTGGATCAACACCAAATTAATAAGGTGGGTTTCCTCTAGGGAGGGGAGATAGGACTAGAATTTTAGGTAATGATCAGTAAGGGATTTTATTTTTTATGTTTAAAATTTTTAAGTAGAAAATATTTTATAAATTGTGCATTAAAACTGCAAGATGTTTATATTTGAAGTTACATGCCTTTCAGCCTGTGCCATCTCATTAGCTTGTATTTGGAACGCGTGATCTATTTATCCAACCAGTATTATTGAATGCCTACTATGTGCCTGGTACCACTTGTCACAATACTCTTAGGATGCCAGTATAGTTACTACTGTGGCTCTATAGAAAGGTGAGGTGACTTGGTGAGGAGTGGAGTTCTCACAGCATCCCTGTGGCATGAGTACACGGTTGTTACTGCAGCGTTACAGAACGGGGAGGACAGTGTGACTCCGGAACCCACACCGTGAACCACCACAGCTGTGCCAGGTAGAGCCGGGCGGAGGCTCTGGCTCCCAGGACAGGGCTTGCCACAAAGTAGACCTTCAACAGATGTATGTTGAGAAATGAGGAGGAGGGCGTGGCCCCATTTACCTCTTACTCATCTTAACGGCCCGTCCAGTTTGAGGAGGAGAACATGGAGGATGTTGGGTTCCCCCGTGTAGTGGAGCCCTGATCTATTATTCCATAGAAGAGTCAGGCTCGGCAGATCCTCGGGGCAGGCGGGGGGAGAGAGGGCGCACCTTTATTTTTATTTATTTTTTGCACCATGTAATTTGTTTTCAGTCTGAGACTATATCAGACTTTCAAAAATTGCAGCTGTAGGACAAAGAACTTTTCCTGTACCATTTGAAAGTAAGTTGCTGATATGATACCCTTACCATCTTGAATACTTTAGAGTGAATTTCTTACAAATGAATACATTTTCCTGCATAACCAAAATACAGCCATCAAAATTAGGAAATTAACACCGATACATTGCTACCATCTTATCCTCACACCCTGTTCATTTCGCCAATTCATAGTAAATGTCATCTTTATGGTAAAAGGATGCAGTTCAGAATTACATTTGGCTTTTAGTTGTCGTGGTTCTTTTATCTCCTTCAATGGAACAGTTCCTCCTTCTTCGCTTGTTTTTCGCATTCACGCCGCTTTTGAAGATTGCAGACCCCTAGTTTGTCAATGCTACCTCAATTTGGGTCACCTCTGCCTTGAGCGCCACCCACTGGAGACATCCAGACCAGGGGTGGGGCTTTGGGAGCCCCACCACTCAGCACCGCCTCCTGCAGGAGAAGGGGCAGGAGAGCTGCCTGCCTTCTTTGGGGGTGAGGTGGGGGCGAGGTAAGGACCCCTCAGGAGCCAGCCTGGTGACCAGAATTTTGGAGCCCAGTCTGGGACAAATGACTTTCTGAATTTGATTGCTTTATTTGGAAGTCACATAAAAGACACAGGTATTACATTCGTTTAGTTTTGCACCTGACATATTATCTTCATTATTAAAATTATGTGAAATCATAACTGTTCCAGAATCCCAGGCTATGGATGCCACAGCCAGAAAGTACAGTTTATACCTGACCCAAAAGTAAGCCTTTCCTATGTCTCGGTATTACCTCTTTCCCACTGACAGGAGTGGCCTCCCAGTGCCATCCCTGATGAAGGCGGTGCCTGCCCCGTGCGTCCTTGATGATCTCATCCCCTTGATCCTTTTCCTTCTCTCATGGTCAGCCCACGAGCCCCCTGTCCTGTTGGGGAGGGTGCCCGTTGCCTGGCCCCCCACCTGCACGGTCTCAGTGCAGGCCTGGCACCTGCAGCTGTGCCTCGGCTGCAGGCAGGGGTGAGCGCCAGTTTTGAGTCTTCCTTGTGGAGCCCCCGTTCGGGGTCCTTGGGCTTCTGCACTGAGCAGTGGCCTCCAGACAGGGTCAGGCCACAGCTGGAGGGTTCACACTTCACGTGCGGCTCTTGGCCCCAGAATAAAACGAGGTCTTCACAGAGTGTATGTATTTTATTCACTGAGATGAAATACACTGATTTCACTAAGGAATTAGTAAGTGAATAATGTGAATTTTTTTCATTCAAATCAACATACGAAATGAATTTGATTAGGGCTAATCTTTGAAAAGTGTCCCGCGTCCCTTTCTGGTGAGTCCTGGAGGCGCCCTGTGGTCAGATGCCGGCTAGTGGGCAGCCCACGTGTGGTCACAGTTGCTAGCACTGTGCCTTGAATCCCGAGCGCTCATGTGACAAGTGACACGTCCCCTTTGCGTGTCGCGTTACTTCCCACGCTGACCCTTTTTGGCTACCGTTCTGCCCACTCACACGGCCTCGCGAGCTCTCCCAGCATCTCACCCCCATCTGCTTGGCATTTCAGTCTCCAGAAGGACTTGTGTCATTTCAGACACGGAAAGTTTGTTCTGCTCTGCTCTGCCAGAACAGTTATAAATCGACTCTCTGGTGGTGACTCCAGGAAAGACTCAGCATTTAGGTTTCTGGTGTTTGGGCCCACATTTCCTGTGGCCCTGGGAAGTATATGGAAGGATACTGTACACTGAGCGCTGCCCTATAGACCTGGGAGGCGTTTGCCTGCTCTCCAGGGCTGTGGCATCTGGCCAGGAGTTCGTGAACGGTGACACTGGGAGCGTCCCTTGGAGCACGTGGACGCTGTCTCAGCGCCTTCACCAGCTAAGCTCAGGCTGGTCGTAGGGGGGCTTCACACTTCAGAGACTTCCTTTGTAACCTGGGCTGATGGATCAGTAGTTTGCAGACTCTGTGCCGAGGAGGTGCTGTCAGGCTCCAGAGACATTTCATTCTCATCGTCAGAAGGGCTCTGTAAATAGTGGCAGATCTTTCATGAAGGAGGTGCTAGGCTGCCTGCCCGAGGCCGCACCAGGTCAAGCAGAGCGCGGCCGAGGTCTGCCCCACCTGTTCTTTTCTGTATCTTCTTCCTTCCCAGTGGCCCAGTCCACACACAGGGCTTCCATATGCGATTGCTTTGAGAAAAAAAAAAGGCCTGCTGCTTTAAATTTGTAAAACGTGTCAGGGCTGCAGCTGGGGAGTGAAGTGAATACTCTTAGGGAGCCTACTGTGCGGTGTGGGCGGGACGCGGCAGACTTGGACATGCAGCTGAGCCGGGTAGGGCGGGGGTGGGGGGAGGGCCGGGCAGCCCTCCCTGTGCATCCACCTTTCAGTGCAGAACTCGGGCAAGTTCCAGAATTCTAAGTTCAAGCCTAGACTTCAGGGCGTTTGAAGAGAGGAGAATAGAATATATCTTACTTAACAGCACGTTAGCTTCTTTGATATTTTTTCAGTATTTAGATGCGTGGTGTAAAGATCTTAACTTGTACTCTTGCACAAAGCCCTGCAATTGTTAATTTCTCCCCTAATGAGAAAACCAAGACATAAAGATATCCAGGCCCATGCAGTCTATTGCATTATGCCACCCGGAGCCAGAATGACCATCATGGGCCTGAGTCTCCACCTGGGTTTTCCCCCAGAACTGAATTTTACCGTTGAAATGGCCGAATGGCAGATATTCCCAAGGCCTGGTTTGAAGGGTGGACCAGTTCACTTGATGAGCAAGTACAGGCTTTAAAAAGTAAATGACATGGGCTTCCCTGGTGGTGCAGTGGTTGAGAGTCCGCCTGCCGATGCAGGGGACACGGGTTCGTGCCCCGGTCCGGGAGGATCCCACATGCCACGGAGAGGCTGCACCCGTGAGCCATGGCCGCTGAGCCTGCGCGTCCAGAGCCTGTGCTCCGCAACGGGAGAGGCCACAGCAGTGAGAGGCCCGCGTACCGCAAAAAAAAAAAAAAGTAAATGACGTGATGCTAAAACTCATGGAATCCTGCACCTAGGACTGTATATTTCACTGTATGTGGATTTTATCTCAAAAAGAACTGTAAACAAAGATTAAAGTCTAGTTAGTGGTTTTGTTTTTGGCAGTGTATGCGTTATCAGTTCTTTTTTTAAAATAACTTTATTTATCTATCTATTTATTTATGACTGCGTTGGGTCTTTGTTGCTGCGCGTGGCTTTCTCTAGTTGCAGTGAGTGGGGGCTACTCTTCATGGCAGTGCACGGGCTTCTCACCGCGGTGGCTTCTCTTGTTGCGGAGCACGGGCTCTAGGCGCGCAGGCTTCAGTAGTTGTGTCACGTGGGCTCCGTAGTTGTGACTTGCGGGCTCTAGAGCGTAGGCTCAGTAGTTGTGGCGCATGGGCTTAGTTACTCTGCAGCATGTGGGATCTTCCTGGACCAGGGCTGAAACCCGTGTCCCCTGCATTGGCAGGCGGATTCCTAACCACTGTGCAACCAGGGAAGTCCGTGTTATCAGTTCTTAAAGTACCTTCTGTGTATTCTAGGCTTCAGCAGATGAGCAAATACACCAAGAATAGTGGGAGCCCAGTTCTCCGCTGCTGGTGAGGGAGTTACAAATATGGGACAGGAGAATGTATTGGGGTTAGGGTTGGGGTTGGGGTTTAAGGTGTCAGTATGAATTCATGGTTTTAATAGATGGATGTGAGCATGTAGAAATAAGTAGATAAATAGTTGTGCACCTGTGTATTCATAGGCATGTGTGGGTATGCGTATCAGTATTTCTTAGCTCTGTCCACTGGAAGGGCCTGGAAGCAACAAAAACCCCCAGTAGCAATGAGTGCCCCTTGTGTCCAGATCTTGGTGTCCAAACACCACTCCTCAGTGAAAGGAACTGGGTTCCTTGGAGCAAAACTGATTCCTGGTCTGGAGCACGGAAAGTACAAAATGAGTCCCACACATGTTCTTACACCAGAAAATAAGGAGGTGCTCAGTGCATGATGGGGACTTACCAGAAGGCCCCAGGTGCCGGCTTGAAGGGAGGCAGAGCATAAAAACAGAAGTCCATTGAGTGCATACTGATGTAGATAAATGAGTTTATAGTAAGTGGGCGAGGAGGGAAAGCTCTTTCATACAGTAAAATGTGGAGGAATTATGGTGTCAGAAAGTCTTCTGTGGGGACTTCCCTGGTGGCACAATGGTTGAGAAGCCGCCTGCCAATGCAGGAGACATGGGTTCGAGCCCTGGTCTGGGAAGATCCCACATGCTGCAGAGCAACTAAGCCCGTGCACCATAACTACTGAGCCTGCGCTCTAGAGCCCGCGAGCCACAACTACTGAACCCGAGTGCCACAGCTGCTGAAGCCCGCACGCCTAGAGCCCGTGCTCCATAACAAGAGAAGCCACCGCAATGAGAAGCCTGCGCACAACCAAGAGTAGCCCCTGCTCGCCGCAACTAGAGGAAGCCTGTGCGCAACAACGAAGACCCAACACAGACCCAAAAATAAAGAAAATAAATTTATATATATATAAAGAAGAGTCTTCTGCAGATGCTGAAATACTGGACACAAGCTTGACGAGGAACAAGAGCCATCCATCAACTCAGAGGGCA
Organism: Grampus griseus; assembly: GCF_964374135.1. NCBI lineage: Eukaryota > Metazoa > Chordata > Mammalia > Artiodactyla > Delphinidae > Grampus > Grampus griseus. Next base: position 141,977,364 of record NC_138997.1, on the reverse strand, counting down.
GGTTAGCGCCTCCACAGTGGAGAGCCCGGCACCCCAACCAAACAGCACCAATGCTGCAAGGGACTGACGCCCCTTCTCCTGCAGAGAAGTGCAAGGAGGACACGCGCGGGGCACCCATCGCTCCCGGAGTGCTCCTACCAGGTCAGCAGGAGACACCAGGCAGCCCAGACTGAGGGGCAGTCCACAGAAGAGCCGGCCCATGTCTGGGTCTAGAGACCAAAGAGAGGCTGGGGGCTTTTTTAAAAAAATAATTAATTAGTTAGTTTGTTTTTATTTATTTGTTTTATTTAATTAATTAATTTATTTGTTTTTGGCTGCGTTGGGTCTTCGTTGCTGTGCGGGCTTCCTCTAGTTGCGGTGAGCAGGGGCTGCTCTTTGTTGCGGTGAGCGAGCTTCTCACTGCGGTGGCTTCTCTAGTTGCGGAGCACGGGCTCTAGGCACATGGGCTTCAGTAATTGTGGCTCGCGGGCTCAGTAGTTGTGGCGCACGGGCTTAGTTGCTCCGCAGCACGTGGGATCTTCCCGGACCAGGGCTCGAACCCATGTCCCCTGCATTGGCAGGCGGATTCGTAACCACCACACCACTAAGGGAAGCCCCAGGCCGGGAGCTTTTAAAGAGACACAACCACTAAGCGAACCTGAATTGGACCCTGGATGGGGAAATAGCCAGAAAGGACATCGTTGGTGAAACTGGAACTCGGCCTGTGTCACTTTCTCCAGTTTTGATGGCTGTGCTGTGGTCGTGAAAGAAAATGTCCCCGTACTTCAGAAATTCACACTAAAGTATTCAGGGGTGAAGAGGTATGCTGTCTCCACCTTAATCTCAAATAGTTTGGGAAAAGTTACTGGCGTGTGTGTTTAGAGAAGGAGACTGGGAGGAAGGGAGTGAAGGGGAGAGGAGAGAGGATGACACGGCCGGTAGAGCAAGATGTAGACGGCCAGTGAATCTGGGAAAGGGTGTATGGGAGTTCCTTTAACTGTTTTTGTAATTTTCTGCAAGGTTAATTTATGTCAAAATTAAAAGCTGCCCCCAAAGGATGGCACGTGTGGCTCTAAGAAAGGGGCAGCTTTAGGTCCAGTGGAGGTGTTTTCGGACCTCGCTCAAAGTCCTGTCTCCCCAGTTTATCAGCTGTGCTAGTAACTCTGCCTTTCTGAGCACTGCCTGAGTCCCTGGGCAGGTGAGGGGCCCGACGCAGAGGGACTGGGACCCCACGTCCCGGCCTGACTGCCTCTGCGACCCCTGAGCTCTGCTGCCTCATCAGCAGATGGCTGCACTTCAGAAACGTGAGGTCAGAAAGGACATTGATAGGAAAGTGGGACCCACTGGGGCTCTGCTGCATCGTTAAACACTTTTCCTGCATTGTTTTCTTGGAAAATGTTGAGATTGATTTAACACCTTTTTAACAGAACTGTCACCTAGTTGTAGCTGTTTATGCAGCAGTGTCCACCCAAGGATCTATGGCCGCCGGCTCAGCCTGAGAGCCAGATCCAGCCCCCGCCAGTTTTTATAAACAAAGCTTTCATGGGACAGCCACGTGCATGCTTTGCTTTGACCTCAAAGTGCTCCTTGCGGTTTAAAAGTGGTTCAGTTTGGGGTAGTTGCTTATTACTTAGCGAATACTTATTCCTGATACTATGCAATTTTTTAATGAGAAGGTGATCACCTTCTCATTAAAAAGATAAGTTTTCTGTTTATGGGATTAAAATGTTTTAAATAGGGGAATTAAGAGTTTTATTATAAAAAGTATTTTTTTTTTCCTTTGCCGCTGCTAGTTTAACAGAAAACAAGCGCCCAGAGGCCCCCGGGGCTTCAGCCTCAGCTCTTGTGCCTCTGAGAACAGCTCTGGAGCTTCTCTGCCTGCTGAATAATTCACAGTCGTGGCAGCAGCAGGCTAAAGGTCTGCTCTGAATTATGGATGCGTCTCCTGTGATGCTTTGTGTTAGGTATACTGGCGGCTCCTTCTCCGTGAGCTCCAAGGGAGAGACTCGCCTTTGTCAGCCTGTGGCCTGGGATCTCTGGAGAAAGTGCACTAATTTACCTCTTTGGGGAGCGTGAGCTAAGCAACAATGTCTCTGTGTGTGGCCCGAGCCCGGGGCCCCGGGGGCTGTGCTGGCTGACCCTGGTATGGATTCAGAGGGGTGGTTTGCGGTGAATGGTTGGAAGTATTTGGTTAAATGGCATCACAGTGGCTCTTATCGGCTCTGCCCAGGTAAAGTCCCTCTGGTCTGTGCCTTGTCGTGGTTGGCGGGGGCAGGCAGACTGCGCGGTCTCCAGGTATGTGTGCCGAGGGGGCCCGTCCGCTTGGAGGCCGGTGGCAGTTAGCCCTATTACCTGACCTTGAGTTGTGATTTAAATATTTAAAGTGCTGGAGGTTATGGTTTGGATGAGATATTCTGGTGAGATAATGATGGGTGAAAGCCTAGAGTTACAGAATTATCTATAAAATGTTAATAGTAAGGCATTCTTCAAGTTATTTGCAACACGGTAACCTGCATGTTTGTCCAGCCAATGTAAAGGTGGTGGCTTTCCTAGTTTTCAGCAGATCTGAAACAGACTTCAAAAACTTTCTCACCAGGAAAGCATTTCTCTGACTTAAACTGGTGAATTGAAAGGAAAAAAAGAAAACCAACTGCGACAACAGAAACCAGGAAACGCTCTCTAAAGTGAAGCTGTAAGGTGGGATGTGGGGTGTCTTCCATGGACGTGTTTTTCTTTGGCTGGAGGATGAGTGTGTTGTTTTCCAAGCACCTGACACCCCAGAGAGACTCAGGCAGTGGCTTAGACGTAGTGGGGTTTCTTCCATCACCTGTTCTGGCCTTGGAGTTGGGGTAGGAATCCTGGCGTTCGAAGGAATTTTATTTGTGTTCAAGGGCAGTCCTCCCACACATGTGCACTGTCTTCTGTGTCGAGAGCAATTCCAGAGTGAGTTTAAGGTGGCGTGAATTATGAAATTCAGAACTTGACAATGGCTGTCAAGGCCCGGTGACTCTCCGGTGTCATGGACACACGGAAGTGCTAGGATCTTGTCATCCCCGAGGGGCTCTGCACCCACCACATGGCTCTCCACATTCTTCTGCAAGAAGCTGCCACCTAGAGATTCACCAGGAGACCTCACGATGACAAGAGCTGTGTACTGACGTGCTTTACGCAGCCAGGCATTGTCTCGAGTTTTCCCACTCTGAAGAGTGTGCACATCCCCAGAGATCTGGCCGAGGTGGAGGGAAACGGCCGGGGCTGCGGCCTCAGGCAGCGTGGTCTGGCCCTGGAGCTGCTCCTGCAGGGTCACTGCTGTCCCCTCTCGAAGCTCCTGGTGCCTGAGTTGAGGCCCAGGGAGCAGGCATTCAGGTCCCAGAAGCAACAGTGTGGGTGTGTCGGCCAGAAGAAACAAAAGAGCCTGTGGGGAGGCCCGGGGAGCCAGCGCACGATAACTTTCTGACTTCGTGGGTCAGATGAGAGCTGGGGTCCCGGGCCTGCGTCCCCAGCTGAAATGACTCTTCCCAGGAGAGGCTCTGTCTGCAGGCAGAGCCCAGCCCAGCCCTCCACCCCACCCCCCACCCCCCCGCCCCTTCTCAGGCCCAGCGCATCTTTCTGTGCAGGACACCAGTGCCCCTAAGACTCCACGGCAGGAACCGCCCTGCTCCCACCAAGGCATCAGAAAAGGCAGGCCTCAGGGTGTGCCTGCCGCTGGCCGGCTGAGCCGAGCAGCCCACAATGAGCGGCCAGGGGGGGCCTTTCTTTTTTTAATTGTAATGTTTAATGTTTCTTTATCGATTAGACTTTTAAAGTGTCAGTTATTGATCTGTGAGTCTTCAAAAATAATTCATATCGGCTAAATCTTATAAAAATGGATTGGTATACGGGTCATCTTTCCCTTAACACGTGTATTCGGTCAGCGTTCATTTTTCCTTCACTCAATCCCTCCACAAACTTGCAGCGCTGGGCAGGGCAGGGGTGGGCGCCTGGGAAGCCTGCCCACACACCCCCCGCCTCCCTCGTGTCCTGTGTGCACTGGTCTGCATTGCTCTGCCTGTTGCGTGTTGGAATCCACACACCTTTTGTTTGACAAGTAAAAGCTGCAACACCTTGATGGGTTCAGCTGCTGTGTCTGCAGTTTGCCCCCGACCTGTCCTCACCATCCAGCCTCAGCCGACCTCCGCTGGCCGCTCTCCACGTGCAGCCAGAAGGACAAAAAGTCCCTTCTTTTTTATTATTATTAACGGAATGTTGTATTTTTAGCATAGATGTGATGGCTTTTTTTTCAATATTTTTTATTTAAGTATAGTTGATTTACAATGTCATGTTAATTTCTGCTGTACAGCAAAGCAATTCAGTTGTGTATATATATATATATATACATATATATATATATATATATATATACACACACACACACACACACATTCTTTTTTAAAAATATTCTTTCCCGTTATGGCTTATCCTAGAATATTGACTACAGTTCCCTGTGCTGTACAGTAGGACCTTGTTGTTTATCCATTCTCTATATAATAGCTTACATCTGCTCATCCCAAACTCCCACTCCATCCCTCCCCCAACCCCCTCCCCCTTGGCAACCACAAGTCTGTTCTTTATGTCTGTGAGTCTGTTTCTGTTTTGTAGATAAGTTCATCTGTGTCATACTTTAGATTCCACATGTAAGTGATATCATATGATATTTGTCTCTCCATCTGGCTTACTTCACTCAGTATGATCGTCTCTAGGTCCGTTGATGTTACCGCAAATGGCATGGTTTCACTCTTCCTTATGGCTGAGCAGTACTCCAGCGTGTATCTATGTGCCACGTCTTCATCCTTTCCTCTGTCACTGGACATTCAGGCTGCTTCCATGTCCTGGCTATTGTGAATAGTGCTGCTGTGAACATAGGGGTGCGTGCATCTTTTCGAATTATAGTTTTGTCTGGATATATGCCCAGGAGTGGGATTGCTGGATCATATGGTAATTCTATTTTTAGTTTTTTGAGGAACCTCCATACTGTTTTCCACAGTGGCTGTACCAACTTACATTCCCACCAACCGTGTAGGAGGGTTTCCTTTTCTCCACACCCTCTCTAGCATTTATTGTTTGTAGACTTTCCAGTCTGACAGGTGTGAGATGGTACCTAATTGTGGCTTTGAAGTGCATCTTTCTAATAATTAGTGATGTTGAGCATCTTTTCATGTGCCTATTAGCCATCTGTATTTCTTCTTTGGAGAAATGTCTATTTAGGTCTTCTGCCCGTTTTTTGTTTGTTTGTTTGCGGTACGCGGGCCTCTCACTGTTGTGGCCTCTCCCGTTGCGGAGCACAGGCTCCGGACTCGCAGGCTCCGCGGCCATGGCTCACGGGCCCAGCCGCTCCGCGGCATGTGGGATCTTCCCGGACTGGGGCACGAACCCGTGTCCCCTGCATCGGCAGGCAGACTCTCAACCACTGCACCACCTGGGAAGCCCTGCCCGTTTTTTGATTGGGTTGCTTGTTTTTCTGTTGCTGAGTTGTATGAGCTGCTTATATATTTTGGAAATTAAGCCCTTGTCGGTTGCATTGTTTGCAAATATTTTCTCCCATCTTGACATTCCCTTGTTTATCGCTGTCCTCCAGGGTGAAATCCACACAGCTTGGGTGCCCACCTCCCGGCCCCACTGGCCTTGCCTGCCAGCTCTCACAGCCACACGGGCTGTGAGCCGTGTTTCTTCTGCCACAGGGCCTTTGCACGTGCTTGTCCCCTTGTGGAAGGCTTTTCCCGCTTTCCTGAGGTCGGTTAAGTTCTGTTCATCCCTCAACTCTCAGTTCAGCCATTATTGCCTTAAGGGGAAAAAGCTGGAGGAAAATGTTTTGGTGCTCATACTTTACCGAGTGTCTTTAAAATAGACCGTTTCATCTTTTGAGGATGACCCTGTTTATCAGCATGAAACGTAGCAGGGAAGCTTCTCTGCTCGGCCCCTGATGCTGCCCCGGACGCTGGTTCACGGTTCACATTCTCTTTGGCTCCGTGTGGGGGTCCCTGGGGCTGGGGGCATCTTAAGCCTCTACTTAGTGACAGATCATACTCTTCCTCCACTTTCCTTTGGTTTATTGATCTTTTTTTTTTATTGATGCGTAGGTGCTCTTAAATATAAAGAAAATTAGTCCTTCAGCTGTGTAACGTGTTACATGTATTTCCCATAGTTTCTTATTTGTCTTTTGCCTTAGCTTACAGTGTTTTTTACAGAGATTTGATTTGATTTTTTTGAGGTGTAGTTGACATACAACATTATGTTAGTTTCAGGTGTACAACATAGTGTTTCAAAATTTGTATATATTGTGAAATGATTGCCACAGTGAGTCTAGCTGACTTCCCTCACTGGGCACAGATGCAGAATTCTTTCTTGTGATGAGAACTTCCAAGATCTCCTCTCTTAGCTCCTTTCACGCGCGCGATGCAGTGTCGTTGCTTACACTTGCCGTGCCGTGCCGTCTGTCCCCAGGACCTCTTTCTCTTAACGTCTGGACGTTTGTACCTGCTGATCCCTCCACCCACATTGCCCCCCACCCCGCCCACTGCCTCTGGCACCAGCCGTCTGCTCTCACACACAGAGGCTTCCAGTCTGTCTCTGACGGCTCTGGGCGGGAGCCTGCCGGATGCCCTCACTCAGGTATCTCAGAGAACTGTCCCATGCTTTCTTCTAGTATTTCTCTGACTTCACTGTTTACGTTTAAATCTTTGGTCCGTGTGGCATTTTTTCTAGTGCGTATTGCAAGACCGCCAACTTGGTCACTCTCCAGCTGGTCACAGTTGACCCTGTAGCGTGTATTGAGTGATCCGGCTGTGTCCTGTCCCAGTGGCGCGTCTGCTTCTGCAGCGGCATCGTTCAGGATGCGGCGTGCGACGAGTGTAACATTGGGTGGGGCTGGCCCTGCCTCCGTGCTTTTGTGTAGTTTTCCAGCATTTCGTGTTTGGTTTTCCACGTGAACCTTTACACTCAGTTTGTCTGGTTCTAATAGAACGTGTACTGGGAAGTGTGTTGGGAGGAGAGGTTAATTTGGGGGGATGGGAGTCTGTGGTGTTTAGTCCTTTGTTGCCCCTGTTACTGGACACAAATCACACGTGAAGACATGGGGTCTTCCAGGACCCCAGCCCCAAGGAGAGAGAGGAGAGTGTGAGCGTGTGCCTGCCTGTGAGCGTGTCAGGGTGCGTGTGTGAGCGTGTGCCTGCCTGTGAGCATGTGTGAGCATGTGTGAGCGTGTGCCTGCCTGTGAGCGTGTGTGAGCATGTGAGCATGTGTGAGCGTGTGTGAGCGTGTGTGAGCATGTGCCTGCCTGTGAGCGTGTGTGAGCGTGTGCCTGCCTGTGAGCGTGTGTGAGCGTGTGAGCATGTGTGAGTGTGTGTGAGCGTGTGTGAGCGTGTGTGAGCATGTGCCTGCCTGTGAGCATGTGTGAGCGTGTGTGAGCGTGTGCCTGCCTGTGAGCGTGTGTGAGCATGTGTGAGCGTGTGCCTGCCTGTGAGCGTGTGTGAGCATGTGAGCATGTGTGAGCGTGTGTGAGCGTGTGTGAGCGTGTGCCTGCCTGTGAGCGTGTGTGAGCATGTGTGAGCGTGTGCCTGCCTCTGAGTGTGTCAGCGCACGTTGAGGAGCGGGTTTCCGATCACATACACACAAAAGTCGTTCCCACTCGGCCCAGTACCCAGGGTGACCAGAACGATGCGGCCACGGTGTGGGCACTCGCCGCACTGTGTCGGCTGAATGCACCTCCTGTAGAAGACAGATGGTGAGGGCCCCGTGGGCAGGAGGGGGACAGGCCCGCAGGTGAGTGAGGTCTGTGCTGCCCCACAGAGCTGAACGGCGCCGACCTGAAGGACTGCGTGAGCAACCACAGCCTGAGCAGCAATGCCAGCCTCCCCAGCGTGCAGAGCTGCCGGCGCCTGCGTGAGCGGAGGGTTGCCAGCTGGGCCGTGTCCTTCGAACGGCTTCTGCAGGACCCGCTCGGAGTTCGCTACTTTTCCGTGAGTCTGATGGGCAGCGGGCACCTCCTGCAGCCGGCCCCAGGGCAGGGCTGGGCAGGGCAGACGTCTCGTCCTCCTGCTTCTACCCCGGACGCTCAGGCCCAGGGGCTGGAGGGCGCCTCTCTCTGCTGTGAGGGGCATCAGAGCTTCTTGTGAACCGTTGGAAGCAGCTGCCTGCTAGCCAGGCCGGCTACTAGGAAGGCATGCTCAGCTCCTAAGGAAACAGCTGGGAAGGCCCAGGTGGTCCCAGTGAGGGCGGCTTTTAAGTTTGCTCCCAGGTAAATTCTGGAGAGGCGCTTGGCACCCCTGGTTTCTGGGAATAATGAAACAGAGCACAAGAGGAGGGAGGTCCCACCGCCACTACTGACGTACCCTTTTCCGAGGATGGTGTGAAGGTTAATCTGTGGTGTTTTTCGTAGGATTTTCTAAGGAAGGAATTCAGTGAAGAGAACATTTTATTCTGGCAGGCCTGTGAATATTTTCATCATGTTCCCGCACACGACAAAAAAGAGGTACGTTTCTTCCGGCTGGGAAGTGGGAGTGGTTAAAGGGCAGGGTGATTTGAGCGTAGGTTCACACATAGTGCGGTTTGAAAAGTCCGTGTAAAAATATTTTCACACGATTAAAAAAAATTTTTTCAGAATGTTTCTTAATATATATGATATTTAATTTTGCCTAAACATAGCTTGCATAAATGGCCCTAAAACTTTCAGCACATGTGCTGCCACTCCGTGTGTGGAAGGGGATTTAAGAGAAAATCCTGGGCCATCCTAAGGATGCCCATCCGTACGGCCCCCCTTGCAGGCTGCGCGGGGGCAGGTGAGCCCCGCTGGTGTGGGTGCTGACCCGCGGCGTGACCCGCTCTGAGGCAGCCTGTGCCCCTCCCTCAGAGGAGGCCTCTTCTCTGCTTCTCACGCTCCGTGCTGCCCGGACCTCCCTCCCACTTTGGCGAGACCACACCATGCGACAGCACCCGCGCCGCCCGCACCCGGATGCCCCCGTAGCAGCAGCACAGCCTCGGTCTTTGGAACATTCAGATTGCGCTTTGACAAAATTTGGAGAGGAGCTGATTTATTGAAAAGTTTCATACTGGCTGGTACTTCTAGTTATTATCCAAGCAAGAAATATTTATTAGGCCCCAAGAAAATGTGTCTCCATTGCCTGGACCCGTGTCAGAAAACACGTGTGTGGTCTGCATGTCCCACTCACATGCTGTCCCGTCAGCTCTCCTACAGGGCCCGCGAGATCTTCAGTAAGTTCCTGAGCAGCAAAGCCACCACGCCGGTCAACATCGACAGCCAGGCCCAGCTGGCGGACGACATCCTCAGCGCCCCGCACCCCGACATGTTCAAGGAGCAGCAGCTCCAGGTGACTGCCCGGGGCACGGGCAGAGGACTCGGGTCCCGGAGAGCAGCCCCTGCAGGCACCAGACTGCGAGGAGAGAGCCAGTGGGACCCCCACCCCTACCCCGCCCCACTCCAGCCCCTGGGCTCCATCTCAGAGCCAGGGTTCAGCAGGGCGCTGGAGCAGGACATCCCCACCGCGGCGTACCTGACTGTTGACACTCTCCCTTATGCATCTGTGTGTCATCACAGGTTCATGGGCGGTGATATACATAGAGATCGATGGACGTTTGGATTTTTTTCAGTTTTAGGACATCACTGTGATGAAAAGTGTGCATTGGACTTAATGTGTTTTAGAGCACATGTCCACTGGCCTTAGCAGGGGTTACTTCTGTTGCTGAGTCATGTGAATGAGGTTTAAGAAAATGGAGGAAGGTAGTTTCAAGACAGGTCTCACTTCCTTTAGGTTTCCAGTTGCCTTTGGTTTCATTCTTATTTAACAAAGTAAAGATTCTCCAAGATTACACCTTGGCTGTCCTGAGGCCGCTCAGACGCTGGCTTTATGTGGGTTGTTGGAACTGGCTGGTCATAAGCACGGCCACCGAGGGCTGGCGTGTTATAAGTGTGATCAGACATAACGGAGCCTGGGCAACGACTCCAGGGGCGATGAGGGACTTTGGGAACAGGCCCTGCTGCGCGTGCGGCCTGGCGCCGCCCCGCACCTTCAGGGCCAAGTGTCCGGTTCCGTGTGTCACTGGACAGCGCTGTTTCCTCGGCAGATCTTCAACCTGATGAAGTTCGACAGCTACACTCGCTTTCTGAAATCGCCGCTGTACCAAGAGTGCATCCTGGCGGAGGTGGAGGGCCGCCCGCTGCCCGACGCGCAGCAGGTCCCCAGCAGCCCCACCTCCAAACACAGCGTCAGCTCCGACCACTCAAACACGTCCACGCCAAAGAAGGTGCCCGTCCCGGCCGCGCTGGCCCCCCCCCCAGATGAAAGCTGTTCTGCAGAGATGACAGCAGACGCCCCTGTTGGCTTATCCCCTCACCCGCAGGGAATGCAAGGCCCTCTTAGCACTCGCACCTCCCGTGCGTCTTGTCCGAGGCTCTGGCCTTGAGGGACCTGGGCCCTCCCGCGGAGCACGTGTCTTGGTGGCCTGCTCCAGCTCCCTTCCCATGCATTTCATGTGATGTTAAATTAACTTCACGCTGTTTTAACGACGTTTTCCATTTGACGGCAGTTGAATGGAAAATCGAAATCAGGACGGTCCCTGAATGAAGAGTTGGGAGATGAGGACAGCGAGAAGAAACGAAAAGGAGCGTTCTTCTCTTGGTCAAGGACCAGGAGCGCCGGGCGGTCCCAGAAGAAGAAGGACCAAGGCGACCGTCCAAGCGGTTCGTGGTTTGTCGTGTGAGGTGGGGGGGGCGGGGGCGAGGCCCTCTCGGGGACAAATGAGGACGTGTGGGCTGTGCTTGTGACGTGGCCCTTTGGGGCGGCCTGGCTGGGGAAGTGGGGCCTCTAGGGCCCTCTGAGAGGGGGCATGGTGCATTCTAACCCCCCAGGCTAGGGTGCCCGACGGGTACCACCCTCTTCTTGCTTGAGCAGTAATGGGTGCTCTTGGTAGAAAATTTGGAAAATACAACCAAGTGAAAAGCAGAAAATACAGGTGTCCTGCCCTCTGTCCACCCAGACTGCCTCTTGCTTTTCTGCCATGTGCAGAGAGGTACACGAGCTTTTGTAATTTTTTCAAGAAAACGTGACACCATAGTTTGGGTGCCAAGCATTTTCAAAATTGTAATTTTATTATTGTAAATTTTAAAGGTTGCCATCCTAGATCTTCTCTCCCTTGGTTTCTTTCTTGGATGTGGCTGAGAAGACAGTGTGAGAGGGACAGGGACGAGGGCTGGGACGCGCCGGGAGGGAGGTGGGTGGGCGGGTAGCAGCCTGGGCGTGGTGGTGGTGGGGACAGGGCAGAGAAGGGCGGGGCGCACACTGGGCGTGGGAAGCACACGCGGGAGGGTTGGCGGCCTTTTCTTCTCCACAGGCTGTCAGGAAAGGGATTATTTTCTGGGAACTAACCTGCAGGCTCCAGACCCGGGCCCCGAGTTTAGGTGGGGCAGCCTACCGAGGGAGCTTGGAGCACCTGCGGGGCTGGTGCCTGTGCTGTGCCAGGCACTTCAGAGGGCTCATCTCCTGCTCAGAGCCGGCCGCAGGCAGGTCTTACGCCCACTTTGCAGAGGGCAGTGTAGGGAGGCTGTGGGCCTCTGCCAGTGCCCTGAGGCTCCAGGGCCCTGCCTGGGGCGGCCGGTACAGCTCTTCTTCCACAAGGAAGGGCAGCCGGAGCTGGGGGTGGGAGCGGTGTCGTCAGTGTGGCCAGGGACCCCCGAGGACCAGAGATGGGGGAGTGCCTGCCTCTCTAGGTCTGTGTCTCCGAGCGGGACCCCAGGAGACCGGGGTCCCCATACCCGGCACGTCTTTAGAGAGCCACCCGGAAAGGCCCTAAGTCCTGACTCCAGGACGCTCCCCAGGCGTCCTGACTCTCTCGCCTGCCAGTCCATTGCTTTTGGCAGGTGGGTCAGTGGGGCCTGGGGGCCTCCGTGTAATCAGGCCCCTGCTCCACCCCCAGGCCCCGGCACAGCGGCATGGTCGGGGCCCTAGGCCCCGTGTTTTTAAAGGTCCTTTCTATGTCAGAGTTCTCGCGAGTTTTAGATTACAGTTAGCTTAGTCAGTGACATCGGATGGCGCGATTGTCAGCTCATTCAGGACTTTACAGGAAGATGGGACGTGAGCCGTCGGTAAAAGATGCCGTAACCGGCTGGCATGTGAAGCCACGTGTTGAGATGACAATTCCAGATTAAATGAAGAGCAGGGAGGCCCTGCACTTGCTTCCGTTTTGACCTGCGATGAGGCAGCAGGAGCCGGGGGGCTGCGCGGCCGCCAGCAGAGCAGAGCGCGGGCCTGGGCGGTGGCTCCCGGCTCCGGCTGTGTGCCAGGGGCGAGGCTGTGCCGCCGAAGGGCCTCCGAGCCTGGCTCCTGTCCTTCGAGCGTGTCTGTTCAGCCTAAAGGAGGTGTGGAGCTGTGGGGGACGTGACCACACTCGGGGGGTTTCTGCGCTTCTGCATTAAGCGAGCAAGCGTGAAGCTGGTGCCGTTGGGGGTTCTGAGTCCCTGTGTCCCTGCAGACCCCGCGCACGCCAACGGAGGCCTGGGCCGCCGGGAGTCGCAGGGCTCCATGACCTCGGCCGGGAGCCTGGACCTGGTGAGTCCCCGCAAAGCCGTGTCCCTCGTAAGGGAGCTGTTGCATGGATGGGGAGGGCGCCCCTTGAGCTCTAAGAATATCTCTGGGTTCATTTCTGAGACCTTTAGTTCCCGTTCAGGCACGTTTCTCTGGACGCCCACGGGAGCAGGCAGGTACTCCTCTTCGTCTCAGCACCTGCACGTCCCGTGAGCTCAGACACCCCTGTGTCTGCCTGTGCGCTGGGGGCCCGGGTCCTGCCTGGCCCTGAGCTCTCTCCTCATGCCCTGCTGAGTTGCTTGTCTGGCCCAGTTTCCAGTTAGATGGAGGAGGCATTGGGCTGACCTGCTAGCTGGTTAGCTGGCGTCTGGTGGCAATTTTGGAAAACCCTATTGTTGCCGGCCTCCTAGTCACTTGAGCTGGTCAGGCAGTAGTGAGTGTAGATGTCATTTCTTCTTCAGTTATAACAATACCAGTTAGAGCCGTGAGGGTGGCCCACGCACCGGTCAGCCATTGCTGCCTGACAGAGCATCCCAAAACCCAGCGGCTTAAGACAAAGGACGTTTACTGTTGCCCGTGCCTCTGTGGGAAGGGCACATTTGGGGCCATTTTGCAGTCAGTCTACCACCTGCAGACTAGTTTTCTGAAGTAATATTTGGGAGAAAGAGATCTTCAGACCCTTGGAGGACAGAGTGGTAAGGAAGTGACAACCAGGGCAAGTCGGGCATTAGAAGGAGGCATGCGGGGAGCCGTCTGTAGCCAGGAAGCGGTGCTGTAACTCAGGGACCCAGAGGTCTGGCACGGGGCGCGCGGCCGCGGGCTGGCCCCGGTCCGGCTCCTGCCCCGAGCACGTGGGAGCCCTGCTCCGCGCAGTGGGGAGGGGCCGCCTCCCGCTCCTGCCCAGTCCACCCGCAGCACAGGCATCACGTCGCAGGTGCTGCCGCGCTGGAAGGCTCGCTTCCCCATCCTGCAGGCGTGCCCCCCGCCGCAGGGCCTGGCAGTGGGACAGGTGGGCTGGGCCACATCCCCTGCGCCGGGCAGAGGTGGTGGGCGTTCTCTGGGCAGAGGGCACCCCAGGCTGCAGGCTGCCTGCAGGGCGCACCCCCTGGCAGCCCTGCGGAGGAAGGAGCTGAGACTCCCCCGTGCCCCTCACACCCGGCCTCCCCATGCCGCCAGCTCCTCGTGACCTGGGGGCCAGGGTCTGAGGGGCCTCACACCCTCAGGTGTGTGCCGCTGCCTCTGAGCCTTGGCCTGGCCGTCCCGGCCCCTCTCCCAGCCTCTTCCCTCCGGCCCACCTGCTGTCTGTCTGTCCATTCCTCTCGGAAAGGCCTTGGGCCTGTGAGGTCGGGCAGAAAGAGCCAGAAAGGTGACCAGAAGCAGCAGAGGCTGCCTGCCTTGTCCGTCCCCGGCTCCTAGGCTGAGAGATGGGCGAGGCAGCTCCTGGTCCCCAGATGGCCTCAGTGGGCTCTGCAGGGTGACTCCACATGCTTCCGGGTCAGGGAGGCCAAGACCGGACCCCCGAAAACAAAAGTGGGAAGGCCCACCCTATTGTAGTAGGAAAGCTGGTTAGCATGGCCCTTGTAAAAGTTTAGACTCAGAGCTTGGAGGCTGGGACTGCAAGGACGGTGCCTGTAGCTGAGAGGGGGTGGCGCTGTCTGTCAACTAGCAGCCCCACAGCGTAGCGGCCGTGTGCGCACAGCGCACTGTGCCTTTATCGGAACGTGTCTGCATTGTGGAGCCGGGTGTGCACAGGGAGCCGCACTGCTGGGCCCCCCACGCTTGTGCAAGCTGCCATGGCCCTTCCCCGGGGCCTCCCCGCACTTTCCCTGACCCTGCGCCCGCCCCTATGTCTCCCTGCCCCCCAGCCAGAGGCCTGCAGGACCCTGGCGCCCGAGAAGGACAAGGCCGCCAAGCACTGCAGCATCCAGCTCCCCGACGGGACGGCCTGCGTGGTGCTCGTCAGGGCGGGGCTGTCCATCAAGGAAGTGCTGGCCGGGCTCTGCGAGCGACACGGCATCAACGGGGCTGCCGTGGACCTCTTCCTGGTGGGCGGGGACAAGGTACAGGGCTGCGGAGACCGTGGGCGTTTCCTCTGGGGGCGCCTGCCCTGTGGGAGACCCTGCCGATGGGGGAGCCGGCTAACCTGTGTGTATTTACCTGAGCGTGCGGGTTCCCTGCCGCCTTGGCCTGTGTTGGGCCTCACGGCCGACTCTGCTCTGTGCTCCATGCATGTGGCGGAGGTGGGTCCCGAGAGCGCCGTCTCGCTGCGCAGAACCCTTTGCGGGCTCCCAGCAGCTGGTCAGAGAGCTGAGGCCTTCTCTCCGGCTATGGTGGGCCGCGTTTGAAGCTGCACTTTGCTCCGTGCAGCTGTGCGCCCCGGCTCCCACTGACGCCCGTCTCTCTTCCTTTCATGTGTTCGTAGCCTCTGGTGCTGCACCAGGACAGTAGCATCTTGGAGTCTAGGGACCTGCGCCTAGAAAAACGCACTTTATTTCGGTAAGAGAAATGCAGTTGCCATTTTCATGAGGCTTCCAGAGCCACAGGCTGTTTCTGACCACTTGCCCCGCTGGCCTCCGCTCTACTGTGAGCTCAGAGGGGCAGCCGCACGTGGCCCCAGGCACCCCGGGGGCCAGAGGGTCACGCTCCCCGCCTGCCGGCGACCACGGCAGGGCTGCACCCGGGGCAGGGTCGACCCGTGGGGAGGGACCGCTCCTTGTCGGGTGTGACAGTCCTGGCTCAGCCCCACGAGACCCTAAAGAAGCCCCCTGTGGGCTCTCTTCTCGTGCAGAACCTGGGGCTGCCTTGGTGATGCCCGTGGGTGCCATGCTGCTCTGCTTTTGAGACGGAACGTCCACATGACAGTTGCCACGTGTTTGTGGCAAACGTGCTCCTGTTTCTCCCCCTCCAACCAGGCTGGATCTGGTGCCGATTAACCGGTCTGTGGGACTCAAGGCCAAGCCCAGCAAGCCAGTCGCGGAGGTGCTGCGGCCCGTGGCGGCCAAGTACGGCCTGCGCCTGAGCGAGCTGGTGGCCCGGCTGGTGAGTGAGCGACATGGGGCCCCCGGGCCCCCGAGCCGCCCGCAAGCTCAGCAATGCCTGCTGGGGCCCAGCCTGCCCCCGTTGTCCGCGAAGCGAGCTGTGGCTGGCGTAACGGGAGGACGCCGTGGGGCCGACCCAGCGCCTGTGTGCGGCTTCTCCACCCAGCAGGCCCTGGGGAGGACGTTGCCGCCGCCCTCCTGTTTCCCACCCTGTGGGGGAAATGCTTACTGCTTCCTCGTACCTTGGTCGTGCCCTCTGGGATTTGGGTTGGTATTTGAGACTTGGGGGTTTGGGCCCAGGGAAACCAAGAAGAGAAACAAATGAAAACCTTGCAGCCTCCCGCCGTTTGCAAATCTGATCGGATGACGGCACGCGGTGGCGTGCGTGACCCGATCTGCAACAGCCTGTCGGGCATCCGCTGCGACACTGTGCAGCTTCCCATAGGCCGTGGGTCTGACAGCTCTCTCTGGTGTTTTGGAGCCGGGCCGTCGGGTTCCTCCGTGCATGGGTGAAGCAGGGATGAGAGCAGAGTTCCCGTTCCTACAGCCGGAGGGTGGTCCCGCACCTCCACACGTTTGCTTTGAAGTGCGGTGACTTATGACCCGTTGGCCTGTGTTCTCCTTTCTTTAGAAATTATACTTTATCAGGGCTACGATTTCAAGTATTTTTAGGATTTTTATTTTCTCTGAAATGGGCTCCAGAATTGTTCAAGACTTTGACGTGAACAAGAGGACCAGTTAAATTGTTTCAGACTTCCCGAGGGTAACCCGAAGCCCTCCGCCCAGCTCGCTGGGGGATGGGGGTGCCGTCCTAAAGTCTAGAATATGCCGAATGGAGAGGGACGTGGCCTGGGTTCCATGTGGCCTCCCTGCTCGTACTCCGTTGAGAGCCTAAGCGATCCTTAGTCCCCGTGCCTGTTTCCCCATCTGTAAAGTGGGGTGAGTCATGGAAGCGTGCTCGTGGGGTCGCTGGGGGGCTTCAGTCCCAAAGGGCTGGCCAGTGGTCGGGGCTTCTTCCCCACTGGGCTGCTGAGGCCTGACCGGGAAGCGTGGTCCAGCTGCCTCAGGGCTCGGGACCGCGAGAGTCATGGAGGGCGGCACGGGGCGTCCTGTGGATGGGCTGTGAGCATGTGGCTTTCCTTGGACCCTCCTGCTGACCCTCCTTAGTGAACTGTGGGCCGCGAAGTCGTGAGCCAGGCAGGACCCTGCTAGCCTTGGTCCGTTCCCCACTCGGCCGGAGCTCTGTCTGGGCGTGTGGTCGCTTAGCAATTTAAGAGCCAGGCTACAAGTTCAGATTCTTTCTTCGACAGAGGATGTGGGTCTTGAACAGCAAGATAGTCTCCCCAGGAGAGAAGGGCAGGATCCCGGGCCTCAGATGCGCCTGCTTCCTGCCCACAGGGAGGCATCTCCCCCCTACTCCCACGCCTCCTAGTGCACTGAGGACCAGTGAGGTGGGCTTGAGGTCCTCTCCTCCAGGCTGGAGGTAATGCTGAGACTTAGGCCAGCTTGCTTAACGCCTAAAAGCACCCAACTTGTGGACGCAGGTGGTACCGGCTCCCACCAAGCGCTCCTCCAGCCCCGGGGCCTCGCCTCGGCCCAGTGCTGCCAGCAGCCATCACTTGGGTGATGGCCCTGTCCCGCGGGCTCCTCGCGGCACCTGTGTACCGGGCAGGCCTGCTGGCGCTTGGGATCCCGGTTGTTGCACGTCAGGCGTCTGCGGCTGGCCCTGCCGAGGCGACAGGACCTGGGGTCACCTGGCGCATGGCTCCATCAAGCCTGGGATGGTCCTGCTGGCCGATGCGCCACACGCAGTTGTTCCGGAAAGCTCCAGCCAGGGTGAGCCGCTCATTGCACCGTCTCTGCCTCTAGAGTGGAGAGAAGGAGCCCCTGGACCTCGGAGCCCCCATCTCGAGTCTGGACGGACAGCGGGTCATCTTGGAGGAGAAGGACCCCTCCCGAGGGAAAGGTGAGCAGGGTGACGCTTCCCTGGTCCTTCCGACCTCCTGGGTCCCTGGGCTCGGCCCCCCGAAAGCTCCCGGCCCTGCTGCCCTGTGGTCTCAGAGTGACACTGCAGATGGCCTCACTTGGGTTTAGGGTCTCATGGGGCCCGGCGACCCCCTGCCATGGCCGAGTCCAGCCGTGGCTGGGCGTCTGTCTGCGGGCAGGAGGCCCTGGGACCGGGAGCACGAGGGCCTCTGGCTAGGACCCCTGCACGTCTTCTCTGCCTTAAGAAGGGGCGCAGGCCCTGCGAACGCCCTGCGTCGCTCCGAGGGTCCAGCATGCCCTGGAAAGTGCTCTCTTCCTGGGGGGCCTCCCCATCCCTCTGCACAGGGACCCGGGACCCTGGGGCGTCACTGCCCCATGTCGGCCCAGCAGCGGCTGAGGTCGGGGGCTGGGGCCCCCTGTGCCTAGTGCACAAGGAATCGGTGGTTTCCAGGGCCCTTTCCCCTACGCTGCCTCAGCCCCGCAGCCCTGCCCTGGGGACGGGGACCTGCACTCCCAGGTGGGGGCAGCGGGGGCGTGCCTCCTGGAGAGAGCCTTCTGGAGCCTACTGAACAGGGCAGGGAGCTGGCCATGTCAGGAGCCGCCGTCCCCTTCCCCGGGCTGGCTCAGCTCTGAAAGGGGCTACCCATCACTCGTCTCCATCCCCAAGGGTGACCGGGGCTGCGGTCGCCCCTCTGCCCTCGGGCTCCCGTGCCTGCTTCCTGTCCCCCTGTGGGCCACCTGGGTTCTAGAGGACACTGTGTGCGCTTCTCCCGCACGGTAACCGGCCTCAGGGGCCGAGCGGCCTGAGTGGGGCACGGGTGCTCAGCACCTCCCTCCAGGGTCTGATAAGGTCGGACCTCCCGGCCCGCTTGTGCGCAGGTGAGTCTGAAGGCATAGCTGCGGGCAGGTGCGTGCAGTGTGTTTGGGACACTGCTCACAGGCAGGAGGGCTGGGACTCCGCCAGCCCATCCTGGGCCAGGGAAGTGGTCTGTGGACCACGAGGGCCAGCGGGGGCCAGCCTGCAGCCCTGACTTGGGGCAATGGCCGTATTTGAAGATACATAATAAATGTGAGACTCTCGTACTTTCTAAAGACATTCGTGCCAAATAGTACCCGAAAGGCACTTTCACTCACCACGGGACCACAGAGTCCCAGTGGGCACAGTCAGCCATGAGCCTTCTCCCTGTCGCCGTCGTGTACAGCTCGCCCAGACGCGGCGGGCGGAGGAGGCTGGTCCTCTGTTCCTTGACCCCGCATGGGTGCTCAGGCCTGAGCACGCATGTAGACAAGGGGCCCCTGATACCTTTGGCTTCTGTACAGCTTTGAGCTGGTGATTGTGTTAGATGTGGAGACGGGTCTGCATTCACTGCAGTTTTATAAAGCTTGTCTTGCTATGTTCAGCCCCCACAGATAAGCAGAAAAGCGGGCCCGCCAAACAGAGCGCAGCCGTAAACGCCAGCTCCAGAAACCACTCGGCGATGGTAATTCCCCTCCTCACCCCGCCTCGCTCCTTGCCTGCAAAGCTCAGGGGCGCGGCCCCAGCGGCTCTCTGCCCTGGTTGGGCCTGTATCCTGGGTGGGGGGGTCTTCTCAGGGTCCCTTTGCGGTGCCTGCTCCCACTAGCCTGGGAATCGCTGGCTGGGTGGGTGTGCCTTACGTGCTGTTCTTTTTGCAATCCTTATCATTGCGATTGATGTTTCTGCCACGCATGTGAAGTCCAAATCAATGCCATCTATGTTTCAAAGACCCTTTTATATAACTGATGAACTGTGTTGTCATGTGTCTGAAATGTGAGTGGAACTTTGACTTTCCTTCTGACGCAGGGAGAGGAAAGAACACTAGGCAAGTCTAATTCTATTAAAATTAAAGGAGAAAATGGAAAGAATGCTAGGGATCCCCGGCTTTCAAAGAGAGAAGAATCTATTGCAAAGATTGGGAAAAAAAAATATCAGAAAATTAATTTGGACGAAGCAGAGGGTATGTGTACTTTTTAAAACTTCCACGTTTTTCGTGAATGCAGTGTCAGTTTTGCAGTCCAGTCACTAGAAGCTTCTCTGAGTTACTGACATTGGGGTGGCCGTGACCTGTCACACTGAGCACTCGCCCCTGTGTCTGCCTGCAGCTGTTGGTGTAACTCTACTAAAGCCCCAGTTTTCAGACCGAGAGCCGGGCCCTAGGAGTCAGGGAGCCCCCGCGTGGGCTGCAGCAGGAGGCCTCTGTCCCCCCTCACAGCCGGGTCCCGGCTCAGAGAGGGGCTCGGGACCAGGGTCCACGTCCCTGAGGGTCCTCGCCAGGAGGAGGCTGGTGGGAGGGCCCGGGCCTCGCTGGCCTCTGCTGTCGGGGCCCTGAGGAAAGGCTGTGCGTTCGGCCATGGGGGCCGGACGCCCGAGCCGCCCCCGGGCCTGCGGGACAGAAGAAGGATGGCATGAGAGACAGAGAGGAGGCGTGGGGGACTTCCTTTTCTTCCGAAAGCTCGTGACAGAGGGAAGCTCTAGGAGCTGTTCTGCGCCCTGAGCTGTAACCCAGGGAGCACTTCCTGGGCAGGTCAGCTGGGCTAGTCACTGCTCCCTGTGGCGTCCGGCCACGGACCAGGGTAAAGCACACGCCTGCCCTGAAGTTCTCGCGTTTCTGAGATCCGTTAAGATTTGAGTTTTTAAGCTCCTTTGCTGGTCAGAAGCTCAGGGTGTAACTTAAGCCTCGAGAAGGCTCAGTGTAGACACCATCTATTTTGGATGGTGAACTCGAGTTACAACTGAGAATCCACCCAGGTAAGAAAAAGAAGAGCTCTGGGGAGCCAGCGAAGAAGCTGGACGTCCCCGGCAGGGCGGAGGTGCCGGGAGGGGGCGGCCTGGGGGGCCGTGGAGCTCCCGGGGCGGGGTGCGCGGCGGGGAGAGGGGTCGAGGGCCGGGCGCTGATCACAGGCCCCATCAGGACCGCCCTCTGCCCCGGCGTGGTGCCCCCGAGAGGCCCCTCACACACGGGTCTAGGCTGGTTCACCAGCTGCGGGCACCAGGGGCTCCTGGCTGTGTCAGGCCGTGGCGCCTGGTCAGCGGCCTCCCTCCTGCTCGGAAGGTCGTAGGCTTCAAACGCGGGCGGAGCGCAGACATGGGCCGCGGGCCGTGGCGGCCCGGAGCCAGTCCAGGGAGGAGCGCAGCTGTTCGCCTGCGGCCTGCGGCCTCCCTGTGGCTGTGCGGGCGGGAACAGGAGGAAGGGGGAGGGCCTGGGGCGGCGGGACAGGGCTTTCCAGATGCGCTTTTGCTGTGCCTGCCGGAGGGTAAACACGATAACACTTGGTCAACGTGGGTTTTCTTCCAACAGAGTTTTTTGAGCTCATTTCCAAAGCTCAGAGCAACAGAGCAGACGACCAGCGCGGGCTGCTGAGGAAGGAGGACCTGGTGCTGCCCGAGTTCCTGCGTCTGCCACCTGGACCCCCGGGGCTCGCCCTCTCCCCCTCGGCCGCCCCCAAGGCCTTCTGCACGAGACCCGCGACAGGCCACAGCGAGGAGGGCGCTCCCCGGCCCCGCGAGAGCCCGGCCACCAGCCCTGGCTCTGCCGACAGCCCGCCTCTCTGCTCCCCTGGGACCCCCGGGACCCCCAGTCCCCCGGCGCAGGCGGCGGAGGCCGGGGGCGTCCAGACCGTGGAGGGCGAGCACGTGGCCGACCTGACGCTCACGGGGGAGGGGCACCTCAGCAGCCCTAACAGCACGTTCCTGCCGCCGCCCCCCACCCCGCCGGGCTCGGCCGCACCTCCGAGACCAGGTACCAACGGGCGCGACGCCCCTGCTCCTCTCTGACCCCCCTCCTCCCTGCCCGCCCGCCCGGGGTCGCCTGCCGGTGCTGTCCACCCACTTAGAAAGCGTCAGCGGTGCAAAGTTACCCCCTCCGCCCCTTAATCCCTCTAAGGAGGTTTCAGCGTGCCAGCCCCCTCAGGTACTGTGTTGGTCGTGGCGGCCTCTGCCTTCTCTAAAAGGACCCTGCGGCCTCTGAGGTCAGGGTGTGGCCGGGATGGGCGGCGGGGCCTCGGAGGGGGTGTCGCCCCGTGGCGTGACGCTCGTGAGCGGTGCCCGCACTGGGCCCGGCGGTGCCCTCCCGCCGTCTTTCCCTGGGTCCCCGGCAGTAATGCCACCAAGCAAGGCCCTGGGAATTTCTGCAAAATGTATGTGTTTTATTACAATCTGGATAGCTAGCAGTTTTAGTATTTTAATCTCAAGGCTGAAAACAACAGTGTTTGTCTTGAGCAAGTGGGTGAAGCCCGTGTGATTTAGAGCAGGACGGCTGCGCTGACCCTGCAGGGAGGGTGTTCACCCTCCGCCCATCGGTCAGACAGCAGGTGGAGGCCTGCGTGCTGGGCGCTGGGATCCGCGTGGGGTTCCCTGACCCTGGGTGGTCACAGGCGGCCCTCCAAACGGAGGCATGAGCGTGTCAAGGTGAGCAGGGCTGGTGGAGCTGCTCCTTAGCCGCGTGAGTGTTAATAGCAGGTGAAGCGAGGCCCCCGGCCTCCTGGGAAAGCGGCTCTCGCCCCGCACTCGGGCCACGGCCTGTGTGCCCGGCCCCGAGGTGTAGGGAGGAGCCTTGTCCGCGCAGGCATGTGCCCGTGGAGCCCCTGGGTGCCGCCGTCCTCTCTGGCGGGCTCCGTGGTGGGCAGACACTAGCTGTGGCTGCTGTTGGGGGTGGCGGGAGGCCCCCTCTGGTCTGAGTCCTGCCCCAGGACTGGGTCCTGTCGGACCTGCAGCCGCATCTCCGTGGGGACCCAGGGCGGCTCTGTACCCGTGGGGTACTGGCTCTGCGGGCCGGGCTCCCGGCGCCCTCCCCACGGAGACAGCCCGCGGACGTGAAGCCGGGAGAAGCCGCGGCCTTCCTTGCATGTCTCCTGCACCTCGATCCGACTTGCCCTCTGCTCTCCCCGTAGACACCTGTGTGTAGTCTCGCCTGTGTTTTGAGTCTGTGCTCTTCCGGGAGAAATAAACTCTGCCTCTCCTCACTGGACTGGTTGAAAGCGCTTTCCTTTCTCACTTGAACATCTGTTTCCTCTTTAGAAAACTACAGGTGTATTTTAACCCGGGAAAACATTGCACATTTTAATGGAATTCATTGGGTTTACTTTAATGTACTGGCTTTCGAAAGCAGACCTTCGCTCACCAGACGTTCTTGAGCGCCTCATGCACACCCGCAGACACAGCTGTGTAAGGGCGGCAGTAACGAGCTTCGCCGGGAGGCTGGGTGTGACAGCGGGGACACCGCGAGGGGCTGGCACGGAGCGCTTGGGGCCATGGCTCTCCCCTCCCTGAGAGTTCCGGGGTTGGGGGCCGGGTGGGGTGCCAGGTGGTGGTGGGTGAGCCGGCCGGGCCGGATCCCTCCGACTCGCTCCCCGTAAACCCGGAGCCCGGATCGCTGGCTGCCTGCTGTCCAGCCGTTTTCTCCGAGCTCCCGCCGGGCTTCTCCAGCTCCACGTTCCGGGCTTGGGGCGTTGGGCCCACGTGCCTTACCCAGTGCGGGGCTCGGCCTTCCCACCTGTGGCCCGGCAGCGTGACCGGTGAGTTCTTGCATTTCCGGGGTGTGTCGCCGTTGATGCCCCCCGCCCTGTGCACTGGTCGTCCCTGACGAGTAGGAGCCCAGGTGGAGACCCTGGATGCTTGGCTCCGTGGGTGTCCTGAGCAGGGAGGACGGCAGGGGGGCCGTGAGGGTCTGTGATCAGCCGCGTCCTCCTGGAGCTGGGAAGGGCCTCCGCTCCTCCTGTGCGGTGCCCATTCGCCCTGCGAGGCCCTCGGTGGGACGGCCTCCACCTTGGGCTCGCCGGACGGATCCTCTGCTCGTCCTGTGAACCTTGCGTCCACCTTTGTGACGCAGAACCGGACCCGAGGTTCCCCCGCCAGTGTAGGGCGCCGCAGACACCCTTGGGCCAGCGCGCGTCTGGACCCGGCGCTGAGCTGTATCCTCGGGGCCCAGAGGGCAGGTCTCATCCACACCTCCTGCTGATTCTAGCTGCCGTGAGCTGTTTCCTAGGTGGTGGCCACCGTGGCCCCTCCGTTCAGGGTGAGAGACACAGCGTGCTGATGCTGCTGGACTCTGGGGCGGGGAGCCGGGGCCACGTCTGGGCCGTGCAGCCCGGAGCAGGTCGGGGGCTGCCCGCAACGCGTCCCCATGTGCGGAGAGTCCCCTCAGAGCCGTGCTGCGCCTGCACCCTGGCCCTTGGTCCCCAGCACCCTTGTACGGGGAGGCCTGTGAGTGCCCGACGTGGCCAAGGGATGGAGGTCTTTGAACGGCCGTGTGGCCCAGGCACGGAGCCTCCGCTGCGGGACGCAGCCTTCCAGTGTAGCCTGCCGTGGATTTGGTCCTAATCCGGGCCACCTTCCCCACTGTTACCTGTTTGGTTTCCAGCAAAACTCTGGGCATTGGTGGGCGTTGGTGGGCACTTCCCGTCCCGGGGAGGACCAGCTGGGTGGCGGTGTGAGTCCTCTGTCCCAGCAGCGCGAGCGTCAGGTTCCGAGGTCGGCGTCCACGGCCCTGCAGGGGGCGGAGCCAGCCTCAGGGCTCGCTCACCCAGCAGGCGAAGACCCCGCGTCCACATAGGCAGACGTGGAGAGGGCGTGGGAGTCGCCCCCAAAGGGCATCTTCTTCCCAGGGAGAGAGAGGAGCTGTCTTCAGGGCTGACCGGCGGGCGGGTGGGTGGGCGGGCGGCCCCGGCCCAGCAATCCCCCTCCCCTGGCCCCCAGGTGTCCTTGGGCTGGGCGGGTCCTCACCTTGGCCCCCGGCTGAGCACTCAGATGGACACGGGAACCCCAGGTGCAGGGCTTGACCTTGTGGGACCTGCTGTCCCAGGAGGTGTCTGGTGCCCTTCCCGGGCCCTCCCTCGCCGGCCCTCGCTCTGTCCAGTGGGTGACCGCAGCCCCTCAGCCAGGCACTGGGCAGGCTTTCCCTCCCTCCCACTGCCGCCTGGCCGTGCTGGTGTTGGACGCCCGGGTCAGGGTCCTGGCCGGGCCTCTCCCGTCCCCCTCCTGCAGGAACACGGCTGCCAGCAGGGCCACCCGCCCCTCCCTAGGAGTCCTCGCCACCAGTCCTGGCCTGGGGTCCCGGGGCCTCAGCGCAAAGAGATGCTGCTCACTGGACGGGGCAGAAGTCGCCCGACTTGGGGGCCTCGTGCCACAGTGTCCAGGGTCCCCAGAGGCACGTCCAGTTACCAGAGTGGGGTCAGGAGCCCTCAGCTCGCTTCTTAGCAGGTGCGTGGAGCTGTCCCGCTTGCCAGGGGTCGCTGTAGCCTAGTAAATTGGTTTCCATGGGAACGGGGCTGGAGCGTTAACCAGAGGCCACAAGCCCAGATAAGGGCCACACCGTTCACCTTGGCAGTGAAGGCAGCCAGACCACGTGACCTTGCTTTGGCCATGAGTCCCAGGAGCCCCTCTGCACCTGGCTGCTCAGTGGTCAGCCACCCCCCCTCCACCCCCAGCCTGGACCCCCAGCCAGTCTCGGCGTGTCACACCTGCTCAGTCCCAGGTGAGGCGGAAGCCCTGGGCTGGGGACAGTAGGGGAAGTGCAGCTGTGCACGGGACAGCAGCCACAGTGGGGATCCAGCTGCCCGTCCCCTGGGGCGTCAGGGCCTCCCGGGACAGCCGTGCGGATCTCCCCAGCCCGGGCCCCAGCCTCTTGAACCTGCACCGCCGCCCCACCACTGCCAAGTTTGCACTTGTCCCTTCAGATGTCCCCTCTCTCCAGCAGAGCCCTGGCCCTTCTGTCTGGGCGGCCGGGGGACACCTGCACCGCGCACACCTGCCTTCCAGGAGGATGGACCAGCCTCCCCAGCGCAAACCGTGATGTGCATGTGGGGGGCCGCCTGGCCTTCTCGGGGTCACGTTGGTGCCGGGGGTCCCGGCGAAGGCAGCCCTCTGCCAGGGCTCTCTCCGGAACCCCCCTTCCAGCAGAGCGTGTTCTGGCGCTCCGGCCTTGCCCTGGCTAGAAAGGACCTGAGTCCTGCTAGATGTCTGGGGGCTTCTGCCTGCACCCGGCCCACTCCACAGGCCTCCACGGGCTTCCCAGGGCTGACCCAGCTGGCCCAGCACGCCTCCCCAGACCCCAGCACGGGTTGCAACAGCTGCATCCTCCTGGCTGCTCAGGCCGATGGCCCCAGGTCTCCCCTCGCGCGTCCATCCTCCTCGTGTCCCCTTCTCCGTACGTCTCCCCCATGTGCCCTGCGGCTGGTCTGCTCCACCCGGCCCCTGGGTCTCTCAGAGTGGAAGCCACGGGCCGCCAGTGGCTGGCAGCGTGACCTCCCACACCCTGACCTGGGGCCGGCACTGCTGCAGCCGCTGCCCACGTCCCCTCCCCAGGCTCCGCCCGTCTGCACGCCTGCACTCGGTATGGCCCCGTGACTGCCCGGTCACCGTCCCCCCCTTTTACCCTGTGCTGCCATGAGCGGGAGTCCTGGCACCCATTAGATGCTTAGTACAGATCTGCTGAATGAGGAGCTTTGATTCAGCACCCAGGGAGAACTGGAGATGGCCAAGGGGTCAGGCTGCCCCCACCGCCCTGGCTCCACCCGTGCAGCCCTGCACCCGCCGGCCCCAGGAGGAGGGTCCTGACTCGGCCTGCACCTTCTCCCGATGTGGAGCCTTGAGGGCCAGAGCAGACCTGGCCGCTGGCAAGGGGCTGATAGGTGGGCTCTCAGGAGGGGCTCTTGGGCTCCAGCAGGGCGCCCGGCGGGAGGGCCTGACTGTGCAGAGTCGGAATCAGCCGGGGGGCAGGGCCCGTGGTCCCTGGGGAGATGAGGGGTCAGCAGGGCAGCCTGAGGGGCGGGGGATGCGGCGCTGGCTCCGGCCCCGCGTGCGCGTGTCCGAGGGACGTGGGACAGAGGCCCAGGGGGCGACCCTCATGAACAGGGCAGACCCGGCTCCCTTTGGAAGCGGTGGCCCCTGAGCCCTGCAGGGTCCCCCACGCTGCTGCCCCCGCCAGGAGAGCCAAAGGGAGCCTCGGGAAGCTGGGAGGGCAGCCACCCCGGGCAGGCCCTGGCACGGAGGCCGTGACGCCCGTGACGCAGACGGGTGACGCCCACCCACCGCGGGCACTGTGACACTGAGTCACAGGCCTGGGGCTGCCACTTCCTCAGGAGAGCGAGTCTGGGCGGGCAGGCAGGAAGGGCCTGGACTGCAGCCACCCTCCCTGTGACACGCCCGTCCCTGGCCCGGGGACGAGCTTCCCGTCCACAGAGGCAGGCAGCCGTCTGCATCCTGAGCACACCCGAGCTTCCCAGGCGTCAGAGAGGCCGTGACTGAGGCCCCTCCCCCTCGCCGGCCTCTGTCCTCCTGGGGGGTACAAACGGGGCTGGACAGGAAAGGGCCGTGCCCCTCAACCTGCGTGGGGTCACGGGCCTCTTAATACTCCAGACAAATGCCCCAGGTGGGGACCAACGGTTGGGGAGCAAAGCCCTGCCTCTCTGCACAGCCCCCATCCAAGCACAGACCAGCCCCACCCCATCATCTGCTGGCCCTGGGAAGCCGCCAGCAAGCAGGGGAGGGGTGGGTCCCACAGGCCCCAGGAAAGGCTCCTTCTGCTGCCTCTGTTAGATCAGAGAGGACGCAAGGCCCTCTCACAGGCTCGGACCTGCCCCGGGGGTTCTGGGGGCCACAGAGCAGCTCCTGCAAGGGGAGGCGAGGCTCCTGACCCCCACGGCCGTCCCCACTCCCGCACGTAGGCCTCGGACCCACGCAGGGAGCAAAGTCTTCACCTCCACCGGCAAGGCCCGGGAGGGGCGGTCACCAGAGCAGGACCCTGTGTCCCTGCGCCTGGACTCCTCCAGCCTGTCCACTGGGAACCTGGGGCTGGGGCTCCCCCTGCACCCCAGGCACCTGAGGGTCCCTGGCTCCCAGGCTCACTGAGAGCACCCCACAGGCATGCTAGCCTCCCCGCTACACCTGGCCACGCCAGGGCCTGGGGCTCTGCCTGGGGGTCTCGGTGGAGGGAGCCGAGGCTGAGGGCGCCTGCTGAGTGCCCTGTGCCCTGCCCGCAGCGACCTGGTTCCTGGGGACTGCACCTCTGTCCCCCAGGGCGCACCCCCGGGGCCAGCCAGGGTGACAGCGCAGTGACAGCCTGCTGGGGTGGTTGGCAGGGAGGTGTGGCTGCCCAGCCTGGGATCGAAAAGCTTCCAAGGCGGTTTCAGGCAGCCTGGAACTCCTGGGGCCTAGGTGGGGACTTGAAGACAGAGGCCTGGCTGACCACTGAGCAGCCTGGAAGGGGGCAGGCGGCAGGGTAGGGTGGAGGAAGGGGCACCCGGCTTGGGGTGTTGCTGATGGGGTAGGAGACCGTGAAGGACTCAGAGTTTGTGTGGCTGAAGAGGTAGGCCCGGGTCGACGGGCAGGTGGACAACTGCGTGGCCAGGTCGCGAGGGCCCTGGGGGGCATCGGCGGTGGGGCTCAGGCCCCTGCCCCACTGGGAGCCGCAGCCCTCAGAGACGCCGGGCAGTGAGCTCTGTGGATGGAGACCCAGAGTGCCCTGAGGGTCCAGCCCCATCTGGGGCAACCCACACCCAGTGCTTGGTCCTCCCTCAGCCCAGCAGCATGCCTCCCCCTGGAGCCCCTCCCTGACGGCCCCTTGGCTGCGGACAGCCCCCCGAGGAGGAGTGGAGGCCCGGCCCTGAACCTGAGCCGCAGTGGGGTGCGGGACGGGCTGTGGGGGTGTCTGAGAGGCGCAGCGGAGGTGGCTGGGAGGTTTCCCACGAGACCGTCCCCCATGTGGCCCTCCTCGGCCACCCCCCACTCCAGGGGCGGCTGCATCCCGCTGAGGGGCCCTGGGACCGCCCCCCCCCCCCCGCCCCAGCTCCTCCGCCATCTCAGCGCCCACCGAGGGGCACCACGTGCTCCTTCCCGTGACGCAAACCCACACACAGCCACGCACCCCTCCCCCCTCCCACCCTGGCGAGGGGCAGCGCGGTGTCATCTGGGGGCGGGTGCCCCTGATGCCCCCAGGGCGTCAGTGGGGAGCTGCAGGGGCTCGGGTGCCGGGCTTCTCCCCAGAGGGGGCCCCAGCTGGGCGGACAGCACCCTAGTGGGTGGGCCGTCCCCACTGTCTTGGCTGCGCCGGGTGAGGACAGGGTGCAGGGTGTACCCGTGACAGATGAGGGGCCGCGCCGGTCCCACCACACGGAACCTGGGCCCTGCGCCCCCAGACCCCCTCCCCCGGCTTGCTTCCCTGCAGCCTGCAGCTCCCTCAGCCTGGGACCCTCCCCACTGCAGAGGGCTCCCTGCGCCAGGCCTGGGGGCCCCAGGTCAGAAGTCGCCTGCCCCTGGGATGCACGTGGGGGTCTCAGGAGCCCCTTGCCACCATCTGTGCCAGGTGGGTGGGGTGGGGTCTCCAGCCCAGGGTGGGCAGACGGGTGACAGACTCTCTCTTCTCCCTGCGGCAGGAGGTGGGGCCCGAGGCAGCCGAGGCCTCCCAGTCAGCACGATCGTCGACGTGGACCGTGTGGCTGGCTCAGCGCCTGGGCCGGGCAGCAGCATCCCGGGGGTGTGGACGGGCCCCCGGAGGTCACGGGCCGGCGGGACGCTGACATCAGACCGCCCCGGCCTGAGCCCCATCCTGGGGGGACCTGCCAAGCCCAAGGCCGGCCCACACCACGCCACCTTCGTCTGAGGCTGCTGCCCGCGCACCCGACCCAGCTGGCCGGCCCTCCCTCCCGTCCCGGCGTCCCAGCCGCCTGCCTGGACACACACGTGGAGAGCAGAGATCCCGAGGGAGCTGCTGAGCCTATCTCGAGGGCCTCGGACGGGCCTCCTCAGCCACTCCTGGGGGCCGAACCAGCAGAGGGCGGGGAGGGTCCTGGCCCCGGACACTCGCCAGCGTTGGCTCAGGGCTCCCTGGCCCCCCCCCCAGCTCCCGCTCGGTGTCCAGCAATAAAGCGTCTTTGAGGACCAGATCGTCGGCCTCGTGCCTGGTCCTGGGGCCCGGACCCTGCCCTCAGGGAGCCGTTGTTCCCGTGACCCTGTGCGTGTATCGGCAGGGGGCTGGGGAGAACCGGCTCTTGGGGGTGAGGTCGGAGGTGAGCAGGGAAATAAGGCTGGCCTCGCGGGGCACGAGGCTTAGCCTGTGGGCAGTGGGACGTGGTCCTGCCCCGTCCAGGGCCCTGGTCTTGTCCACGTCACAGCGCCTCGTGCAGCTCGGTGCAGGGTCTCCTCTTGGGGTGGCCGCCGGTGGGGGCAGAGCTTGGCCTGGGGACCCTTCAGGCCACTCTGACCCAATCCCCTGCCCTTGGCCTCATTTAGGGAGGTGGTCTGGCAGGGCCTGTCTCTGGAGGGACCACCTCAGGGGAAGCCTGACTGCCCTGCCCAGAAGGCCTGGGAAAGAGTGTCAGCCTGTGCAGGGGTCCTGAGGCTTGAGCGAGCCGGGAGGGGACGGGGTAGCAGGCCAGGCCAGTGGGCAGGGCTGCCGTGTGACGCTGGGTGGGCAGGGCAGATAGAGACGGCACCATCAGCCCAGGTGCCTCGGCGGAACCCCGGCGCTGAGCAGCTGAGGGGCCCCCGGCACCCCTCCCTCCTCTGAGATGCATGTCAGGTTTGTCAGAAGGGCTCTAGGCCTGAGCGCGCCCTGGCCGCTGGGCTGCTCTGGGTCCTCCCAGGAAGCTGTGCTCTGAGCTGGGGGTGCCCGCGTGGAAGAGAGGGCCCGGCACCCACCGCGTGCCAAGCTGGGTACCCACTCGGTTTCTGCTCTCGCTCCGTCTGCACAGAGGGGAAAACGGGGGCCCAGAGAGTGCGATTTGGGGGTGCACAGTGAGACAGCTGCAGCGCCGGGCCCATCCCCAGGCCAGCCCTTCTCTCCACCCCATGCAGGCAGCTGAGCTGACTCATGGGGACCGGGCCACCCACCACCACCACCCCCGCCGCCTCCGCGGCCCCTCAAATTGCAGAAGAGGTTCCCGTGGCAGCTCTGCCTGCAGGTGCAGTCACGAACCAGGGGCCAGCTGGGGCGACAACTGTGGCCGTGTCTGGGGGGTGACACCCCAGCGTCCGTTCACAGACCTGGGCAGGACCCCAAGCCAGGTCTCTGTGGCCCTGGTGCCTGGCCGGGGCTTGGGATGGGAAGGAGGGCAGCCCAGGACAGAGGCGGGATGGCACGGGTGGTCCCGGCTACGAGGGGAAGCCCAGGGGCGAGAGGGCTTCCTGAGGGGGTGCCCCAGCGGGTCCAGGAGCAGTGGGGACGGGGAGCTAGGACAGCAGGCAGGGGCTCTGGTATTGCCCACCTCCTCCGCTCCACTCCCCCTCCCCCCGGAGGCCCCACCCCAGGCTCGTCCTGGGAGCCACAGGCAGAGGTGCTGTAGAGTAGGGTGGCAGAGGTCCCTGTCCCAGGGGGGCATTGTGTGCAGTGGTGCACACACCCTCCTCTCTGTGCCTGGCCTCTTGCTGGCCAGGGGCCACATCCCATGCTCCAGGCCTGGGCCCTCAAAAGGGCTCAGCATGTGTAGGTGCTCTGGTTAGTATAGCTCACAAATAGACAGTGGCCAACCCTGTGGCCAGGTAGGGACCGGAAGCTGGGGCTGTGGGGGTCCAGGCCCCTTCCTGCCGTGTCATCCTGGAAGACTTCCTGGAGGAGGTGTCGTAGCTGAGACTCGAGGACATTGTCAGGTCCAGGACCAGCATGGCTGAGGCCAGAGGGGCCGGCTGGCTCAGGCAGGGTGAGCTGGGCAGCAGACCTGGGGGACGTGTGGGCCTGGCACGGGAGGCAGCCAGGGTTAATCATTTCCAGGCGGCCTTGACCCCCACCTGCCCTGGCCACTCTGCTCCCGCCTCCTGCTGCTCCTCACGCCAGCCCAGGAGGAGCCATGGGGCGCTGGGCCTGGGTCCCCAGCCCCTGCCCCCAACTTGGGCTGTCCCTGCTCCTGCTGCTGCTGCTGCTGCTGGTGCCTCGAGGGGCTCAGCCCCAGGCTGGCAGGGTGAGCACTGACCCCACTGCACTGTGATCATGGGCTCTCCGTGCCCACTCTGGGTCCTGGGGCTGAGGCCAGGGCAGGGTGTGGGGTGGGTGAAGGGCCCAGCGTGGCGACGGCCAGCCTTCCGGGGGTGAGGTGGGCGTGCTGGGCTGGCCTGGGGGACAGGGGGCCTGGGGATCCAACCTGCTGGCCCCCACCCAGGGGCATGGAGACTGTTCGCCTCTCTGGGCCTCTGCTGGGCCCACGTGTTTGAGGTGGGGGCGGGGGGGGGCCGCTGAAGGCCTCGCAGCTGCTCTCGTCCGTCCCCCAGAACAGACCCCCAGGGTTCGAGCCTGGAGGGCAGTGGTGCCAGCCTGGCAGACCCTGAGCCAGCTCAGCCTGACTCCTTGGACTCGGTGGGAGGGGAGGGGACAGGGTCCAGCTGAGGCCGTGGGAGAGCCAGTGTCCCCTGGTCCCTACTCCAAGACCTCAGGGCCCCAATATGGAAACTGAGTCAGGGCCTGAGTGTGAGCGGGGTTCATCCCACACTGACCCCATCACAGGCCTCTCGGCTCTTCCTAGAACCCAACGGAACCCCCAGAATGTAACGCCACGGTGACCCCTGGGACTCCCGCGATCCCCGTGACCTCGGTGACCCCCAGGACCCCCGCGATCCCCGTAACCTCGGTGACCCCCAGGACCCCAGCCACAGCGACAGCACCCAGGGCAGAGGGACCCCGTGGAGGAGGACTTACCCACCTGCCCAGGGCAGCCCCCTCCAATAGCAGCCCTGGGGGCACAGGTGGGTCAGGAAGGCTTCTTGGAGGTGGCAGGCTACACCTAGATGGGGGGTCTGGAGGAACACAGCAGCACTTAGGGAGTGGGGTATGTGATGGGGGCTGGGAGGTGACCAGCGCGGGAGCCCTTGACCCCCGTGTCTCCTCTGGCAGTGCTCACCGAGGCCGGGCAGCCCTGCAGGTTCCCCTTCCGCTACGGCGGCCGCATGGTCCACTCCTGCAC
The DNA here is from genome assembly GCF_964374135.1 of Grampus griseus. Taxonomy (NCBI): domain Eukaryota; kingdom Metazoa; phylum Chordata; class Mammalia; order Artiodactyla; family Delphinidae; genus Grampus; species Grampus griseus. Next base: position 141,944,885 of record NC_138997.1, on the reverse strand, counting down.
TACAGAGGGAAGCGCCCACAGGAAGTGGTGGGTCCCAGTCCCTGTGCCCCGTGCCCGCCCTGGAGACGCTTCCGCTCCCTGCCCTCCGTACTCCACACTGAGCCTGGCACACAGCGGATGTAGTGAATGAATGAATGAGGGAGTGCATGGGAGAAAGCCCCAGAGTGGTCAGCGTGGGTCCCTGCGTGAGTTGGGGTTACGGTGGGCGGGTCTCTGGCCTGGGACCCCCACGTCACCGCATGCGTCACCCCCAGGTGTGCCACGACTCACAACTATGACCGGGACAGGGCCTGGGGCTACTGTGTGCAGGCTTCCACCCCCCGGGAGGGCCCAGGTGGGTGCCGGGGGTCTGGGCCCGAGCGCAAGCTAGGAGGGGGCTGGGCCGGTGGTGGCGGTGAGCTTGAGGGGCCTGAGAGCTGACCCGGGGCTGGGGTCCTGCCTGGTGTGCAGGAGGGGGCTTCGGGGTTCATCCCACTGCAGGCCTCGGGGCCTGCAGGAGTGGGGAGTGGGGAACACCCTGCCCCGCAGGTCCTGCCCTCTCGGGGGGCCACATAACTGTTTTGGCCATTGCCGGGGGTCATAGCGCCCCCTGGTGGTCAGGCTGGGCCCTGCGGCTGCACAGGAACAGCCCTGGACGTGGAGGGGGCCCAAGGGGTCCGCAGGGTGTGGTGCTGGCAGCCCCGCTTACAAGGGTCCCAGGGCACACGGAAAAGGACTGCGCTGCCTGATGGGGGTCGGGCTTTCAGGGTGCTGGATGCAGAGCCAGAGGCCCACTTGCCCAGGGTCTGAGAGCTGGGCAGAGGATGTGGTGAGGAGGGGGAAGGCCTGCGCTCACTCCCAGGGCATGTACACACCACGGAACTCAGGAGGGGCATCTTTAAGGTGGCGAGAGTCATGGCGTGGGGAGGGAGTCACGAGGCCCGGCCGGGCTCTCAGACACACCCCTCCCTGCTGCGTGTGCCCAGCTGCCCTGGACCCATGTGCCTCTGGCCCCTGCCTCAACGGGGGCTCATGCTCCAGCACCCAGGACCCCGAGTCGTACCACTGCACCTGCCCCGTGGCCTTCACTGGCAAGGACTGCGGCACGGGTGAGCAGGGTGGGGGCTGCAGGGCAGGGGGCCGCCAGGCGCACGCGCGGGGAGCAGCGGCTCACTGTGCTGCCCCCAGGGAAATGCTTTGACGAGAGCCGCTACGAGTACCTGGAGGTGGGCGATCGCTGGGCCCGCGTGCACCGGGGCCAAGTGGAACAGTGCGAGTGTGCGGGGGGCCAGGTCCGGTGCCAGGGCACCCGCCACACAGGTACGGGGGGGCGGGCCGTATCGCTGGGCCTCCCACCCAGGGAAGGGGCTCGTCCAGGGCCACCCAGAGACGGGCACTGGGTGGGAACCAGGCCCTGCCCCTGCCCCTCGAGGCCCAGCTTCTGAGCCCTCCCCCCAGCTTGTCTGAGCAGCCCCTGCTTGAATGGGGGCACCTGTCACCTGATCGTGGCCACCGGGACCACTGTATGCGCCTGCCCCCCAGACCACGCCGGGCGGCTCTGCAACATTGGTGAGTCGCTCGACTTCAGAGCTGCGTGGCCCCGCGTCCTGGGGCCCAGGCTCACCACGCACCGTGCCGCCCGCAGTGCCGGCCCAGTCCTGCTTTGTGGGGAGTGGCACCGAGTACCGAGGCGTGGCCAGCACGGCGGCCTCGGGCCTCAGCTGCCTGGCCTGGAACTCCGACCTGCTCTACCAGGAGCTGCACGTGGACTCTGTGGGCGCCGCGGCCCTCCTCGGCCTGGGGCCCCACGCCTACTGCCGGTCAGCACCGGGTGGGCGGGGCCTGTCCCTGGGTCCTGACCCCTCGGCTTGGGAGGCTTTGTGGCGAGAGGAGCCCAGGGCCAGGGATCGGAACCACCTGCAGAAGGGGCCAAAGGCTGTGGGGTGCGGGTGGGCAGAGTGCCAGGAGCCGCACCCAGCTAGGGGTCCCCAGCTCTCTCCTCCCATCCGTCACTGAGGAGCCGTGACTGACTCCCCTGCCCACCTGCTTCTCCCTGCACCCCAGGAACCCGGACAAGGACGAGAAGCCCTGGTGCTACGTGGTGAAGGACAGCGCGCTCTCCTGGGAGTACTGCCGCCTGGCAGCCTGCGGTGCGCGCAGCTAGTGGCTGGGTGGGAAGCAGCAGGGTGGGGGCAGCACTGGCCCCGCCCCCGCTGAGATCACCGTGGTTTCGCCGTGGCCCAACCCACTCCACCCGCATGCCAGGCCTCCTCTCTCCGGAGGACCACGGCCCCATCGGAGAGATGGGGAAACTGAGGCTCACCAGAGCAGGGCTGGTCCAAGGCCACGCAGTGGGTTGACACCAGAGGTCAGAGCAGGCGAGCTGGTCACCGGGTCCTCTGGGTGGTCCAGCCGGGCTGCACTGTGCCAGGACGGTCCCCAGAGACAGGGAAGTGTGGGTGCATGTGGATAATGTGAGTACCCTGGAGTCAGACCCTGGCAGTGGGCTGCTCCATGAGGCCAGCCCGCCCCCTGGCCCCGTGCTCCAGGCCTCTCTACCATCCCGAGTTGGCTCTGGGGTCCCAGGCTGCTGGGAAGGACACGAATACCTGCCAGGTGTGCCAGGCCACCCTGGTTCCCACAAAGCCTTGTGACTGGGTGCGGTTCTCACCATCCTGCAGATGAGGAAACTGAGGCTCAGAGTAAGTCATGTGCCCACAGGCGCAGAGCTGGGGACCCTCTTTCAGACGAACTGCCTAGGCTGGGTCAGGAGGCAGGTGAACCACGGGGGACCTGAGGATGGTGGACGCAGCCAGTACCCTCTCTGGCCTGGGGTGTGCAGAAGGGACCCGGGGTGTGTGAGCGGGTAACCTGTGTTCCCAGGATCCCTTGCCAGAATCCAGCCCCCGCCCACCGAGGCCCTGCTGAGCCTGCCTGGGCCCGCGGCAGCTGGACCAGCCGGACGCCAGACCTGTGGCAAGAGGCACAAGAAGAGGAGCTTCCTACGGCCACGCATCATCGGTGGCTCGTCCTCGCTGCCCGGCTCCCACCCCTGGCTGGCCGCCATCTACATCGGGAACAGCTTCTGTGCCGGGAGCCTTGTCCATACCTGCTGGGTGGTGTCTGCCGCCCACTGCTTCTCCAACAGGTGAGCGGTTCTGGCCCCAGTGTCCACGACCCCTGCGCCATCCCTCAAGCCATCCACCTCTCCACCCACCGCTATCTAGGCCTCCGCTCCCCCACCCGGCCATACACCCATCATCCACTCTCTACCCGCTACCCATCTACGCACCCACCCGCCTGTCCTAACCATCACCCATGTGTCCCCACGTTCCGCCACCTACCCGTGTAAACCCCGTCCTTTGGTCCCTCCGTTCCCCGTTGCCCCTCTGACTGAGGTGGGACTCAGCGCTCAGCCCAGTGCTGGGCATGGAGACTGCCGAGACCCGCCCCATTCCTGCCCCGGGGTGCTGTCCCTGTCCCTGTCCCTGCCCGTGTGGCCGCGCAGCCCTGGTCCTCGCCCCGGGAGCTCCAGGGCTCCCCGCTCAGGGAGGGGCGGGGCGGGGCGGCCAGCGCGTGCGCGGCAGGGTGGTGGGTGTGGCCCGTGCCTCGCAGGGCCCGCCCCTTCCGGCCTCGCTCCCCCGGCCCAGACCGAGCTGGTGGCACCGTGGGGCGCAGGGAGCCCGAGGCCCCGCCCACTCGGCGGGCTACCGGAGCGGGGGGCCCGCTGGGGCTGGCGGCTGGGGGAAGGGTCAGGGGTGCGAGGCCCACTACCACACCCCAGGGTGGGGGACAGCGAGCTCAGGGCAAGAAAGGCCAACCCGTCCCCCGCTCCTCACGGCTGTGACGAGAACAAGGCTCTGCCGTGGGGAGTGGGGGGCTCTCTCTGAGGGAGGGTTCAGTGGGAGGGAACGGGCCTGACAGTGGCATCCCAGGGAGTGGGACGTGAGCGGGGGCTGGGGGCTTGGCAGCGTGAGAGTCCGACGGTGAGTCCCCATCAGTCACCCCAGGGACTACAGCGTAGGGGTGGGGGGCAATGGGCATACGTCCTGCCCTGTGCTGACCGCTGTGCGACCTGTGAAACAGGACCCCTGAGGCCTCCCCAGTATGGATGGGATGGGGGTGGTTAAGAGGCTGGAGAAGGGGAGCAGGCATCCTCTGCTCACGTCCAGGGAGGGGCTGGGGAGGGCCAAGCTGGATGGAGGGGCCCGTCCCCTGTGGGCTGGACCCCAGCACCCTGGTCCCTGGCCTGGGCCAAGCAGGGCTGGAGGAGGTGGGTGGGACAGGTCATTCGTGCGCAGGTGCGGGGGGTGAGGGGAGTACTCAGGCTCCTGGGCCCACGGGTGACCTCACAGGAGGCCTGCCCCTGTAGCAGGGGCGTGGGGCAGAACCGGTGCCCAGAGCTGGGATCCGCAGCAACGTGGGTGCATGTCAGCGCAGACCCCACCGAGACCTGCACAAGGCACGCCAGGGTCATTCATGCCGCTGCCTTAGAGGCGGTGCTGCCAGGACGGGGGCTGTGGCCCTAGCTCCCCACTCCCTGCTGCACTACGGCCCACACCCCAGCCCCTGCTCAGGTCTCTCCCAGGGCCTGGTGGGGGCGGGGGCCCTGCACAGCGTCACCCTCCTGGGATCGTGTCCCGTGGGTAGGGGGCGAGCTGACCTCAGGGGCCCGAGAGTCATGCTGCCACCAGCTCCCACTGCACAGCCCCCCCAGGGAAAGTGTCTCTGTGGTGCTCGGCCAACACTTCTTCAACCGCACGACGGCCGTGACGCAGACGTTCGGCATAGAGAAGTACCTCCCGTACCCCTTGTACTCGGTGTTCAACCCCAGTGACCATGACCTCGGTGAGGCTCGGGACCGGTGCTGTGTGCTCTGTGCACACCCAGGGCCAGAGCCAGGAGAGGCTGGAAGTGGGTGCCAGGCAGGGGAGGGTCCTCAGACACTCAGGGGATGGGTGGGAGGGAGGGGGAGGGCGGGGGGAGGGCAGCGAGAGCAGCTGGTGTGGCCGAGTGGCCTCGGCGCGGCTGGAGGAAACCCTGGCTGGCCAGCCTTGCTGGCCCTCCTGTCGCCTCCTGGGCCTCCCAGGCCGCAGCCCCTCTGCCCGGTGGGGCTGGACCCCGTGTGACCCAGCAGCCACCTTCGGCCCATCGTGGGCCCCCATGCCGCAGGCTGACCCCCTGCCTCTCTCCCGTCCAGTTCTGATCCGGCTGGAGAAGAAGGGGGAGCGCTGTGCTGTCCGCTCCCAGTTCGTCCAGCCCATCTGCCTGCCTGAGCCCGGCAGCACCTTCCCGGCTGGGCACAAGTGCCAGATAGCGGGCTGGGGCCACCAGGATGAGAGTGAGTGGGGTGGGCGCGAGGGGCCAGCGTCGTGCCCCCCGGGAGCAGCGGCCCGGCCCCGCAAGCCTCGCCCAGGCTGAGTGCCCCCTGTCGGCCGTCAGATGTGAGTGGATACTCCAGCTTGCTGCGGGAGGCCCTGGTCCCCCTGGTCGCCGACCACAAATGCAGCAGCCCGGAGGTGTATGGGGCCGACGTCAGCCCCAACATGCTCTGCGCCGGCTACTTCGACTGCAGGTCTGACGCCTGCCAGGTGAGCCGGGACGGCCGCCCCGGGAGCACCCCCAGATGGGCGCTCACTATTGCTGGAGGCCCGGGGGCCAGGAGTGGGGTCCCTGCTCACAGGGGGCGGGGATTGAGGCCCAAGAGAGGCCGGCTCCCAAAGCCCAGGCTCGGGCCAGCTGTCCAGCCAAGGGCAGGGCTGGCCACGTGACGTTGAAGGCCAAACCCCTTTTCACCCAGAGTCCTCCCAAATGGGCTCGAGCGATCGGCCGATCCCAGTGTCCCGTTTCTCAAGAGCTCCTCGGGTCTGCACATCAGTGCTGAGTCGGAGAAGCTGCTTTACTCCCCACTTTTATAGGTGGGGAGACTGAGGCCCAGAGAGGTCTGCTCACTCTTCCCAGGTCACACAACTCACAGGTGGCAAAGCAGGGGGGGGCTCGGCACTCAACCACGTGGTACAGCAAGTGCCCTGGGGGAAGTCAGGGGTGGCTTCATGGAGGAAGGGGCGCTGGCACTTGTCCCAGGGGGTGAATAGGGGTTTGCCAGGTCTGCTGGAGCGCGGGGCCGCCTGGTGCACATGGTGGGCGGAGGGGGGACCCAGATGGAGGAGGGCTCTGCTGGTTGTGGAGGCGAGAGGGGGCCGCAGCAGCCCACTACTGGGAGGGCGCCCTGCCTATGCGGTTGGGGGAAGGGGGGCAGCCCCCTTACTTGGAATGCCCATGTCATCTGTGCCCAAGCTCTCGGGAAGCCCACCTCGAGCGTTGACCCCTCTGGAGGCATGTTCCGGGTTGGGGCGAGGGAGCCTGGGGTGAGGGGGTGGTGGACTGTTTCATGGGTGTCGAGGAGCTGAGCCGTGAGCCTCCTGAGCCGGGCCCCAGGCTCTGACCGGCCGCTCTGCGCAGGGGGACTCAGGCGGGCCCCTGGCCTGTGAGAAGAACGGCGTGGCCTACCTGTACGGCATCATCAGCTGGGGAGACGGCTGCGGGCAGTTCAACAAGCCCGGCGTCTACACCCGCGTGACCCGTTACGTGGACTGGATCAGCGACCGGATTCGGCCCCCCAAGCGGCCCGTGAATCCCTCCTGAGACCACCCCTGGGGACATCGTGCCTCCTGCCGTTCCCTCCTCACTGGCAATAAACGTGTTTCCAAAAAGACCCCGGCCCACACTGCCTGTCCCGCTGCCGCCAGCTCAGCCTTCCCCGCCCCCAGGCCGTGACCCCCGACCCAGCTTTGTGGATGCTGTGGCTTCAGGGCTGGGGCCCCCAAGCCAGCACCCCAGCTGCTCAGAGGAGAAGGGAGCCTGTGACCCCACAGGGAGGGTCTGGCCCCACGGCCAGGGCAGTCAGGACGGGGATCCAGACGAGACCTTCTCCAGAGCAGGAGCTGTGCCCAGCCAGACCCCGCTCAGACCCTCCCCCAGGCAAGTGGGGCTTGGGTCCGGGCGCCTTGGGCTGTCCCACGGCAGCGGACGCTAGAACTTAAGACAGGTTATTTGGGAAAACCCCTGGCTATCATTTTGCTTCAAGGAGGCAGCCCGCCCGACTGCAGCTCTCCCTCAGCCGTGTTTTCTAGGTGGGGAGAACTGGAGACTTCCTCTGAAGGAAGCCAGGGGAAGGGAGGAGCCCCAATGCCAGGGTGAGTGGAGGGTAGCGGGTTGCACCAGCCAGGCAAGACACTGTGGGCACGGGATCTGAGATGCCCAAAGGGCCCAGAATCCTGGGCCAGAGGAAGCAGCACATGCAAAGGTCCTGAGACAGGAGGCTGATGGTGGCTTATTTATTTATTTATTTTTATAAATTTGTTTATTTGTTTATTTATGTATTTATTGGCTGTGTTGAGTCTCCGTTGCTGCGCGTGGGCTTCCTCTGGTTGCAGCGAGTGGGGGCTGCTCTTTGTCGCGGAGCACGGGCTCCAGGCGCGCGGGCTTCAGTAGTTGCAGCACGCGGGCTCAGTAGCTGTGGCTCGCGGGCTCTAGAGCGCAGGCTCAGTAGTTGTGGCGCATGGGCTTCGTTGCTCCGCGGCATGTGGGATGTTCCCGGACCAGGGCTCGAACGCGTGTCCCCTGAATTGGCAGGTGGACTCTTAACCACTGCGCCACCGGGGAAGCCCCTGGTAGTGGCTTATTTGAATCAAAGTAAGGAAGTGTGGCTGAGGCCAAAGAGGGTGGAATTGTGTGTGGGGGGGGGCTGTAGTGAGGTGCTGGGGGTGTCCCAAGTGTCCCTGATGGGACAGCAGGGTGGGGATGTGATGACATTTGTGGTCAGGAGAAGAGACCTGGGTGTATGGGGGTGGGTCAGAGCGGTGCCCGGCGCTGGGACCCCTGGTCTCAGGGAGGGTCAGGAAGAGGGTGGCATTCAGCGCATCCAGCCCCAGCCCCACCCATCCTGCTCTGGGCATGGGGCCCCTGCCCAGAGCAGCCCAGAGGGTGGGGTCCTTCTCCCCACAGTCCTACTCCCCTCTGCTGTCATCTCCACAGCTCCACCTGGACCGGGTCTCGCCGCCTGTCCTGGGTGACACGCCAGGGCTTCCTCCATGTCACCCCTCCCATCTGGGAGCCTACCCCCAGTCTCTGTGTGATCTGACTCCACCTGCCTCCAGCCCCTCTTCTGCCCCCACAACTGCACTCTGACCACTCGGGCCTCCTTGTGTTCGTGAAACTGACCAGGGCCCTTGCTGGCGGTGCTCCCACTGCTGCCTAGAACATTCCCTCCTGCACCGCCCCTCCCCCTTCACTCAGCCTTTGGAGCCCCGAGAGGCCTGACTGTTGCCTGAATGGGGTCCCCTGGCCACACCCAGCTGCAGAGGAAGCCGGGAGGGCAGGGAACAGGGTTGTCATGACAGGACCAGACAAATCACCAGGGACATGCACTGCCCCCACCAAAGCCGGAGGAAGAGAGACAGGCACTGGGAGGACAGCAGTGTGTGTGCCCATCGCCCCAAATGCCGGGGGTGGGGCTCAGAGCCCTGAAGCGGACTGGGACGTGCTGCTGAAGCCCCACCACGTTGACCGCAGCCAGGGCAGCGGAGGCGGGTGCCGGTGCCCAGGAGCGTGGAGGGTGGAGCGGTTCCCACTCGTGACTCTCGGACCTCCGACCGCCTGTTCTCGGCTCCAGGAAGCGTGTTGCTTCAGTCCCACCGCACCTCTGCCTGACGTGAGCTCTCCCTGACCTCCTCCCCTGCGAGTGCCGAGCGTGGATCTGTTAAAGAGGTGACGTGCATTTATAGATGGTCTAACGTCAAGCCAGCCTTGCACTCCTGTAGTGAGCCGTGCCGAGTCAGGGTGGGAGCCAGCTACCTTCCGTCGGCTTCTCCAGATTTATTCCCCACCGTGCCCGGTGCCCCATAGGCTGATCTTGATGGGCTGTGTCAGTGGGCTCCTGCGCCCTTTGGGGGAGCCCCAGCAGGAGGTCAGAGGAGGGAGGAGTGTGAGGTTGGGGTGCTGATTTCCCTGGCTCCCTCTTCTGGGGTCGCCTCAGTGTTATAGGTTGGATTGTGTCCTCCCCAAGCTCGTATATTGGAGTCCTAACCCCTAGGACCTCAGAATGTGACCTGATGTGGAAAGGGGATCTTTAGAGAGTGTGGGGCCTGATCCAATATGAGTGCGTTCCCCTAAGAAGGGGAAATTTGGACGCAGAGACATGCATAGAAGAAAGATGATGTGAAGAGACACAGCGGGGAGATGGCCCCTCAACAAGGCAAGGACAGAGCCTGGAGCAGGTCCTCAACCGTCAGAAGGACCAGCCCTGCTGGCATCCAGAATGGTGGGACGATTTCTGTTGGTTAAGCCCCCGGTCTGTGGTGCTTTGTGACGGTACCCCAGCAAGGGATACACCCAGATCCCTTAACTGAAGGCCGTGATCCTCCCAAGATGGAAATGACGCCCCTTCGTGGTTCAGGGAACCCCCCCACCTCAGGTCTAGAGGTGTTTCCACGGCTCTCTGACTGGCCAGGGGCTACACAGTCACGTACTGCGCCCCTTACGTACAAAGGTGTGGTTCCTTCCAAGAGCACACCTTTGTGGGTAATCCCTCCTTGAATTGCCCTAACGTAGTGTCAGCTGCTGGGGCCCCGGCTTATGCATTCTGTCATACTTGTTATAAGCTTTTCTTGGATTGACTTAAAGTTTGTTTAGGGTTTTACATTTACGTTCCTGAGTGACACTGGCCTGTCATTTTCCTCTCGTATACTCTTGGAATGACTGTCTTATACTCTTTGAATGGCTGTACTGATCTCGTAGAAAGAGATCAAGAATGTCCCTTCTTTCCTGATCCACTGGAGGGCTGCAGAAAGCTGGAATGATCTGTGTTTTGAAAGTTTGGTAGAATCCCCTGTAAAATTCCCTGGGCCCAGTGTTTTCTTTGCAGGATGTTATTTAACTACTGAGTCATTTTTTCATGCTCTGGGACTTGTGGAGAACGCTGTTTCTCCTTGAGCTAGCTTTAGGAAGTTACACTTCCGTGAGTGTATCTGTCTCCATTTCCACGTCTATTGTCGTAAAGCTGTTCGCTTGGCATCGCACCTCACACGTCAGCAGTTACTCGCTGTCAGCACTTGGGTGGTGTTCCGCTGTCTGCTGTCACTCCTGCTGAGAAATCTGCTTTAAGTCGAACTGTTGTTCTCTTGCCATGACTCCGCCCCCCCCAACCCCGCCCGGCAGCCTTCGTGCCTTTTGTCTTTGCTGTGCTGCGGCCTCACCACCACACGTGCGGGTGGGGGCGTCTCCCCGACTCATCCCGCCTGCTGTGTGCGGACTCCTGTTCAGCTTGGACGTTTGCCGGTGCCCTTGGCCGTGGCGACTCGGCGGGGTCCAGGCTCCTTCTCTGCAGAGCTTCCAGACATTGTGTATCAGAGTGCTGCTGCGATGACACAGATGACATCCAAACGCAGCGACGTACAAGCAGCCACGTACTGAGCTCACGACGCCGGGCGGGTTGGTAACGTGGCCTTGCTTGGCGGGGTGCTTCTCGCCGCCTGGGCTGGCTCCGCCACGTACCTGGGTCGTCAGCGGGTCTTAGGCGGTTCTGCCCCCGGGGGCTGGCTGGCTCCTGGCTGGGGCCGTGGGGTGACTGGGCCACACGTCTTCTGTCATCCGGCAGGCTAGCCTGGGCCCGTTCACATGGTGGTGGCCGGGTTCCAAAGAAAGAGTGGACGTGAGCTGCTCAAAGCGGATTCCGGGGTAGAGAGGCAGGCTCCACCTCTCGGTGGGAGGAGGTCACATTTCAAGGGGTGTGGGTGCAGGGGAGGGGCCTTTGCAGCCATTTACTCAATCTTCCACACTGTCTGTGCCAGTCTGCTCGGGCTGCCTTAACAGAAGGCCACAGACTGCAGGGCTCACACAACAGAAATTTCTCTTGGTTCTGGAGGCTGAAGTTCAAGATGAAGGTCCAGTAAGGCTGATCTCTGGGGAGGCCTCTCCTCCAGCTTGCAGACGGCCGCTGTCCTGCTGTGTCCTCACGTGGCCTTGCCCTGTGTGTGTGCTGAGAGAGAGAGAGAGCTCTGGTGTTTCTCCCTGTGTTTTAAGGCCACAGTCCTATGGGATTAGGGCCCCACCCTTATGACCTCATTTAACCTTAATTACCTCCTTAAAGATCCGATCTCCAGGGACTTCCCTGGTGGTCCAGTGGTTAAGGCTCTGCACTTCGATCCCTGGTCAGGCAACTAGATGCCGCACGTCACAACTAAAAGATCCTGCGTGCCACAACTAAGACTTGTGCAGCCAAGTAAATAAATAAATAGATATTTAAATATTAAAAAAAAATCTCATCTCCAAATACAGTCATATTGGGGGTTAGGGCTTCAACAGATGGATTAGCGGGGACACAGTTGGGTCCATAACACCCCATCTCGCCATGCAGTGGATGAGGAGGGTGGCAGACGTGCAGGGCTGGGAGGTGGCGGTCATCACCTCCTCCCACTCTGCTGGCCAGAGCCCCTTCATGTGGCCCCACCCGACCGAGGGGAGCTGGGAATTGTGAAGGAGTGACACGGGGTATCGCTCGTGTGGACACAGGCGTAGAGTTTCCCACGATCAGCTGGTGTGTGTCCTTCTCCAGCCTCACTGAGCACCTGGAGATACGAGACAAGGCGGCCTGGCCCTGGTCCCCATCACTCCCTTGTGTTTGTGAAACCCGTGATCATTTTGAGAGACCCTCACATACATCATCTCATTTAGGGGCTCATCATAATAACGTCAGGCTGGAAGAGGAAAGAGGCCAGAAAAGTCGTGTGATGGTTAAAGTTCATTTGGATGGTGAACGGCAGGTGCAGCGTCTGATGGCAGGTCCCTCGGCCGCAGAGCCACAGATGGGGTGACACTGCCCTGGGGCCATGGAGTCTGGCAGTGGTGGCAGTGTCCTTGGCAGTGATGTCCAGCAGCAGTGCCCGTGGCTGTGTGGCCAGCCGGTGGTACAGCTCTGACCCACGGTCGGGGGGCTTCTTGGAAGGCGGCTGTGGAGTCCGGCAGGGCAGTGGCGCAGGGCGGGCGTGGCGTCTGGTCTCACGAGCGTGGCTGTGCTCCCCTGGCGCCCTATCTCCTGCAGCTCCCGCTGGATCCGCACCTCCCCTGGGTTCTACTCAACACCTGACATTCTTCCAGCAGATTCCTTCCTGCTTCAGTGGCCAGAGTCAGCTTCTGCCACTTGCAACCAGCAACTCTGGCCGCAACAGCTGGGGAAACTGTCTTAGTCCGCTCGGGCTGCTACAACAAAAACACTGTAGACCGCGAGGCTAAAACAGCAGGTTCATTTCTCACAGGTCTGGAGGCCGGAGGTCAGAGATCAGGATGCCAGGCTGGGGTCAGGTGAGAGCCCTCTTCCAGGCATGCAGATGTCTGCTTTCTGGCTGTGTCCTCAGTGCTGGGTGAGGAGAAGGAACTTGTCCCTCATGCCTCTTCTTATAAGGACAGTAATCCAGTCCTGGGGACCCCACCCTCGTGACCTCATCACCTCCCAAAGGCCTCACCGCTTCATACCATCCCCTTGGGGGTTGGGCTTCAACGTGAACTTGGGGGGTGGGGACACAAACATTCGGTCCACAGCAGGAACTTAGGAGAGAGAGGCCAGGAGCCCAGCCAGGGTCTGGGAGTGGGAGCCAGGCAGGCAGATCAGCCCACCTCTAAGTAGCCGGCGGGGGGCGGGGGGAGCCGTCTGTCCCCACGGCGGCCCGCATTCTCTCGGGCCAGTGCAGGAGCAGGTGCAGCTTCCAGGCACGGCAGGAGCCTGGGTCGGGTCCAGCGCTCGGGAATGCAGTGGGGCACTGACCCTCCCTGCAGGGATGACCAAGTGCCAGGCGCCTGGGGCGGCGGATGTGTTGGTGGCCACAGCCCCCAGCGCCACCGGGCTCCACGCCGGCTGTCCTGGGCCAGCCCCTGGGGGCCTGAGATGTGTGGGGAGCGTGAATGGGGCTCTGTGGTCGGGCAACTGCTCTGCAGAAGGCGGCTGGCGGCTGCACAGGTGCCGCTGGAGGTGGTGCTGGAGGAGGGGACACAGGAGACACAGAGCTGCTTCCTGGGCCTGGCGTGACACTGCTCTGCATTACGCCCTGGCAAGACATCCCCAGGGCATCTGAATGAGGGTGGTGCCCACCAGGGACCTGCCTTCTCAGCTCCCCAGAGACAGTGAGGAGGGGAGTGGGTGCCCAGAGAGGAAGGACCTGGCCCTCTCTGTGCCCAGCATGGTGGCTGCTGAGCTGGGAATCCAGCCCAGGGCTCTGCCTGCCCCCACGGATCCTGTGCCCCGCTTGGGGCTCAGCCAACGTGGGTCAGTCCTGGAGGCGCCCGCAGCTCTGAGCGTTAGTTCCTCCTCCGTGAGAGGCAAGACCTGGATGGGATGAAGATGCACACGCTTGTTCCCACCCAGGCGGATTTCAGGGTAACGGGACACCACTGAGCCCTCCCCTCTCCTCCTGGCGGGACATCAGCTCCCTTAGGGTGGGACCTCGAGTAGGGTACATTGCTTCTCCTCGCTCTTCTAGGGAGCTGCCCCACCTCTGCCACTGGCCCCTCGCCTTGTTGGTTGCTCCTGAAGGGGTGAATGTCAGAGGTTGTCTTAGAGATAGATGGGGGCTGAAGTCTGAGATGTCGACCTGCCAGGTCCCCCAACCACCTGGGTTCCCAAAGAACAGCGGGCAGCTGGACTGGAGCTACAGGGTGGAGGAGGGGAAATCCGGAAGGTCAGCGCTCCCCCACTGCAAAGGGGACTCTCGGGGGCCTTTATAGAGCAGCAGAGAACCTCTGTGCCATCCTTGCCCGGAGGGATAGCTCTCAGCCCCGGGGCGGGGGGGAAGGGGGAACCGAGACCGCGGCACTGTGGTCCCACTCACTACTGAGCAGCAACCTGCCCTGGGATTCCTGCTGCCAGGGGACGTGAATGAACCCCCCTCCATCACCCTGCCTGGGGAGCGGGGGTGGTCTGGGGGGAGCAGAGAGGGGGCTTGGAGGGCTGGGGGGCGGGGCAATGTCTCGGCCAGGGTCGACCCACGGTCATTCTGTGGTCAGCGGTGTCTGGTGACAGCTCGGGGTGGTGGGAGGGACAGGTGCCGGAGGGCGAAGCCAGCTCGGTTGAGGCGCACTTTAAAATTGGGCCAAGCGCTTGGACGCGCGGACGCCCCCTTCCCGTCCGGCGTTTCCTTTGCTTTTGGAGGGGAGCCCGCTCCCCCCGCCCCCCGCCCCGGGGTGAGCAGTGCCGGAGCGCCAGCGGCCGAGCCCCGCAATGTGCCTGGCTCCGGAGGGCGCTCAGGTGGCCTCAGGTGCCGCCGGGCGCAGCGCCGGGGCGGGGCGCCGGTAGGGCAGGGCCGGCTGGGCGCGCACCTCGCCCCGCCCGCGCGCCGCCCCGCCCGCCCCGCCGGCCGGCGCAGGGCCCTCCCGGAGCTATTTTGAAAGTGACCCTGGGCTGGGCGGCCGCGGGGCGGCGGGCAGAGGCGCGGCGGGCGCGCGGGAACCATGACAGAAGATGACCGAGGCGGCGCTGGTGGAGGGCCACGTCAAGCTGCGGGACGGCAAGAAGGTCGGGGCGCGCGGCGGGCGCGGGGCGGGCGGCGGACGCGGGGCGCGGGGCGCGGGGCGGGCGGCGGGCGCGGGGCACGGGGGGCGGGCGCGGGGCGCGGGGCTGGCGCTCACGCTCCCTCTGTCCCCGCAGTGGAAGAGTAGGTGGCTGGTGCTGCGCAAGCCGTCGCCGGTGGCAGGTGAGCGGGCGCGGGGCGCGGGCACGGGGCGCGGGGCACGGGGCGGGCGGCGGCGGCCTCCTGCGCCCGGCCGGCCCGGAGCGCGGCCAGCTCGCCCGAAATAGCCGGCGGCGCCGGGGCCGAGGGCTGTAACCGGAGAGCGCTCCGGCCTCGCCTCGGCCTGCGCCTGCCGCGGACGCCGGGACGCGGGACCCTTCCGCGACCGCACCGGGCCCGGGAGCCGTCATCTCAGACTCCAGGCCCGGGGTGGGGACCCCCTTGGCAGAAGGGCGGATTGAGGCTCGGAGGGGCCTGCGGGAGCCGGTGGAGGCCCGAGGGGCGAAAGGGCAGGAGCCTGTCCTGGCCCCTTCCCCCATCACGCGGCAGGGAGCATCCCAGAAAGTTCTGCCCCAGTTGGAGATTGAGTCGTGTCTTTGAATCCAAACGTGGATGGGTGTTCCGGGCAGCGCTGACCCCAGGCGGCCCTTCCAGCCTCCCCAGGTGGAGCCGAGGCTGGGCCGCCAGGTAGGAACGGAGAAGAGTGAAATCTACCTTGTGTGTGGGATCCGTCCTGGGAGGAGAGGACGGCCCCCTCCCAGCCCCCTGAGCGGAGCCGGCACCCCAGCCGGGAGGAGCCGGCTGGGAGCCCCGGAGCCGGGCATCTCCAGCTCAGCGGCCGGAGGCTCTGAGCTGTGCAGCTGCAGCTGTTTCCGGAGACAGGTGCCTTGGAGCCGGCCCAGGCTCCCGGGGGTCTGTGTGGGATGCTGGGGGTGTGAGCGCACGCTGCCTCACACGTGCCAGGCTGCCCGAGAGTCTTCCGGGACGCCTGGGGTGTCTGCCATTTCCTAGGCAGGGTGTGGAGGGCCCCCTCCCTGTGCCCCTCCCGGGTCCCCTCCTCCATCCCTTCTGCTGAGCTGGCTCTGGGAGCCTCGTGGTTGCGATAGAAGGGTCTGCTTTCGGCCACGGACACACTCACCTCCTGCCTGGGCCTCAGCTTCCCCTCCAAGGGGGCCTGGGCGCCGTGCACCCTTCGTTCAGCCGATCAGTCTTTCATGCCCAGGCCCTGCATCTGGAGCTGTGGGGTCCTAGTCCTGGGGAGCTCAGGGACGCCTGGCAGGGGTGGGGGAGGGTAAGAGCTGGGGAGGGGGTGCCCAGCCGGCAGGGAATGGGGGCACCGGCCAGCTGAGGGTGGCAGAGGCGGGGGTGAAGGCCGTGCTGATCCGGGAGGCTGTGGCCCGAGGCAGGGGGCTGGCTGTTGGGTGGGGGTTGCTTGCCGGGACGGTGGTGAGCCAGGGCCTGTGCGGCCTCTGGGACAGGTGGCCCACCCGAAGAGCAGTCCCAGGGTGGGCCTTGTCCCTCTTGGTAGGGGGGGTAGTGATCTGCAGCCCCTGGTGGTGGATTTTATGCCAGTATCCGAGAGCGCTAGTTGAGAGGTGAGCTCTGGCCGGCCCTGGAGGACACCTGTGGAGGGGGCCCTCGAGCACTGCCGGGGAGTCTGCAGTGGGTCCTCAACACCGTAGACTCTGAGCCTGTAAGTGGGCTTGTGGTCATCGGGCCTTTCCTGGGTCTCACCACGTGCAGCCCAGCGGTAGAGAGCCGGGGGCGTCGGGGAACCAGGACTGGACTGGAGGGGAAATCGCGGAGAAGAGGGGGAAGGCGCTCGGGCAGGACTGGGCCGGGGACTGGGGGCGGGGAGGGGATTAGGGGTGGTGGACGCGGCCCCTCTGGACTGCTGTCCACTCTGAGCCCTGCGTCTCACGTCCTGGTCCCCAGGGTCTCAGAACCCCCGCGGTCGCTGCCGGTTATCTTAGCAGCGTCCCCTTTATCCTCACGCTGCACGAGGGCCGCGGTCATCCTCTTGCGGGTGCTTGGCCTGAGGCGGAGTTGCCAAGCTGACCCACTGCCCGGCTCTCGCCAGCCCTCCCCCTCTCTCCCTCCCGGTCAGTGCCAGTGGCCATGGTTCCCCGACGGGTCAGAGGCTCCGGACCCTCCTCGCTCTCCCCTCCCTGGCCCCTAGCTGATGAGCTGGCCCCTCTCTAGTGTGTTGGGGGGCCTGGCTGGGAGAGGTGCAGCCGCCTGGCCCCCCTTATCCTGAAGACCAACTCCCTCGGGTGGCCTTGGGTGTTGGGGGCAGGTCCTTGTACTTGGGGTCCCCACAGCTAAGACTCCCCAGATCCTGGCTGCAGCCAAGGGGGAGCCTGGGAAGGAGAGAGGAGGGGCCGCCCTGCCTTCTCGTCATGGAAACGCAGGACTCTTGTTTTTGAAAAGTATTTCCTTCCCAGGAGGGCCCACGAGGAGAGGTTAGGAGGGAATCAGGGGCTGCAGGCGGGCGGGGGTAGGAGGGCCCCTCTCCGCTTTGGGTCTTTTCTCCTGTTTTTGCTTTTCTTAACCAGGACCACTTGTTCTTCTTACAATAAAATTTAGTTAGTGGAAGGAAGGAAAAGCTCTGATTTTTTTTTTTGGCAGTACGCGGGCCTGTCACTGCTGTGGCCTCTCCCGTTGCGGAGCACAGGCTCCGGACGCACAGGCTCAGCGGCCATGGCTCACGGGCGCAGCCGCTCCGTGGCATGTGGGATCCTCCCGGACCGGGGCACGAACCCGCGTCCCCTGCATCGGCAGGCGGACTCCCAACCACTGTGCCACCAGGGAAGCCCTGATTTATTTTTTTTAAAAGATCTTTATTGGAGTATAATTGCTTCACAATACTGGGTTAGTTTCTGTTGTATAGCAAAGTGAATCAGCTATACCTATACGTATATCCCCATCTCCCCTCCCTCTTGCGTCTCCCTCCCACCCTCCCTATCCCACCCCTCTAGGTGGTCCCAAAGCACCGAGCTGATCTCCCTGTGCTGTGGGGCTGCGTCCCACTAGCTATCTATTTTACATTCGGTAGTGTACATATGTCCATGCCGCTCTCACTTCGCCCCAGCGTCCCCCTTCCCCCGCCCCCGTGTCCTCACTTAAAGTGAAAGGGAAAACCTCTCACTGACAGAAGTAACAATCTTTATAAAAGGGAGCAATACTTCAGCGGGACTGTGCTCCTTGGGGCCTCGACCTCTGTCCTGGCCAGAGGATTCATGCCTGGATCCTTTCCCTTGAGAGGAGGGGGGTCTGGGCGCCCCCCTGGTGACCCTGGGCAGCCCCTCTCTTCCTCCCCGGGTTGAGGCTTAGGATGGTGGGAGAGGTGTCTCTCGCGTGGCTGCCCTGTGGAGGGGGCGGCCCACCCACAGGTGTGGCACCCAGAGGGTTCCTGCGCAGCCAGGGCAGCTCCCCTGCCGTCCGCTCCGAGGGCCCTCAGAGCTCCGAGGGCTTCACCAACTCCTGTGCAAGCTGCGGGGACTTTATTCAGCCCGGAAGAGCCCCCGGGAGGGACCCTGACTCCTGGAGCTGGCAGGGCCTCTGGGGGGTCATTGTAGGCGCAGGGGCTGAGACTGGCTGGCCCACAAATGACTGGGTGCTGCCCCCTGCCCACAAGCCCTTGGCCGGCTGGGAGGTCAGCCCCTGCTCCTGCCACCAAAGGTGAGGTATTAGTCCAGTACCCCCTTCCTATCCCTGCCCTGAGACAGGCGCTGAGTTCCTGGAGGGCAGGGTCCCTGACTCAGCGTCACCCCTCACAGGCAGCCTGGCGGGGGCTGGGGCTGCCAGGTGAGGTACTGTGAGCCCAGCCACTCTCGGCAACATCTGGCCCTGCAAGCTTGCCCAGGAACCGCGGCCTCGGGACACCTGCCCCTTAAGCCGCCTGAGCGGTCCCACTGGCCTGTGCCCGTGCCTCTCCTGTGCAGTGGCAGCTCTGCTAACTGAGGTGGGCGCATTCCGAGAGGTTGGGCGTCCCAGGTGGTGATGGTGGGGAGGGTCCCTTCTCCGGTCCCACCTTCTGGCCTTGGATCTGCCGTGTCCCCCAGGAATGGGCGTGACTCCTCAGTCCTGGGCTGGCAGGCACTCAAGGACAGGGTGTGGGTGGTGGCCAGCCATTCCGTCCCCACGGAGACCTCGAGAAGGGGTCCAGGGCTTCCTGCAGCCCCTGGTTCCAGACCGGGAATCGGAGCACCTGGGCTCAGGTCTCGCCTCTGCTCGGACCAACTGTGTGCCCTGGACGAGTCCTAGCCGGTCCCTGCGGAGGGTGGACGGGTGGTGGGCATGCATTGGGCCTCGGCACCGTCCGTTCCCGCTGCTGCCGCGAGGTCGGGGTAGCCTGCCTGTGGGAGCCCGTGAAGCCCCCTTGCGCCCTGCGTACACGGTGAACGTGCTTCCCCCGGAACTGGATCGGGAACAGGCCTGGACCAGCGGGTCAGCGGGGTCCCTCGGCTTCAGCCTCAGGCTCCGGCTGGCGGCCCGGTCAGCAGCCCCCATCCCCAGTGCTCGGCTGCCCCTAGCCCGCTGCCCAGCTGCTCTGCTGAAGGCGCTGCCCAAGGTCACTGTGACCTCTGAGGGCTAAAGCCAACAGCCGCTCCTCCGCTGTGTCCCGTGGGTGGGCGTCAACCTCTGTCTCCTCTCCCAGCTCCCCCTGCCCCCCACGAGGCCCGGAGGTTTGCGTCTTCCCGGCCACCCGCCCTCCCCAGGCTCTCGGCCCCGGGCTAAACGCCTCTGAGTGCCATGACTGACTCCATGGTTATTTTTACATCTTCAGACGCGTGTGTCCAGCTGCCTGTGTGCACGCCGCCTGGCGTCTGATGGGCCTCTCAGGCTCACGTGTCCGGGACTGAACCCCAACCCCGCCCCCTGCCCCCGGCCCCGCACCCCCTCCCCAGGTGCCCCCCTCCCCAGTCCAGCGTCGCCCTCCTCTTCCTTCCCCTCACCCCATCATCCGCCCACCAAGAGGTCCCATGAGTTAGCGCTGCCTCCGCAGAGGGAAGGCCCCTCCCGCTGTCACCATGGTTACTGCAGAGCCTAGCTTTGGGCCCCCTTTCCTCTGCTCCGCCTAGGCCAGCAGCTCCTCTGGCCTGGACAGCTGCAGGGGCCTGGAGCTTTGCTGTCACCCTGTGTCCCTTCGCCACACGCAGCCGGGCTGGGCCCTCTTCGCTCACAGCTCTCGGGGCCCCTGGTGTGCTGGGATGCGGCCTTGGCCTGGCTCAGCAGGCCCACCTGGCTGGAGCCCGCCTACACCTTGGACCACTCTTCCCCTCCCTTCATGCCAGCCCTGCCCATGGGGTCCCTGCCTCTGGGCTTCTGCACTGGCTGTTCCCTCTAGCACAGTGCTGTTCCCTGAGGTGCTGCCGGGCTGGCACCTTCTATCCCTTGGGAGTCCGTTGTCCCTTTGGGAGAGGCTCTGACCCCCGTGCTCAGGCCCCATGACGGCCGCTGTCATCAAATGCCGTCCACCCCCGCATGCCGTCCACCCCCACATGCCGTCCACTCCCACATGCCGTCCACCCCCACATGCCGTCCACCCCTGCCATCACATGCCGGTCCCCTGAACAGCTCTTCCTCAGAGTTTTCTTCGTTATCGACCTTTTTCAGCGTTTGACTGTCTCCCCTCTTGGGTTTCAGCTCCGCAGAAGCCGGGCTGTGTTCCCTGGGTTCCTGGGCTTCTTGTGAGCAGAATGAACTGGGCTGAAGGCTATGGGGGAGGCCGCCCCACTGAGGGACGGAAAAGGAGGTGGGGTGGGCTCCGAGGGGCCCCACTGGGGGTCTTTCAGTGGCCCTTGTGGTTAGCAGGGCCCACTATGGGCAGAAGAGGGCAGGGGTGGGCTGACCCCAGAGGCGGGCACGCTCCCCTGGGTGTCGTGGTGATGGGGAAGGTCCCAGGCCCCAGGCTGAGGCCCCTGCTCATCCCGCTCTGTGCTTGCTGGCGTGTGGCGTTCACCGAGGGCCTCTGTGTGCCAGCCTGGGGCTGTGCTGGTGCCTTGACTCCGCAGGGTGAGTGGCGTCTGTTTCTCAGATGGAAAATAGAGGCTCTAAGAGCTGAGGGACGGGTTCCCAAACACGGATGTGGGACGTGAACCGGGTCAGCTGGTCCCCACTGTGGTGCCCATGCACAGTGGTGGAGTGTGTGCGTGTGTATGTGCAAGCGTGCAGGTATGCACATGTAAGCACACGTGTGTGAGCACGCATGCGTGATCAAGTGTGTGGCTGTGCACGCGCACAGGAGTGTGTGTGCGTGTGCCTCCGCGTGCACCCCCTTGGTTTACTCTTTGACACTTTCGTCATCACCCCATCCGTGCCTCCTTTCACTACGATGACCCCGGCCCCCTCCACCCCCGGCCGCGAGCCGCCCAGGCCCTGCGGCGGCTTCATCTCCTGCCCCTGGAGTCCAGGCGCCCAGGGCCGGGTTGCAGCCTGGCTGTGCCCCTGCGGCTCCGCGCTTCAGCTGATGGGTGCTGCCGTGAGCAGGGTCCTCAGGCCCTCGTGGCCCGGCGTGGAGATCAAGCGGCCACGGGAGTGGGTGGCCCGGGGCGCGGGGCGGGAGGGCCAGTGAGCTTCCTCAGCAGCTGACCGGGACACCTCGCGGAGTGACCAGCTCGCTGGGCTTCCTGCGAGGGGCGCAGCCCTGGGTGCTCCCAGCGAGGGTCCCCTGTGGAGCTGGCCAGTCGGTGCAGGCTCCCGTGGCCCTTTGTGCGGCGCGTCTGCGGGAAGGGCTGGTGGTGTCACTGCTCCCCGGGGGCACTGGTGCTGTCTCTCCCGGGCACGACCTGCTTTGTCTCAGGCCCAGACCCGAGAATTGCTGTTTCTCTGGTGCCCGGTACTGAACAGCTTTCCACTAAACAGCGCTCCTCACAGAATAGGTTTTAAAATAGGATCAATTCACGGCCCGAAGTGATGGGGAGGGAAGGGGGTGGAGCAGCTGCCCATCAAAGGGCCCCACCCACGCCCCTCCCAGGAGCGGAGCTCCGCCTCAGCTAGAGGAGTCCAGTGCGGGGGGCTGGAGGGTGCCGGCTGAGGGGCTGGGGGGCTGCCGGGTGGCTGGAGGGTGCCGGGGGGTGCCGGGGGGCTGGAGGGTGCCGGGGGGCTGCCGGGGGGCTGGAGGGTGCCGGCTGAGCGGCTGGGGGGCTGCCGGGGGGCTGGAGGATGCCGGGGGGCTGGAGGGTGCTGGCTGAGGGGCTGGAGGGTGCCGGCTGAGGGGCTGGGGGGTGCCGGGGGGCTGGAGGGTGCTGGCTGAGGGGCTGGAGGGTGCCGGCTGAGGGGCTGGAGGGTGCCGGCTGAGGGGCTGGGGGGTGCCGGGGGGCTGGAGGGTGCCGGCTGAGGGGCTGGGGGGTGCCGGGGGGCTGGAAGGTGCCGGCTGAGGGGCTGGGGGGCTGCCGGGGGGCTGGAGGGTCCCGGCTGAGGGGCTGGAGGGTGCCGGCTGAGGGGCTGGGGGTGCCGGGGGGCTGGAGGGTGCCGGCTGAGGGGCTGGAGGGTGCCGGCTGAGGGGCTGGGGGGTGCCGGGGGGCTGAAGGGTGCCGGCTGAGGGGCTGGGGGGCTGCCAGGGCGCTGGAGGGTGCCGGCTGAGGGGCTGGGGGGCTGCCGGGGGGCTGGAGGGTGCCGGCTGAGGGGCTGGGGGGTGCCGGGGGGCTGGAGGGTGCCGGGGGGCTGGAGGGTGCCGGCTGGGGGGCTGGGGGGCTGCCGGGGGGCTGGAGGGTGCCGGCTGAGGGGCTGGGGGGTGCCGGGGGGCTGGAGGGTGCCGCCTGAGGGGCTGGGGGGCTGCCGGGGCACTGGAGGGTGCCGGCTGAGGGGCTGGGGGGCTGC
Organism: Grampus griseus; assembly: GCF_964374135.1. NCBI lineage: Eukaryota > Metazoa > Chordata > Mammalia > Artiodactyla > Delphinidae > Grampus > Grampus griseus. The sequence continues at coordinate 141,922,524 of NC_138997.1, read as the reverse complement.
CGGGGTGCTGGAGGGTGCCGGCTGAGGGGCTGGGGGGTGCCGGGGGGCTGGAGGGTGCCGGGGGGCTGGAGGGTGCCGGCTGGGGGGCTGGGGGCTGCCGGGGGGCTGGAGGGTGCCGGCTGAGGGGCTGGGGGGTGCCTGGGGGCTGGAGGGTGCCGGGGGGCTGGGGGGTGCCGGCTGGGGGGCTGGGGGGGTGCCGGGGGGCTGGAGGGTGCCGGGGGCTGCCGGGGGGCTGGAGGGTGCCGGCTGAGGGGCTGGGGGGTGCCGGGGGTTGGAGGGTGCCGGGGGGCTGGAGGGTGCCGGCTGGGGGGCTGGGGGGCTGCCGGGGGGCTGGAGGGTGCCGGCTGAGGGGCTGGGGGGTGCCGGGGGGCTGGAGGGTGCCGGGGGGCTGGGGGGTGCCGGCTGGGGGGCTGGGGGCGTGCCGGGGGGCTGGAGGGTGCCGGGGGCTGCCGGGGGGCTGGAGGGTGCCGGCTGAGGGGCTGGACGGCAGCTGCGCCAGCCGTGGCCCGGCTGTGACTGGGCAGCTTCCACCAGGGGCTGTCACACAGCCCTGACCCTCGCCCTGTTCTGTTCATGTGTAAAATGAAATCAGTGACGCTGAGGGTGTGTTAGCTTCCTGGGGCTGCAGTAATGAATTGCCACAAACTGGGGGGCTTAAAACAACAGAAATGTGCTCTGGAGGCTGGAAGCCCCAAATCCAGCAGCGTTCACCCGCTGAAGGCGCTGGGGAGCACCCTTCCCACCTCCTCCGGCTCGGGCGACTCCAGGCCTCCTGGGCTTGTGGGCACGTTACTCTGTGACTTGGCTTCTCGTGGCCTCTCCTCTGTGCATCTGTCTTTCCTTTTTTGTCTCTTATAAAGACACCCGTCTTTGGTTTTTTTAAATTTATTTATTTATTTTTGGCTGTGTTGGGTCTTCGTTGCTGCGTGCGGGCTACTCTCTAGTGGCAGCGAGCGGGGCCTACTCTTCCTTGCGGTGCGTGGGCTTCTCACTGCGGTGGCTTCTCTTGTTGCGGAGCATGGGCTCTAGGTGCACGGGCTTCAGTAGTTGTGGCACGTGGGCTCAGTAGTTGTGGCTCGCGGGCTCTAGAGCACAGGCTCAGTAGTTGTGGCGCACGGGCTTCGTTGCTCCGCGGCATGTGGGATCCTCCCGAACCAGGGCTCGAACCCGTGTCCCTTGCATTGGCAGGCGGATTCTTAACCACTGCGCCACCAGGGAAGTCCCAAGACACTCGTCTTTAGATTTAGGGCCACGCGGATAATCCTGGGTGACTCATTTTGAGATCCTTACCTTGTTCACGTCTGCGAAGACCCTTTCTCCAAATAAGGTCATGTTTGCAGATTTGGGGGGGTCAGGACGTGGAAATGTCTTTTGGGGGCCCCCATTCACCCCAGTGCAGGCGGGCGAGCGTACGCATGGAGTCTCAGATCTCTGTAAGGAGTAGGATGTGAGCTGCATTTCAGTTAGAGCCAGGGAAAAGGGTCTCGGGGACACATGCTGGCTCTCGCATGTGGGTCCCCAAGCCAGCCTCGCAAGTGCAGGCATCCAGGACGGCAAGACCTGCTTGGCAGCAGGAGGCGTCTGAGGAGCGTGACGTATGGGACGACACAGGGGCTCGTAGCAAACGAGGCTCTAGCCCACGAGTCGGCAAACCAGGGCCCTGAGCCACATGCGGCCCGCGGCTTGTTTCTGTTGTAAAGTTTTATTGGAACACAGCCATTCACTTACGCGTGGCCTGCGGCTACTCTTGAGTTCAGTAGTTGTGACAGAGGCTGCGTGGTCCACGTAGCCGAAAACAGGTACTGTGCGACTCTTCACAGGAGGGTTATGGACTTTGCTCTCGGCTGTATCACTGGGAGCGTAACTCCTAGAACAAAGGGGTGACAGTCTGGCCCTGCCTTGCTGTTAAGGCCACAACTAAAGCGAATGGTGTTTCCTGTGACAGAAGGCCCTCACCCTCACCTGTGTCAGGTGATGGGGCTGTCACTGCTCCAGCAGAAGAGGGCCTGCCTTCGAGAGCTCATCTTCCAGGGTGGGGAGTGGGGAGACTGGAAACATGGGACAGACAGCTACCTAGAAAAGCCACCGGGAGAGATGCCGGCCTTCCCTGGGGAGAGGCGTGGCAGGAGGGGTCGGCGTGTCTGGGGAGGGGGCGGCCCGTGTGGCTGGCCGGGCTGTCATCACGCCCGTGGTCCCTTCCCCAGCTGCCTCGGTGGCTTCCCTTTGTCCACACACATTTTTACTGGGAGCCTTTCTGTGCTCACCGCCTCCCCAAGCTTTCACCTCTTGGGCCTCTGGTGACACATCAGGCAGCACTTCCATAACAACACATGCCCTTCATGCCACGTGTGTGACTGATTTCTCTCCGGGCCGGGCCACGAGTTTCCTAAGGGAGCCGTGCTCGGGAGAGAACACAGTGGAACCCTTGGGTGGGCAGATGGGTTTTTGTGGGTTCTGGGGTTTTGTTTGTTTCCCTCAAAATGAGAACACCTTTACTTTTTTCTGAGGTAAGCATTTCAAACCCTACAAGCAGGGTGTCAGACAGGAAGTGGAGCTCCCCCATCACAATCCCCGGATTTTGAAATACAGGCGTGTTGGAGTCCAGTCACCGAGGCTGGTCTGTGTGCTGCCTGGGGCTGCCTTCACGGGCGGCCGGGACAGACTGTCCACCCTTCGCCTTCATAAGGAAGGGGCTGTGGCTGTGGTTTGATGGCAAACAGGCAGGAAGCACCACCCTTGTTCTCCGCTGGCGGCAAAGATGAGTCTTGACTCCAGCTCGTCGGGATCTGGTTGTCACTTGGGTCTGTGGGGCTGCTTTTCCAGCGTTCGGGGGTTGGGCCGGGGGAAGCAGTTCATCGCTTCGTCCCGCGCCCACCCCTCCGTCCCCTCCTGCCCGGACGAGGGGGCTTGATCGTCGAGCGTGCGGGGCTCGGGGCTGTCCGACACTTCAGTGTTCACATTAGGCCCCGGACCCCTCACCTTCATCAGAGACCGGGCGGCGGCCGCGCTGGGCGCGCTTAGGAGGGTCACTCGTGCTCTGAGCTAGGGCGGTTCTCCAGGGCCACACAGGCGGCCAGGAGAGGTGGGGATACCAGCACAGCGATGAGGGTGTTGAGGGAAATGGGAACTTGAGACAGACTCCGGCGCGTCCCCTGCAGGCTCTCGGGGGCGGCTCGTGTCGCGTCTGGCAGAGGGACCCAAGCCCAGTGGCCCTCCTACCCTCCCCGGCGCTGGAGTCCGGCTCACACCCTGGAAACGGAGAAATCCAGGAGGTGAAGTGGCTCTGGGTGTGGCAGGAAGCCACCCTTGCAGGGCCGAGGCGGGAGGCCTGAGCCCCCGGGCAGGCTCCGTGCTGTCCTGCCAGCAGCCTGAGTGTGGCCCCCGTGGCCCCGGGGTCTGGGGCAGGCTGGAGGCCCTGGCTGGGGGCCGGGGTCAGGTGGGCGGGCCAGCCAGGGCTTGTTCTGAGCCCACTTCCGCTGTGTGGCCGGGGCCGTGTGGGCGGGGTCACCCTCTTGCCCACGAGGAGGTGGAGCTGCAGGGTGGCCGGGGCCCAGACTCGGGCGAGCGGGGGCGGGGCCGGGGCGGTAGCTGCACTGCACCGCGTGCCTGACGGCCCCCGCGCCCTCCGCAGACTGCCTGCTGATGCTGGCCTACAAGGACAGGGCGGAGCGAGCCCGCGGGATGCGGGAGCGCAGCAGCCTCGCGCTGGAGGACATCTGCGGCCTGGAGCCCGGCCTGCCCTACGAGGGCCTGGCCCACACGCTGGCCATCGTCTGCCTGTCGCAGGCCGTCATGCTGGGCTTCGACAGCCGGGAGGCCATGTGCGCCTGGGACGCCCGGATCCGCCACGCGCTGGGTGAGGGTGAGTGACACCGGCGCGGGGCTCCGGGGGCCCAGCCTCTGTCCTGAAGCGTCCCGCGGGCCCCACCGACGGGCTGCAGAGGCCGGGACGCGACTCCAGGCCACGGAGCCCAGGGCTTGCGGAGCGCCCTCCGCCCGACCGCAATTGGGGCGGGGGGCTGGGGGGCCGGCCGCTCTTGAGCTCCCTGACTTTTGACCCCATTCATCTGAACTAGAGCTTTTAGCCCCAGCGGGCGGCTGGCTGAGCAGTGATCCGCAAGTGCTGCCCTTGGCTTCTCACGGGGCCGCCTGGGCCCAGAGCCGGGCGGTAGGAGCCGCGCGGTGTCGGGAGCGCCGTCCCCCGCCTGTCCCTCAAGGGGAGTAGCGGGGTGCGGGGAGCGCTCTCGGGAGATGGGGGGACCCAGTCCACCTCTCAGCCCCGCCGCCCACCCGGCTGTGTGAGCAGAGGCGGGTGGGCCCCCAGCTGAGGCATCAGAACCCATGATATTTTAAAAAAAATTTTTAAAAATTGAAGTAGAGTTAATTTACAACGTTGTGTTAGTTTCAGGTGTCCAGCAAAGTGGTTCAGTTACATACATATACGTATATTCTTTTTCATGTTCTTTTCCATTACAATTTCTTACAGCTAATGAGTAGAGTTCCCTGTGCTATACAGTAGGGCCTTCTTGTTTCCCCATTCTATATAGAGTAGTGTGTATATTTTAATCCCCACGTCCTAATTTATCTCGAAACCCGGGATATTTTAACACCGTATTTTAAAAATTCAAAATTAAAGCCAAAAGCCCGTGACGAACGAAGTGTCAGAATTCAGAGTGAAGCTGGGCTCCGAGCCACCCTCAGACATTCCCGTCCGCAGCTGCCCCAGCGCCACGGCCGGCCTGGTCTCGATTCATACATTTGCTGTTTCGCTCACCGTGGGCTTTTTGCGTTCATTTTTGTTGTTTGAATAATCTCTCAAATGTCAGTGATCTTGGCCACTGTCTTGTGCCCAGGTAAGGCCCTTGCTCACCTCACACCAGCCCAGCCCGGCTAGCGGGCTGCGGCCCCTCCCACCTCCGGGCGCGCCCAGAGCAGTCCCCTAGTCTGGGGACGTGTGGACGGCTCAGTGAGGGGATGCAGTGGCAGAAGGGAAGAGCCGCGCCTTTCCAGAAAGTTCTGCGGTTGGGGGTTCCCGCCAGTTCAGCCTGGCTCAGGGCACGGCTCCTTTTCTGCTACGGGGCAGGCAGGGCCCTCGCACAGAGGCAGCTGGCGCCCTGTCTCGGCACCTTGCCAGAAATCACCAGGACACTGATGGGGTCGCTGACCCCCAGCCTCCTTGGGCCGGGCACGGCAGGCCCTCAGGGCTTCCTTGCCTAGGAGCCCCCTCGACGCCCCACTGCAGGGGCTTGGGTGGGGCTGAGGGAGGAGGAGGTGGGGCTGGGACTGGGCCCCTCTGGGTTGGAGATGAGGCTGGTGGGCACGGGCGGGTAGGCCGCCGTCCACTCCTGGGCCCGGCTACTCCGGGGTGCCCCCTCTTCCGAGGTGGGAGCCATCCGGGGAGAGAAGACCACCCTTCTGAGGGGCTTCAGGACAGAGCGCCGAGCCGGGGTAGTGGATGAGATCTCGGGGAGCAAGTTGTCCTGCTCGGCGCCAGGGAGAACCCCTAACTGGAGAGGGCAGGGGGTCCACGGTTTCCCGAGCGTCCCTGCGGTCAGGCTGGGCTGTGAGGCAGACCTTAGACTCTCCACGGACCAACGGGAGGCTGGGCCTCCTGGGCCTCCGTTTCCCCATCTGTGAAATGGGATCACAGCAGCTACCCTGGGCGGGGGTTCTCAGAGGACGTGCTGTGAACGGGAGTCCTGAGGCCGCGGACCTACCAGGAGGCACGTGTGAGCTTTCACTGGAGCTCGCCGGGGCCAAGTTAGGATGGGGAGGGGGCCCCCTGAGGATGGGAGAGGTGAGTGTAGCCACCTCGGGGCTGGACGCTGCGCTGGGAGGCGGGGTGGGGCAGACCTGCCCTCTGAGCTGACCCTGGGAAGCTGCGCCCCTCCCCCGCCTCTGCCCCAGCGACGCCCTCTCGCCCCTGCCCCGCCCTTAGTGCACAGGTTCCACGTGACCGTGGCTCCAGGCACCAAGCTGGAGAGCGGACCCGCCACCCTGCACCTCTGCAATGACATCCTCGTCGTGGCCAGGGACGTCCCTCCGGCCGTCACGGGGCAGTGGAAGCTGTCGGACCTCCGGCGCTATGGGGCCGTGCCCAGCGGGTTCATCTTTGAAGGAGGGACCAGGTGTGGGTACTGTAAGTATGTGGGCCGTGGGGACCCTGGGCCGCGGGCAGCCCCAGACCTCCCGGCTTCCCGGCCCGACCGTGGTTCAGAGCCGACCCTCCTGCTTGCCGCTGGCCTCTCGGGGACACGGCAGGGTTATGTCTTTTAACGTCGAGCCCAGACCCTCAGCCGTCTCTGCTCTTGCTGTTGGAGGCTGAGAGGAGGGCCCCTCCCGCAGGAAGCCCGTGCAGGGGCCGCCCGGAGGCAGCTCATGGGCCTACATCCCAGGTCACAGAGCATCAGAGCGGCTCAGGCTGGCTTGAAAAAAAAGGGGGAAGAAGAAGAATAGATGCATTTATTGAGGATGTGCTGAGAAACTCCACAGTGGACCCGCCAGCTCCCTGGGCCCTCCCAGGCCGGACGCCACAGGTGGGGGCCGAACGCGAGGGCCCAGCAGTGAGGCAGGGGTCCCGAGGGCCGAGGTGGTGTCCGAGCTCCAGCAAGCTGTCCTCCAGGCCGGGAGGGGCGTGGTGGGTGTGGGGGATGTTCCAGTGCCCCCAGCCTGCTGTTCTCCGAGTTGGGGGCCTCTGTGGACCTGCTGTCACCGCGGGGAGCGAGAAGTCCCTTCCCTCCTCTCCAGCGGGGCCGAGCCTATCTGCGTGGCCTCCCTGGGCTTGCGGCCGGCCGAGGGCCTCCTGCTGACCAGCTGGGCGGCCTCGAGGGCCACGGTCAGTGTGCTGGGCTGTGGGCTGTGCATCCCCACCTCCGTTCAGCCTGGGACCCTGGTCAGGGGGATCATCGGCCCCTCCCTCGTGTGCAGGGTGGATGGAGGCTCTAAGCCGGGGGCGACCTCTCTCCACCTCTCCACCCCCGTAAAGGGGCATTAACCGCCCCCCTCCCTGCCACCCGCAGCCTCATGAGAGCACGCAGATGGCCAGGGCCTACCGCAGGGCCTGGCACACGCTCGGTATGGCCAGGATGGGGGTCCACCTGGCTCTGGGGCCTTGGTCATGCCTGGATCTCTCTGGACAGAGGACACGGTTGTGCTGCGTGCTGGGCACCTGGCCCCCGCATTCCGCAAGGGGTGTGTGAGGTGGGACAGGCTGATCCGGCCCAGCCGGGCAGCCCGTAGGGCCCTGCCTTTGAGGGGACAGGATGTAGGCTTCAAAGGCACTTAGCAAACAGGTGAACAAGCAGGTGAGGGCCAGGTTCCTGCTCAAGGCAGCAAGATGTCTGTAGCCACTGAACTGTACGATGCTCCCTGGTCCTGGGCTTGGAGGTGGTTACAAGCTTGGAGAGGCAGAGAGGCAGGGAGGGGTGATGTAGCGGAGGCGTAGGTGGACCTCTGGGGCGGGCAGTTTGGCGCAGCGGCCCTGGAGCTGGTGGGGCAGCTGCAGACGGCACCCGAAGGGCCTTGACCGCAGCTGCGCCTGTGCGTTTCCCATCTGGAGTTTTTGGGCATGAGTGAGGGGTGAGCGCAGCTATCGGCCTGTCTGCCTGGGCTGCTGTGGAAGGGCGCACGGGACCTTGGCCAGAGTCCTTTCTGCTGGACAAGCCGTGGGCCACCTTGTCTTTGGTACATCAGAGGTGACAGCAGCAGGTGGTGCAGGGGACCCTGGCCCAGCTTTGTTTCCCTCCCTCGCGTGGCTGGCTGGGAGCCGCAGGTCACAGCGTACTTGGCACGTGGCGGCCCTTCCCTTCCGAGATCTCCTCCATGTGGGGCCCTGGAGCTGCTGGGGGCACCCCGGGCAGGGTCGGGGGGAGAGACCACCGTCCTGGCTGGAACTGTGGAATCCCTGCGCGCTGAGCCTCAGACAGGATGGCTTGTGGCTGCTTTGAGGACTGGGGTTCAGACCTGGGGTTGGGGCTGGCGTGTGCCCTCGAGCGGGGGCAGGCCAGGAGGACCGGCTCCTTGGAGACGGTTTTATTTGCCCGGACGTAATGTAATAGTGCCCTCTAGATATTCTTCCCCTGAGGCCTCGGGCTTGAAAATTCCGACTCTTGGTGTGGGTGGGCTCCTCCTGCGCACGTCAGCAATTCCAGGCATCGGAGCAGCGCTTCCTGCAAGGGCGGAAGCTGAACCTCGAGCCGCTGTGCCTTCCCTGGGTCCCCAGCGTGAACTGTGACAGGGCCGCCCTGGTTCTTCTGCCTGAGGCCTCGAGTTAGCTCTGTCCACAAACCCGGGCTGGCCCAGCGGATCCGCCTTGCCCTGCAGGCTGCAGGCCGGACATTCTCCCTCCCGCTGAGGGACCCTGGACCGAGAGAGACTCCCTGTCGGGCATCCTCATCTCCCCTCCAGGCTGTCTGGAGGCCCCTGGCCAAACCCACCCAGTCAATGGTGGCCGAACACGGTGGTGGGTGGCTAGGCCAGCCTGTCCCGACCCTCTGCCCCTGGCAGGTCCCACTGGGCTCCGTTCTCTTCCAGGGACAAGCTTGCCGCTGCTCTGCTGGTTTAAGCCAGTTTTTAGGCTGTTACCGGACTCGATGCAGGGCTGGGTGGGAAGGGACGGTGCACCCCTGTGCGTGTGGTCAGAGCACCAGGCCACTCAGGACCCGGGCCGTCCTGGGAGGAGGGCGGCTAGTTCAGGTCCAGGAAGGGGTGTGAGTTAGGGTCCTGGGGCCACGTAGCAAATGACCACAACCCGGGGCCTTAGAACAACACAAATTTGTTCCTTCACCGTTCCGTTCAAAGTCAAAGTTGGGGAAGGGCCGGGCTCCCTCGGGGGTCCGGGGGAGGGTCTTCCCTGCCTGTTCCAGCTCCCGGGGGCGCCAGGTGTGCCTGGGCTTGTGGCCGCGTCACTCCCGTCTCTGCTCCGGCATCACGGGGCGTCTCTGTAGGACGCCAGTCGTTGGGTTTAAGGCCGCCCCGCACTCGGGGGTGGTCTGTCTGCGAGCCTTCACTTGAGCACCTGCAGAGACCCTTTTCCAGATAAGGCCACCGTCATCGGCTCCAGGATGTGAACCTATCGTTTGGGGCCACCGTTCAGCCCATGACAGGGGTCACCTGAACGGTGACGGTACCAGCGTTGAGATCTCGATGAGTCTGTGGGCACCGGGACAGAGAGTGGGTCAGAGTCCCCAGAAGGCCCTGGAGGGTTTTGGATGTAAGGAATCCACATCTTCTCCCCTGGGGCAGGTCCCAGCCTGGACCCTGGGCCCTCAGCCCACTCCAGAGAGCAGTAACTCGACCCTGGCCCTCTTCACCCGTCCTGAGGCGTGGGTGACTGGGTGTCAGGAGAGGGCCCTGGAGCGTGTGGGGGAGGGGTCGGGCAGGTGTGCGGGGGGGCTCCGTGGGGCTCCGGGTACCGCGGGGGTGGACGTGTCCTCTCTGTGGCCTCCACGTGGACGACAGCCTATGCAGATGATTCGGATGGGGCTTGGGCTTGGTGGCCGGGAGCTTGAGGTCCCCCAGCGTGGCCCGATTCTCTCTGGGGTGGTCACGGCCCGCTGTGTGTGTTTAGGGCTGCAGGGCGGGGGCAGGGCATGCTGGTGAGGGTGGCACAGAGGCTTGGGGGCCCTTCCCCAGCAAGAGGCTCAGCAGGCAGGGAGAAGGGTGGGCCCGGGAGAGTGGGGTCTGTCCGCGGTCTGGAGCCCGGGGACGGCTTTGGAGAGGGCCAGGCGGCATTTGAACGAAAGTTTCTAGGATGAGGGGCCCCAGAGGAAGTCCCCGTCCTTTACATTGGCAGGTCCTGTCAAGGGCACTTCAAGGGCATTTCCACGTCCATGTGAGCTGGCTGCGGACAGGATCGGGGTCCTGGAACGCTGAGTAGTTCAGCAGGTGGTGAGGGCGGGGGTCCCAGGCTGGCTCCTGAGTCTGTGCAGGCCGCTTCCCCTCTCCTTCTCCCTAGCTCCTTGGGGTCCAGGCCGTCCTGTCAGCCCCTTGGGGTGCAGTGAGCATTTTAAAACGATTTTTATATGTGCGTAAAGGAGAAGCTCTGAACTAGGGAGAGACCGTCTTGCCACGCCTGTCCAGCTCTGAGAAGCCCCTAAGTGCCTCTTTTGTGGTCCAAATGCTGGTCTCGCTGGAACTGCTGGAGCCCTGGTCTTGAAGCCCAGGAATCTTGGGGAGGAGGGAATGCATTCAGGGGCTTCTCTGTGGCCTGCACTGGGTGAGGGGTTGGAGCTGGGAGCACACGGCTGGGGAGACTCAGCCTGTGTGGGAGGACACAAGGCGTTTAGAATTCTCGGGGGCACAAGGGGAGCCGGGGAGGGCCACAGACTCCAGCCCAGGAGTGTTGGGGAGGCCCTCTGGAGGTGAACCTGAGTGGGGCCCCTGTGGGGTGAATAGGAGTTGGCCCAGCCGCCGAAGGTAGGGAGGGCTGGGGGGAAGAGAGAAGGTGCTCCAGCCGTACATTAAGCGCGGCTGGGTGACGGGAACAGTGTGTGCGGGGTGGCAGAGGTGAGGTAAGAGGAGGAATCTGGACCAGAGCTTGCACTGCGTTCCCAGGGTAGCAGGGAGACATCAAAGGTGCTAGAGCAGGACAGTGCCACCCACAGATCTGTGTTGAGGGCGATAACTGTGGCCCCAGGGTGCAGACGGGATGGAGGCAGGGGCCGTGAGTGGGCGTGAGATGTGCATCCGCTGAGGCAGGGTCCTGCTGTGGGCGGCAGCTGGGTGGGTGGGCAGGGCCTGTGGGTTCAGGAATGTTAAGGCGGTGAGTGAGAGGGGGAGGGAGGGAGGGCCAGCCTGGGGTGGGCGGGGAGGAGGGCGAGGCCAGGCGAGGGTCCCAGCAGCGTGGGCCTGGGCTGAGTGGTCCAGAGCTTTGCCGGGAGCGTTGGGGAGGCCCTCTGGAGGTGAACCTGAGTGGTGGGGCAGGCATCCCAGGCTGGGTTGCAGCCCGTGCAGAGGCCCCGTCAGGAACCTGTTCAGGTTTATACTTGGAGGTTGAGTCTCGCCTTGGGGCCCCTGTCACATTTCTGACAGGTTTGTGGTTGATTTCAGCCCTCTGCCCTGAAGTCTCTGCTCCGGGGGTGGGAGTTGGGCCCGGAATCTGTCACCCTTTTGTAGTCCACTATGGCATTTGCATACGGGGATGGTTCTGGGCGCTCTGCGTGTCCAGGGAGGTGACACTCTGGGTGTCCAGGGAGGCCTGAATTGCACAGGGCCAGGGAGAGATGGGGCTGGGGTGATAGTCACCCCAAGAGACCCCCTTGCAGGGCCCCATACTTCGTGGGGTTCTAGGTCCTCACACCAACCCGACGTGGTGTGTGCACATCCCCATTACAGGCAGGGAAACTGAGGCACGGAGCTGTCCGTGAGTTGCCCTGGCCTGTCCCTCTGAGCGTGCTGGAGCCGAGGTCTGGCCCTGGGGGGACCTGACCCCACACTGCGTGCCCTGCTGTGCTGCCAGCCAGCCCAGCGCCCGCCTGGCCCTGGGGTTAAGTGGGGCAGGACCAGACACTTTTCAGCTCTCAGCAGACTTGGGGATTCCTTTTTGGGGTGTTTTGCTTCAGTCTGTTTCCTCCTAGGCAGAAAAGCAGGCCCCGTGTCCTCCTGACCTTGGGGGCCTGCAGGGTGGCCTCTTGGGACCATCTGGACGTGATGGCATGCGAGCCTCATCCCACATCTCCAAGTGGGAGATGCCCGCTGTGTGCAGGCGGTGTTGTCAGGGCAGGCGGCTGGCATCTAGCAGCGGCCGTGAGGATGTGAGGTGCCTGCACTGCGTGGCTGCCTCCTGCCCGGATGGGGATGGGATGGGCTGAAGAGGGTGGGGAGACGGCTCGCTCGAGGATGGGACAGAGCCTGCTTCCCGGAGGAGCTGTTTGGTTTTTTGGTCTTGTTTGTTTTTGTTTTACTGTGGCAAAATGCACATAACACAAAATGCACTATTTAAACCACTTCTAGCATGTAGTTCAGTGGCAGTGAGCACATTCATGCGATGATTCTGCCCCCATCACCACCCCCATCCCCAGAATCTTTTCGTCTTCCCGAACCCTGTCCCCATTAAACACTCTCTCCCCATCCCCTCTCCCCGCCCAGCCCTGCACCCTTTATTCTCCTTTCCATCTCTGAGTTTGCTGACTCTAGAGACCTCACATAAATGGCATCTGCAGGATTTGTCCTTTTGTGACGGGCTTGTTTCACTCAGCGCAGTGTCCTGGGGGTTCGTCCACGTTGTAGCAGGTGTCACCATTCCCTTCCTTTTTAAGGCTGAATCAGATTCCACCGTATGGATGGACCACATTTTGTTTCTCCATCCATCTGTCGATGGACACTTGGATCGCTTCCGCATTTTAGCTATTGTGTGTGATGCTGCTGTGAACGTGGGTATGCAAATATCTCATCAGGACCTCACTTCTAATTGTTTTGGGTGTGTGCCCGGAAGTAGAATTGCTGGATCAGATGGAGTCTCTCTGTTGAATTTTTTGAGGATCTGCCACACCGTTTTCCACACGACTGCCCCGGTTTACATTCCCACCAACAGTGTACGAAGGGCCCAGTTTCTTGCACCCTCACCAGCACTTGTTTTCAGTCTCATTTTAGTTTTCTTTTTCTTTGTTGTTTAAATAGTAGTCCTCCTAGTGGGTATGAAACGATCAGGTGAAATTTAAAACTTCATTTCGAATGAACTGATTTCATTGCACTGTGCTTCTTTCTCCCCAAATAAGGGCAGAGACAAACGAAACATTAATTACCAGATGTTTTACTCTATTAGGAAACTCTGTGCAAAATAATATCCCAAGGGGCTCAGTTAGCTGTGCCAACTTCCTGACTGATAATCGGTGCTGTCTGGACTTGAGCTTTCTAGAACCTTCTCGGCAGGAACGTCCTCCAACGCCTTCAGACTCTGTCCTCGACTGGACGTCACCGTGGGGTCTTTGTCAGCAAAGGGTGGAATGCTCGTTCTCTGAGGAGCTGGGGACTGAGCTCTTATTGGGGTCCAGTGACAGAGGTCTGGAGGCTGCAGATGAAAGACTAACTTCAGCTGGGACTCGGCCGGGATCTAACTGGGCTCATTGAACGTCTGAAGGAAGGCCTTTCTTTCTCGCGGCTGGAGATATTAAAACGCGGGCGAGTTTTGCTGCACCCCTGAGAATCCACAGCGGCTGTGTCCGTGGACCCGCAGGCGGCTGTTTCCTGCTCCGCAGGACCCTCTCCTCCGTCTGTTAGTTTCCCGTGTTATTTATTGCTGGGGGACAGACACCCCAAACTTAGTGCTGTTTCCTGGCTTGCGGTTCTGTGGGTCAGTGGTCTGCTCTGCATGGGGTACTGGGGTCACTCGGGCAGTGGCGTTTGGTGGGTGGCCTCAGGCACGGCCTGGGGCCCTGGTGCTGGCTGTTGGCCGGGACGCCTCAGTTCTCCTCTGGGGCCTTGCCCTCCAGCAGGACAGCCGGGTTTCTCACAGGGTGGCTGGTTCCAGGAGAGCAAACGTGGGGGTCTCCAGCCCCTAAGGCCTCGGCCCCAAACCCTAAGGAGCGTCCCTCGGTTACTTCCTGTGGCGCAGACCCCGGGAGAGAGCCCGCCTCGGGGTGGAGCCTTCACGGACGTGGTTGAGAGGAGGCACGGGGGGCGTCGTGACAGTGACCACACCGGTACAACGTGGCAAAACGGGTCCAGGCCCTAGCTTGCCTCCCCTCCCCCAAACAGATAAGCAAACAAGAAATGCGGAGAGCCCTTCCCTGGGGAGGGGAGGGGCCCGGCTGCCTCCACGCCCCCCTTTCCATCTACACTGAGCGCGGGGGTCTCCTGGGCGCCTGGCCCTGGGTTAGACGCAGGGGACTGCGGACGACTCAGAAGTGGTCCTGCCTCAAGGTGCTGGGCCTGGCGGCCGGGACAGCGTCAGACCCGGGAGGTAGAAGGTCGGGGGGTCTGCCCCAGAGGAGGTGTCCCCTGAAAGCATCACTGGGTGAACGTTAGGGGTCAGGGGTCAGGAAAGGCCATGTCACCCGAGCAGTCTCAGCAGGCGAAGGGGTGTTACGGTGGCTGCGGGGAGTCGTGGGGGGGGACGGCCGCGCCGGGGGAGGTGTGTCAGGCGGGCCGGGCACACCTGGGGAGCTTGTTGTGCCCACAGCCTGGGGTGGGGAGGGGAGCCACGGGCAGCGGGAGGTCGCCGCTGGTCCGGGAGGCCTCGTCCCTTGGTCGTGAGGCTCAGGCTCGGGAGCTCGCAGACTCCCGTGGAATGCCGCCGGCCCCGCTCCCCGTCATGTGGTTTTTTATAGTCGGGGGACTGACTGTGCCGAGGCCTCTGCCAGCTGACCGTAAGCTCCGGATTAGAGGCCTGGCCCCGGGGAGCGGGGGTGGCCGGGACGGGGCCTCCTCCCCGCCCGCCCGCCATCGGCCAAGGTCCCGGGACCATCCCCCAACCCAGCCCCTCTGGGCAGCGAGCCTCGTGGGGGCCCCCGGGGGCCCCCAGGGCGGGCCTGGCTCTGCGTCTGCTCAGACGCTCCGTGGTGCCAGGACGTGGCCCCTCTCTGGGCGTCCGCTTTCTCACCTCTCGAGCGGGCGTGTCACCGGTTTGGGCCCTGGTGGCCGCCCAGGGGCACGGCGGCCTCACCACGTGTGGGACTGGCCCGGGTCCCTGGGATTCGGTGCCAGTGAGCGTGACCGGGACAGTTTCAGTGCGCCGCTTCCCCGTCTGCCCCGGGCACCCTCCTTCCAGAGGGAGCAGGCCTTTCTTTGGGCAGAGGGAGGAGGGCGAGGCACCGAGGGATTCCTGTGTGGTGACGCCACGCCGGGCGTCCAGCCCCCGTGACCCGGTGCCCCATTCACTCGGCCGCGGGACTTCATTGACGCTGGCGGGGCTCCGGCCCAGCGCAGGGCCCTGCGGCCGCTCTGCGCTCTGGCGTCTTGCAGACCCACGTGCCCCCTCCAGCCGAGCCCCCTGGGCTGGGATCCCAGCCAGGCCTCCCCTCTGTCAACGAAAGTAATCAATAAACCATCAATAATAAGAATAGAAAAGAGTTTTATTGGAGCCAAACTGAGGACGAGCCCGGAAACCTGCTTCCCAGATGACTCCGGAAAAGCAGGGTTTTCAGCACAGCTTTATATCTTGTCAGAACAAAGACCATCAAAGCAGTCAGGGTGACGTTTCTTCAAGGTTTCAAAAAATAATAAAAATAAAAGAACAGACCAGCACGTACACAGAGAGTCAGCGTGGCCTTGGCACCTGGGAGGGGGGCTTAGCATCGAAGGAGGAGGGGTGTTTATTTAATCTTTATGTTTAACATGGACAGTCTTTACTGCTGGTCGACGTGCCCTTTTCTCTAATAATTAAAGCAGATGTACAATTTGATAGACCACAAGTAGGCTATTTTAGTTAGCATCAAATTCAAGTGAACTCGTGTATAAGCCACGATGACTTTCCCGTATCTCAGTATGTAAACGTGTCTTTTAAAATCACCTCTGTGGGTGGGAGCCCCGAGGCTGGATCTCAGCCCTGCAACTGCGCGCCAGGGGCTCCAGTGCCCCCCACCCAGAAGACGAGCCCGGGGAGAGGGGAGGGGCTTTGAGGTGGGCCAGGCTGCTTCGTCTGCAGGGCAGGAGCCACCGCCTGTATCTTGCCAGCTTCCCCTCACCACAGCCCGGGTGAGGAAACCAGGTCTCGCAGCCGCCCTCCTGGAAGTGCACCCGCCGCCCACCCCTCAAAGGAGCGTGGGCCAGAGGGAGGGGCTGCTGGGCTCTCCACGCAGCCGGGACGCCCTCCTCGGCCCACTCTGTGACCCCCATCCTCCAGAAGTCGCCCCAGCTCCTCTTACCAGCCTGGGAGACGAGAGATGGCTGACGGCTTGGGGCCAGCGGGCCCGACGCCCTCTCCCACCTTGCTGAGGCCTTGCAGACCGGACTCAGGCCGGGATGGTGTCCTCAGGCCTGGGAGAGCCGGCGTGTGGCCTGAGCCGCCTGCATGGCTCACGTCACCACAGTGCCGTGGGGACATTGCCGCGGTGCTCGGGGCGGGGGGGGGGGTGTCTCATGGGTTGGCTCAGGCCTCTGTGGGCAGTCCCCGCGCAGCGGCCCTGAGCCCGCCCTGCAGGGGCCCCACCGACCCGAGCTCTGGCCAGGATGACACCGGGGTCTGTCCCCCCTCTGCAGGGGCTGGGGTCTTCTTCCTGTCCTCGGCCGAGGGAGAGCAGATCAGTTTCCTGTTCGACTGCATTGTCCGTGGCATCTCCCCGACCAAGGGCCCCTTTGGGCTGCGGCCTGTTCTCCCAGGTGGGTGCCGGAGTTGGGGAGCCCGGCCTGGCGGGAGGGTCAGGTGGGCTGCTTGATCTCGGGCTCCCGGGGGCGTTCGCCCTGGCACAGCCCCTCCTCCACGGGGTCTGAGCTGCTGGGACGCTCAGAGGCCGAGGCTTTCGGTTGGGACAATTACTGCAGCTGCACCAGGTGGGCCAGCAAGAGGCCCGAGCCCGGAGCCCCGAAGACCTGAGCCGGCCCGTCTCCCAGACCTGGGCTGGGCCCTCGCCTGCGGTCGCTGGGGTCAAGGCTGGCTCCGTGGGAGCCAGGGTTCGGGCTGGAAGTCGCCTTGTGAGCTGGGGTCTCAGCGCATCGGGTTGGCAGGTACCAGGGCTGCATGAGCTGGCCTGGCCTTGTCTCCCACTTCCCTGGCTGTGGCTGGGACACTGCTCTTCAAGAGTCCTGGACCAGGGATGGCGCTGGCCCGCGGAGGGCCACGCTACCTGGGCATTTCTTCCCTCGGGGAGGCTGGGGAGGCCCAAGCCCATGGCAGGGACAAAGGCTGGTCCTCGTCATCGCAGCTTCCTTTGACCGAGGCTCTCCGGGTGGGTGGTACCCAGGGTCACCGATACTCCCCTCGCCCCAGTGAAGCAGCGCTTGTCCCCTTGTCCAGGTGGGAGACCAAGGCCTGTGGCCGGGCAGCAGGTGGTCAGTGAGCTCACATCCGTGGCCTCCTTGCATGGGCACCATAGCCAGGTCGGGGGCAGGTGGACCTCCTAGGGAGACAGGGGCTGGCGAGGCTGGCGACGTGCCAGGTCCCCTTTCTCCCAGCGTGGGCCCCTCAGCCCCGCAACCCCCAAGCGGGCCCGGGGGGCGGGGTGGGGGGCGGGCTGGGGAGGAAGGAGGCAGTTCCTGTGACCGGAGCCTCGCCGCCCAGGCTCTGCTGGGTGGTGCGGCAGCGCCCTCTGCTGGCGGCTTACCGCATTGCAGCCGCAGGTAGTGGTGTGGGTGGCCGGGATTAGAAGGGGGCGGGCGTGGATGGGGCAGGTGTGGACAGCGGGGGTGTGGACAGCTGGGGTGTGGACGGGGCTGGTGGGTCCCTGCTCGCTGAGCCTGGCCGGTGTCGTGTTGAAAGCCTGTGATCTTTGGGGACTTTTGAGATGTGGCCTCCACTGGGTCAGCAGCCTTAACACTCTGAGATTTGGGGGTGTCTTCTCAAGCGGACCGCTGCTCGGTCAGACGCACTTGGGCACCAGAGGCAGGACCTGCCTCACATACAGTGGGGAGGGGGAGAAGACAGAGTTCCGGGGTCCACCCTGCCCCAAGCGCGTCCTGTGCGTTCCCACCTTGGTCCCATTGCGCGTGGTGTGCACTGTCTCTGCTCCCACGTTTTGCAGTCATGGCTGAGGTTCGGGGAGGGCAAGTGGTGGGGCTGTGAGTTCGTCCAGTGCCAGCGTCCTGCTGCCTCACCAGCAGCAGGAGGGTGTGCCAGTGTCCTGGTCCACTGCAGGGACTGTCCACTTTGGGGCACGGGACATCTGCTGGTGGTCAGGGGGGGCTGTCCTTGGGCCCAGGACACAGGATGATGGCCGGGGACCTGGACGGGGGTGGTTTGGGTACCCTGAGCTTGGTGTCTGGCAGCTGGGGTGCTGGCGTGGGGAGGAGCTGGGGCTCCCAGGGGCTCTGTCGTGGTGCTGCGACTGGACCGAGGTCCACACAGCCCTGTCAGTGCTGGGGTAACTGTGATGTCCTGAGCAGTGGGTGGGCCGCGGGGACAGGGCTGGGGATGCCTCCTCGCTGACTGTCCCCTCTGCTGCAGACCTGAGCGCCAGGGGCCCTGCCGTGGAGGAGCGCGTGGCCCAGGAGGCCCTGGAAGCCCTGCGGCTGGAGAAGCGGCTCAGCCTTCTCTCCCACTCCGGCTGGCCGGGCAGCGCAGGTAGGGCCATGGCCTGGGCCGTGAGGGGGGCCAGTGGCCCTGGGGCCGCAGCTGTCCCTTTAAGGCAACCTCCCAGCTCCTGTTTGTTCATTCATGCCCCTCCCTCTGTTGGTCCATTCGTTCTCTCACTCGTGATGCCACACTCACTAAGCTCCGGCCTGGATGCTGACCGTAAGCACGGTGCCCCGTGGGTGCCGGCTGGGGGGTTGGGTTCGAATTCCTTCCCAGCCACCGGGGTGTGGCCTGGTGAGGCTGTGGCTTCACCGTCTGTGCCCACACAGAAGGCTCAGGGGTGCTGGCTGCTGGGAGCGAGGCCCCTCAGCTGCTGTGCTCCGCGGGGAGACGGACAGAAAGGGCCGGCAGGCCCTCGAGGGGACGCTGCAGCTCCCGGGGGTGGTGGGTGGGGGGCTGCACCGGGGTCTCCTGGGCCAGAGGCGGGGGAGCTCTGCGGGCCCTTTGTCCTGTGTGATTGTCGCCAGTCCCACGGGTGCAGAGTGGGGACGGCGGCCTCTCCGTCCAGGCCCCTAGAGCCGGGGGCTCAGGTGCGCAAGGGCCGCCACCTTCCCGGAGGAAGGGCTCACGTCTGGTTCCCAGGGGGACGGCAGGGAGGGGACTGGTGTGGGCGAAGGGGCCGTCCTGGGTGACGCTGGGCGTGGAGGTCCAGGCAGGGTGTGGGTCAGCCGTCCCAGGGTGGCGACTGGAGACCGGAGAGCGCAGGCCCTCAGCAGGGCGGGGGCGTGGGGGGGCTAGACGTCAGCTCCCACCGAGGCTCCCCAGCCCACCCCGGGCAGCCCAAGCCCCACAGGAGTCTCAGCCCCCGACTCTCCGTTCAGGGGACGACCGCAGCCTGTCCAGCTCGTCGTCAGAGGCCAGCCACTCAGACGTCAGCGCCAGCAGCCGGCTCGTGCCGTGGCCAGAGCCGTCCCCGTCCTCGGCGTGCGCGTCGCCGGAGGGTCTCGGGCTGGCGGCTGCCCAGGCCCCCGGGGAAGCCGCAGCAGGTGCCTCGAGGCCACCCCCCAGGCCGCTGCGGCCACGGCAGCTGCAGGAGGTCGGCCGCCAGAGCTCCTCGGACAGCGGCATCGCCACGGGCAGCCACTCCTCCTACTCGGGCAGCTTCTCCTCCTTCGCAGGCAGCAGCCTGGACGTGTGGCGCGGGGCCGAGGAGCTGGGCTCTCTGCTCAGCCTGCCGGGAGGCGTGGTGCCCGAGCCCGGCCTGTGCGCCTGCGGCCCCGGGGCGGCCGAGTACCAGGTGCCCTCCGCGCCGCGGCCCCACTACGACACGCCCCGCAGCCTGCGCCAGGCGGCCCGGGACCAGCCCCCCGCCACACAGGGCAGCGCCAGCGACGGAGCCGCCGGGGACTCGGGCGGCCGGCTGGCGGCGGGGTGTCCCACCGGCTGGCTGGGCGAGCGACGGCGGGGACAGGCGACAGAGGCCCCGTCGGGGCCGGGCGAGCCCTGGGAAGCGGGCGCCCCCCCCGCGGGGCCCCCTCCGGCTCTCTTTTCCGCGTGTCCCGTCTGCGGAGGACTGAAGGTAAATGCGCCTCCCTGAGGGCGGCTGCGGGGTGGGCGGTGCCCTCGTGGGGCTGCCCTCGTGCCGTGGGGCGGCCTGGGGGCCTGGGGGTCCAGCCTGCAGGGAGAGCCGCAGCTGGAAGTGCGTTCTGGAAGGTGGGGGGCCGGGTCCGGGGCGGAGCCCAAGGACCAGGTGCCCAAATCAAACAGGAGCCTGAGACCAACCTCCCTGCGCGTTGCGCTGTGTCCGAGGGGCTTCACTTGCTTGCGCGCACAGGTGGTCTGTCCTTTGGGGCGTTTGCTGAGGCCCAGGAGGCCCCGGGGACTGCTGGGGGTCTGGCTCTCGGGACCCCGGGACCCCGACGCCTCACTCCCAGCCGCCATTTTCTGAACCTGCGCGCTCCAGGGGGAGGGGCGGGCGGGGAAGGGCAGGGTCGGGGTCACTTGCCGGGCGCCCCCCTCCGCCCTGCTGGCTGAGCCAGGGGCTGGTGGTCAGGACCAGAGGACGCAGGGCTCGGGCTGGCGTTCGCATTCAGGGGCCCCAGGCACTGCCGGTGGGCCGCCTGCGGGCGTCGCGCTTCCTCCACGCAGTCCGCGGTCGGCTTGGCCTGCTCTCCTGCATGGATTTTGGCTGCGTGGCCTGGTTTGTCCATTCGCGCTACGATTCCAGACGCCCGCGTGGAAGGCGAGGCCCGTGTCCGTCCGATGTGGGCTCCGGCCGGCTGTGCCCCGCACACAGCTCAGCTGTAGCCGTTCCGCTTTGTACCTTCACTGCTGGCTGAAGCCGCTTGTTGCTCTTCACACCTGACACTGTTTGTAATACGTTCTCAGACTGGAAATAAAATTGTTTTTTCTTATCGTCTTGTTCCTTTCCATGTGGCCAGCTGTGTCCACCTCCCACCCCGGCCCTCCCAGTGGGGCCTTTAACTGTCTCTGAAATCCAGGGGCTCGGCCTCCCGTGGCCCGTGGGTCACAGAGCAGGGAGAGGCCTCACCTGTCTGTTCAGCCTTCAGCCTGAACACGCCGGAGGCGTGAACGAGGAGAGCAGCCTCAGGCAGCACACAGGCCTCGTGCACGTGTGCACGTGTGTGTGGTGTGTGTGCCAGCGTGCGATGTGTGCATGTGAGTGCTTTCATTCGCATGCATGTGTACAGTGCGTGAGACGTGCACACACGTGTGACATGCAACGTGCATGTGTGTCATGGCGTGCATGCATTTGCATGCACTTGTGTGTGGCTGTGCACATCCTGTGTGCACGTGTGTTACATGTGTGGCGTGATCTGTGCTTGGGTGCCAGGTGTATGCGTGTGCCCATGCACGTGTGTGGCCTGTGTGATGTGTGTGCACACGTTCACTGGAGAGCACAATGTGGTCCTCAGTGGTCCCTTAGGCTCAGGCAGGTGGCTCCCGGTGTCCAGTGAGGGTGGACACCCTACCTCCTGGGCCAGTGAGCGTCCTGGCTCTGAGCCTGGAGCACCCTCCCCACCCCTAGTCTCACCTATGTGGGCAGCAGAGCTCCAGGGACCCCGTCAGGGTCCCCCCGCACATCCCGGGAAGCCACATCCCACCGTCACACCCACTTCACCCTGTTCACCGCCCTGTTAGAGAGCCGGGGGGCCCAGGTCCCTGTGGACGCTGAGGGCCGGGGTTCTGGCCTGGTTCCTGCGACACTGCAGTGCAGGGAAGGGCAAGCTGGGGCCCTGCCCGCTGGCTGGGCGGCCCCCAGCAACTCATTGCCCCCGTCTGGGCCTCCTCCGTAGAGAGGACAGCAGTCCGCCTGCCTGGGCCCCGAGGGGCCTGCTGAGACGTTGTATGGAAGTGCTCGGTGGCTGCCTGCCAAAGGGGCTCGACTCACTGCTACTGTCGCCTCCCCAGAGGGACCCACCAGCCTTGTCGCAAAAGAAGGAGGCTGGGAGGTGCTGGTGCTGCGGGCTGTGGGGAGCGGCCCTGGAGGCCTGGGCAGCCCGCTCCCGCCAGAGCCCTCATCTTCCAGGCCCAGCCCCGCTGCGCTCCCATGTGCCCTGCAGACGGCCCTCCCTCCACCAGAGCAGGTGGTGGCCCCGGCGGCCGAGGGACTTGCCCTCCACGTGAAGCCAGGGAGGGCTGGAGCTGGGCTTTCGGCCTTCCCCTGGCCCGTGCGGGAACCCTGGCTGTGACCTCTGGTCTCCTGGACCGAGGTCGATGGCCGGGACTTCAGGGAAGAGCCATCTGAGGGGTGCGGCGGGAGGGGTGGACCGAGGGCCGCCAGGTGAGGGCTCGGGCGCAGTCGGAGCAAGTTTCCGGAGGGGACAGGCTCTGGGCTGGAGGGGCGTGGCCAGGGCCTGGGCCCAGAGGAGGGAGAGGCCCTCCATGGGAGTGGCCACTGACCACCACAGCCCTTTGGGGAGGCGATGGGGCGGCTCAGGAGGAGGGCCTAGCCCCCAGGAAGATGTGCCTCAGTTTCCCCTGCAGCCCAGGGCAGCCCAGAGGCATGGAGCCTCTCATCGGGTGCGGCCAGGTGCGCCGCCAGGGTAGCCCCGCGGGAAGATTTTGGCCTCATCCCCTATCTTTCCGGAGCTCACGGGGTGGGCCTCGCGCCCCTGGCTGGGAACACCTGCTTCTGCACTCCTGGGGCCACCAGCTTCACTCACCCTCCCTGGGGTGGGGTGGGCTTCTCAGGTGCCAGGAATGGCAGGGCTGGGGGCAACCAGAGAGTCGTCCTCGCCTCCCCAGGCCCCGTGCACCCACCTGCCCCCACCTGGCCCTGGCGCCCAGCGGGAGGGGACAGGAGGCGCCGCGTTTGCTCATCTCCCGCGGCACGTGGTTTCGTCCTTTGGGTCTGACGCTGTGCCCGCAGGACTCGCCGCCGGCACAGCAGGTGCCGTCTGTGGGTGGGGCTCTGAGCAGCTAGTGATGGGGCTCCTGAGGGCGGTCGGCTCTTGTCCCAGGTGTTGGAGGTCAGACACACCCTCCCCAAGTCCCCAAGCCTGCCCGGGCGCCTTTACACAAGGTGATGGGTTAGGCCAGCCCAGGTGCCCAGCAGCCTGGCAGGGACCAGGGTCGAGGTGCTGTGTCCTGAGTTTGGGCAGCCCCTTTGACCTCCCAGAGAGCGGGTCAGGCTTCTGCACCCCGATGCCAGCCCGCAGCCCCCCATGAGACCCCACTGCTGGGCTGTCCTCCTCAGAAGCGCTGGGGATGCCGGGCCCTTTCCCGTCAGGTGCCCCTGGCCCTGGCTGGCCCAGCTCCTACTGGTTTGGGGCATGGAGGCTCAGGCAGCAGTGAACGTGCCGGCAGTGGGCACCGTCCCTCCCTCCCAGTCTGCCGGCAGACACTGCCCCCAGCTCTGAAGCCCCCGAACCCCTTTCCTTCTCGGAGTCTTTCTGCGCCTCCAATCAGGCACCTCAAAGCGGCCACCCTGCGGTCTGGGGGCCTTGACCCATCTCACGGGGCCCCCAGGAGTGGCTCAGCCGGGATGCCCTGCTTAGAGCAGGCCGGCAGTGCCCGGGGCCAGGGGTGACGTGACAGCCCTCGTGCATCTCACGGCTACAAACCCTGCCGCACAGCTGGCAGCGTGACACACGCCACCAACACTGACGAGAGCAGCCAGGCCACATGTGTTCTGGAGGCCCGAGCTGCCGATGCCTCACCCCAGATGGGTTTGTGGGTGTCAGGGTGGGCAGGGACCCCTGGAGAGGAGTCGGGCCCCTGGCTGGTCTCCCTGGCGGGTGGCCCTTTGGGACTCCTGGGTAGCATCCTGGCTCTTGGGCTGGGTGCCGGGTGAGCGGGAGCCGGATGGACAGACTGACATGTGTTCTCCTTGGTCTAGGGAGCTGCTGCCTCACCCGCTGGGCTCCCGGGGATGCACTCAGGTAGGCCTTGGCTTTGGCACGCCTCGGGACGAGGGACGTGGGGTCACAGTGGCCGCAGTCACAGCCCAGCCAGAAAGTCTGTGCCAGACAAGACAGCGGGGGGTCAGCGGGAGGAGGGTGCAGCGGGGAGGGGGTGACAGTGGGCGGCAGGGCGGCAGTGTGCAGCCGGGGTGAGCCCCGGCTGGGGTGCGATGGTGCCAGGCAGCGAGTTGAGGACAAGGTGGCCGGGCGTGGCCAGCCTGCACGGGACGGTGCGTGGTCAGAGCGGGCAGGGTCAGCTCTGGCCTGGAGCTGCAGCCTTTAAGAGGGAGGCTCGTCCTCCAGGTGACAGAAAACAGAGGTGACGATGCTCTGGGGACCCAGGAGCGGGCAGGGGCGTTGGTGACCTTGGTGGGAGGAAGCCCAGGCAGGGAGCCAGGGCGAGACACGGGGTCCCCTTGGAGAAGCCCCGTTAAGAGGTGACGGCTGGGCAGATGCTGGCTCTGACCCAGGGGAAGGCCTGGGAATCTGGGAGAGGCTGCAAGTCGGGGGAGGTTGGCCTCGGGTGGCGTGGCTGGAGGTCGGGGGTGTGCTCTGTGCCTCATTTTCTCAGTGGAGTAGAGGCCACCTCCAGCCTGGGGCGGGATCTTTTTATTTCCTCTTCAGAGGAGCATGGTGCCTGTATGGGGCTAGACCCTGTGGGCCAAGCAAGGCCCAGGCCCATCCAGAGTGGAGGGCGCAGGAGGGGAAGGGCAAGGCCACGGGCATGCAGGGTCAGACAGTGGCCACAGGAAAGCCCCATGCCGGCCAGCCTAGGGTTCCCTGGGTCAGGATGGGGCCCTGAGGACCACTCCCTGATGACGCTGGGCAGTGGGCAGCCTTCCCAGATGGTCCTGGATGCCTCCTGCCTGCTGTCCAGCCCCCCACTCCCCCTTTTACCCAGACAGAGTGCGTGTTCCAGGGAACAGGCAGGGGACAGGCGTCAGGATCTACTGGAGGAAAGGAACCTTTCCTCTGGGGTGGGGGGCCTGGGGGAGGAGGGGGCCCTGGGTCTGGTGGAAGCAGAGATGAATCAGACCCAGGACAGCGTGGCCAGAGAGCGGTGATGGGTGAGACACCCAGCGTGGTCGGGCCGGGTCTGCTGTGTGGCCAGGGAGAGGTCAGGACAGACCCACCCGATCTCTGCTTGGCCCAGAGAGTATTCGAGACAGCTCCCGAGATGCTGGCAGGAGGCTCAGTCTGAAGGGTCAGGGAGGGAGACGGGAGGTAAAGGGGAGCCTGGGGGAGCCAGGGCTGGGGGGCAGCCACCAGAGGGGCGCCCCTGCCCCCGCAGACGCTGCTAGAGACCAAGGCGGGATGGCAGCCTTCCTGTGCTGCCTGGTGTGACCCTGGAGATGCTGGGCTGCCCCAAACCCTCCACCCACTCTCCTGCTCCCACTGTGGAAAATGCGGATCCAGCCCTAAAACTAGCTGCTGAGCCACGGGGAGCTTGTCCACGTGACCTCAGGTCAAGCCACAGCCCTCCTTTCAGCTTTCAGGAGGCTGGGCCTCCTTCCTAGACGCCCCTCAGACCCCGTCTCAGCCCCTGATGGGCTCTCCCAGCTTCAATCAGGCCTTCCCGCTCCCCGCTCCCCAGCTTCACCCCTCAGCGTGTGCCCCCTTCTCCAGGCAGCCTGCCCGGATTTCCCCTGGACCCCCGGTCTAGGTGCCTCCCTGGGCGCCTCTGCCTGTCATCTCGGGTTACACGGGAGAGGGTCTGTGTCCAACAGAAGCCTTCCTCCTTCCCTCCCTGTCGCCGCAGGTCAGCCCCGGGTACAGCCCGCTCTGGCTGCCGTCCCCACCCCCAGCTTTGGCCGTTCCCACCAGGCTGGCTGACTTGGGAACACGGGGTCTCTCTGGCCTCAGTCTCCCTGCTGAGCAAGGAGGACCCCCTCTGGCCTTGCTGGGACGGTAAAGGGATGAGGCGGCAGGCTCCTGTGCAGGTGCGGGCCTCCAGAAGGTGGTGCCCGCAGTGGTGCCCGGTGCCAGTACGTGGCAGCGAGTGGGGTGGCGTCTGCCCACTGAAGCCCCTTGGGCTGGTTGGCGCTCCAGTGCCCGGTGCCGGCAGAGCCAGGACCCTCCCGGGCTCAGCTCCCCCGGACCTGTGGGCAGGTGGCCAGAGACAGGCTGTCCTGTGGGAGCTTCAACCCCCCACCTGATCCCACCCCCCTCCTGACTCCTCCCTCCCGGAATCCCACTCCCCCCAGATCCCACCCCCACCAGAATCCCGGCCCCTGAATCCCTTGGGGCTGGGAGCTGGCCAGGTGGATTTGTGCGAGTCCCTAGGCCTGGCTGTGTTGCGAGACGGGGCCCTCAGGGAGGAGGGAGGACCTGGGCTCCTGCCCTCTGGGATGGCTCTGGCTCACCACCCCCTGTGGTTCGGCTGCCGGTGAGTGGCCAGGCAGGGTCGTGAGCCTGGTCTCCTGCAGCCACCCCAGGGCCCAACAGGCAGAGCTCTTGGGCAGGTGGGGGAAAGGTGGATCGGGTGTGCAGCCAGGCACTCTGGGTCCCCCCCCGCCCCCCACGCTCCTGTCGCACCTGCCCGGAGCCCCGTTGGCGTTTGCTGAGTGAAACCATCGACTTCTAGGAAATGGGGGAGGCAGGGGGCAGTTTCTTGGATGGGGGAGGGGACTTGAAGTGCCTGGGGCCACCCTGGAGGAGGTGTCACAGTGGATGGAAGTGTGGGCCTGCGCTCAGGGAACGATGCTCTGTGGGGACTCACCGGTCCAAAGAGGGTCCCTGAAGCAGATGGGGTGAGCCGGGAGGACAGCCGAGGGGGAGGGGCATCCTGCCTGGGAGGGGCAGGGCACCTGGAAGCCAAGGAGGAAGTGGCCGGGAGGGATGTTTGAGGGTGGGCGGCCAGGAGCTGAAGATGGACGTGTGTCCAGCGGGCCATAGGGGGCATCCCTGGTCAGCCCGTTGTGGGGGGCAGGGGCACCGCGGTCAGGGAGGGACGTGGGTGGGGTGGGAAAAGATGGCCAGGAAAACGGGGGAGTCGGGGAGGCTCCCCAGGCCCTGGAGAGGAGGAGAGCGGGACACTTGAGGGGTGGGCAGTGGGGAGCTCTTTCCCAAACAGTCTAGGGGGTCAGCTCAGCCTCGGCCACCGCCTGGGGACTCACAGCCCCTCTCCCCGCAGGACCCGAGAGGCCGTGCAGTGAGGCGCCCACATATGTGAACGTCCCCGCCAGCCCTTCCCCCCCAAGGCAGCTGCACTACTCGGGCCTGCAGCTCCAGGAGGGCGGCGCGGGCATCCGAGGTGGGTCCGCAGGGGCCTTGAGCCCCGGGCG
The DNA here is from genome assembly GCF_964374135.1 of Grampus griseus. Lineage (NCBI taxonomy): Eukaryota > Metazoa > Chordata > Mammalia > Artiodactyla > Delphinidae > Grampus > Grampus griseus. Next base: position 141,895,708 of record NC_138997.1, on the reverse strand, counting down.
CATCGGCCCTGGGCCAGGGGCTCGCGGGCACCCCCTCACAGCCCCGACGCCGGCGCTCAGGCCCTGGCCGGAGCGCGGGGTGGGTGCGCCCCCGCCGGCTCACCTGGGGCTGCTCGCAGGGGCCGGTGCTTCCCGCTACGCGCAGATCGACATCTTGGCCACAGAGGCGGCGCACAGGGCGGGGGCCCGGCACGCGCAGGCCCGGGAGGAGCGGCTGCCAGCGCTGGAGCAGAGGCGGAAGGGGACCCCGCGGTGAGGCGGCCGGACTGCGACGTGACCCGTCGGCTCGAGGGAGCGGCCCCGCGGCACCTCTGCTGCGTCCCGGCGCTCAGGCTCCGAGCCGAGGGTGGGCGCGCTGCCCGGGCCCGGGCCGGGGGCGGGGGTGGGGGCGGGTGGACGGCTCCGGGGCGCTCCTCTGACGCCTGCTCTGGTCCCCAGGCCGGCGGGAGGTGCCGCCTGGACAGGTGTCGGGCGGCTCCAGGTGGACCTGAGGCGGCGTCTGGCGAGCAGTCTCCGGTTCTGGGATGCGACCTGCCCGCGCCTTCCCTGGAGGCGGCGGCCCGGTGACGACGATGTGTCCCAGCCAAAGGCGTGTCCCCAACCACGGGGGACCCGGCCAGGCCCCACCACGTGGCGCCCTCTGCAGGGCCCCCGCCGTCCCCTCTGGGTCACTGCTGCCCTGCGCCTGGATGGCATGGCTCTCGCGCGCTCAGCTGACTGCCCGCTTCTCGGGACCCATTTAGTTAGTTCTGTAAATGGTTTAAAATCACTCGTGTTCCACTGTCGACCCGGCCAGTTATTTCCTGAGGGTGCGGGCTCGTGCCACGTGCCTCTGGACACACGGAGGGACTCCTGGTGGCTGGGTGGGGCTCTCCCTGTGGCCTTGGTGGGTCCAGGGCTCAGCGGGCCGGTGGGCTGGTTCCCCCTCCACTGGCCAATGGGAGTCCGGATGGTGGGAAGTTCCTGGAGTTGGCGGTGGGCTTCCCGTCCTCCTCGCCAAGCCGGGCTGTCCCACCCGGGCCTCAGAGATGAGATGGGGCCCTGCTCTGCCTGGTGGGGATCCTGACCAGGGCCCACGCAGACCTATCCCTCCCTGCCTCCTGCCGCGATCCCAGCCCGGACCCAGCGAGCCGTGGTTAGCCTGCCCGTGGGGAGCCCAAGCGGCTGCACCCCACACCTCCTCCTCCTGGCGGCGGGTCCCTCAGGCCAGTGGGGCCAGAACTTCAGTCCCCCTCCCCTGCCGAGCCTGTGGCGGCAAAGTGCCTCGTGGGATGCAAAGGCCCCGGGGTGCTCAACAAACAGGTCCGGTTTCCACACGCCCTGGATGGGACTCCAGGGTAGCAGGCTTCACTTTTAAGGCACAAGTGGGGGCAAAGCGTGGCCAGTGCACCCCAGTTCGGGGCTTCAGCTGTGTCAGGGTTCCCTCGGGTGGGAGGGGGGCCGACCTCCATGCCCTGGGCAGGCTGCACGCGCCTGCTCAGGGACAGGCAACTGGGGGTCCCGGGCCTTACCAGTGACCTTGAGTGGCTGGCATCTGGGGTCTCCCGTTTTCCAAACAAGATGAGCTTCCGTGAGGCTAACAGGGCCGTGGATGTGTGGGGCATCGAGGAAGGGTCTCCGTGCCCCCCTCCGGCACTGTGGGTGGCCGAGGGGTCTCCTGGGCAGCGTGTACCTGCAGCAACACGGTCACGGGAAGAAGAGCCGTTCCCTGCGGGGTCAGCCGGGCCTGGCCAAGGGCGCCACGAGAGGGGCGGTCGGGGAGCCGGGAGTCTGTGCAGGGGCCACGGGGCACGAATGCCAAGGGCAGGGGTTTGTCCTGACGTACGATGGCTGCCCTCCGGCCAGCGAGGCTCAGGGGCGCTAGGGCTAAGCCAGCTAGGGCGGCCACACGGGGCCAAGTGGGGACCAGACAACTGCCTGCCCTTCCTCCAGGGCTGCGAGGGGCGGCTAGCCAGCACTTGGTGGCCAAGTCCAGCAGGGTCACCTCGGCAAAGCTGTCACAGCCACCAGGGCTGAGGCCCACGGGCCACTGTGTGGTCGTGGGAGGAGGTCTCAGGGACCCTGGACCCCAACTCAAGTCTGGGAAGGGCTCCCCACCTTTGCTGAGAGGGAAGGGGCATCCTTGGCCCAGCACCCCTGCAGTGACACCCCCATCACTGCCCTTCCCACTCCCCTCATGTCCTGTCATGCCCTGTGCCCTCAGGTCCCCAGGCTGGACCCTCCTCAGGCCAGACTGTGCAGGGCGCTGGACACAGATCCGTCAGAGAGGTGCCCTGGAGGCTGGGGGGCCTCCAGTGCTGTGCTGGGTTTAGCGTCTTAATCCTGGAATATCAGTGTCAGACACAACACCTTATTATTGTTTTGTTGAGGTTTAATTGACAAATTATATTAGTTTTAGGTGGACAGCATAACGATTCTGTATTTGTATATATTGTGAAACGATCGCCACAGTAAATCTACTTAACATCCAGCACCTCACAGAGCTACGGAATGGGATGAGAACTCTGAAGACCAACTTCCCATCAGCTGTCAATACGCACTACAGCATTGTTAACTAGAGCTGCCGTGTCGTACATTACATCCTGTGACTTAGTTTATAATCGGAAGTTCGTGCCTTTTGACCCCCTTCGTCGCGTCCTCCAGTCCCTACCTTCCGCCTCTGGCAACCACACATCTGTTCTCTGTATCAGTTCAGTTTTTTTTTTTTTTTAAGATTCCACATACCTGTGAGATCGTATATTCATCTTTCTGTCTGTCTTCCTTCACTTAGCACAATGCCCTCTAGGGGCACCCATGTTGTCACAAATGGCAGGGCTCCGTTTTTTTAATGGCTGAGTAACATTCCGTTGTATGTTTGTACCACATCTTCTATCCATTCATCCACGGATGGGCGCTTCAGTTGCTTCTATATCTTGGCAGTTGTAGATAATGCTGGGATGAACACAGGGGTGCAGATATCTTTCTGAGTTAGTGTTTTCATTTCCTTCAGATAAATACCCAGAAGTGGAACTGCTGGATCATATGGTAGTTCTATTTTTAATTTTTTGAGGAATCTCCACAGTTTTCCACAGAGGCTGCACCCATTTACATTCCCACCAACAGTGCACAAGGGTTCCCTTTCTCCACATCCTAGTCGACATTCGTTATCTGTTGTCTTTTGGATAATAGTCATTCTAATATGTGTGAGGTGATGTCTCTCTGTGATCTTGATTTGCATTTCCCTAATGATTAGTGACGATGGAATTCCCTGGTGGTCCAGTGGTTAGGACTCTGCGCTTCCACTGCAGGGGGCACGGGTTCAATCCCTGGTCAGGGAACTAAGATCCCGCGTGCCTCAGGGCGTGACCAAAAATAGGAAAACCAACAAAAAACAAAACTTAATGATTAGTGATGTTGGGCACCTTTTCATGTATCTGTGGGCCATTTGTATGTCTTTTTTGGGAAAATGTCTATTCAGGTCTTCTGCCCACTTGTAACTGGATTGTTTGGTTTTTTGCTACTGAGCTATATGCGTTCTTTGTATATTTTAGATGTTAACTCCTTATCGGATATGTGGTTCACAGATATTTTCTCCCATTCCGTAGGTTCCCTTTTCATTTTGTTGATGGTCTCCTTTGCGGTGCAGAAGCTTTTTAGTTTGATGTAGTCCCACTTATTTATTTTTGCTTTTGTTGCCTTTGCTTTTGGCGTCAGATCCAAAAAATCGCCGCCAAGACCAATGTCAGGGAGCTTACTGTTTTCTTTTAGGAGTTTTATGGTTTCAAGTCTTAACGTTTTTTAATCCATTTTGAGTTAAATTTTGTACATGGTGTAAGATAGTGGTCCAGTTTTCCCAACACCATTTATTGAAGAGACTGTCCTTTCCCCATTGTATATTCTTGGCTCCTCTGTTGTAAATTAACTGACCACATAAGTGTGGATTTATTTCCGGTCTATTCTGTTCCATTGATCTGTGTGTCTGTTTTATGCCAATACCATATTGTTTTGATTACTATAGGCTTGTAATATAGTTTGAAATCACAGAGCATGAAGCTTTCAGCTGTGTCTTTCTCAAGATTGACTTGGCAATTTGGGGTCTTTTGTGGTTCCATAAAGAGTTTAGGATTGTTTGTTCTGTTTCTGTGAAAAATGTCATTGGAATTTTCAGAGGACTGCACTGAATCTATAGATTGCTTTGGGTAGTATGGGCATTTAAACAATATTAATTCTTCCAATCCATGAGCATGGAATATCTTTCCATTTATTTGTGTCTTCCTCAGTTTCTTTCATCAATGTCTTACAGTTTTCAGTGTACAGGACTTTCACCTCCTTGGTTAAACTTATTCCTAGGTATTTTATTCTCTTTGAATTATTCTCTTTGAATTATTTCAATTATAAATGGGACCGTTTTCTTCATTTCTCTTTCTGGTAGTTTACTTTCACTGTATATAGAAACACAACAGATTTCTGTATATTAATTTTGTACCCTGCAGCTTTACTGAATTCGTTTATCAGTTCTAACAGTTTTTGGATGTAGTCTTTAGTTTTTTCTATGTATAATTTCATGTCATCTGCAAGAAGTGAGTTTTACTTCTTCCTTTCCAATTTGGATGCCTTTTATTTCTTTTTGTTGCCGAATTGCTGTGGCTAGGACTGCCAATACCATGTTGAATAGAAGTGGTGAGAGCGGGTATCCTTGTCTTGTTCCTGATTTTAGAGCAAAAGCTTTCAGCTTTTGATGTTAGCTGTGGGCTTTATTATGTTGAGGACACCTAACTGCCCATCAACAGGGACCTCGTTAAAGCACCTGAGGGAAACCCAGGGGAGGAAAGCGAGGTGCTTGGGAGGCAGCAGCTCCACCCCCCCACAAATGTTCACCACATTCATTTCTAACTGATGTTACGTACAAAACTGGAAACAACTCAAGTGTTCAACAGCAGAATGGAGTAAAATCAAAGTGTGATACGCCCCATAACGGAACACTACGGAGCAACGAAAAGGAACAAATTCCCGCTCGACATTGTTGAATCTCACCAGCACATCTACTGGAAGCCAGACAATACGCACACACACACACACACACACCCCGACAGACACAGACACATCCCCGCACTATAACTGCATGTTTATGAAGTTTGAACAGGGAAATCCAACCTTACGCCTGGGCGTAAACAGCATCCGGTCACTTTCAGTTCTGGAGTTCAGAAGCCCAGGGTCATGCTGTGGAGGCTTGGTGTCTGGCAGGGCCAGCTTCTTGGTTCTCTGTGTCCTCACAGTGGGAGGGGGTGAGGGAGCTCTGGGGTCTCTCTCATAAGGGCACTGATCCTGTTCACGAGGACCCCAATCTCATGACCTAATCACCTCCCAAAGGTCCCACCTCCTGGTACCATCACCTCGGGGATTAGGTTCCAATATACAGCTTTGGGAACATGCGCAGGTGGTTAGCTCTAGGAAAGCGGCGTGCTGGGGAAGGGGGTCCTGGGGAGCCCGGGGCCCTGCACTTCTTGAGCAGGGGTGGGGCCCCAGCACTTGTGGGAGAGCTCACTGAGCCACAGGCATGTCTGTGCCCTCACGCAAACACCCCTTTACTTCAAAGTGATCGTCTAGAAGCTACGATTGAACAGTGCAGCCACTGCCCCTGAATCGGGGGTCTTCCGCCTCACCCATCTCCTCCAGGGCCAGAGCGACGGCAAACCACAGTGAAGGCCCCTCCGTTTCCCCTGCACACGTCTGAAGCCAGGAGTTGCCTCTAGGCTGTCAGCTCCACCCCATTCAACTCCATGTCCTGGGCCAACTTTGCACTGCCCCCCAGCGTGAGCCTGGCTGGGCCATGCGTGCACATGGGGGACCCAGTGCCCGAGCGCGTGGCACCGAGTCCTCCCTTGGGCCCGACAGGTGTCTCAGTGCATTTGCCCCAGCCCTGCCCGAAGCCTGGCCGGGGCTGAGGGACACAACAGCTGGTTGGGCCGGTGGCAGACATGACATGAAGGCCCAGGTTAGGGTCACCTCCTGTGCTGGACAGGCCTGGCGCCGGGCCAAGCAATCCACGGAGGAACGAGGCTGCACCCGAGCTGCCTGTCACGGGGCCACCTCCCACTCGTGTTCATGGTGCCCTGACAGGCCTGGCGGGCTACCCTGGGCTTTTCTTGTAAGCACAGCTAACGGGTATCTGCACGTGGCAGGTCCCAGTGCTAAAGCCGAGATCAGACGTGGCCAAGACGGGAACCCAGCACCCGGGGGACCCTCTTGGAACCACGCGTGCTGTGGACCTGACCCTGAGCTGGTCTCTCGCCACACGTGGAGCCCCGTGGGCCGTCGGGCTCTTGCCAACCCTGACCTGCAGGGCCAGGAGCTCAGGTCAGAGGCCAGGGCACCATCCCCTCTGCCCTGCCGTCTCTACCCCATAACTTCAGTGCCAGACCAGGGAGAGCCCAGCCAGCCCACCAGCCCCTCCTCCATCTCATGCCACAGAGGTGGGGGGGGGAGGGGGTGGGAGAAGGGCCTTGGAGCTGGCATGGCGGCCTGGAGCCGCTCAGCTCACCTGAGGCTGAGTCCCCCGGCCCAGCAGACACAGCGAGATGGGACCCAGTGACGCCTCAGTGACCTCAAGGTTTAATTAAATACTGCAATGTATTTGTAAGGACTTCTGTACATAGTATTTCCAGTGGCAGATTTTTGATTTTGATGCAAACTGTGACCTTGTAGCATAGGGGACCAGCACTCCACGGGCAGCTGGGAACTGCATTCTCAACAGAGGTGACGGCTGGCTGTGCTGAGGGCAGAGGGCCACCAGCCAGGGGTGGGCGGGGCGGGATCACGGGGCTCCTCTTCCCGGCCGGCGGCATTATCCCTCCTGCTCAGGCCCCTCGTGGCCCGTCCCCCTCGCGCCCGCCCTGAGGTTCTGCTGGTGACACGCCACCCCTGAGCACCCAGGCCCGTCTTCAGGAGCCCCAGGCAGCTGGCGCCTCCTCTGTGCCGCCGGCCAGGCTCCGGGGCCTCAGAGCTCGTTGTGGCGAGCCCTGGAGATGCGGCTGGACAGGTCCTGCAAATGCTTCTTTACCTGCAGGGACAGCACAGGTGAACCAGTTAGCAGATCTGCTCATGACCTGAGACACACAGCCTGTCGCCGAAAACTCTCAGCTGGGTGATCCTGCTGTCCGAGTACCCTCCCATCTAGAGCCGATCGTAAATAAATCATAAAGGCAGCTCGTTAGCCACAAACAGCCCCCAAGGCATGTCAGGAACAGCGAGGAGCAGGAACAGCGCTGCTCCCGCTCTCCACCCCCTCGTCCGCGTTTCCGCTTTCGCTTTCGTTGATTTGGGCCCATTCTCGTTTGCTTCTTGATGAGTCCGGATAAAGGTTTATCAGCTTTGCTTATCTTTCCAAAGAACCAGCTCCTAATTTCATTGATCTTTTCTATTTTTTTTTTTGTCTTTATTTCTGTTCTGATCCTCCTGATTCCTTTCTTCTACTAACTTTGGGTTTTGTCTGTTCTTTTTCTAATTCAACTGTAAGGTTAGGTTGTTTATTCGAGATTCTTACTTCCTGAGGTAGATCTGCATTGCAGTACACTTCCCTCTTTTTTTGCTGTGTCCTCTAGGTTTGGGAAAGTTGTCTTTTTGCTTGTCTTCAGGTATTTTTAAATTTCTTTCATTTCTTCGGAGACCCACTGATTGTTGAGTAGCATACTGTTTAGCCTCTATGTGCTTGTGTTTTCTGGAGTTTTTTTTTTTTTGTAGTTTATTTCTAGTCTCAATCTCGTGTGTTGGAAAAAATGCTTGATATGATTTTCTTATATTTACTGAGGCTTGTTCTGTGGCCCAGCAAGTGATCTGTCCTGGAGAATGTCTTGTGTGCACTTGAGAAGGACGTGTATTCTGCTTTTCGCTGGAATGCTCTATAGGTATCTACAGCGTTCATCTGGTCTAATGCGTCGCTTAAGGCCTGTGTTTCCTTACTGATCTTCTGTCCGGATGATCTGTCCACTGATGTAAGGGGGTGGCAAAGTCCCCCACTATTAGTGTTACTGTCAGTGTCTCCCTTTATGCCTGGTCATAGTTGCTCCCATGTTGGGTGCACTTACATTTAAACAATTGTTACGTCGTCTTCTTGGATTGATCCCGTTATGTAATGTCTACCTTTGTCTCCTGTTACAGCCTTTGTTTTCAAGTCTATTTTGTCTGGTGTGAGTACTGCTGTCCTGGCTTTGATTTCCATTTGTGTGGAATACCTTTTTCCACCCGCTCACTTTCAGTCTGCACACCTCTAGGTCTGAGGCAAGGCTCCTGCCGGCAGCACATGTACGGGGCTCACAGAGGAGACGTCCTACAGGGCCCAGCACCACGGTCCCCTCCGGTCACCAGAGCTTCATGCTCTGGGGGTGACCCCGTGGGCTGAGGGGCCTGTCGTGGCGGGCTGCCTACGGTACGTCATTTCAAAAGCAGCAAATGAAGACCCCGACTCGTCCGCGGCTCCTGCCAGCTTGTCCTCGTCACATGATGGCGGGTGCCGCTGCGGCAGCCCGAGGGCCTGGGCTCTGCTCTTTCTGTTCCTAGCTCAGAGCCCCGCGGGCTGGTGCTGCCGGCCTCCCGCGCAGGAGCCCGGGCCAGGTGGGGACATGGGGAGGTCTCCTCCAGCAGCCCCGGTGCTCACAGCGCGTCAGAGCCCCTTCTCCACGGTCGGGGGAGCCAGGAGCCCCAGTTCCCTCTTCATCCCCGCTGTGCAGTCCGCCACAGTGTGATCTGCAGGTGGACGCCCACGAGGCATGCCTGGCTTCGCCCCGCTCGGCTCTGCCAAACACAGGAAAGAATCCACATGCTCCCTTCCTTCTCGCTACTTTGGTCTTCTTTCACTTTTTAAGTTTCATTTATTTATTTATTTATTTTTTGTGGTACGCGGGCCTTTCAGTGTTGTGGCCTCTCCCGTTGCAGAGCACAGGCTCTGGATGCGCAGGCTCAGCTGCTCTACGGCATGTGGGATCTTCCCGGACTGGGGCACTAACCCATGTCCCCTGCATTGGCAGGCGGACTCTCAACCACTGCGCCACCAGGGAAGCCCAGTTTCACTTATTTTTGAATAGGTAACACATTCCTGCGCAAAAGGCACAAAGGAGCCTCCCTCCAGGGCCCAGCTCCTCTGTTTTGAATTTCCTGGGCGTCTGTGGCAACATACCATGCTCGTGCTGCTGGCTCTGCAGAGGGTCCACACCACCCGCCCCTCCTTTTCTCTTAACCTGAACCAGAGGCTCTGCTGCAGACGGGCCCTCACGTCTTAGTGGCTGGCAAGTGCCTGGATTTGTGGGTTCACCACGAATGACCAGGGGAGGGCGGGCAGCGGCCCTGCTGGTGCTTCACAATGTCCTGCACACCTGAGCACTGTCTGGGGTTCACACGTCACCCCATAACGGAGCCAGCGCCCCCATTTAGGGTATCTGCAAGCCCCACTGAGCCGCACGTGAGGAGCGCCCTGCGTGGGACCCCTGCCGCTACTCTGGAGCCAAGTATGGTCTCCCTGCGCCCCAGGCCGAACGCTTGGGAAACCGCTGGCTCCCGCGTCCGCTCAGGAGCCTCCAAAGCCACGTGGGCAGCTCACAGGAGCGCAGGACCTTCAGAGCCAGTGCCAGGCCACATGTTTGGGGGCCAGGATGCCAGTGGTGCGGCTAGAAGGGCCCGGCTCCAGCCCTGGCTGCCCACCCGCCCGCCTCGCGCGTGTGCGCCTCTTCCCTGCTCACCTGGTTCAGAGCCCGGCCCTCAACAGACCCAGAGGCAGGTGGGGGTGGGGAGGCCTGGGCAGTCCCTGTCCCCCACCCCCTGCAGCTGACCCCCTTCAGGGCTGCGCAGTCCCGCAGCAGGAGCAGCTGCGTGGTTGCTCCCACCAAGCTCCGTGAGGGCGAGACAATCCCGTCCCCTCTGCAGAGAGGGGGCCGAGGCCCAGGGAGGGGTGGCCGGGGGGCCAGGGGGCCAGCGCGCTGGCGCTGACGTAACTGTCACGTGCCCGCTCCCGCGGAGGCCTGGCCGGCGGCCGCACACCCACCTTGTAGCCCAGCTCCTTGGTCTTCTCCTCCAACACGGCGTACCGTTCCCTGTTCCGGCTGACGTGCTCCTGGTCTCCTAAGCTCTCCACGTGTTTCAGTTTTTGATGAGAAATTTCCAGCTGCTTCTGGTAGTGGTTATGCTTTTCAATTTTGGCTTCGAAGTGCTTAAGCTCTTCCTAGAATAATGTTGAAACAACTGAATTACCCCAACACGCTCTTACTACCACCCTAGGGTCCCTGATGGAATTTCACGGCTGCTTCAGGAGACCACCCAGGGCAGGTGGCTGCACGCTTAAGTTTCGTTTATTTTTGAATAGATAACACATCCCTGTGCAAAAGGCACAGAGGCGGCAGGCCAGGGCCGGGGCTCCCCCGCTCTGAAGGCTGCAACCCTGCGCCCGTTCCCCGTGCAGCCCGCCCGGGGCAGCTCTGGGGGCCGAGCGGGACGGCAGGCTCGGGTGGAGGGTGTCCTGGCTGCCATGCCATCACGAAGCAGCACACATGGAAGTCAGGTGAGCAGCCCTTCCCTCTAAAGGGCCCCAGCAGGACCTGACGGCCTTCAGGGGCCGAGGGTCGCACCCTGTGCGCTCCCTCCCCACTCCCAGGGACCCCTCACCCTCTAGGTAAATGGCACCTGCCAAGCATCCGGTCCCCTCCAGCCCTGACCCCACATCCAGCCTGAGCTGAGCCCTGCACTGCCCCCGTCCTCTCCACCCCCCAGGCCTCCAGGCTCCCCCCACCCCAGCGCAGGTGGGCCTCCAGGCCCGACCCCTACACTCCCCCAGCGCCCCCAGGCCCACGTCAAGATGCCTGTGGAATGTGTCGGAGATCCCAACTCCCCAGGCCCCGGGCAGGCTCCCCTCCCCCTGCGCTCCTGTCCAAGGAGACGGAAGCTTCACGCCCACGGGCCTGTGCCCGTCCTCGATCCCTGACCCCCTGCCCCGTGGCAGCTTTGCCACAGCAGAACCCACCTGGAGGCCCAGGTGACCCAAAGACCCTTCCTCCCTCCGGGCCGAGCACTGCAGCCCTGCAGGGTCCTGCTGGCTCCCCCTCCAAATCCCCGTCAATCCGCTCATCCCACAAGCCCTAGCTCGTGCCCAGTGCACCCAGAGCTAAGCAGATGCCCTGAAGCCACACTGTGTTCACTGAAGGCCAGTTTCGTCCCACACGGGCCGCCACCCGGGGCGGCGGAGGGACACAGACGGCAAGGAGAGAACGTTCCCGTGAAACGCTGATTGGCTAGGACTAAAGAAGAGGACCTTCCCCCCACGTTCTCAGAGTCCGCTGGGAGAGACGCCGCCCCTACCCGGAAGGCCTCCAGCTCCTTCTCGGTGAAGTTGGCTGACTGCGCCATGTCCCACAGGTCCAGCACCCGAGGCTCCTCGAACCCTGTGAAGGAGCAAAGGCAGGCTCGGTGACCCGCACGGCGGCAGCCGGGGACGCGCAGGGCCACGCAGGCCACCTGCACGGTGCACGGTGCTTGTGCACAGTGCAAGCGTCCTCTGGAAGCCGACCGAGCACACCTTCCACACACGCTCAGTCTGCGGCTCCTGGGACCCGCTGGCTGGGGCCTTGGTGATGCCCTCAGCAGCCCCTGGTTGAGCCGCTGCTGCCCGGGCGCAGGAGCCCTTGCGCGAGCAAGCAGGAGTGCTTGGGGGTGGGGGGTGAGGCTCAGACTATGGGTCCCCCTGCCCACAGTTCCGCGCTGAGGCTCAGGCGCTGCCTGTCCCTGTAGCTCTGAAGCGAAGTAAACCCAACGGAAGGGACCCTGTGACTTCAGCCACCACTCCCGAGAGCACGTGGCAACGGTGCAGCCTTGTCACCCACCTCCCTCCCACGGCTGGAGGCGGCTGGGAGCAAGTGGCCACGGCGGCCCGCCCAGCGGTCATCTCACCAGCTGCCCCACCTCCCCACCGGCGGACCCTCCCTGCTGCCCGGGGCCCTGGGGCGCTGCTGGCAGGACTCGGCAGGCCAGCAGCAGGGTCCGGCTGGATGCAGCCCCGGGAGCGGGGGGGCCGAGGCACAGCCTCAGTTGCCCCGCTCCTCTGCACGGCCAGGCCCTTGGGGTCCCTGCTCCATGGCAGTTGAGCAGATCAGCACAGCGGGTCCACACGGTGGTCTGGTCCCCTCTCCATGGCAGACGGGCGAGCCCAGCAGGGCAGAGTCGTGCCCCGGGGCACCCGGGCCATGCGGAGGAGCAGGGAGCCCACCTCGCGTCCCCACTGCACGCACCCCGCGTCGACAGCAGCACCCGCCATGTGGCCAGTGCTCAGGGAACAGGCCGGAGAAGGAACGGACGGGTGACAGAAGACGGTACAAAGAGCAGCTGGCTGACTCCCGGCAAGCCCGCACCAGGCATGAGCCGCGAGCCCCCGCGGGAGACGCACGCAGAGGCCCAGGCCATCCTCCAGGGGGCGGCACCCAGTGAGGAGCTCCGGCCTCGGCCCGAGCAGTGAGCTGTCTGCACAGGAGCAGAGCAGCCATCCCAACGCGCAGGGCGGGGGCCATCGTGAGGGTTAAAGGACGCCGTGAGGCTAGAATAAAGGTGCGTGCACCTTCCAGGAGGGAGAAAGCAGCCCAGGCGTGGCCCTGGGAGCGGAGGGGCTGCAGGGGCTCTGCTGCCGTCTCCCGGGCGCCGGGCAGCGGGGCGGGGCTCACCGGCCTGGTCGCCGTAGCCCTGGTGGCTGACTCTCCGCAGGCGGTCGAAGCCCTGGCTGATGTCCCGCAGCTTGTCCTTCAGCTCGGCGTGGCCCACCTGCAGCGCGTCCTCCTTGACGCGGCTCACGTCAACGGGGCTGATGACGTTTTCGTGGATTTCTGCGGAAGCCAGAGGCAGGAGGCCGTGAGGGCCCGGCCCTGAGCCGCCCGCGGAGCTCCGTCTAAGTTCGTCTAGATGTCGTGGAGCCACCGCAGCCCCACCCCCGCTGATTCTCTCAGGGCAGGTCCCGAGCCCCCCACAAGTCCCCCTGAAGTCAGGCCGGCGGTGACAGGAGAGGTGGCCCGGGTCACCGCAGAATGGGTTCATCTGAACCCACGCTCACAGACGTGCATGGGCACCCCGACGGGCTCCTAAACGCCGAGATTCCTGCTCGGAAAGCCAGGAGGCCGGACAGCACGGCACTGCCCCCAACCCCCCAGCAGCTCTGTTCTGGAACGCTCTGGAGCCAGGGCCACCTGCGGGGGCACCTTCGGTCCTGCTCAGGGTCTCCAGCAGGACGTTGTACTCGTGGACCTTCTCTTTGTGATGCTGGAGCTCCCGCCACAGCTTGTCCAGTTCTTCACTGGAGAACTTCCCAGAGGTCTTCGCCTGGAAGGAAAGCCACCCCCAGTGAACACCCCCATGGGCTGTGCTCACCTGTCCACGCCTCGGGGTCCCCCCATAGGCCGAGCCCACCCGTCCATACCTCGGGGTGCAGCCTGCCCGCCATGCCCACCTGGGGTTAGCTACACGGGTGCCCCTGTGGATCACCCCCACAGGCCAGGCAGGACCCTTGCTCCCGGGTGGAGTACTCAGGCCCAGCTCTCGGCCTTCACCCCCCTTCGCTAGGGGACGCAGGGGCAGAAAACCAAAAGCCAAGGCCTGACGCCTCCAGGGCGGACGGCAGCGCGAGGGTACCTTGTGCCACAGCTTCTCCAGCCGGGGGTCCTCCAGGCTGTGGTCGGCGGGGCCGTGGCTGATGGAGTTGCTGCTCACGGCCCGGGCGTCCTTCCTCCCGTCCAGACCGTACTTGGCCAGGATGACTAGGAGGGCACAGGAGGGGCTCGAGACCGTGGTCTGGGGGCCGCCCCTCTGCCGCCCACCCAGCTCTCCTGCCCCCTCGGGACCCAGCGGAAGGAGCGTGAACAAACCCGGGGATCCTCCTCCAGCAACGCCCCCGCGCGCACTGGCGGCCTCGGGGCCGCGCGCTTCCGGCCGATCCCTCTGTCCCGACCCGCGGGGGAGAGCGCGGTGCGGCAGGACGGGCTCAGCATCCCCGGGACCGCCTTTAGGACCAGCTTCACAGGTTTGCAAAACCAAAACCTGCAGCCCGTTGGTGTCGTGGGGCGAACTCCAGCGAGCGGGAGAGGACGACGGTCCACAGAATGGACGGGGCGGTGGCCAGGGGAAGCTCTGCCACGGCCTAAGTCATATTTTTATTTGCAGAAAAGATTTTCTACGAGGAGAAACCTCAGCGTCGGCAGCTTCTGGTGAAAAGTTAACAGCGGTAGACGGGAGGGGACACTGGCTCCAGCCTGCTGCTGGCCAGTCACCGTGGGACAGCGACCAGGTGTCGTCTGTCAGTAGCGCCCAGGACACAGTGCCGCCCATAGCCTCTGTGCCAGACGGGGGCCTGCGTCTCAGCACCATCGTCACCAACATGATGCGGCGGATGCCTAGTGGACCCGGAAGGAGCGCTCCTCAGCGGGGCCGGGCTGCCGGGTCTGCCCTGGAAGACGCCCCTCCCAGCATCTCCTCGCGCCCCACACCTACCTCCCGAGTTGGGAGTGGGCCTGCCCCACCCTCCCTGCTCTGAAGGACCGGGCGTCCTTCCTCCCATCTGCAGACAGTCCCCACTGTCCCCTCCAGGCCTCACCCGGGGCTCTCTGGATCTGGGCTCCCCTTTCCCCTGTGCTCCATCCCTGAGGTCCTCATCCGAGCAGTGGCCCACCTGACCCCTGACCCCCAGCACCTCCTCTGACAAGCGCTGGACACAAGTGGTCCCCACGGGGGCCCACCCTCAGCTGAGCCAGCCCAGGGAGCGCCCCGCTCAGCCTGACCTCACCTCCTGGGGCTTCACTTCCCTGTCTACACTGCCTGCGCCTCAGAACTCACCCTGCCCAGCAGCTCAGCCCACTGGAAGCCTCGAGAGTAAGCTGTGAAGAGTGTGTGTCCCTGGTGTCCAGCCTGCGGTGCGGGCATCACGGGCAGGGGGCTCTCCCTGCCCCCCACCCTCCTCCATCTCCCAGCCCCGGGCCACCTGACGCACTGGGAGCCCTAGATGCAGGGTGGGCCACAGGCCACAAGGCTCGGCCTGGCGGGGGCAGTGCTCTTCACACGGCCAGACCCTGGGAACATCCCTGCTTCCTCATGCAGGTGACCGTGGGCATCTGGCCATCCCAGCCGCCTCCCTGGACCAAGCAGCCCTGGTTGCTTGTGCGCTAACGCGGCCAGACGTCCTCGCCCTGGCCCTCCCTCCTACGTGCCGAGAGCCCGCACAGGACAGCCCGGCAGCTGTGCCTGCCCACGGCTGAGGGTCACCTTGCCAGGGCCAGGCTCACGAGGACAGCCCCGACTCTTAATCAAACCAAGTCAGAGTAAGAAGCTGGGGCCCACGCCTGGGCGACCGCCGCCCCTGGGCTGAGAAGAGACGTACCGCTGAGCCCGCGGGCGAGCTTCGCCTCCTCCTCTCCGTCTTCATCCAGGCCTTCAGCCTTCAATTTCTTCCACTTGAACTCGTCCCGTTCTTGTATCTTCAGGTCAGCATGGAGCTCGGACAACTTCAGAGGAGGTAGATCAAGCTACGGGGGGAGAAGAGAGGACGTGTGACCCCCAGCTGCACGAGGACCAGCGACAGCCCGGGAGATGCTGACCTCGGAGAGCAGACGCCAGCGACGGGGAGACCGTGCCGGGGTCCCAGGTGGCCAAAGTCCCGCATGTGCCCCCGCATGAGAGCCTCAAAGGGACCTCTGCCCGCAGCCTGAAAACCACCGGCCCTTACACCCCGAGGCCGCTCTCCAGCCTCGTCAGATCCCAGGTCCCCGGGGAGCTGCCCGCCACTAGCGGCCTGAGTGTGCAGGTGCTGGTGGCCCAGGGGCTCCTGTCGCAGGACGCCTCACGTTCCCAGCCGGGGCCCTGGGGAGGCTGCGAGTGCGGGGCTCCCCCCAGGTAGCCCTTGGGCGCATCGGCTCCCCGGATGGTTGTGCCACCCCAGGCAGGCGCTCCCCACAGATGACAGGACAGTGGGCGAGGGCGCTGGGACCTGACCCCTGCACACCTTCCTGGCTGTCCGCCTCCCCGGGCGCCAACGTCCGGACCGGAGCCCCGAGCTGCAGACTGGTGCCCAGCAGCGTCCGAGGCTCTGCGTCTCACAAGGGTGAGTCGTGATCTGGTGCCAGCCTTCCTCTGAAGCGTGGAGGCCCGCGGGCTCAGGGCTGGAGATGCCCCGGGTGACAGTGCTGCCCCCAACAGCAGGCACGGAGCCCAGGCAAAAAAGGCCACTCTCCGGACCCTTCTAACCTCCTTAACTTGAAGTTAACTGTTAATGGCTCACGTGAAAGGAACTGGTTAACAGACTCCAAATGCAAAGCAGCCTCTGTCAAATATTAAAGTGGAGTAAATCACCTACAACCATGAGACAAGCAGCTGGGCAGGAGGAAGCCGCTCGTCAGCGGCCGTCGCCGCTGGGCCCGCATCCCGGACGCCCTCGGCCCAAGGCTCAGGGTGCGCACAGCGCCCTCCACGGAGCTGCTCTCAGCCAGGGGCCTCACGAGCCCGGCACCTTCTCCTCTGCCTCTGCAACTTTCACCATCACCCTGCAGGCTGCTCGGGTAAACTGAGGCCCAGGGAGGTTAAGAACTGGCCCAGGACACATGGCGAAATGGCACTGGGTACTTTATCCCTTCTGCTGCTACCGTAAATGGGATTGTTTCGTTAATTTCCTTTTCAGAGTTTGACGCTGGCGTACAGAAATGCAGCCGAGGCTTGTATGTTGCTTCCGCATCCTGCAGCCGCGGTGACTGTTAACTAGATCTGAGTTATCTCCTGACGTCTTTAGGGTTTTCCGCATAAGATCACATCGCCTGCAGACACACACCTTTACCTCCTCCCTTCTGATTTGGATGACTTTTTTTTTTTTTTTTTGGATGACTTTTATTTCTTTTTACTTCCCTAGCTGTTCTGACTAGAACTTCCACAACTACGTTGAACAGAAGTAATGACCTGATTTTTTAAAACATAGGTGAAGACCTTGAATAAATATTGCTCCAAACACAACATACAAATGGCTGACAGGCACTTGGAAAGATGCTCCACATCCCGACTCATCGGGGAAAAGCAAATCCAACCCCAGTGAGGTACCGCCTCACACCCATTAGGACGGTTACTATGGGAAACAAACAGAAAACAACAACTGTTGGTGAGGATGAGAAACGGGAACCCTCGTGCACTGCTGCTGGGAATGCAAAATTGGCGCGGCCACTGTGGAGAACAGTAGAGGTTCCTCAAACATGAAGACGAAAACCATCAATACACTGTGATCCAGCAAAGGAACTGAAATCAGGACGTTGAAGGAAGATCTGGGGTCGCATGCTCACCGCAGCACTATTCACAACAGCCAGGAGGGGGTGCAAGGTGCGGGTCAAAGGGCACAAAGGCAGTTATGCGAGTCCCGAGGCTCTGCACAGCGCAACACCCTCCACTATTTACACTGCATACTTATTATTTAAAAATTCGCTAAGAGGGTAGATCTACCTTAAGTTCTTATCTCACACACACACACACACACACACACACACACACACGCGTGCGCGTGCACACGCAGCAACCCCGGGAGGGAGACGCCAACCAGACGTCTCCACAGGGGCACCCCTTGGGACGACTTCCCACGGCTTCACCCACCCCCCAAAGCTCCAAGGGCGGCTCCGGCCCCTCCCTGCTCAGGAGCCTTGCAACACCCCGGAGAGGTCACAAGACTCGCGAGGCTCTGGAAGGAACCCTGTGCCTGCCGCCTGGCCCACAGCTCTCCTGAAGCGCCTGGATCAAAAGGCACTGCACAGTTTCACAGCAAGTCAAGACTGGAGGTGCTGGGCTGTGATGAAGCAACACCAGCAGCTCCCTGGTCTGGTCTCACGGTGGGGAGGCCCCTACCACGGCATCTGTGGACCAAGGCGGGACTTGCCCCCACCCCCGTAGAAGGTGGGCTGGAAAGAGAGGGCGAGGCGGGCGCCTTCATCAGACTCCTCTCCCTCACCCTGGGTACACGCTAGGCATGACATGCTATGAGATCGTTTCATGTTTAGAAAACAAAGAAACACTTGATGTTTCCAGAGAGCAAATTATCCAAGGCTGAGAACCCTGGCACAGTTGTGCCGGGTGCCCCACACCGCCCTGGGCACCGGCTCTGAGCAGCGGCAGTGCCCACCCCAGCCCGGCACCGGGAGGACTGCACAGCTCGCCACCCGGGACCAGCTCCGCCGCCGCCCTTGAAGCTTCTCAGCGTAGAGGGCCCGGGACAGGCCAGCTTGTATTCTGTGGGTCTGCCTACCCACGCGAGGAGTCCGGATGTGAGGAGGGACCCGGAAAATGCCAACAGGCATGGACCCCACCCTGGAAGGTCTGCATATTTCGTTCAGCAGGAGACTTGTACATGCAATTGTAGAATTCAGGGCCAAGGGGCCCGGAAAGGTCATCCAGTCCAAGGCCCGTCCGTCCGAGGCTGGGGCAGGGTTGGGGTTCCTGCAGAACCGATTCAGACTCTCTCGGACAGATGTGACCTGAGGCTGCCCAGGTCAGCAGTGCACTGAGCATGGGGGCGGGGGGGCGGTTCAGGCGGGTGCAGCTCGAGGGCAGGTGACAGCCAGGAGGTGTGAAGAGGCTGCCCAGGCTGGGCAGATGCAAAGCAGCATCTGGACGGACAAGGCGGGGCTGACCAGGACAGCCCTGCAAGCAGAAGGGCTCAGGGCAGGTTCCTGGACACAAGGTCCCCTTCCTCCAGGAAGCCCCCCCCCCCCCCCCCCGCTTCTCCAGCCCAGAGTGCTCTCTCTTACCCGGGAAGGCTGCACACACACAGTGGGCCCTGACAGGTGGGCCCCCAGCAGGATCCTCAGGGCCACTGGTCTGGGAACAGCGCTGGGCCTGGGGGCATCCACCCGCCCCTGCCTGCCCTGCAGTCCCCCTGCCACATCCCTTCCCCAGCCCTTACCCCTCCCTCCGCCTTTCCTTCCCGCAGTTTTCCCCTCTCTTCCAAAACTCAGTCCTTACTTTGTTTTACTCTCCTTCTCAAGGACTCAGGACTGCTTAAAAGTGGAAGCCTGGATCTCATGAAGACGCTGTGGCCCAGAGGGTTGGGGGAAGTTTGTAAATACCCATTTCACTAAAAACAAACCCCACCCAACAAAGGAGGGGCCGCTATGTTAACGAGGAGGCGGAGGGGTCCAGGTCACACCCCAAGCAGCAAGCAGTAGTCCCAATTCTACCCCCAGGCGGAGTGACCTTGGAGGCGTCCTTTGCCGTCTGGGCTTTCTTGCTTTCTTCTCTAAAATGAGCACAGCTGGATTTAGATTTAGTTCACTAGCGTCTTAAGTTTCGGGTGTTCTCCTCTCACCTCACCACATCCCCTCACCCGATTTAACAAGAACTGGCTTTTGCTTCTAGGATTTCCGCTGTCCTTGGGCTTGTCTCCGTGCTCAGTGTCACCTGTTTTTCTTGTTTCTCCATACAGAGAAATACAAGGTAGGAGAAAAGGCAAAAACGTGCAAGGCAGGAGACCTGGGTCTGCCTGCAGGGAGGGATCTCGGCCTCAGCTGCAAAGCTGCCAGTTCAAACTGGCGGGGCGGCCCTTCTGCCCAGGCACCAAGGCCTCCCAAGTCTTCGCCTGTCATCACCAGGCCAGGGTCCCTCTTCCCGGAGGCGCAAGGCAAGGGGTACCCACACCTACCTCTGCGGGCGGGTGTGAGACTGTCAAAGGCTCAAGGCCCCGGCCCCGTAGACCCCCAAAGTTAGAGGAGACCCGGGCCCCGGGGACCCCGGGATTAGAAGAGACCCCGGCCCGGGCTCCGCCGATCCCAGGATTAAAGGAAGCCCCTGCCCCGCGGACCCCCGAAACTAGAGGAAGCCCCGGCCCCGCGGACCCCCGAGGTAGAGGAAGCCCCGGCCCCGCGGACCCCCGACGTAGAGGGGCCCGGCCGCCGCTCACCCGCTGGGCCTTCTCCCACAGCTGGTTCAGCTTCTCCATGCGGAACTCCCCCCCGGGCTCGCGCTTCGAAGAAGGCTCGGGCTCATTCTTCTCCCGCGAGTACTTGCCGCCGTGGCCCGCCGCCGGCCACGGCCCAAGGAGCAGCAGCAACAGGAGCAGCGGCGGCGGCCGGAGCTCCCGCAGCCAGCTTCGAGCCCTCCCAGACGCCATCTTCCTCCTCCAGACGCGGAGACCCTAGGAGCTGCGGGAGGGAAAAGGCCCTAGGCCGGACCCGCCCACCAGGACCCGCCCCGCCCCCAGGGCCCGCCGCGCTGCCTCCTGGGAGTTGTAGTCTCTCCCCGTGTGGCCGGCCCAAGAGAGGCGGCCGGCGGACTACAAGGCCCGGGGAGCCGTGCGGAGGCACGCGGGCATTTCCTAGGCAACCACGCCGCGGCCTCGTGACGACGGGAGCCACCAACTGCGGCTAGGGCTACCCTAGCTGGGATTGCGGGCTTGCTAGAGACTTGGTGGAGAAAAGAGCCCCGACCCCGCAGCCCGGATTGACCGAGCGCCCTTTCCCTTCGACTCCGTAGAAAGCGTAAACAGTTCAGAAATCGGGAGCGTGTCTGCCGCACCTTAGATTGTTTCTGTGTCATCTGCCTTGGTCTTGAGCCTTCCTTGTCATTACGGTCTCTGGAAGGTGGCCTCTGCTCGGCACTCCAGCGTCAGTGTCTCTGTCGGGAACCCTAGACCCACCCAGCCCACTCCTTCACTTGTCAGAGGAAAACAGCCTTCTCGCTCCCGTCCCCCCGAAGCTTTCCCCGTGACCCAGGGAGCGCTGGCACCCCAACACTTGTCTTTGAACTGCATCACGCTTATCTTCCATGCACTTGTTCTGTATTAGAGATACTTGTGTACCTGTTTCCTTTCTTCCCACCTGCTGTTTCGTAAATCGAGCAAAACTGAACGCGGCCAATTTGATGGGTCCAGTGAGCCGGTCAGTTCCCTGGGGGAAGAGCAGGAAACGGGGAAAGAGTGAGAAGCAGATTGCGGCCCTCACGTAGCTTATAGGGTCGGGTAGAGGCACCCCCTAGGTGCTTGGATGGTTTGAGAAGGGACAGGGTGAATCCATCTGGTAAGGACGCTGGACTGTGCCTGGGAGGGAGTGCAGGCAGTTGGGGGACAAGGGAGACCCCAAAGAAAGAGAACCAGGCATGGCTTCTTGACATAAGAGAAGCCACTTTAGGTGTAGGCCATGTTGTAATCTAAGCCTGGCCACAGTGCTCGCCTTTGCGGAAGAACACGTCTCAGGAGTTAATGATTTTAAGGAAACAAAAGAATGTAAGCGCAAACAGCTATTTCCAGGCCAGGAAAGTCATTTAACCGTATCGGAGATACTAAATCAGTCATAAAGACTCCCAGTTCTGTGTCAAAGGTAAAGATTATTCTGATACATAACCTCGAGCTGTTTTTACAGGGTCCGAACCTCCTCGGACAATTGGCCACCAGACTAACTGGAGCCAGAGAATGGACGATATTGATCTTTGCTGGCTTCAGTCAACTAAGACCTGGACTGTCAACCCAGGATGACTCTTGCCCCAGTTCTATGCTAAATTCCTCCTGCGCAAGCCCCCTCATGAATATGCATGTTCCCTTAGCTTAAAGCTTCCCCAGTTCTGCTGTTCAGGGCGACACTGCTTTGGGAAGTAGCCTCGATGTTCTCCTTACTTACTGCAAGTAATAAATCCTTCTCCCACTACTTGACTTGATTGTGTGTTTTGGCTTGACACCCACTAAGAGGCAAACCCAGTTTTCAGGTAACAGGAGAACATTCCAAGTGGAGGGTCGATGAGGACGCCGGCTTGCGGGATCTTAGATCTTAGTTTCCTGACCCAGGATTGAACCCGTACCCGCTACGGTGGAAGTGTGGAGTCTTAACCGTTGGACAGCCAGGGAAGTCCCAGGAATTGATATTTAGTTACCTTTTTTTAATTGAAGTGTAATTGATTTATAACGTTGTGTTAGTTTCAGGTGTACAGCAAAGTGTTCTAGTTTTATATACATATATATATATATTCTTTTTCAGATTCTTTTCCATGATAGGTTATTACAAGATATTGATTATAGTTCCCTGTGCTATACAGTAGGTCTTTGTTGTTTATGTATTTTATATATAGTAGTGTATAACTGTTAATCCCAAACTCCCAATTTATCGCTCCCCCCTCTTTCCCCTTCGGTAACCATAAGTTCATTTTCCATGTCTGTGAGTCTATTTCTGTTTTGTAAATAAGTTCATTTGTATCATTTAAATTTATTTTTATTATTAAAAAAATATTTATTTGGGCTTCCCTGGTGGTGCAGTGGTTGAGAGTCCGCCTGCCGATGCAGGGGACACGGGTTCATGCCCCGGTCCGGGAAGATCCCACATGCCACGGAGCAGCTGTGCCCGTGAGCCATGGCCGCTGAGTCTGCGCATCCAGAGCCTGTGCTCCGCAACGGGAGAGGCCACAGCAGTGAGAGGCCCGCGTACCGCAAAAAAAAAAAAAAAAAAAAAAAAAAAAAAAAAATATTTATTTGGTTGTGCTGGGTCTTAGTTGTGGCAGGCGGGCTCCTTAGTTGTGGCATGCAAACTCTTAGTTGCCCTGTGGCATGTGGGATGTAGTTCCCTGACCAGGGATTGAACCCGGGCCCCGTGCATTGGGAGCTTGGAGTCTTAACCACGGCGCCACCAGGGAAGTCCCTGTATCATTTTTTTTTAGATTCCACATATAAGTAATATCATATGATAGTTGTCTTTCTCTGTCTTATTTCATTTAGTTTGATAATCTCTAGGCCCACCCATGTTGCTGCAAATGGCATTATTTCAGTCTTTTTCTCAGCTGAGTATGATATTTAGTTAGTTTTAAATCGTAGCCTGTGTTATTCCAGAGAAGGGTTTAAGGTGCCTGGAATTAAGGTGATCTGCTGTCCTTCCTGCCTCATGTCCAGTATCTCGAGAACCATTGTTTCCTATATTTTATCCAGTTGTTTAGTTGTTTCAGGCAAAAGGGCAAATTCAGTGCCTGTTACTCCCTCTTAGTCAGAAGCACCAGTTCCCAGCTGCTTGGCTACTAACAGTTAATGCACTTATCCTGTTCATTAGTTACATTAGGCTAACTACTATAACGAAATACGTACAGCAAAGTGCATAAAGGCCCCCAGAGGAGAGATGTTTCTTCCTCTTCCTGTTCAGATCTGAAGGGCAGATGCTCCTGGTCAGCAGGCAGTGGTCCAGGTGGTAATGCAGGGACCCAGCCTGCCCCATCTGCGGTGCAGGACTTCCAAGATGGCTTCCCTCTGCAGAAGCGGGCAGAGCACAGGGGTGTGTCTTGTCTCCGTTCTTCCAGTCGGGTGCCCACACTTTAAACACTCCTCGGTGCGCATTCTACGTGTCAGAATAGGAAGTCTTCCTTTCAGTGAGTGAATTGCGCTCAGAGCAGGCCAGGCACGGAGCAGGCGCTCCGGGTGAGGCCCGTCTCCGCCCCTCGGCTTATCCCCCAAGGGTGGACGTCGGTTTTCAGCAGCTGCCGACTCGACTTCTTCCGCCTCGGTTCAGGGCACCCACCCTGCCCGGCCCGGGGTTGGGTGCTGAGGACTCCCCTCCCTGCCCGCTGTGAGGGCGGAGGTGTGTCCATCCGCAGACAGACACAGTGCTGGGGGAGCCCTCGACCTGTCGCAGGAGTTGGCTGCATCCGTTGCCTGCTGAGGCAAAGGGAGGCTGTGCTTGGGGGACGCCTCCCTGAGCAAAGCAAAGTGCTCACCTTGGGGGCCGTGGCGTCCGGGCTGGCTCAGCTTCCAGCAGCAAGTGTGTTTAAGGGCCGGCTGACTTAGCTGTTGGAGACGTGCCTCGTTCTCCCTCTGTATGTCATGTTCAAGTCTCCCAGGTCATACTTGCCTGTGCGGCTCTGTACATCCCTTCTCTGACCCTTCCCCCATGGCCCCCTGACCCCCCAAACGCTCCAGCTGTGCCCTCCTGAGCCACGACACTGCCACATCCTATACCTTTTGTCTGAACCTTGACCTCGCTCTAACAGAAAATGGGGCTCCCCTGTCCTTCAAAGACAGCATCCCTCTTTAACCCTCTCCCCTTATCATCCTCAGGGATTTCAATTTCCAGGTGGGTGATCCATCCACCCGCTCTCCTCTGATGAACTTGACCTCCAACCTACCCCAGCCACCTACTCCTATGGCCAGACCACTTTGTGACCCATTACGTGAACTCTACCTGCCTCCTGAACACAGTTCCAAGCACCCATGCAGTAATCACACCACCCGTCTTTCCAGTAGACCCTCCAGGGCCCAGCCCCAAGCATCCTTCAGCCGCTGGGATTTATACTCTGCTGACCTGGTAACATTTTTACTGCTCATCACCGTCTCTTGTTCTCCTTCTCCTCTGCCAGCTATTGTGGTGGGTACCCAACAGGTTGCCAATTCCCTCACATCTTCTCTTCATAACGCCGGTAACTCCAGTTGTCCCCACGGGATGTGGAGCACGAGCCACAGCCTTGCTTCTGTGTCTTTTTCTTGTGCTTCTGTCCATGTCTTCTTCCCTCCTGGACCATATGTCCTCTGAGAGCAGTGACTGTGTTTCCTGCATCCTTGTCTCCAGCACAGGGCTGGGCTCAGAGTTGGTGCTCAATGAAGGTGTGTGGAATGGATGGATAGATGGATAGATGATGGATGTATGAATAGATGGATGGGTAGATGTGTAAGTGGATGGAGGGGTGGAAGGACGGATGATGAATGGATGCATGGATAGATAGATGGAGAGATGGGTGGATGGATGGATGGATGGATGGATGGATGGAGGGATGGATGGATGGATGGATGGGTGGATGGATGGATGGATGGATGGATGGATGGGTGGATGGAGGGATGGGTGGATGGATGGATGGAGGGATGGGTGGATGGATGGATGGATGGATGGATGGATGGAGGGATGGGTGGATGGATGGACGGATGGATGAATGGAGGGATGGGTGGATGGAGGGATGGATGGATGGATGGATGGAGGGATGGGTGGATGGATGGATGGATGGATGGATGGAGGGATGGGTGGATGGATGGATGGATGGAAGGATGGAAGGATGGAAGGATGTAGGGAGGCATGATGAATTCTTCCCTTGTTCCCAGACTGGTCCTAGAATATGCTGCCTTTTCTTCAAAACAAGGTGTCACAAAGCCCTTGGTGATGATGGGCAAAGGAATAGATGGTGAAGATCTCGTACCCACTTCAGATCCAGAACATTCCTGGGGGAGACCTTATCCATCAGGATCTGAGGGCTGGTGAAGGGGGCTGGGGCTGGGGGTTGGGGGAGAGAAGGCAGCTCAAAGCTCTTTCCAGGCTCCAGACAGCTCCCCACTCCCCTCTGCTCCCCAGTGTTTCTTTTTTTAAATTTCTTAATTTTTTATTTATTTTTATTTTGGGGCTGTGTTGGGTCTTTGTTGCTGTGTGCGGGCTTTCTCTAGTTGCGACGAGAGGAGGGGCTACTCTTCCTTGCGGCGCGCGGGCTTCTCATCGTGGTGGCTTCGCTTGTTGCAGAGCACGGGCTCTAGCACGTGGGCTTCAGTACTTGCAGTGCACGGGCTCAGTAGTTGCGGCCCCCCGGCTCTAGGGCACGCGGGCTTCAGTAGTTGTGGCTCGTGGGCTTAGTTGCTCCACGGCATGTAGGATCTTCCTGGACCAGGGCTCGAACCCGTGTCCCCTGCATTGGCAGGCGGATTCTTAACCACTGCGCCACCAGGGAAGTCCCCCCACCTCCAGTGTTTCTGTAGACTCTGGCATCCTGGTCCCAAGGGCATGGGGGCTGGCCTGAAGCCTCTCCCACCCAGGTGTGTACTGTGGTGGGGACATGGGGACCCCTCCCCTGCTTTCTCCCACCCCCTGCTCCCGTGCCCTTTGCTCTCCCTGGGGTCTCCCGCACTGGCAGCCCCTGGAAGCACCTCACCTGGGTGCCTGGATCATCGCTCAGCACTGCACCCCTGCATGAGAATGATTAACCTGTCCGTTATCAACTCCTACTTAGTGGTTCCGACATGAAACTCCCACCAGGCTGAAACTTGGCAAAGAAAAGCATTTTAAAAAGTTGCCGTTTTTGTAAGAGTTCATCCTCCTCCGCGCTCCAGCCTCCCCCAAAGAGACGTGCACTCAGGTACTTTTTGTGTGAATCCAACTTTGCAGCACCCGCTGAGGTGCAGTTAAATTGGCTCTGGGCCCAGCCCCTCGCCGTGGCCAGGACTCTGCCTCGAGACTCCTGCTTAGTGCCCCTGGCACTGCCCCCCCCGCCTCCCCCCGGCCCCCTGAGCGCTTCCCTAAGTGGCCCAGTTCCCAGGGTCCCATCTCAATGGGTGGTTGCACTTGGGGGGGGGGAAGGACACCTTTTCTGATGACAAGAGTGACAGGTGCGTGACTCGAGAAGGTCACAGGCGTCTGGGACCGCAGCAGCCATCTGATGGGGACAGCACAGCTGGGCTTCCTGCTCTCCAGAGGTGGAGTGAGGACCTCTATGCCTAATGAGTGTTGTGCGGGTGCCTGGCTTTCTGCTAGGAAGTGTCCCGTAAACACCCCCATTTATAGAGGAGAAAATTACGGTTTGGAGTGGTGAGGTCACTTGTCCCAGGTCAGACAGCTAGAAAGTGGCAGAGCCAGGATTCGAACTCATGGCGGCTGATCTAGACCAGGACACGATGATCCCCCTTCCTCTCATCCTGCCCTCTGACCCCTAAGGTCAATTGCTGTGGTATTTGTCATAAAGCCAGAGGTTCACTCGTCCACTAAGCAAGTACTGCCGAGCCCTCACCGTGGGTCAGGGGCTGTTTTGGGGGCCGGGGACACAGTGGCAAACAAACAACTAGAATCTCTGCCTTTGGGAGGTGTGGGGCGTGCCCCTTCTAAGGCAGTACTCTGCTGGGGGGTCACCAGGCGGAGCTGACAATGAGCTGTCCCATCGCTGAGTGACCCGGCCTCCCTAAGCATGCATCCTAGACCAGGCGTTAGGAGAGTGCGTTTTCCACTCACGACTTGCTTCCTCCCTCCCAGGAGGCACTGCGTGGCATGTGGGACCTTAGCTCCCCACCAGGGATGGAACCCATGCCCCAGGCAGGGGAAGCGCGGAAGCGCCAGGGAAGTCCCTCGAAACTGCTGTGGTGACGTGCCCTGGAGCCCTTCCTGCCCAGGCAGGTGCGATGCTGGCTCCTGCCACGTTAAGCCACCCAGCAGAAGTGAGCCCGGGGACCCCTCCCTCCCCAGACCTCCTCCTCCTTGGCGGTAAGGTAATTGCTCTCCTATGTTTATTGTCATCAGTCCCTTGCATTTCTTTACAACATTGATTGCGTCCCTAAACAATAGGGTTTGGTTTGCACTTTGTACACGTGGACTCACACTGCGTGTATCCCTCGCACCTTTTCCCCTCCACCCATGTCACGATGTATCGCGTTGGCGAGACGCGTCCCTGCCCCGAGGAGCTCTGGTTCCTGCGTGCTCAGGACTGCACGGCAGACGTCTCAGGAGTGCGTCTCACCTCCTTCATCCAGTCTAGTGATGACGGCCACCCGGCTGGTTCCTGGTGTCTGGCGACTGTCAACAAGGCTGCTAAGAGCAGGTGCGCAAGCTTGCATTTCGTGGAGTATTTGCCCAGGAGTGGAATTGCTGGGTCCCCTGGCTTGCGTGTCCACAGCTTGAAGAGCCAAGCCCACCCTGTTCCCTCCGTGGCCACAGGCACCTGTGTGCCCACGGGCGGTGCGTAGCTGTGGCAGGCCCCCTGCCTGGGTTCTCTGACAGCATTTTCCTGACTGTTAAGACACTTCTCCGTCTGTATCAGCCATTCCGAGTTCCTCCTTTTTGAAGTCCCCGAAGCTCTTTATATAACCTAGACACTCGCGCTGCGTCATTTTGTGTGTTGCAAATGCCTTCTCCCATCCTGCGGCTCGGTTTCATTCTTTTACAGGCATCTTTTGATGTACAGACAGTTTAATATATCTGAAGTTATCAACATCTTCCTTTGATTGTGACTGCTTTTTGTGTCCTGCTTAAGTGAGCTCTTCCAGCTTCAAGGTCATGAATACATTCCGTATTATCTTCCAAAGTCTTTGTAGCTTTGCCTTTCACCTTGGAGTCTTTACTCCACCTGGGATTGATTTCTGAGGGTGGCTTTAGGTAGGAGCACACCGCTCCCCAACCCCTACCGGCTTTGTCTTAAATCAAATGTCCGCATAGACAAGGGTCTGTTTTGGGGGTCTTTATTCTGTCCCACTTGCTTCTGAGTCTTCCCTGTGCCAACCCCACACCATCTTGATGAGGAAGGTCCATCGTGTGCCCTGACGTCTGGTACAGCAAGACCCCACCTCTTATCACTTGGTGTTTCAGCCATGCTTGTGTCTTGCAAACATCACCTTCGGCCACCATCTGCTGGCTGCCCTCCCTGCCTCCCGCCCGCCCACAGCATCCTAACCTGCTCTGATCTTCATGTTCCCAAAGCAAACATCTACTATCTGGTCACACTGGGAAACTCGCTGACGTGCTGTGTTGAATGACAGTTCCGTTGGAACGCAAGCTGCATGAGGCTGGGTCTTTGTTGATTTGATTCTGTTGTGTCCCAAGTGGCAGGAGCAGTAAGTACTTGTTGAATGGAATCTGTGTTTCCATGTTAATCTTGGAATCAGTATTTTAAGTTCCGCAAAACTTGGTTGGGATTTGGATAGAAATTTCTTTGATTCTATAAATCAATATGGTAAGAATGAATGAATTTGGGGAGGACCTATATTGAGCTGTCCAATCCATGAACACGCTCATCTCCATTTATTTAGACCTTTTTTTTTTTTTTTTTTGCCGTCCGCGGGCCTCTCACTGCTGTGCCCTCTCCCGTTGCGGAGCACAGGCTCCGGACGCGCAGGCTCAGCGGCCATGGCTCACGGGCCCAGCCGCTCCACGGCATGTGGGATCTTCCCGGACCGGGGCACAAACCCGCGTCCCCTGCATCGGCAGGCGGACTCTCAACCACTGCGCCACCAGGGAAGCCCTAGACCTTTTTTTTAAAGGTGTCTGACAGTGTCTTAGAATCTCCTTTATAGTGACCCGCTACCTTATTCCTAGACTTTAGATATTTTTGATGCTGTTATAAATAATGTCTAATTATGAAATTTTATTTTTCCAACATTGCTGCTAGTATAGAGAAGTAAAGTTGCATATGGCACATAGATTTTGGATCCGACAACTTTGCTGAACTCGCTATTCATTATCCTAATTCCTCTGAAGATTTTTCAGATTCTCTCGCACGTGCGACCGTGTCACCTGTGAATAAAGACAGCTTTGTTTCTTTCTTTACAAACCTGACCCAACTCGCCGTGCTGCCTGCCACGTCCAGGCTGACATTGAACGGCGGTACCAATGGGAACCTTTGTTTCCTTGCTGATCTCAAAGGGACAGCTTTCCACATTTCCCCATTAACTCGAGGTTTTAGGTAGACAGCCTTTATCAGATTAACAGGGTTCCCTTCTCTGAAGCAGCTAACATGCTTTCTTAAGGACAGAAATGGAATTTTATTCAATTCTTCTGCATCTGTTGAGATGCTCACCTGCATTGTGTCTTTAGCGTGTTAATGTGTGAACTGTCTTTGGGGGCCTGAGAGCACGTGTGGTTTTGGGAAGCGGAGCACAGTTTATTCAGAGGAAGTGGGGGAGCCAGAGGAATAAGCATCCCCAGCTCACCCTCCTCCCACTGTCGGTCCCCCTTCCAGCTCCTCCCTTTCTTAAAAAATTATTTATTTATTTTTGGCTGCGTTGGGTCTTTGTTGCTGTGCGCAGAATTTCTCTGGTTGCGGTGAGCGGGGTTTACTCTTCGTTGCGGTGCACGGGCTTCTCATTGCGGTGGCTTCTCTTGTTGCAGAGCACGGGCTCTAGGTGTGCGGGCTTCAGTAGTTGTGGCACGCAGGCTCAGTAGTTGCAGCACGCAGGCTCTAGAGCACAGGCTCAGTAGTTGTGGCGCACGGGCTCAGTAGTTGTGGCTCGCGGGCTCTAGAGCGCAGGCTCAGTAGTTGTGACGCACGGGCTTAGTTGCTCCGCGGCACGTGGGATCTTCCCGGACCAGGGCTCGAACCCGTGTCCCCTGCATTGGCAAGTGGATTCTTAACCACTGTGCCACCAGGGAAGTCCCAGCTCCTCCCTTGATTGGTGTTTTCCTAGCATCTGTGTTTATCTGCTTGGCATCCATTAGCCATAAGGACAGACTAACAGATAAAGTTGTCTGCATCTCTCCTGTGACCTGGAGCCCATTCTCAGCACCACCTCTTTCCTTATCTCTCACTCACCAAGCAAGTGTTCCCCTGCCCTGATCAGCCAGGTCCCCAGGGCCAGGTACCAGACGACTAGGAACAGCCCCTGTGCCCCAGAGCCTGCTGGAATTACTTAAACTAACCAGTCCCAAGCAGTTCCCCTGCACTGCCTTGCCTTTCCTGAGAGAATCCCAGTTAGGGCTGTGGTCCAGGCCTTCCCCCTGCTCCTCCTGGGTCCCTGCCAGGTGTGCTGGCCCTCTCATGTCTAGGCCTCTATGAGTAACATCAAATTTTTGTTTCAGCGTCCTTACCTCTGTATGTCATCACTCAGCCTCTTGTATAACTTAAGACCCGGGCACAAAACATCCCTTTGGCAGGGTGACGGGAAGGTGCAGGGCAAGGGCTATATGGGATGTGAACGCGTCCTGAGCGTCCAGCGCTGCAAGCACGCGGGTGGCGGAGGGGACACGACACGATGGGTACAGACCGGAGCCAGCTGTGGGCCCTGCTAGTCGTCCAGACGCACACCACTGTGCAGATGATGCAATGCTCATCAACGCCTCGTCGGAACGGAAATGTGGTCTATCGTCCGTTGTATGCGACGATAAACGTGCACCATACATTGTTTCCTTTTTAAAAATGGGAATCTCAGGAAATGGAATTGACCAGAATTGTTGTTTAGGGCACAAGAAACTAGGCTGTCCTGCAAACAGTGCATGTGTGGGCGGGGGCCACATGCTTCGTGTCCTAACTCTGAATAAGACAAAATGAATTTCAATCAGCCCTGCTGGAAGAAAGACAACTATATATGTATTCCTTCTTTCAAACGTGACGTCGCATTGTCATACGCTGAGATGACTGAAAAGGATGCGGCCAAAATGTGCCAGGAAGAGTATCATGGAGCTGGGGCAGGCAGCTAATGAATAAACATATGTTGTTGTTTTTCCAGATTTTGTACGTTTTGTCCGGATTTAAATTTGTCTTCGTTTTGTTCTCACTCTAAATAAATGTTCCCTTTCATACCTAATTTTGTGTCTGTAAGTTTGTATTCTTTTCTGTAAAGAGAGCCCCAAACTGTATGAGCTTCAGGGCCCACAAAACCTGGATCCATGGGCTTCCCTGGTGGCGCAGTGGTTGAGAGTCCGCCTGCCGATGCAGGGGACGCGGGTTCGTGCCCCGGTCCGGGAAGATCCCACGTGCCGCTGAGCGGCTGGGCCCGTGAGCCATGGCCGCTGAGCCTGCGCGTCCGGAGCCTGTGCTCTACAACGGGAGAGGCCACAGCAGTGAGAGGCCTGCGTACCGCAAAAAACAAAAAAAACCAAAAAAAACCCTGGATCCAACTTGCTCCCGACCTCCTGTCCGCTCAGCGGGGGTGGAGGGAGGACCCGGAAGAGGTGGAGGGGGTGATGGGGCGCAGCACGGGCTCTCAGAGGGCCCCGGGTCACTCATGCTCACGTCTCTCCCTCCATCCCCCCGCCCTCCCCGCCTTCCTTCCTTCCTTCCTCCCCTGCTTCCTTCTCTCCCAAATGTGGCGCCCCATGACGTGGGCTTGCTTTATAAAGACCTGAGCAGGGCGAGGGCTGGGCCTGAGCTGTCCCAGTCTGGGGAAGGAGTCAGAGAGGGGAAAAAGGACAGTCTGGGCTCCTGATCGCTGGTTCTCAACTGGGGGCAGTTTGCCCCCGGGGACAGTTGTCAAGGCCTGGGTGGAAGCTGATTGTCACAACTGGGTGGAGGCATGGCTACCAACCTCTAGGGAATAGAGACCAGGGATGCTGTTGAGGGCAGCCCCGCCTCACAGAGGTCTCGCGGGCTTCTTTGCATCTTCGAGGGGTGGTATAACTGCGCTGCCGCTGTGTGTGTGGGCGGGGAGTACGATTCGGGGTGCAGCCGGGCTTGCCCAGCGCCCCCCGCATCTCCTGGGCTCAGCACACTCGAGTGTGGATACGCCTTGCGTGGATAAAGGAGCTGCAGCTCAGAAAGGCGCCCCCGGCCCCCTGGCCGCCCCCCACGGCCAGTCAGCCAGAGGCAGGGCTGAGATATGAGCCTGGCTGCCCCCAGGCCTGGCGGCCCCCGGGGCTTGGCTGGCCTGGGCACTCCTTGGGCGAAGGGCTGGGTGTTTGTGCGAAGGGGGAAGGACGGCTGCTCTGCAAGCTGGCTGTGCAGCCTGGGTCCTGACCTAACCTCTCTGAACCTCAGTTTGCTCATCTGTGAAGGGGGCTGGGCTCTATTCCTGTCCTCCCCACAGTGGAGAGTGTTCCAGTGAGAATGGTGCATGGGGTCCTGAGGGGGAGGGGGGTGGGTGTGTGTCTGGGCCAGCCTCTGGGCCCAGCCAGGGTCCCTCCAGGGCAGGGAGGGCCTGGAGACAGGAATGTGCAGCTCCCAGGTGGGGCAGGGGCCCCTAGGGGTGGGTGGGGACCCAGCCTCCCCCAGGCTGTGCCCTTCCAGTGACCTGTGAGTCAGAACTGGCCGGGGAGGGAGGGCAGGGTCCAGGGCCGAGGGAGTGGTTTGGGCAGGTTGGGGGTGGGGACGGCGGTGTCCTGTGCTCACTGGCCGCGCTCTCTCCCTGCGGAGGATGCTCCTGAGTGGAGGGGCTGGGCGGCCGCATCTGAATTGTGGTGTCAGGGGCCGGACGAGATTGGCACGTGTGGGTACATGAAACAGGGACACACAGTGTAGTGGGGATTCTTTCCTTCCAACTTTTTCCATGAAAGTCTCAGACTGAAATTCAAGGCTGATTCTGCGGCGAGAGCCGATGAGGTGTGGTGTTGCCTTGTAGCTTGAGGTCAGCCATGGTGGGCATCTGTGCAAACACTGCGCCCCAGCCTTTCCCCAGAGTTGGGCGTGCAGTCGGCAGCACACACCCTGAGACCTGGGGACCCCCGCACCCTGCCCGCAGCCTCCCTGACAGGGTAGCTCAGCAAAGGCGTCTGGGTGGGTCTCAAACCACGAGGCGGGAACGGATGCCCCCATCCAGGATCTCCCCTCCGCAGCCTCTGCTCACACCCCCTCTCCTGGTGTCTTGGAGGACGCCAGAGCCCCGTTGCCAGGGGTTTCCAAGCGGCAGCTATGGCAACAGGCCTGGGAACCACCACCGTGCCTGGAGGAGCCTCCAGGCTGGGCCCCGCCCCTTCCCTGGCCCAGCATCTCCTCCTCAGCAGCCTGGTAAGTGCATGTCCCCCTCTGCCCTGGGAGGGAGGTGGGCCCAGCTGCTCACCCACGCCAGGAGCCCCACTGTGGTCTCAGAGTCTGAAACCCCCCATTGCTACCTGAGCCCCCAGGGTCCTGCTCCGTCCTGCTCGCGGCCAGACCCAGGGGAGGAAGGAGAGGTCGAGGGGCTTAGCATCCCCTCGCCCGTGAAAGCCAGAACTCCGGGCGTGATGACCCTTGGCCCTGACCCGTTTGGGGCAGAGGGTCCTGAGCTCCGTGGGGTCCTTCCATGCTGGGGGTCCTGGGGGTGCGGGAGGGTCTGGGGTTCTGTAGGGGTTAGGCTCCAGTCCCTTCGGTTCCCATGGGTTCCCCAAGGCCATGTGTCTGGGATGTTATACAGGAGACAGAATGGGACAGAGCCCAGGATTCAAACGGGGGGACGTCTCGGGCCCGAAAGAAGGGTTCACATGGGATCTGAACTTGCAGCTTCAGGACTGATGTCCACAGCTGGGCTTGTCCTGCTGGGTCTCTGCGTGGTCACTGCACCTCATGGGGAACTCTTGGGCGAGTCTGTCCGTGAGCCGTGCTTGGGGCTGCTGTCTGTCTGTGCTGGGGGCATGGGGAGCAGAAGAGGTCCAGCTTGTGTCTCCCAAATCCCCCTCCGTCCTCCTTCACTCCCCACCTGGTCAGGAATTCTCTGTGTGTGTGTGTTTACCTCTGTGCTGCTGAATGCGGCTAACGGTCAGCTTCGCTGTCCTGTGCCTTCCAGCTCTGACAAGGCAGAGCCCCGGAGCCTGCTGTGTTCTCCCCTCACCTCCCCACAGTGTGTTGGTTTATTCTCGCTGCATGGCTGGACCATGCCATGTCTGCGTTCAGCTTCTTAGGCTAGTCTCATTCCCATTTATGATAGGTTTTTTTTTTTGTGGTACGCGGGCCTCTCACTGCTGTGGCCTCTCCCGTTGTGGAGCACAGGCTCCGGACACGCAGGCTCAGCGGCCATGGCTCACGGGCCCAGCCGCTCCGCGGCATGTAGGATCTTCCCGGACTGGGGCACGAACCCACGTCCCCTGCATCGGCAGGCGGACTCTCAACCACTGCGCCACTAGGGAAGCCCCATAATGGATATATTATTGCTGATATTCAGCGTAACCTTAACCGCTCTCCTACAGAGGGACAAATGGAGGCCCAGAGAGGTCAAGGCACTTGCTCAGGGTCACACAGCTGGAAGTAGCAGGTAAGCCCTGAATGCAGAGAGGGCACTCACCCGAGGACAACTTCACAGAAGACAGGTGGGTGCAGATTCCAGACGTGCCCCTCCTCCTTGCCAGCAGCGTCTGCATTCTCCTGCATCAAAGGGACTTGTGACTCATGACCCGGACGCCGGCAGCCTGCGGTGCTTCATACCGGGCGACGTGCATGGGAGCAGAGCCATGCGGGTTCCTGTAGCTCCGCGGGCTTTTGCTACTTCTGGAATGTTGCAGGGAGGGAGGGTTACTGGAGGTGAGATAACGGTAGTGTCACTTTGTGGCCTCAACTGGGAGGGGGAGAGCGCGTTTAGGGGCACCTGCTCTGTCGCCGCTGTCACTCTATCTGCATCGTCACTCTGAAGGGAAGGAGACTCGCCCTGCCTGTGCGTCCTGCACACACCAGGGCGGGTGTGGGTGTGTGTGGACCGGTCCTGCCCTGGGGAGCCTGCTTCTTCCCAGATCCTCCTGGACTGCAGTCCTGCACCGGGAATTTGTCACTGTGCGAAGTCCCCAGTTTCTTAGATAATTCACTCACTCACGTGTGTTGAACGCTCACCTTGTGCCAGACCCCGAGCTGGGCTCCAGGAGGAGCCGGGGGGACAGCGGCTGGGCTCCTGCACAGTCTGACAGTTTGGCGAGGGACACGAGTGAGGGGCTGAGAGCAACGGAGGAGAACTCTCCTCCGGGGGGTGGCAGCGGCACGAGACCCCCTCCGGCTTCCCAGGGGAGCAGCTCAACGGGCAGCTCTTTAACGGCTGCACAGAAGCGAGAGTCTGTTCAGGATCACCGTGAACTGTGCTTTGGTCCTCACGGTCGCAGATGAAAGCCAGCAGGAGAGAGAACCTGTGAAGGCTGCGCAGGAGGAACCTGGAAGCAGCCCCAAGGCCCGGGCTGGGGTCGTAGCCATCAGAGTGGCTGGAGGTGGAGACAGTGGGCCTGAGGAGGGGCCTGGCCTGGGGGGTAGGCCTGGGGGTCATCTCAGTCCCTCTGATGATGCTTTGGCTGGGTCCCCAGTACTCCCCAGCCCCCTCCCTCTGTGCCCGGCCCAGTGCTGGTGATGCAGGGACTGACAGAGCTTCCTGCAAAGCATGGCGCCGAGGCTGCTCTGTGACCCACCCATCCACTCACCCACCATCCACTCACCCATCCACTCAAACATCCATCCATCTGTCCATCCATCTGCCCATCCATTCACCATCCACCTACTTATCAAATCAGAAATCAGTACATGCCTCCTCCCATTCGTCCACCCATCTATCCATCTACCATCTAGACATCTCCCTTCCTTCCTTCCTTCCTTCTTTTCTTTTATCCACCTTCATCCCACATCCATTTTCCCATCCATCCCCCCATCCCCCATCCCACCCATTTATCATTCATCCATCTGCCCATCTATCCATCTCCCATCCATGTACCCACCTTCCCATCTAGTCATCTTCCTTCCTTCCACTCCCTCCTGTCCTACCCATCCATCCACCTATCTACCCATCCATCATCTATCCACCCAACAGCTGTTTACAGAACAGAGGTGCTGGGGGTCAGCCACCGCCCTGCTCTGGACTGGGCTTCCTGATGGGGCAGACACTTAACGGGCTGGTTTCAGATGGTGATAAGTGCTGTGAAAGAAATAAAACACAGAGATGGGGTAGAGAGCTGCCAGGGTCTCCAAGGGGACCAAGAAATCGCCGACTCTTCCATTCTGAGTCCTGAACCCGTGGAGAAATGAGGCATGAAGGCAGTAGCCGGGCCCCCAAACCTTCTTCACCAGGGCCGTCTTCTCCAACGGGCACAACAGGCTCAGTGCCAGGGCCCTTGAGACTTCTAGGGGCCATGAAAAATGTTTGAACTCCTTTCATTTCTTTTTATTTTTTAAAGAATTAAAAAAAAAGTCTTCATTGAATTTGTTACAATATTGCTTTTGCTTTATGTTTCAGTTTTTTGGCCCCAAGACTTTGGCCCCGAGACCCGTGGGGATCTTAGCTCCCAGACCAGGAATTGAACCCACACCCCCTGCATTGGAAGGGGAAGTCTTAACCACTGGACCACCAGGGAAGTCCCTGAACTTCTTTTAAAACCGGAAGAAAGCATAACCCAACTTGGATCGTCTTCATACCAACACAGTTGTAAACTATCATTTCCAATATTTGTGTGCAGAGCCGGGACCCCACGAGGCCACTGTGCAGGTCTGCCCTTTCCTCCTGATGGGCTGGTCAGAGGACACACGTCAGCGTGAAGGCCAGCTGGGCCCCCCACCCGACCCCCAGCGTGAGACCGACTGCGGGCCCAGAGACCCCAGGGGGAGCCCCCAGCCTGCACAGCACAGCCCCTGCAGGCATGGGGCAGGGGTGGGGGGCAGTGGGCTGAGCATGCCCAGCGGACCCCCCACCCCCCCCCGTTTGCCAACCTCCTCCCTGCATGGGGGTCGGTGAAGAAAGGTGAGAGAGAGGCAGAAGGTGGAACCATTGGCTTTCTCCCTGGGGAAAGAGCCTCAGGGGCTGGGGAGAAGCGCGCCCACCTTCCCACACTTTGTCCCCTGGCCGAGGGCTTTGACGCCACGCCTGTGGTCCGCTGGGAGGGGGAGCTGCCCCTGAGGGGTGGGACAGCCCTGTCTCTCCTACATGAGGCCACTCCCAGTGTTGGGTTCACCCCAGGGCTGAGGAAGCTGACCCCAAGGCCCCTTTGTACCAGAGCTGACAGTTCACCCTCTACTGGCCGACCCCCCTGCATCCACCCTGCTGTCAGCTGAGCTGGGAGGGGTCTGCGGCAGCTCCACGAGCCAAAGTCCAAAAGCTTTAAGTCCCCGGATTCTCTTCTCCAACTTCTTTTATTCTCCCCCGCCCCGACCTCTGTCACAGCCAAGAGGTCCTCAGTGGCTGGGAGAGCTGGGCTGCTCTGGCCGCTGCAGCAGGTGTCTTCGGGAAGCGAGCGGCTTCTCTCTTGGGGCGGTGCCTGGGGTCCCAGGTAGCTGGGCGAGGGCTCGGCCACTCTGCACCCAGGCCACCCCCCTTCCTCCTACCAGTGGCCTTCCCGGCATCTCCCAGATGCCCTTGCAGCTGAGGTTTTGCAGTGGGCAGGAGGCGGAGGCCCTCTCCCTGCCGCGTCCAGCCGCCAGCAGACGCGTGGCGCAGAGGTTGGACCCCCGGGTGTCCGCAGCGGGCGGTGAGCCCACCTTTGCAGGAGCAGGGCCGCCGCAGAGCGGGGATGCGTGGCGGCAGAGGCCAGCTGAGGCATAGATTTGTTCCGGGTAATCCGGAGAGAGACGCTGTGCAGAGCCGTCTACTTTTGACAATAATTATTTTAATTTACACGCAAGAAAGAGAAACTTTGTTTTTTAGAAGAGCTTCAGATTAACATAAAAATTGGGGAGACGGTGCCGAGTCCCCACAGCCTCTGCACCCAGTTTCCCCTGTTATCGGTTTCTTACGTGAAGACCATACAGTTGTCACGTCGTGGACCAATAGGGACGCGGGATTACGAACAGAAGTCCACACTTTATTCAGGTTTCCTTTGTTTTTCCCTAACGTCCTTTCCCTGCCCAGGATCGTACCCGGGACGCACACATGTAGTTGCTTGTCTTCAAGCTGCCCCCGACCGCGCCTGTCGGACTCTCTTCCTTTTACTAAGAGGCTGGGACCGCGGGTGCAGATGCATTAGTGGCCCTGGGGCCTCGTGTCCGTGGCACCCAGCGCTGCTCGAGGCTGGCGGTGCCTGAGGACCCCAGCCGTTCCCCTCTTTCGCACGTGGTTTTGCAGCTCCCAGTTTGTTTCCCTGCTGGTGGGGAGAGGGGCCTGGGGGCGGGGCAGACATGAAATGGGGACCTGTCACTCCCCGCGCGGCCCCTCTTCTGCACCCTTGGCCTGTGCCACCGCCCTGTCCCCTCCCCAGGACTGAGAGAGCCTCGAGGCAGGGGCCGGGCGGGCCTACCTCCCCCTCCACTTCCCCCTGACCTCTGGGCAGGGACGCAGTGACCACCAGCCCACAGGCCCCTGGCCGCCTGGCTCTGACCTGGGCTCGCTGAGGCCTCGGAGGGAGTCGGGCCGGTGGGGCGAGGCAAGGGCCTCTGGCTGGACACGCAGTGCTGCCTCCTGCACGGGGTTGCTGCCGGCCGGGGGAAGGTCTCCTGCTGCTGGAAGTTCACGCTCCTTTCTTGAGGGTCTGCTGACCTTTAACTCTGTCGGTCCTGGGGTTTAGAAGGAAAGTTTGCTTCCCTGGGTCTTGGAGCCCAGGTACCCTGAAGCTGTGATTCCAGCGTCTCTGGCTTCCGCTGGCGGACGATGGAGAGTCTGTCGGTCCAGGTGGACAGTCTGACCTGTTTTCCGGCTGTTTATTACAAAAATCTTCCCTTTGCCTTTGAGAGCCTGCAGTCCCACCGTGATGTTTCTAGATGAGGGTTTATCTTTACTTACCCTCACTGATCTTCCTTCTTCAGAAGCCATATATTTAGAATATTCCGGGGAAATCTCAGCTTAATAATCACTGATTATCGTCTACCCCGCACTGTGGGCCCTCTTCTCGGGTCCCCTGAGCCCCCCTCCCGTCTCCTGTGAGCTCCTCCGCCAGCTGCAGGGGCACCTGGGGCTCCCGTGGAGTCCAAGTTCCCAGGGGCAAGGGTGGCGGGTGTGAGAGCTGGCCCCCTTGTCTTGAGGCAGGACAAACTCAGAGGTGGATTTCATGCCCCAGAGCCCCCAGTGGGATCCGAATGAGGCCGGCACTGCCCAGAATCCCACCGCTCTGTGGCTTTGCTGTCCTGTCTCCCCATGCCCTGACCAGGGTCCCCTGGGAGCAGGTGCCTGCCTGACCCCTGCTCAGCGCAGGTTGTGCTGCTGGGGCCCTGGCTGAAGACCAGCTCTGTCCAAACTTTAATTAGATCCTGTTGCATGTGTCCCTTCTGTGTCTCTTAGCTTCTCCTGTTTCTCCATCTTTGCCTCTCTGTGCTGCGTTCTGGGTGACGTCTTCAGATCCATCTTCCAGTTCTTGAATTCTCTCTTCCGCTGGGTTTCATCTTCTATTTAACCCACCTGGGTTTCTAATTTGGATCTCATTTTAACATCTACTCTCTTTTAAAATCTGCCTTGGCAATTTTGATATCCTCTCTTTCTTTTCCTTCTTCTTTTTGTAAATTTTTTGGCCACGCTGAACAGCATGCAGAATCTAGTTCCCTAACCAGGGATCGAACCCATGCCCCCTGCAGTGGAAGCTTGGAGTCTTAACCACCAGACCACCAGGGAAGTCCCAGCCTCTCTTTTTCATCATCCTTTTAGTACGCTTTATTCTTTTAAACACATTGAACAGACATGGAAAAAACTCTGCATATTCCTACCTGATAATTCCAAATCTTCTGTCTCTGTGGGTCTGATTCTGCAGTCTGTTGTTTTGGCTGACACACTCAGGGTAGCTGTTTGCTTGTGCGTTGGGTAGCTTCTTGTGGCAAGCCCTGAACCCTGGGCCTCTGTTTGTGGGAGTTCTTTGAGGTCTGAGTTTAAAACGCTTTGCTCTGGAGAGGACTTGCCTTTGCTTCTGCCAGAGCTTGTGTGGCCAAAACTGTTTCAAACTGAGTGTCTGGCTTGGGGTCCTTCTGTTCACCCAGCAAGTGTGAGCTCTGGCCTGAGCTGGGCTTGAGGCTGGAGTCCTCACCCTGCTCCTCCTTAGCTGAGGGGACATGCG
Organism: Grampus griseus; assembly: GCF_964374135.1. NCBI lineage: Eukaryota > Metazoa > Chordata > Mammalia > Artiodactyla > Delphinidae > Grampus > Grampus griseus. Next base: position 141,855,458 of record NC_138997.1, on the reverse strand, counting down.
CCACCACCTCGCTCTCTGGGGAGGGTCTCCCCTAGTCCTTCTGTGGAGGTGTCACCCTCCTCGGTGAGCATTTCTGATCTGATCTCCATGCGCCTTTGCCTCCTGTTCCTCTTCTGTGACCCATTAAAACCAACTGAATACAAAACCAAGGATTCCATAGAAAAGTGGGTAAAAGACATGGACAGTCAGTTCAAAGAAAAAGAGAAATCAGTGGCTCTTAAACACATGAAAAGATGTTTATACTAAATGCATATATAGGGACTTCCCTGGTGGTGCAGGGGTTGAGAATCCGCCTGCCGATGCAGGGGACACGGGTTCGAGCCCTGGTCCGGGAAGATCCCACATGCCGTGGAGCAACTGAGTCCGTGCGCCACAGCTACTGAGCCTGTGCTCTAGAGCCCACGAGCCACAACTACTGAGCCTGTGCGCTGCAACTACTGAAGGCCGTGCGCCTAGGGCCCGCGCTCCGCAACAAGAGAAGCCACCGCCATGAGAAGCCTGCACACTGCAACGAAGAGTAACCTCCGCTCACCGCAACTAGAGAAAGCCTGCGCGCAACAATGAAGACCCAACGCAGACATAAATTAAAAAAAAAAAAAGCATATAAAAGCTACACTCAGATACAATGTCTCTCATATCAGATAGGCAGTGATTCAAAAGTGGCCCAATGCTCTGTTGAGGAGCCTGGGAACCAGGCGCTGTCACACGAGGTTGGGGGAGGGAAACTGTACACCCCCAGGAGCGGAGCAGAACGTGGACGCTTAAGAAAATTCCATAGACGTTTACCCTTTGGCCCAGCCTCTCCATTTCTGGGAATTTCTCCGTGGTGATTACTTGTCTGCAAATAGGAGACAATGTACATGTATGGTGACGCATTGTAGCCTTATGCATCACAGCAAAGTACTGGAAATAGCCTATCTGTCTATCTGTGTCTATCTGTGTCTATCTGTCGTCTCTCTATCAATCTACTGGAAAAGAGAAGGAGGGAGAGAAAGAGTTTGATTTTGCATGAAGAAAGGAAGGAAAACCCAGATGCGGTGCACGTGGTTTTCTAATTGTGATGAAACCTTGAGCTTCCCTTTATAGGTTTGTTGTTGCAGGGAGTAGCAGTACTTGTGTAATAATTTTGAAAATATTGTGTATGTATTGAAGGTTGGTCACATAAGAGAGATATTCCTGGGAGCCAGGGTCCTCTCTGTGGGCAGTGAGAGGTAAGGGAAGAAGAAAAGAGAGGGGCTTCCCTGGTGGTGCAGTGGTTGAGAGCCCGCCTGCCAGTGCAGGGGACACGGGTTTGATCCCTGGTCTGGGAAGATCCCGCATGCCGCGGAGAAACTAAGCCCGTGCACCACAAGTACTGAGCCCACGTGCCACAACTACTGAAGCCTGTGCACCTAGAGCCCGTGCGCCACAGCTGCTGAGCCTGCGCTCTGGAGCCCGCGAGCCACAACTGCTGAGCCCACGTGCCACGGCTGCTGGGGCCCATGTGCCTGGAGCCCGTGCTCCGCAGCGGGAGAGGCCACCGAGGTGAGAGGCCCACACACCGCAGCGAGGAGTGGCCCTGACTCGCCGCAACCAGAGAAAAGCCCGCGCGTAACAACGAAGACCCAAACGCAGCCAGAAACAATAGATAAATAAAATAAATAAATTTATTTTTTAAAAAAAAGAAGAAAAGAGAGTGGGGAAAGGTGATGAGGAACCCTGGGGCTTGTGCTTGAACTGAAAGTCGCAGAATAATTCATGATCAAAAATTAAAAAAATCCATTTCCTGGCTCTGAGCACGGAAAGGAGCTAAAAGCAATGATACCCCAATAGCAGGCAACGCGCCAATGGTTTCTGAAGCCATAAAACTAATGGGGCTGAGGGTCTCACAAGAGACTAACTCCAGATGTGGGCCAAGGCGAGCCTTGAGCACCACGTCAGTCAGAAGATTCAGAAGACCTCAAAGACCAATGGGGGCAGGTCAAAGGTCAGAGGACATGAGGGCCAGGCTGCAGGGGCTCCCAGTGGCCAAAGTTGGGCAATATTATGACGACCATCAAACATCAAACATCCATGAGTCCACAGAGATACTAAAAAGAAGGAAGGATTCCTATACAGAGCAACGCCAGCTAATCAATGCTGGAGAGACTATAGGTTAAGAAAAATCCCCATTTTTGCAACCCCCAGGCAAAATTTATTCTTTTAGGTGAGGGTAGTCAAGGGATGCTCTGGTCAGTGGAAAAATGGCCCCAAATATGTCCCTAAATCCCCAAAGCTGCCCACATCCCCAGAACCTGTGGATGTTGCCTTATATGGTAAAAGGAACTTTGCAGAGGTGGTTTAATGAAGGATTTTAACATGTGGAATTATTCTGGGTTATCAAAACGCAATCACAAGTGTCCTTAGAAGAGGGAGCAGGAGATCAGTCAGAGGAACAGGTGACGCGGTGATGGAGACAGAGGCTGAAGGTGGAGTGAGGGCCACGCGTGAGCCAGGCACCTCTAGAAGCTTAAAAAGGGAAGGACAGTGGTTAGGACTCGGGTTTTCACTGTCGGGGCCTGGGTTCAATCCCTGCTTGGGGAACTAAGATCCTGCAAGCTGTGAAGGGAGGCAAAAAAAAAAAAAAAAAAAAGGAAACGCCTTCGCTTTAGCCTAGTGAGGCTCCTTCAGGCTCCTGATCTACGGACTGTAGGAGAATCATTTCTTGTCGTTCAGGGCCACTGAGCTTGTGGTAATTTGTTGCAGCAACAGGAGGAAACTAAGTCGGGTGCTAAGACCATTGAGTTAAAGGCTGTTGGGGAACAGGAAATTCACACTCAAAGAAACACCTGATGGTTGACTCACTAATTACAAAGGAAAATGGGAACTTTAGGGTGGAGGTGTCAGGGGACGTCCCTTACCCAAGTGGTCCAACTTAGCATCGCCTGAAAAGGGCCAGACGGATGTCATGTGTCCCCACGTGCTGTGCCGAGGAGGACGCAGCATCCCTTAGGGTGTTGGTGCCCCAGCTGAATCTGACCGTGGCCGGTCCGGATGGTGCCACATTCTACAGAAACCAGCCTGACCCCTTCAAGGCTGTCAGGATCATTAAAGGAAAAATCAGACATATGAGCCCCCGCACCCAAACACCACGGGTGTTCACTGTTGGATCCCAGATCAAAGTATACGGCTAGGAAAGACATTGGGGTAATCTTGAGTGTTGATTATGTATTAGACAACATTACTGGGGAACGAATTAAGTGAGTATACGGGTATTCACTGTACTATTCTTGCAACTTTTTTCTTTTCTTGGGGGGGGGAAGTATTAAAATTTAATTACCCAAATTTATAATAACAAGACACGTCTAGTTTTTTACTGAGTTTCAATCTCTGCCATAAGTTTTCTTTTCTTTTTTTAAAAAATTTTATCTTATTTTTTTTAATACAGCAGGTTCTTATTAGTTATCTATTTTATACAAATTAGTGTATATATGTCAATCCCAATCTCCCAATTCATCCCCCCCTCCCCCCTCCACTTTCCCCCCTTGGTGTCCATACGTTTGTTCTCTACATCTGCGTCTCTATTTCTGCCTTGCAAACCAGTTCATCTGTACCATTTTTCTAGATTCCACATATATGTGTTAATATACGATATTCGTTTTTCTCTTTCTGACTTACTTCACTCTCTAGGTCCATCCACGTCTCTATAAATCACCCAATATCGTTCCTTTTTATGGCTGAATAATATTCCGTTGTGTATATGTGCCACATCTTCTTTATCCATTTGTCTGTTGATGGGCATTTAGGTTGTTTCCCTGACCTGGCTATTATAAATGGTGCTGCAATGAACGTTGGGGTGCGTGTGTCTTTTTTTTTTTTTTTTTTTTTGGCGGTACGCGGGCCTCTCACTGCTGTGGCCTCTCCCGTTGCGGAGCACAGGCTCCGGATGTGCAGGCTCAGCGGCCATGGCTCACGGGCCCAGCCGCTCCACGGCATGCAGGATCCTCCCGGACCGGAGCACGAACCCGTGTCCCCTGCACTGGCAGGCGGACTCCCAACCACTGCGCCACCAGGGAAGCCCTGCATGTGTCTTTTTGAATTGTGGTTTTCTCTGGGTATATGCCCAGTAGTGAAATTTGTAACTTTTTTCTAGGTTGTAATTGTTTAAATGTTCAAAAATTAAGATGCTGGGAAACCCCTCCCCCAGCTCTAGGCCCAGGATCTGGTGCTGACCCGGGGGAGGGGATGCTGTTCCAGGGCTGCTGGCCCCTTTGGACCAGCTTTTCCTCTGGGAAATCTCCTTGATTCTCAGGACAATTCAGCGCATTGAACCCAGCTGTTTCTCCCTTCAGTCCTCTCCTGCCAGGGGCCTTTCGATTCCAGTTTACAGTGTGACCTGGGAGGGATAGTGACTGTGTACGTGTTCCCTGAGGGGCCAGGACATGCACAGGACAGAGGGTCGGGGTCGAGGCAGGAAGGGGTCAGAGGTGGGCCCTGTGTGACGGGGTGGGGATGGGGGAGCCATGCCTCCTCGCCAGGACCACGGATGCAGTTAGCGCTGGGCGGGCGGGGACATCCACGTCCGTCACCCCCGGCCCGAGTCCTCGGGAACCACACTGCCAGCATTGCTGAGCCGCAGAGTCCTCTCTCGACCTGCCGTTCCCACGGTCGGGGTGATTTCTCCTCAGTACCTTCACTGAGAAGTGGGGCAGTGAGAATTACTGCACCCTCTGTTTTCCAGTTCAGAAAACTAGGTGACAAATGACAGAGTATTTATTGTTACAATGTGGAGTTCCTTATCCCGAGCAAAATCGACCCACGGAACTCAGGCACTGGATGAAGGAGCTTGGAGCCCAGCGCTCTGCCCGGAAGGTGGGGAGGGGTGTAGTGTCCACCTCTCCTGATGGACCAGGGTCTCGCGTGTAAGCTCACCCTCCAGGGCAAATAGAGACCCCGAGGAAGAAGGGGCTGTGCCGGGGAGCTTTGGCTGCGTAAAGCCCCTCAAAACTTAGTGGCTTAAAACACCCGTGACCTCACCCAGCTCAAGAGTCTCTGACCGGGTGGGCAGCTTCTTTGGTCCCCGCTGGCTTGGCTGGGCTCTGCGGTCCGTTGGTGGCGCGGCTGGAGCTGCGTCAGGTACGTGACCTCCCTCCGCGCCTGGTGCCGGGCTGCGGGTCAGCCGGCACGCGGAGGTGTGAGAGCACGACCCCCAGGCACTAGTGCTTCTCAAGCCTCTGCTGGCATCACATTTGCCGATGCCCTTTGATTAAAAGGGCCACGTGGCCTCACTTCTATGGGGCAGAGAACGCGGCTCTGTTTCCTGACGGGGGAGCAGAGCTGAGCTGCGGGGGGTGTGCACAGGGTGAAGCGCGGGGGTCATGTTTGCTACTTACTAACCCCGTTCTCTCATCGCTTCAGTATCTGCGTGCCGGCTCCGCGCTGGGCGCCAGGCACGGGGAGGGCGCCCGTTCTCAGAAGGGTTTATTTTGGTGTGGAGACAATCTACGTGCAAACACAGGCAGGTCACGGACACACCTCGTGGGCTCCAACTACAGGCAGCGTAACTGGCCCAGGGTCCGGCTGATATGCATGCCGAGGTCATGCTTCCCACCGCAGCTCCCAGTGCAGCAGGGACACTGAGGCAGGCCCATCCCTGGGGCGCCAGACCCTTCTGACGGCAAGCTCGACTCGAGGACTCCCCATCAGCCTTCGGAAACTTCCTGGGATGCAGCCACTCTTCCTACCCTCTGGAGTGAGGTCACAGTGTTGCCGCTGATGCCCCCCTCCCACCCACCCAACCTCCCCATCACCTCTCCTGGGCGTTTCCCTCAATAAAGTCCCTGCACGTTTAACCCCAGGACTAACGTGACATGAAAAGGAGAAAGGCCATGGGATAACGGAACAGGGCAGCGCATCCCCCGCTCAAATCCCCTGCTGCCCCTTCCTTCCTGCCACTTAGCACGCAGCACTGAGCCTACATTTGTGTGTTCAATTTCCTTTTCTGTCTCCCTGTGAGAACGTCAGCTCCACGACTGCAGGGGCTTCCTGTGTCTGCTCTCAGCTGCGTCCTGAGCCCAGCCAGGGCCTGCGTGCAGTAGGGCCCAATCTGGTGAGTGAGTGAATGCAACTGAGAGCAAAAGTGCCACGGTGACTGGGGCAGGGAGAGAGAACGACCATTTTTGGAAAGTGGCCAGTACAGGCCTCTGTGAGGCAGCGGGTGGGGCCGGGGCAGAGTGGGGGGCAGAGTGGGGGGCAGATTAAGGCTGAGACTCCCTGAATGATGAGAATGAGCTAGTCATGTGATGACCTGGGGAAGGCAGAGGGATAAGCACATGCAAAGGCCCTGAGGCAGGGACAGAGCGGCTGGGCTGTTAAGGCCAAGTGTGGGTGTGATATGGGAGAAGGCCCAGGAGGCAGGACCTGTGAGGCCCTGGCTGGAGGGGGGGGGGCCCTTGGTGGTTGTAGGTGCCCGAGAGAGGCTGGGGGTCAAGTGGCCAGGTAGTGGTCACATCTGCCTGCCACACTGCCCTCAATTGGACCAGTTAGGGGACAAGGCACAGAAGGCCCAAGTCAGTCCTCCTGCCCCCACGTCCCATGGGAGCAAAAGGGGGCAGGACTGTGTCGGCCTAGGAGTCCCGAGTTAGGAAACCCTTGATGCTGTGAAGGAGCTGCTGGCAATTCTGCTCAGCGCGCCGGCAAGGGGGAGGTTATCTCTTCACCCTGGAGGGTTAGCAGCTCTCCTCCCGGGGAGGGGGAGATTTCGCTTTCATGGAAGAGCTCCTGGGGTCTCTAGGCCCACGCTCTCTAGCTTGCAAGTCTGTCTCTCAGGCAAATATCCTCGAGGTGGCCTGTGCTGGAGGCCACGCAGAAATGCCAGCCTCGTGGAGAATCTCCTCCAGGCCCGCGGGAGCTGGGCAGGTGACGGGGACGGTACGGAAGCCTCCGGGCTCCGGGCAGCTGTGGTGTTGGTCTGGGCTCAGAGCAGGACGTGGGAACAGCTCTAGGAATCTCCAGCAGAGACGGATCCAGTGCAGGGAACAAGATGCTCACGAACGTTCTGGAAGGATGGCAAGTGGGGATCCAGGGCTGGAAGCCAGTCCCCAGCCCCTGCTCTCCGCTCCTGGTGGGCGCTGCCCGCGGGCCCACCACAGCCGCCGGCCCGGGGCCCTCCCCGCCAAGCGTCGCCAGCACCGGCCCCTTGGGTCTTCCCTATGCTTCTGTGAAACCGCATCTCTGATTTTATCACGAAAGTCACGGGAACGCAGGGCTTCCTGGACGGGGATCCACATGTCTGCCTGTTTGAATGGCGGGCGTCCTCCATCACCAGGAGTCTGACTCCCTGATGAGGGGCCCTGCCTCGCAGGGGTGGCGCATTACAACCCACAAAGCTCTTCCATGTGCACGGCCTGGCTGACAGCCCAAGGCTCTCTGGAAGGAGAGACACGGGGGTCGATCTCAGGGGAGAGCTGGGCTCAGAGAGGCGTGGTGGCTCCCCCAGGGTGGCCGGGCTGGGCCTGGCCTGCATTCCTGAGCCCCAGTGTAGCACTGTCCCCCTCTGCTGCCCACCGCCCCTTCACCTGAAGCCTCGCGTGTCCCTGGTTGTCCTCTGAGGACGGCATTGGCCTTCCCGCTCACACCCTGGGTGCCCAGCTGGTCCGTGTCGGAGCATGCTGTGGGAGGGAAGGGGCTGTTGGTGCCACGGCAGGAGGTGAGGATGGGCATTGCCGCCTGAGATGTCCCCAGGGACCTCTCTTCACAGTCTGGTTGACAATTAGCTGGCCGGCGCGGGGATGGGCCGTGTGTGGCTGTGCTGGACTTCTGAACACCAAGGGCACGGGAGCACCTGGCCTTGGGAAGCTGCCTCTTTGGGGACAGAGTCACTCCTTCCACGCTAACCAGGCCCCGGGGCAGGGGCTGTTCTTTCCAAAGCAGAGGGGCAAGTGGGGGGATTTGGCAAGGGTGGGGCAGGGGGAGTTTGTCCCGGTGGAGAGAGTGGTCTGGGAGATGTCTCAACACGGTGGCAGGAGTGACACAGGTGGTGCCTGGTGAGGATGGCCACCAGGAAGGACAGAGCAGTGTGTGCCCGAGATCTCCGGGCCGGGGGACCCCTTGTCTTGAGGGGCTTTGATGGACCCTGACGACGCATGGTCCCAGCCCCCAGCCCCGCCCAGCAGGGGAGGAGGGCGTTAAGATGTGCAGACATGGGGGTTGGAAGGGGCCATCCAGGACTTCTCTACCCTGGGGGGGTGAGCCTGGTCTGGGGGGGTGGACACACCTGCTCCAAAGCACCGTCCTGTCACCACCAGACACATCCCCGGTTCAATGCCGTCTGCTCCAGAAGACCAGTGGCCCCATGTGAGCACGGTGGCCAGTATTGGGGGCGTCGATCAGATTGACTACTTGGGTGGGGTGCTAGGACCCCAGACGGGGGAGGGGCTGTGGAGGGAGGGACCCTGGAGGGAGCCAGGGTCGCTGGAAACACCAAGAGGGAGTGTGTGGTTCTGGGACTCAGTTTCCCCATCAGTATAACCAGGGGACTGGGGCAGGTGGCCCAGGCACCCTTCCAGCTCAAGGCTGTGTGTTCAGCTGTGCTGTGTGTTCAGCTGCGCTGTGTCTGGGGGAAGCAGACGCAGACAGGGCCCCCCAAGGCAGGGTTGGCCGTGGCCTCGCTCCCCTTCGCTCCCTCTGTTCACACTCCCACTCACTCGTTCACCCAGGAAGCCCTTCCCAGCCCCTCCCTAGCCCCTCACCACGGCAGGAGTGAGCTTCGCCCGCATCCGCTGGGGGACGGCGTGGACAGGACGCAGGTGAGCGCCACGTACGGACGGCGTGGACAGGACGCAGGTGAGCGCCGCGTGACGGAGGCTGCGTGCGAGGCCTCGGGTGGGCCCGACTTCTGGTCTCAGCCCTGCCCCGTCCTGGCCGTGGCACCTGGGTGGGCCTCACACTCGGTCTCCTGGTCTGTAACCGAGCCTCTGGCCGCCCAGGAGGCACGATGCCGACTCACACTCCTGCCTGACCTCCCGCCTGGCCTGCCAGGGTGAGAGGCCTGCTGTCCTGGGGCCCAGACCGGGCTCCAGTCCTGTGGACAAACTCCTCCATCTCAGCAGCAGCTCCTGTGACTAATGCTTGATTTACAGCCGCAAGGGCAGACGGGGCACAGACGCGCGTAAACAGCCGCCTCGGGCCGCCTCCCGGGTCTGCAGGTCCCCCCAGCAAGGCCGGGGCAGGCGCCCGCCGACGGCTCCCTGGTCGGGCTGCAGGGTCAGCGAGCATCTGTCCCAGGGTGGAGCCACTCCCCGCAGGGGCAGACGGGGGGGGATGCTGGCCCGTCTGCCCTCCTCTGGGTGCCGAGGGGCTGACTCGTGGGCCCGGCGTCCAGTGGCCACCCTGGCCCTGGTCCTGAGGCCCCGAGGTCACCGTGGAGCCCCCCCCACCAGGGTTGCCCCAAGCTGTCTGTTCTCTGACTGGTACCTTGGGCAGGCTGAGCCCTGTGGCCCCTTCGGGCTGTGCCGCCGGAGGCCTTGCGTCTCCTACAATGTGGGCGCCCAGCCACTGGGAGCCAGGGGGACTCGGCCATGAGGGCTGCACCCCAGACGCTGGGCGGGGGGTTCTGTGCCTCTGGGACTCTCTGCTTCGGGCTGCACACGCTACCTTTTGGGGTCTTGGGGGCCCCTAAGATGCACACTCAGCCTTCCCCTCATTGAGGTATAGTCACGGGGACGGGCAGAGGGGGAGGGTGGCTGAGAAATCTGGGTCGGTGATTTGGCTTTGATGAGAAGCCCCTCCCACATCACCGGAGCTCTGCTCACCCACCAGCCACTGGCAGAGCCCTGCTCAGCCGTGCATGCGGGGTGGGGCGGCCAGAGCCCACCTCTGGGGCCGTCAGATCTCCAAGGGGGGCCGCCAGCTGCTCAGCTGCCTCCTACCCAAACTCATGGTCAGAGATGAAGGGACAGAGACCTTGGGGAGGGGGCCCCCATCTCACCCCTGGGGCTCAGGGAAGGCAGCAGCGAGACCAGGCAGTGAGAAGGAGCTGTCATTCCCCTGGGGCCTGCCCAGGACCCCCCAACGCCGTGCTCAGAGCTCAGGGCACTGCCAGTCCCTCTTGGGCCCCTCGTGCTCTCTGTGCCCCAGTGGCCCTTCCTTGGGCCTGTAGCCCCAAGGCCTTTGCAAATGCTGTTCCCTCTGACTGCGATGCTTTTCCCCCAGCTCTTTGCTTGACGGGCACCTCCTCCAGGTTGCCCTCCCTGACTACTGCAGTGGAAGAGGCCTTACCCCTTGACAAGACAGTGGCTGCCTAACTTTCTGATTCCCCATCAGAAAGATCCAGAATCCTGTGAGAGCATCAGACTCACAGCAACTCAGACCTGGGTGAGAATTTATAGACCTCGCTATTCCCTGGGCTCTCCAACCTTCCTGCCAGGTGGTCCAGTGACCTCAACTTGCACCCTTCCAGGGACGGGGAGCTCACCACCTCATGGGGCAGGGGGTCCCAGTGGCCACCCACTCCGCTGGGTGTCTGTTTTCCTGCAGCCTTACCCCCCGCTGGCATGCCTCCTCCAGCCCCCCGCGCTCTCTGGTCCCACAGAAATGTCTGCCCTCTTGCCTGGTTATTATCGTTATCTGGCTCCCTTTAATGTCCCCTGGGTCCCCAACTCTCCTAAGGCCGGACCCTGTGCAGGCCAGACCGCCTCGAGGGAGCTCCATCAGTCTATTTGCGGCAGAAAAGGTTAGCCGGCTCTTGGGAAATGTCAGGGGGCAAGTCAGAGCTGGCCAGAGGCGAGGCCCGGTGACGCCCTGTCACCATGAGTCTCTTTCCTTGATCAGTCGAGGAGAAAAGCAAGCCGCCAGGGGTTCCCATAGCAACCACCAGTGGGCGGAGTCCTCTTCCGGTTGGGGCTGGTCCCGAGAGGACGGGCCGCTGACCCTGGCCCCAGTGGCAAGGGCCGTGTGCTGGGGTGTGACTCCCAGGCACCCGGGCCTGGGCTGGAGGACTGAACGGGCACAACTCATTATGTCCGTCTGCTCCAAGACGCTCACGGAGCAGATGGGAGGAGAGCCGGCAGTGAAAGAAAGCACCAGGTCCTGAGCGCTGGGCTGCCACGGAATTCCCGACGCGTCTTCGAAACTAGAGACTTCTGCGTTTCCTCCTTCGCCATTCACCACCCACCCACCCATCCATCTTCTTCTGTCTGTTCACCCACTCACCTGTCCATCACCCACTCATCCTCCTATTCCCTCAGCCGTTCACTCACAAACCCACTGAAAGTTTCCTCCCATATTTCCCCATATTCATCGACCCACCCGTCCATCCACCCACCCACTGCCTCATTCACCCACGCATTCCTCAGTCTACCCACCTGTGCAACGAACTCCCTATCGGTCCACACACCTAGCTGCCTCTCCTCCATCCATAGCCCCCCTCCCCATCACCCATCCACTCACCCACGCGTCATCCTCCTACACACCCACCCGCCCTACTGCCCACTCACCCACACACGCATAAAACTTCTATCCACCCACTTATACAGCTGCTCTTACATCCACTCACCAACCCGTCTATTCACCAGATCACGGTTCACCCTTCATCCACGCGTTCATCCGAACCCCACACAGTGGTGGTGGGATCTTAGAAGGCTTGTCCACAGACTCCAACTCAAGTGCTCTGAGATTTGCAGCATCCGGTTGGCATCATCTTAGCACCTGGAATGTGTGGTCTTACCAGGAAGACTGTGCCCATCATGGAGGGTTTGATAAATGCAAAATCCAATAGAGCCTCCGGGGTGAGGTTTGCAGATGTGTATGAGAGGACTGGGGTGGGTCTGTATGGGGTCAAGGGTTGAAGACCAAACTCTAAGTTCTGAAGTTCTCATAATAAAACACAAACCGGTCTCTGGGAGCCCCATCTGTGTTGGTGGAAATACCATCAACGCAGTGAACCAACTGCATTGTGAGGGCCTAGTAGTTTGCAACCTCCGATGAGCAAGATAATGGCCCCAAATCTCTTGGTTGTTTGCTTAGTGAAAAAGCACATTTGAAAACCCCAGAGCACGTTTAGGATTAGGTACAGGAATATTTAACGGCATCACATCCACAGCATTGATATTTTTACGTGAAGGAATCTGAGTGTCTTTGATACTGTAAGCGTTTGTTTAAGAGGATTTGGGCCATCAGAAGAATAAGTCGACCTTTCAACTCAAATTTAAAATATAAACTTAATTACTCGATTTAGACTGAGGGTTTTACGTTGAGGTCCCATGAAATGTCTACTACACAGTGTTGGAACATCTAACGGAACCCAAGATTCTTCATATTAGGGGGACTGCCCTGGCCGTTCAGGGGTCAAGAGTCTGAGCTTCCACTGCAGGGGGCGCGGGTTTGATCCCTAGTTGGGAAACTAAGATCCCGCATGCTGCGGCCAAAAAAACCCAAATAACCAAACAATCGTATTAGGAAGTTATCTTTTTAGGTTTACAAGAATTCCTTAACATAGTGGGAAGGTTTATCAGATAAAATAGAGTACATCAAGTTTGCGAATGTAATTGCAATTCTGAAGGTGTTTTTTTTGTTAAGTAAGTTTGAAAATGGGACCTCATGTTAATCAAAGAACCTTTAAAAAGAATTTTGAAATTTGTTAGACTTAAAAGTATGATAAGATTTGTAGATCAAATTAATCGTTTTAGGGGGAAAAAATCTAGGTTTCTGTAACATTAATAAATGAAAACTTAATGGAAAAAAAACAGATTTCTGAATAATCTTTCCTAAGTATAGAAAGCCAGCTTGAGGACATAAAAACAATCTCACATTAACACCACACACCCACTCATCCTCCCATCCAGCCATCTACTTGCTCACCCTTCATCCCGTCCAGCTATCCTCCAATCCTCCCACCTGCTCATTCACTTATTCAACTACCCATCCATCCATCTGTCCGTCTGTCCATCCACCCACCCTTCTATCCATCCATCTACCCAGTCGTCCATCCATTCACCCAATATTTACTAAAGGACCTAGGAGGTGGCAGACCCTAGATAAATACCTACAGCTAGAGACAGGCTGCTTCTGGACCCACAGAACGTGAGTGGCGTCTCAGCATTGGGAGGCCCTGGCCCTGCTCTCCCTCTGCCCTTTTTGCTTCATTTGTCCTGCAATGTCTGGGATCATGGGTGCAGAGGTAGGTGTGTGGGTCCTGGCGCCAGTGGCGCCGATTCAAACCCCGGCTCCTCCTTCTGTGGGATGTTGTCAAAGGAGTTTATGAAAGGAGCACACATTGCAAGCACACAATGAGGGCTTCTGGGGTCCACGTGCTCGGGGCTCCCGGCCAGCCCTCGGTCCCAGTTGCCCCTGTTGGGACTGTTGCCAGGCGCCCTCCTGGATACCGCCTGCCCTATGTGTGTGCGCGTGCTTACGGGCTGGGTGGCCTGTGGGGGGATAGACGCAGACAAATGGACAATTGCCACCGTCGTTAGAGCTGAGGACGTGAACTTGGGGAGTGTGAAAGGAAGAACAGGAGACAGCTCTCCGTGGGGGACAGTCCCTGTGGCATCAAAGGGAAGCCCGCCGAGCTTCCTCACAGCCCCCTCCAGGGCAGCACCTTCCAGGGCGACACCCTGCCTGACACGCCACGGCCAGGCCTGGACTGCAGGGGCCGCCCAGGGGTAGCGAGCTGGCCTGGGAACCCATGCCAGCCAGCACAGCCCTCCCCTGGAGCACCGCACGCAGAGCAGAAGCAGCCCGGCCCTCACGTCTGGGACGTGGGTCCGTTTGCTCTGTCTGGTGACACAGTGATGGCTGTGCCCAGTCCCAGGACATGAGCATCTTCCCCAGCATGTCTGGCCTGGCTGTGTGGGTTCCGAGGGCCCTGTGACCCCTGGCATCACCTTAAATGCTGTCTGCGCCATGTTTGCCTGAAATCCTCTGTCCAGCCCGCCCCTACCAGATCCCATCAGGCACTGCAGCCCCAGGAGCTCCAGCTGTCCTGGTCCACCACCGTCCTCGGGGCCCACAGACGGTCCCGTGCATGGCAACACCTGGCCCTGCTGCCCACCCTCCTGCTTAGGACCACGGTCCCGGGGTGGCCCCTGGGTCCTTAGAGCCTGCACTTGGTGGGTGCTTTGTGGGTGTGTGCAGAGCAAGTGCACTGCTTGAGCTCCTACTGTATACCAGGCTCCAGCCTGTGTGTGGGTAGGGTCCATGGGAGGTGGGTTTTCAGGAGAGAGAGAGAGAGAGAGAGAGAGAGAGAGAGAGAGAGAGAGAGAGAGAAAGGGGGTGGGGGGGAGAGGGAGGGAGAGATCCCCTGTTGAGTGAAGCAAGGATAAGAAGTGATAGGACAGAAAGTCCTGCAGCCCGAGGTCCCTGGGGGCGTGAGAAGGGCAGTGTCACTGGGTGGGTGACAGGGAGAAGGGTTTCCAGGGAGGGAGGGGCAGCAAGGATTCCTGGACTTTGGCTGCAAAGGGGAGGTGAGATGTTGAGGGTTCAGTGGTCCTTTTTCCTGTTTAAGAAGGACCAGAGGAGCCCACGTAAGTGCTGCTGGGCAGGAGCCGGAGACGACAGGACAAAGGGGCGGGGAGGGGGCGGGGGGGTTAGTCACTCACTCATTCATCCAGCAGGTTTTCTAGGCTCTCTCTGCCACCTCCTGGGGACACTGAGGCTGTGAGGGGTCGGGAGCTGCTCTGGGTCGCAGGACCAAAGGGCGCAGGACCAAAGGGCGCAGAGCCCGTGCGGGACTCAGGACCCACTCCCCCTCTGGCACAGGCGGCTCAATCCCGGGAGCTCTGGCCCTACAGACCTCTGGGGTCCAGCCAGGACACGGAAGGAGGCCACTTCTCCAGGTGACCTGGAGGTTAACTGGGGGGACACGGGAAAGGAGAAGGGGGGCTCACTCCAGCCACTGCAGCCCCCACGCCCTCCATGGAGGTGGGCTGGTGCCGGGACCATCTCTCTGGCTGCAGTTCCTCAGGTGGGGAACTTACGTGCATATTCGTGTGTATATGGGTCAAGGACCAGCCTCAGCTACGGTTCACACGTATCCCCCATCTGTCCTCTTCTCTTCCCACCATCTTATTTAGGTGAGTGATGGTGATGGGGTTCCCACACACCTGCGTTACAGGGCGTTGGGTGAGGCGTCCACGTGCTCTGATGCACATGGGATGTCTGCCTGTGCTCCGGGGAGGACAGGTCGTCACTGGTAGGACGACGGGGCTTAGGCTGGAGCTCGGGGTCAGGGTGTGGAGACTGGGAGGTCAGTAGGGTGGGGAGGGGCGAGGCGACGGGGAGAGAGGGGAAGCGGGGAGGGGGGCAAACAGTGGCTTCATTCTTCAGTTCTCTTTCTTCCTCCTATCCGAGTCTCTGTGTCCCCAAAGTCCCGGGGCTGTCCGGGCGCTGACAGAGCCCGGGCCCCCGTTCTCAGGTTGCGGTCTAACCCGCCTGACCAAGGACGGTGTCCTGCTGACCTTGTGTTCTGACACAACTGGCTGTGCCCAGGAGTGAGTCCTCTGTGAGTCAGTGGGCCGGGGTGTGTGAATGTGAGTGTGAATGGGTGTGTGAGTGTGTATGTGCACCTGCGGCGCTGGGCGGGGGGTGCCCACAGCACTTGGAGGCTGTCACTTCTGGGTTTCAGTTCCGGCTCACACCTTCCCGAGGTGACCTCGGCGTGACCTTGGAGAGGTGACCTCGGCGTGACCTAGGAGGAGCCTCCCTGCTGCTCCCCAAGCGATGATGGAGCTGCCACGTGTTTCATGGGGTCAAGGCTGCCAGGGGAGGCCTCCAGCAGACGGTGGTGTCCCCTCCCTCCCCCGGGTGCCTGTGGCTGGGAAGGGAACTCTAGGACAAAAGGTCCATCAAAGCGGGGTCTCTCCCACGCCCGCCTGGGACCAGAGCTATGGCCACACCTTGGAGGAGGAGGGATGTCCTGCCCGGTCCTTCTCCCTCGTTCCCCTTAAGACAAGGTGCCAGAGAGGGGCCTGACCAGAGACCGGCGGGGTCCTTTCCTGTCCGGACAGGAGTCTGGCCAGGGCCTCTCTGGCTGACTGGGCGCTGCCCTGCGGGCGTGACTCCAGGTTGGCTGAGGTGCCGCTGAGGTGCCTCTTGGCGCCTGTGCTCCTGGGCACAGGGTTGCCCTGCTGATCCACTGCCCCTGTGCACCTGGATGGTCAGGTCAGAGGCCGTCCAGTCCCTCCCCAGTCCACTGGCAGAGAGGGGAGTCGCTGTGCACATTGATTTTGCTTTATTGCCATTAAGTGCATCACAGACACACAAGAACAGTGATGCCCACCCCCCTGGAGCCCCCTTCCGCTTCGGAGCCCCAAACCCTACTTCTGTGACAGCTTGTTTTGGCTCCACCGTGTGTGCATCCCCAGACCCATACCGTTTGGTTGTTCCTCTGTGTTTGAATCTGTTATAAATGGGGCCACGTGATAGGAATCCTTTAGTGACTCGCTTCCATCAGGCTGGTGCCAGGCTTTTGTTCACTCTCGCTGCTGTGTGTGTCCTGTGGACACCTGTGCCACACTTAACACGTTGCTGCTTCGGGCACTGAAAGCATCGTATCACTCATTTACTGAAACACCCAGAAGGGACCTGCTTTGTCCACGGTTTTCACTCCTTCCCTGGAGCCGCTGGCTGGTGGCCAAGGGGCTGCAGCCGTGGCCAGGACCAACAGTGTCCTGTAAGCCGGGCCCTCACTCTGCGTCCCACCAACGCTTGGTTCAGTAGGATTTCAACATGTTTGACAACGGAGTGAATGTCAAAGAGGAGTCCCTGTGGTTTAATTTGCATTTTCTTAAGTATTCACCAGGGCTGCATCTTTGCTTGTGTTCCTTTGCCATTTGAATTTCTTTTTTTCTGAAGCACCCGTTCAAGTCTTTTTGGGCTTCCCTGGTGGCGCAGTGGTTGAGAGTCCGCCTGCCGATGCAGGGGACACGGGTTCGTGCCCCGGTCCGGGAAGATCCCACATGCCGCGGAGCGGCTGGGCCCGTGAGCCATGGCCGCTGAGCCTGCGCGTCCGGAGCCTGTGCTCCGCAGCAGGAGAGGCCACGGTGGTGAGAGGCCCGCGTACCGCAAAAAAAAAAAAAATTTTTTTTTTTGTCTTTTCCTTAGAGAATAGTTAAGAGTCCTCTCTATATTTCCTAATGGGTCTTTGCTGGTCATCTGTGCTGCAAACATCTTCTCCCAGTGTGGCTTATTTTTTCATTTTCTGTGTGGTGACTGGTGAACAGAACGGAGGTCTAAATTTTAACGTTGCCCATTTAATTCGTCCTTCTCTTTATAATTTGTGCCCTTTGTGTCCTGCTTAAGAAATTTCTCCCTAACCTGAAATCATCAGATTTTCTCCTTTACGCCTTTCCAAAAGATCTGTGGCTTTATCGTTTGTATTTTGGTCTTTAATCCACCCGTATTGCTTTTAATTTATCACTTATTTTTCTCCCAGCATTGATTTTTGTGGACAGTGTGAAACAGGAGTCTCGTTAATATTTTTTTCTCTCTAGATAATCAGGTCTCCAAACTGGCAGTAAGGAAAGGTCTGCCCTTTGTCCACTGATCTCCAGGCTTCTCCAGCTAACAGGGGAGGTCATGCTTCCCTAGCGTACGTGGTGCCCACCGGTTCCTCACCGGTGGCTTTACGGTAGCTTTAAAGGAAATCTTGGGGTCTGGTAGAGCAGGCAGGCCCCCCTACCTTGTTATTCTTCAAGAGTATCTTGGCTAATCTTGGTGATTTGTAATTCCATGGAAATTTTAGAATCAGATTGTCAAGTTCTATACACACACGTATGCACACACACACACACATACACACACGAGATTGTGACTGGCATTGTGCTGACTCTACAAGTCGTTCTGGGGGAAACTGATATCTTCACAACATTTTGGGGACCTTTAATTCACGTACATGTTTGATTTTTAAACGTCCCTGTTTTCTCTCTCCATTAATGTTTCTTTAACGACATGCAAAAAAAGTTTGATTTTGTTTTTCCTGTCTGTCTTACACGTATTTCGTTAGGTTTATTCCCAGGGATTTCATGTCATCAGTATTATCAGAAATGGTATCTGTGACGGGTAGTTTCGTGTGTCAGCTTGGCTGGGCCACGTGCCCAGATACCTGGTCAGGATGTTTCTGTGATGGTGCATTTTGGGATGAGGTTAACAGCTATTGAATACATTGGTGGATTTGGGGTAAAGCAGGTTACCCTCCGTGATGGGGGGGAGCCTCATCCAGTCCGTTAGGCCTTAATAGAACAAACACTGCCCTCCCCCAGGAAGAGGGCTCCTGACCCGCCTGTGGACCTGAACGCAACTCTTCCCTCGGTTTCCAGCTTCCTTCCCACCCTGCGATCCTGGACCCACAAACCTCCGCCATTGCGTGAGCCAATCCTTGAAATAAATCTTTCCCTCTGTACACAGGGGGTGCCTGACTGATGACGGTGTGACTTATGGCTTTTCTGTATTTGGTCCCATCCCGTCGCGTGACACTGGGCAGTGGCTGTAGCGCCCGGTCAGCCTGAGATCACAGGGTTGACAACCGATACACTCACAGCCCTCCTGGACTCAGACAACAGGTCTGTTTTTCACTTTCCGTCCAGTATTCAGTAAAGTCCACGAGACGGTCAACGCTTTATTATGAAGTAGGCTTTGTGCGAGGTGATTTGCCCGACCGTAGGCTCAGGTGATGTCCTGAGCATGTGTAGGGTAGACTAGGCGCAGCGGTGATGTTCCCTAGGTGAGAAGTGGAGGAGGGGCCCGCGTGACTTTGACCATGAAGAGTAGCAGAGTCTCCTTCCGGGGGGCCTTCCCAGGCTGAGGACGGCCGGGAGCCAGGACAAGGGAGGGCTGATGGCTGCCCCTGGCGGTGCCGGGGAGGGGTTTCCACCCTGGCACCCCAGCTGCCCTCCCTGAGTTTGGAGGTGGGCCCCTGGCTGCCGTGGCCTGCCCTTCCCCGTGTGTCAGCTTCCAGCCTGACTCCGGTCCCTGGCTACCTTCTGACCCTAACCCTCCCACATGGCTTGTCCACAGCGGGGGGAGCCCTGGCCCAGCCTGGCGGGGAGCGTGTGACCTGCCGGACAGCCCATCACTCAGTTAATACAGGGCGTCCGGCCTGGCACTACACCTCTCGGAGTTGTCAGTGTGACTCAGTGGCCCCCTCTCCTGGAAGCAGACCCAGGACCCCCCCACCCCGCGGTGGAGTTTCTGGGTGTGGCAGGCAGGCTGATGGGACCCGGTGGTGGGGGTGCCATGCAGTGCCACCCAGCGGCCCCGTCTGGCCAGGCCTGGGCCGCTCTGTCCCGTGTGGGAGGGCTCTGGCTTTGTTGTTTTAGTCATTTTGGAGAAAACCCTCCCAAGATACAGCAGACGCAGAGCTTTCTGGGTGTTGGCTCCCCTCTTCCTGACCCCTCCAGGCAATGTATTCGGTCTACAATGCTGGATTTTAGAGTTCTTACTCCGTTTATACTTAGTGCGTTTCTGATACACTGAAGCTCGAAGCTTCTCTTCTGTCTCGTGCTTTCTGTTTGCCCACTGGTTCTGTGTATATTTTCTTCCCTTTCTTGCCTTCTTTGAGTTTATTTTCCCTGAGCTTTTTTTTCCTGAATTTTATTTATTTTTTTATACGGCAGGTTCTTATTGGTTATCCATTTTGTACATATTAGTGTATACATGTCAATCGCAATCTCCCAACTTCCCTGAGCTTATTTTAGAGAACTTTCAAGCAAACAGAAAAGTTGAAAGAATAAGGCAATGACCACTTGCCTGCCTTCCAATTAGATTCACCAGTTATTACCATTTTGCCGTATAAATGTATACATGTATACACACACACCCCTACACATATATGCATACATATGATACAATATGCAGACACACGTATATATGTATATGCATGTGTATGTATGTGCTAAATTGGTTTCCTTTAAACAATTAAAAAAATTTAAAAATTAAAAAAATTGTTTTTATTTTCTATTGGAGTATCGTTGGTTTACAATGTTGTGTTAGTTTCAGGCGTGCTAAATTGCTTTCTAAAGCGAAGCTCCATGAATTGACACTCTTACCAGCAGTGTGCGAACATTCTAGGCGTTCACAGCCCTGACAGCCCTTGATTTTACCCTGGTTTTGAACTTTTGCCAGCCCGGTGGGTGTGAAGCTCTATCTCACTGTGGCTTCAATACGTATTTCCCTGCTTATGCACGAGGGTGAGCATCTGGGCTTCCTCTTTTGTGCTGAGCCCATCTGCTTGTGTGCTGTCAGCTCTCACTGTTCCATGCCTGCCTGTCAGCTCTCACTGTTCCATGCCTGCCTGCAGCTGCCCTTCCCTCTCCTAAATTTTAGGGTCTACACTCCTGAGTTCTGGGAAACAAGGTACAGAATTGTTTACTGATTTAAGGCTGTAATTGAGGGCCTGAGGGACTCCCCTATAGAACTGTATAGCATTAAAGGATGCTCTAGGCTGTGAGCAACAGAAATGCAGCCTAAGTGAATCTATCAGCTTCTACAACAGACCAACCCAGCGGTAGTGGCAGCTTCAGGTGCGGTGTGCTCCAGCAGCTCCAGGGTGTCACCAAGGACCCAGTCCTTAGCCTCTGCATGCTGCTCCTGCAGGGTTGGTTTGTCCCAGGGCTCCCTCCCATCTGTTCTCAAGTTGTTTGCCAGCAGGTCCTGAGGCTACGGCTCTTTATCCACACCCACTCTGAGCTGACTGGACTGACTTAGATCACCTGAGCATCCTTGAACCAACCTCTGAGGTTGGAGGATAGAACATTCAGATTAGGGTGGAGTCAGCTTCCTGAAAACCACGTGGATCCCCAGACGGGAATCAGAGCAGATGGGCAGAGGGTGGGGGGGTGTGGGTGGGTTGGATGCCAGGGCTGGACCAGTCAACTTGCACACGGCAGACGCGGCCTGGTGCGGCTGTGCTGGCCATGGTGGCCGCTGAGCAGCCCTTCTCGCTCACTTCTGGGCACGTGCCTGTGCGCCAGATGGTCGCACCTCCTGGAAATCTGATCTGCGCGTAACTGTGGGATTTTTAGTTTTTCTTGCTTACGAATGCTTTCATAATGGAAGAATAATATGGAAGATCAGCACGTGTATCTCTCCCACCCAGGTTCAGCTGTTATCAACATCTTTTTTTTTTTTTTTTTTTTTTTGCGGTACGCGGGCCTCTCACTGTTGTGGCCTCTCCCGTTGCGGAGCACAGGCTCCGGGACGCGCAGGCTCAGTGGCCATGGCTCACGGGCCCAGCCGCTCCGCGGCATGTGGGATCTTCCCGGACCGGGGCACAAACCCGTGTCCCCTGCATCGGCAGGCGGACTCTCAACCACTGAGCCACCAGGAAAGCCCTGTTATCAACATCTTGCCTCGTGTGTTCTTTCTCTCCTTCCCTCTTTTTTATCTGAACATTTCAATATAGGTTGCAGACACAGTGACACTTAACCCTAAATACAGAACCATAATGCCATGGTCATACCTAAGAAAATTAGAAATTAGTTCTCAAATACCAGCTAATATCCTGTCCAGACTGAAAGTGGCCAGAATGGCCCTCAAACTTGTTCTGTAGCTGTGAGTTTGAACCGAGACCCACCCAAGTTTTATGCACTGCATCACTTGTTTGCCTCTTTGGTATCTTTTAATCCAGATGAGTTCTTTCTAGATTTAAAGTTTTGGGTTAGAACTATAATTCCTCGACAGATTTTTCATGACTTTCATCCTGAAGGGCTGGGCCAGGTGTGGATGGCCCCGAGGTCCTGCCTTCGTCTGTTCCTCCAGTACTGTGCAAGGTGTCCTGTGTGCTGGTCTTTTCTGTAAATGGGAAGTTAGGTATGAGTCCTTCATAAGTGAAGGTTTTCTTTTATTTTCCATGAGTGAGCTGTGTTCTTCTGCCATTATTCTTCAGAAGCACATACGTGAGAACGTTCACTACGTTTGCTTTTTGTATCTTTCCCCTTCTTTTCCTGCCATCTCTGTTTCGATAGATCATTTAAAAATGATTCAATTAATCTCTTCTATTGACTTATTTACACCTCTTTAAAAACCTTTTTAGAGGTTTCCCCAAGGTTTACAATATACGTTTTTAAATGATCAACATGGTTGTGTCTGGACTGTTGAATTGTGCCCCGGCCAGCAATTATTTTACCGGTAGGTCGGCGTGGTCCTTATGAAGCTGTTTTTTTTGTTGTTGTTGTTTTTAACATCTTTATTGGAGTACAAGTGCTTTACAATGGTGTGTTAGTTTCTGCTTTATAACAAAGTGAATCAGTTATACATATACATATGTCCTCTCGCGTCTCCCTCCCTCCCACCCTCCCTATCCCACCCCTCTGGGTGGTCACAAAGCATCGAGCTGATCTCCCTGTGCTATGCGGCTGCTTCCCACTAGCTATCTGTTTTATGTGTGGTATTGTATATATGTCCATGCCACTCTCTCACTTTGTCACAGACCTACTAGAGCATGGACTTGAGGATATGGGGTGGGGGAAGGGTGAGCTGAAGCTGGTTTTTAAGCTTTGTGGGAATGCATCCCGTGTAGCCCTTGCTCTGGGGCCAGGAAGCCTGCTCTTAGCGCCTGGCCCTCCTGACTAAAGCCAGGGCGCTGGCGGGTGCCCCGTGGTGTGGCAATGTTGACCCCGCCCTGACGAGCACCCTCTGTAGGCACGATTCCACATTCTAGGAGGCGTGTCTTCCGGATGGATTGGAGATTCCTGGGTCTAAAGGGAAATTGCCGTTTTTTGCTGAATTTCCCTCCAGCGTTGCACTGCGTGGCTCCCCCTCTGGCGGCGGATGAGGGGACTTGACTCTGCGCCCACCTGTCCAGAGCTCCGTGGAGCTCTGCTGGGGAAGGGGGAGGGGATCTCTGGTGGTTTATTCGCATTTCTCTCATGATAAGTGAGGTTCAGCCCACTTTCCTGTGATTGAGGGGCCTCTGCATTTCTGCGTTTCTCCTTCTGTGACCTGTCTGCTCACGTCTTCTGTCCTCCCCTCTTTTTTCCATCAGATTTGGTCCTCCCCTTCCCCGTCATATCGAAATCTCTTTATACAGTAGGGGGATGAGCCCTTGGACCCTGACATGAATTGTCGTATTTCTTCCACGTTTTGACCTCATGTGTTTGACCTTGTTGATGGGCTCAGTGTTTCACATGCACACATACAGTCTGTATCTCGGGATCACCAGTATCTCCCTTCATTGCTTCTGGCTTTGAGTTATGATTAGAAAGGCTTTTCCTGCTCTTAGAGTTTAAAGGAATCCACTCACAAATTCTGGGGCAATTGTAGAGTTTCCTCGGTCACATTTCAATTTCTTTTTTTTGCTGCACTGTGTGGCCTGAGGGATCTTAGTTCCCTGACCAGGGATCAAACCCGCGCCCCCTACAGATTGTACCTGTGCCTACAGGGAAGGGGAAGGCCACGTGGTCCCTGGATTGGCCTGCATGGCCATATGGGACGTGGACCATGTGGGGACACTGTGCCTGGTGACCACTGCCGTGTCTGGAGAATGCCCAGGGGTGCATGGCACAGGTGGACCTGTGACAGGACCGTGGAGGAGGGACGCTGTGGGCTCAGGGGGTGGGCAGTGAGGGGTAGCCGGGAGTCCGTGCGCGCAGCTCTGGGACAGTAGGAACGGCAGCCGCTGTCAGCCTGTGTGACCCGCAGCAGGGGGAACGCAGTCTGTTCCTTGTCAAGACAGAAGACAAGGCCGGTAAGATGCTGCGTGGCCTCTCTCAGAGAGTGAGGGAGGCTGGGGGGCAGGCAGGCCGTGCCGGTCCCCACCCAGGCACAGAGGCCATGCCCCCATCCCGTGGTTCCGGGTCTGGACATTCGATGGAGGGACAGGCCTGGGCCTTGGCTCGGGGCGCAGCGTGCTGGGGGTTTGGGGTCACGCTGGTTGCCCCTGGCAGTCTGTGAGCGGAAATGCTGGGATTGAGCCCCACGTGTGCTGGTGTGAGAAGGCAGAGCGGGCGGGAGGCCGGTGCAGAGGCCCCGAGGGAGCGTGTGTCGCTGGGGCAGAGAATTAGGGAGAGAGGCAGGGGCCCTGAAAGGTCACCTGTTGCTGAGTGGAGAGTGGCCCGTGGATCCAGCTGGAGGGGGACCCAGGATGGTCCCAGGCCACCCTTGGTTGAGAAAATGACTGCCGTTCACAGAGCTCTTGGCCCCAGGGACCCTGGGTGGCCGGCGCTGCCCAGGTGGCTTTCTGCCTCGTGACCGGAAGGCCCACATCTGTGCCCTTCCTGAGGGGATTGCAAGACAGAGACAGGCCCTCTGCCAGCTCTGCCCTGGCACCCCGGCCAGGTCGACATACAGAGCAGCCCCCCTTCTGGGGCCCCCACCCCAGACCCCCAGATCGAGTCAAGGGACAGCCGCTAGGAGACAGCTACGTGTGCCGGGCCAGTCCGCGCGCCCAGCCCTCAGACGGTGGCTTCTGCTCCACGGGCCCAGAGAAGCTGAGGCTCAGCGAGGTCGCAGCTTCCAGGAGGTCAAGCAGCATCTTAAGGGCAGGGCAGGTGCGCTCCTGGCAGTTTGCTGCCACCTCCTGCCACGAGGACAGAGGCCAATGACCGAGCGCTGAGCCGTCCAGCACCAGAGAGGTCTGCTCTGAAAGGCTGCAGAAGGCGGGAAGAGCTGTGCTTCTCGTCGAGCTGGACCAAACCCAGGGTGTCTGCGAGGGAAGTTGCCATGGAAACCGCGGAGATGCAAACGGTGATGGTGACTCCTGCCACCTTCCACCAGCCTGTGATGTGGGCATCAGGGGGCCTTGGTGTGTGTGTGCCTGCACGGGTGGGCGCCTGCATGTGAGTATGTGAGTGCCCTGTGCGTGCCATGCGTGCGTGGGGATGTGTGGGCACAGCTCTCCCAACCCCGTGTGTAAATGGGGGACCCAGGCAGATGCCCACGTGGCTCATTCCCTCTTGGCAGGCTGGGGCTGCCTGGCCTGATTTCTTCTTTCTCCTTGGCTGGAACGTGGGGAAGCAGGAAGGCGAGTAAAAACTGAAGGAGGAGGCCTGGCCAGAGGATGGGACCTTCCCGGAGGGGGGACACCGCTGGCAGAAGAAGGGAGAAGTGAATAAGTGGGTGGACGAGCCTGGAGAGCCCTTACCACAGCCCTGCCCGGTGGGCGTTATTGACCAGGACCGTCTCCTGTGCCGCCAGGGGCTCCTGCCGCATCCCTTCTGCGCCTGTTCAACTGCTGAACTCCTGCCCGTCCTTCAGGGCTCAGCTCAGGAGCCACCTCCTCCAGGAGGCCTTCTGGAACCCTCTTTGCGGCCCCATTCCCTTTCCCTTACTCAGCCGCAGCCCTCACGCCTCTTATTCTGTCTCCGTCTGTGCTCTTTGAGATTCTCGAGGGCAGGGACGGGC
This sequence comes from Grampus griseus, assembly GCF_964374135.1. Classification (NCBI taxonomy): domain Eukaryota; kingdom Metazoa; phylum Chordata; class Mammalia; order Artiodactyla; family Delphinidae; genus Grampus; species Grampus griseus. Next base: position 141,830,165 of record NC_138997.1, on the reverse strand, counting down.
TGCATCTCCAGGCTCCAGTGCCCAGCCAGGAGGGATGGCCAGTGGGCTCCCGGCAGTGGCAGGAAGCACTGATGCTCGCGTTCTAGCCCTGCCTCCCTGAAGCCCAAGGATGCCTTGTTCCCAGTGGGGAGGGGGCCTTCCTCTGCATCTTTGGTTTGTCCCCCAGAGGTGAATCACCACGTTCCCTTCCCTCTCGACCCAGAGCGCCTCCCCTCTGAGAATCCACGGAGGCCACAGGTGCCGGGGCCCAGACAGAGTCTCAGGGGTGTCTGAGGAGAAGGGCTGCTCACAGACATGCTGGGCGGGCAAAGAAACAGCATTTTTTTGCACCTTCTTTAAAAGAAAGCAACAGCATCTATATGCTAAAAATAAACTATTTCTACTTTAAAAGGGCAAAAACAACCAAGACAAACACAGAGCTAGTGAGAAGAGCTTAGCTGAAGGCACCGAAGGTTTACTCACAGCTGCCCAGAGGACGGCAATTGCTCAGACGGGGCTGGGTCTAGCAGGGCTGGCACCTCGCTGTGCACCAGGGGTTGGAGAGAAGATGCGGACAGGGACAGGCTTCTGCCCAGAATGTGTCGAATGAGCTAACGGCAGCTTGTCTACATCGGAGAAGGGGCATCTACACTAGCTGGCTGGGTGGGGTGGGGGAGTCAGGGAAGTCTTCCTGGAGGAGGTGACCTGTCTGCACTGAACTTTGAAGGGCATTCCAAGTAGAGGGAACACCTTGGAGAAGGAGCCAGTGGGGTGTGTGCGTGGGACCCACCTGAGGGGGGCTCACAAGCCCAGGACCCCTGGGTTCAAATTCTGCTCAGTCCCTTAGGAGGTGTGTCCCCAGGCAAGCTGCAATCTTTCTGGGCCCAGCCTTCTCACTTACAAAGCAAGAGCAGTGAAACAAACTGGAGGCCGAGCCGTAGCACGGGGGAGGCTCCAGCCCGGCCCCGAGACCAGCGGCACGTTGGGTCCCTAAGTCACATCTGTGGGGGTAGCCCAGGCTCCGACCCGGACACCCCACTCATCACTCCCAGGAGGAAGATCAACTGGCGAATTCAGGGTTCAGAGCTCCCCGAGCTCTGCGGGGAGCCCCTGAGCTTCACTGGTCATTGGTCACCATCCCTAGCAGGGCTCTCCGGGTACCCTATCCTTCTGTGAGGCTGGGGGCTGGGAGGGCACCGCAGGGCTGGCTTCCTGGCGTATTGAGCTCTGGGTGGAGGGCTCCCTGGGCCAGCCGGAGGCCAGAGTCCAGGCTCCCCAGGGTGAAGTCGTAGGTCCTGGACCTCCTGCTCTCCGTCGTCCTCGCTGAGTGCTTACCTGTCCCCCCAGGAGGGCTTGGTGGCGTGCAGGAGTTCAGGGGCTCTTGGCTTCCCCGCCCCTCACTGCAGGCCACCCTGAGCCTCAGTCACTGTGCGGGAACCGCAGAGACTTCACCCATCGTTACGAGGCTCCGGAGCCACATGACAAAGTGCTGGCCTTCGCCTGGCTGCTCGGTAACTATGGCAACCACTCCCAGTTCCGCCTGGGCCCATGCAGCTGGGAGGCGATGGGGCCAGGCAGGACCAAACTCTAACATGTGCTGCCCTCTCTGGGCGGCCCTGTTAGTCTGCTCTGGCTGCCATGACCAAGTACCGCAGACAGAGTGGCTTAAAAAACAGACATTTATTCCTCAAGATCCTGGAGGCTGGATGTCCAAGGTCAGGGTGTGGGCAGTGATGGCTCCTCCTGAAGCCTCTCTCCTTGGCGCGTAGACGGCCGTCTTCTCCTGTCGTTTTCCTTCTACGTGTGTCTATGTCCTAATCTGCTCTTCTTATAAGGACATTGGTCATATTGGATTAGGGCCACTCCGATCACCTCCTTACAGACCGTATCTCCAAACACGGACGCATGCTGAAGAACTGGAGGTTAATCTTTCAACGGGTGAATTCTGGGGACAGAGTTCAGCCCGGAGCAGCCCCTCTGCAGGGAGGGAACTCCTTCTCACTTAAGCGTCTGCTGTGTCTGGTGTCTGGTCTCACGCCTCCAGCCCCTCTCGACTGCGCTTCTCTGCGCGGTTGGGCCGAGGCCAGGACATGTCTCTCCACGCCCCACGCCCAATCTGCCTTGAGTCTTGGGAGCCCAGACCCCAAGTCCCCTGCCTGAGGTCTGGCCTGAGCAACCCTGCTGACCTCCATCTGCCAGAGGGCCTGGCAGGCTCAGACGGTCCTCTCCCCGTGCCCATCTGCCGGCGTCTCTAAGCTCAGTGGTCCGCAGAGCATCTGGACCAGTCTGGGCGGGCAGGCTGGCTCTGTGCCATCTCTCTAGGCCACTGGCAGGTGACGTCTTCCCTTCCCAGCCAGGGACACAGGGCGGGTGGGGTGGCAGGCCTGGCAGGAGACCTCAGGGTCTCTTGTGTCCCTGAGAATCCTAACAGGAACGGACAGTGTGGCCCTAAAAGCTGGGAGAGCGTGGCCGTGCCCACGAGATGGAGTGTCTTTCGGCTTGTGGCCAGGAGAGAGCTCGCACACTCAGCCATCCCTGTGCATTCCTCACCGTGGCCCTTGTCCTTGTCCAAGGACCCCTCCAGCTGCGGATGCGGCTGTGCTTTGCAGTGTCCTCACCTCGGGCTTGAGGAGTAGGTGGGGCTTAGTGGGATTGGTTGAATAAGTGAGTGAGTGAGTGAATGTATGAATGAGTGAGTGAATGAATGAATGGGTTAATGTTTCAGTTCAGGCAACCGAGGGACTTGGGAGCACGCATCTCCTCCACTTAGCTGGCTCCTGGGAGGGCTGCTGATGCTGAGTCCTGCGCTGTCACCCCATGACCCAGGCCAGATGGGGCCTTGCCTTGGGGGGGGCGGGGGGCACACGTGTGGCCCAGCCTGGGGCTCTTTATCTGCTCTGTGGCCCTGGGTAGGTCACTTCCCCTCTCTGTCTACTTATTGATCTGCAAGATGGCACAATGACGAGATTGCTGTGAGGGTTAAACACTGTGTTGGCACGCATGTGTGCACAGGACAGTGGCTGGCAGGAGGGAGGTCCACACGGGATAGTAATTACTGTTCTGGGCCGGGCACCTGTGGGCTGCTTCTTGCGCTTCCTGCACTGAACACTCTCGACAGCCCATCGTCCCCACCACTCTCAGCCCACTCAGCCTCATGAGCTCTCTGCTCATTCTTCCGCCTCCCCAGGATGCTCTGCCTCAGGGCCTTTGCACGTGCTGCCCGGGACACGCCTCCCTGCGTCCACGCGGCTCACTACCTCACCCCTGTGGTCTCCACCCACTGGTCACCCTCTTCTGTAAAATGCGTTATCCAGAGTGAACCGAGGTGGCGTGACTGGTGAGGGGGTAGGGGAGCTGAGCTGAGTCACAGATGGAGTCTTTCGTCTCCAAGGCCTTGGGGGTGGCATGTCCAGAGGAAAGGGGGCAACTGTGGGGTTCTCCAGAGCTGGGCCACGAGGGAATGAGGGTCTGGGGCAGGGAGGGCAGAACCAGGCCCAGCAGAAGAGACTTTCCAGGCCGGCAGCGTCAGGCCCAGGCTTGGTCCCAAGGGCGGTGGGAGCCATGGAGGGCTGTAGACAGCGCCGTGATGGGGTCGAGCCCTCACCGCAGAAGGTGGCTGCTGGGGGCAGGCAGGCCAAAGGCGCAGGGACGGGGCAGGCCCAGCATAGCCAGGGTGGTGGAGCTGGAGCTAAGTGTGTGCACAGATGGCAAGATGCTCAGCGGGGGGGGAGGCCGTGGCAGAGGCCACGTGGCCGCGCTGGACACAGGGGAGCCTCCACCTGGGCAGACACCAGGGCAGCCCCCCGCCCAGGCCATTGTCTGCCAACGGCCTGCTGCCCTCCCTGCCTGCCAGGAGCCGCGGGCCCTGTGTCCCCATCCCTGCGGGGCGGTCCTGGGCAGAGGGGGCTGAGAGCTCCGTGTGCTGCTCCCCTGTGCTGCCCGGCGCGTGTGTGTGTGCGTGTGCGTGTGTGTGTGTGTGTGCGTGTGGGAGACAGGAGGCTGGGAGGCAGGGGGAAGGAGCAGGAAGAAGGGTGTCGCCCATGTCGGCTCTGCCCCCTAGACCAGGCAAGGAGTGAGCTCACTGCCCAGGGAGGCATGTAAGCGCCCCTCCTGCCTCCACCTCACTCCTCCCTTGCTCCTTACTTCTCAAGGGAGATGGGGGTAGTTCTGGGGGCTTCTGATGTCTGGAAAGCCCCTGCCACCTCCGCTTGGCTTCCTGCTGCCCCACTGCCTGCACAGGTGCAGGGCCTTGTCCTGTGGCCCCCCTTCTAGCTGCCGTGAGGACCCCTGCTACTGTACCGGGGCGCCCTGGGCAGGGAAGGCGCACGCTGGCCTCCAGCACAGCCAAACCCTGAAGCACTCGGGCCGTGGAGACAAGACAGGAGCGGGAGAGTCTTCCCTTCTGTGGGGGGATGCTCCCCGGGAGGGGCTGGAAAAGTGGGTATGGGGAGACTGAGGCTGGGTAGAGGGGTCCCCGTGCACACCCTCCCCTCAAAGGCTGCTGAGGAAGGACCCTCTGGAGCCCGGGCCTGCGTGATCTGGGGAGGACAAGAGGGGCTCGGGGGAGGGACCCCCCGGGCTCTGGAGAGAGGGGCAGTGGAACCTTTGTGGTTGGGCTCAGGGAGAAAGCGGCACAGTGGTCCAGACGTCCCCCAGGCCCACGCAGCCACGGGACCAGCCGGGCGCTCCGGCTGTGTGCCATCTCTCTAGGCCACTGGCAGGCGGTGCACTTCCTCCCTCCGTCCCCTGGGTGATGAACTGTGGCAGCCCGACCTCACCCTCCCACCCCCGCAGCCCTTGATATGTGTCACTTGCTGACGGCCTCTTATCGCCCTGGGACCAAGTCGAAGTTTCTTAGGCTTGGGTGGCAGGTGGCATCCTTGGCCACCATTCTTCACTCTGTCCTGCATCCAAGCCCTTTGCCACCAGACTGTTTCTCCGACTGAAAGAGGAATGCGCGTCTGGGACCCTGGATGGGGCTGGACCATGTGATCAGCATCAACCTTGGACAGAAGAGAGAGCATGCGGGTTTTGGGCCTGGGCTTTAAGAGGGTTTCCTGCTCTCCGCCCTGTGCCTCTGCCTTCAGCCTAGGAGACGGTCCCAGTCAGGCTGCTGGACCACGGGGGATGAGAAGCTCGTGGAGCAGACCCAGACCCAAGTGGCCGCTCAGAGCTGGCCTCCCAGCTGAGCCCAGCCTTGACCAGACAACAGAAAGACTGAGTTTGTACATCAGGGAAATAGTTGTTATGCAGCACCAGCTGACTGCTACAAGGCGCCACCCAAACTTCCTCTTCCCCAGGCAGCCTGCATTTCGGGCACCACCATTGTCCAGAAATGTTCAATGTGCACTTCCGCCCTCCGTACGTCCCTGCCCCTTCCGGATGTCCAGGGTGGGGACCCCGCTCCCACAATACCGTCAGAGTGCCAGTCATCTGGAATATTTGCAACAAACCTCCTTTTGCTCCAGTTTTTCAGTGTGGGAGGGCGAGGGGGAGGGGTGCCGGGCTCTGTGTTCTTTGAAGAATCAGGGATTTTTTTAAAAGTTATTTTATTATTTAAAATTTTTTTTAAAATTTTAATTTGATTTTATTTTTTAAAATTTTATATATATATATACATTTATTTATTTATAGCTGGGTTGGGTCTTCGTTGCTGCGTGTGGGCTTTTCTCTGACTGTGGCGAGCGGGGGCTACTCTTTGCTGTGGTGAGCGGGCTTTTCATTGCGGCGGCTTCTCTTGTTGCGGAGCACGGGCTCTAGACACGCAGGCTTCAGTACTTGTGGCATGCGGGCTCAGTAGTTGTGGTGCACGGGCTTAGTTACTCCGCGGTGTGTGGGATCTTCCCAGATCAGGGCTTGAACCCCTGTCCTCTGCATTGGCAGGTGGATTCTTAACCACTGCGCCACCAGGGAAGTCCTATTTTTATTTTTTAATTAACTTATTTATGTTTGGCTGTGCTGGGTCTTTGTTGCTGCGTGCAGGCTTTCTCTAGTCCCGGTGAGCGGGGGCTCCTCTTTGTTGCGGTGTGCGGGCTTCTCATTGTGGTGGCTTCTCTTGTTGTGGAGCACGGGCTCTAGGCGCACAGGCTTCAGTAGTTGTGGCACGCGGGCTCAGTAGTTGTGGCTCACGGGCTCTAGAGTGCAGGCTCAGTAGTTGTGACGCACAGGCTTAGTTGCTCCGCAGGAGGTGGGATCTTCCCGGACCAGGGCTCGAACCCGTGTCCCTTGTGTTGGCAGCAGAAAAATCAGGGACTTATTGCCAGGAGTCAGGAGGAAAACTGAGTAATTCCCCCAGAGAAGGCAAAGTGCCCCAGGGCCCTGAAGCTGCTTCGGGGCTGTGAACTCCTGGACCTTCCCACTGGGTCTGGGCCTAGTGGTCCCTGTCGCTGTCTGCTTCTTCAGTCGGGAACGGTCCTCAAGGGGACGGCTGGGTCTTAGCAGAGCTCCCAGGGCAGAGTGCGCTGGCATCACACAAGGTCCCGACTTTCTCATGGAAACGGATGCTGTTACAAATTAGAGAATAGGAAGCGATGTTCCTGTGGTCCCTGCACACAGATGGCTGTAAATAAATGCTAGCTCTTCCCTCTTGGGGTCACACTTCTCACGATAGCTTCCTTTGAAATAGGGTTTTTGTGCTGAACTGCAAACGACCAGCTGTTTTGGAATCATTGCCAAGGGCAGCGACTGTGGCCAGCCTGACCCGACGTGCAGCCGTCACGGAGACGCTGGGAGCTCAAACCTCGGTCACCGTGAATGGATGAGGGCAGGCACGGTCCATCTCTCTGGCACCTGGGGGCCGTGGTCCTGGCATGAAGGCAGGGGCTGTGTTCAGGGTTTTCTCCACTTGACCCCGCCTGACCTCAGGTGGTAAGCAAGGGCTCGTGCAGCGGGCACACGCGGGGAGGCTGCAGCCTAGGCACGCACGCCCTTCCCGGCTCCTTGCTGCAGGCTGGAGTGTCCCCAAGCTGGTGGTTGCCGGGCAGAACATCTGTGCCGGAGGGAACTTGGACAAGAGGCACTCTGACCTCCGGGTTCCCAGATGAGGACTGAGGGCCGTGCACAGAGGGCTGGGGCTCCCATCGGACAGCTGGATGGGGACACAGGGCTGGGATGTCTTCAGACCACCCTCTTCCTGGCACTTGTGCCCATCCTTGCTGGGCAGGGACTCGCCCTTATTTGTCTGGGTCCGTCTTGGTCAGTGTCTGCTCCTCTCGTGGTCCGCCCGCCCGCCTGTCCCCCAGCCGATGCTGGCAGCACACGCAGGGCCCTGGTGGCCCCCCCTGCCCACCCACCTTTTCCCTGTCACTCTCTGCTCTGCAGTCCTTCCCTCCGCACTGCTTCTCTTCTGCTTGGAACGTTCTTCCCCCCAGAGGCTGCCTGGACCGCATCACTTCCAGCCTTTTCATTCACAGGTGCTTCATGTCACAGGGTGCACTGCCCTTTACAGGTTACGTGTGCGTATTCCATGCATGTCCTTGGTGGTCCCGAGCCACAGACCAGGCAGAGGTTCTCTCTGTTTTCTTTGGCCGATGGCTTGGCAAACGCTCAGAGAACGCGGTTTGCAGGGTCTGAAGGGCCCCTGGCAGGGGGCCGGGCTGGCCGAGGTCCAGCTGTACCTCCGCCCGGGCCACCCCAGCCTGTGACCTCCCCTCTGGTCTCAAGCCCTGTGCTGTGGTTCTGTCCGATGGAGAGGACCCCAGTGTCTGCTGTCATTGGGCACAGACATCCCCTCAACTGCAACACCACAGACAGATTACACTTCATATGGGCCCTTTTTGGTCCTTTGGGGAGAGGGGAGGGGCTCGGTCTCAGCTACACCCCAAGAAACAGCTGTGGGCTCCAGTGCCCACGGGGCTGGCAGTCGTACATGATCCAGGTTGAGTCTGAACCTCACCCTCAGGTTGGCATCAGGTCGGGGTGTGCCTCTCCCCCTCCCCGGGGCTCATCCCTGAGTGGACGCCCGTGAGGTCACCTAGGACTCGGACCACGTACTGGCCCCACGTGAGCTCCTCACCCCCTGCGGTCCTCTCAGCATCCCCAGGCTGGGCGGATCCTGCCCACTGCACAGATGGGCAAACTGAGGCTCAGGGACATCACGTGACTGGTGGGGCTGGAAGGGGCAGAGCTAGAGCAGGACCCAGCTGGTCTCACCGAGACATCCTTCTCTCCACACGGCCGAGGCTCTAGGTGTGGGGGGCACGTGGAGGGCTGCAGTTGCTGCAGGGCCGACCTTATGTCCGAGGAGCACCAACACGCAGGCTTTCTGCCCAGCCCACCTGGGATGGACAGAAGTTTCCAGACTGGATGCTTCTCTCTGGAATTAAGGCCTGCATCTCTCTAGAGGCTCAGCTCAGAAAAGCAGCCCCTCCTGAGAAGACCCTCTGTCCCTTCCCTGGGAACCCGCTGCCCCCTACATGGGAGCGCCCCCTGCCCCTTCCCTCGCACCAGCCTCCCTCCAGGAGAGAATAAACAGGTGAGGCAGCCCCAGGAAGGTGCCGTGGAACCTGATGGTCGCCTGGGTGGCCTCTCAGCTTCCCCTGGCCTGTGGGGGCTGGAGGGGCTCATGCGTCCACGGGCCTCAGGCGGCAGGCGTGGTCTCCATAACTGCTGGGGCTTTGCAGACACTTACAGGTGCCCACTCAGCCTCGTTCAGCCTTTTGAAAGCCCCGTGCAGGTGAGCGGGCAAAGTTTCCTGTGGATTCCCGGGACTGGCCGGCTGGCTGGGAGACCGCAGCCCCGGGCAGTGCATCGCATCTGCCGACCCCGTCTCCTGAGAGCGTCCAGAGCCTGACCCCAGCACCCGAGGGACCAGGTGTCCAAGGCGGCTCCCGTTTGTCACAGCTCAGCATGGTCCTTGCGAGCCTTCCTGGTGCCAGGAGTCCAGGGGACCTTAGGCAGCCCGGCGGTGCTTGTCACCAGTCCTGGGGAGGTCTCACCACGTGGGTCCTGGAGGTCACACGGTGGAACAGAGAGGCCGGCCTGTCGGCCCCCAGGGAAGGAGCTCCACTCTGCTCCCTCCTCCCCCCTCCTCGTCCACACCTCGCTCTCAGACTGAACCCAAGGTTGCCCCCTGCTCTCCTTGGCCCGGGCCCAAGACGGCCGCCACCCCTGTCCTTGCGCCCACCTTCCCCTGGCCTTCCTGCCTCCAGGCCGGCTCAGTTCAAACACCTTCAGATCTGCTCATGCCCCGTCACCGCCAAACATCCTTCAAAGGCTCCCACTGGCCGCAGCCTGAAGTCAAGTCCACTTTGCAGGCCTTCAGTGAGCTGACCTGTCTGCCCATGCCTGTGTCTCCACGGCAGCCCTGAACGTGGCCTCTGTGCTCCTGCCCCGGGGCCTTTGTCCATGCTCATCTTTCCACTGAAACTCCCTTTCCTCCCTTCTCATCCAGCACACCTCTCCTTGCTCAGCCTTCAGACTCAGCTCAAATGCCGCCTCCTCCAGGAAACCCCCGTGGAAGCCCCTTGCTCCCCTGCAGCCCTAACACTCCCCTCTGACGCGGCACTCTGGGTTGTCCCGTGTCCGTGGTCTCCCTCCCTCGGCTTGGGGTGGGTCTGACCCATCTCTGTGTCTCCAACCCCAGCTTGGGGGAGGGGGAGGGAGGGCACAGCCAGGGGCTCGGCCTGCGCTGGACTGAAATGAGATGCACTTCCTTTCAGCGACGTAAGCAAGGGGATGAGAAAATTGGAACATCGGAGGAAAAGCGTCCGAAGGTACTGACGTGCGGTTCTCACTTTAAACAAGGCTAAGTGCATGGCCGCTGGTTGGACTGATACGGGTGAAAGGTGGGGGGAAGCGGGGTTTCCCTGAGTTTTGAGGGTCTGCCTGTGTCTGCCCCCGCCCCCCCTTGTTGCCAGGTCTCGGCAAGGTGGACACTCTCCTCCCTTCCCTTCACCCCCTCCGCTCCCTGGCCCCGTTCACCCCAAGGCCCCGCACGCCCCCCGTCTCCTGACGGCCCACCAGTCGGTCCTGTTGTTCCTATCCTGGAAGCTGTCTGCTCAGAGGGAAGAGTGGGCTCTGGACTGAGCGTCCGGGTGAGAAGGAAGTGCTGGCCGACGTGGGTCCAGGCGCCCGTGGCGAACGTGGACCGTGTTGCTGGGCTCACCGTCCCTGCTGCTTTGCCGTTTGCTTTGTTTCTGGCTGGGCCAGGTTCGGGGCCTTGATTAAAAATGTGCTTGGATCTCTGCCTCCTGCTGAGAACGAGAAAAGCCGATGAGGACCGCAGCAAAACAAAGCACCACTTGTTAGAAGGCGCTGAGTGACCACTGGGGCAGCCGGGACTCCAAGCACACAGAACGCAAAGGATGAAAGGGCAGGGAGGTGAGTGGGCCGGTGTGTGTGGGACTGGCCCCCAGCAGACGGGGAGAGAGAATGCAGCAGGAACCGTATTTATAGAGATATTGGCTGCCAGTGTTTTCAAACTAATGAAATACATGAACCTGCAGATTCAAGAAGCGCAGTGATGACAAACAGAAAAGAAAACCACACCTGGTACATCCCAGCAAAGCTGCCGGAGAGCCAAGGCAGGAGGGAGTGGGCTGCGGTAGGGGTTAGGCTCCCCCCGCTTCAGTGGGAGGCCTGCAGGTTGCAGGCAGGGTGCAGGGTGGACGCAGGGAGGGTGGGGAACTGCGACCCCTGATGCGGTGAGCCTAGCACCCCGTCCGTCGCCCATCGAGGTGACGGCCGGCAAGTCCTGGAGGGCCTGCGGGGGTGGGTGGAGAAATTGGGGATCACGGCTATGCTGACAGAGTCGTTATCTGCCCGCCGCGGATGACCTGCACTAGCTCTTTTTTCTGCCTGGGATGCCACCTCCCAGGCACGATTGCTGTCAGCCGTCCCTGGCCTTTCTGCTCAGGCTTCGAGACTCAGCTCGAGCGCTGCCCTCGGGCCTGGCATTCACGCCGGGTTTGCCATGGTGCTCATGGCCTGCTAACAATATGATGTATTTAGTGATACCATGTGTATCATTTTCTATCTCCCCACACATGCTGAGCATTTGAAGGCAGGTGTTCATGGTCTGTCTGGCTCGGTGATGAGGCCTAAGGACCCACACGAGTGTCTGGTGACACGTGATGAGCAAAGTTGCTCCTTGCTTTCTCTCTCTTGTGCCTGGCCTCCTGCTGGGGAGGAGACGGGGAGGCACTTATAAACAGGTCCCCAAGGGCTGGGTGAGCTGCGACGTGCTGGGGAAGAGAGTGAGGCTGAAAGGCGGGGACCTGCTTACACGGTGGAGCCGCAGGGCTGGAAAACGGTCAAGTAATCTCCTGGCTTCTCTTTTTTTCTTCGTCAGAGCCTCTGCCACGCATCCCAGTGTCTTTTTCAGTCTTCATTCCGAGTAGATTTTCTGTAATTGGGCTGCAAGTGGAGAGGTGCCAAGGTGCTCCGTTTGAGGGCAGTCAGCCCCCCCGGAGAGCGGGCCCAAGGGCGGCCAAGTCCAGATGGGCTGCTGAGGCCGGAGCAGGCAGAGCTCGCCTGGGTCAGGTCCTACCTCCGGATGATGCTGGGGTCGTCCTGCACACCCGGAGCTCGCCTGGGTCAGGTTCACCCTCAGCATGACCCCCGCATCCTCCTGCACACCTGAGGGCTTTCCCAGTGGACCGTCTGGGTCTCACGGAGGGATCTGCTAACGGCAAGGACCCCAGGGTTCCTGGTGAAGGAGGAGGCCAGAGCCTCTTAGCCGTCTGTACGCTGTGTAGTATTTGATTACTTGGTTTGTGTTCTCGATGTTAGCTCATGTCATATCCCTTTCAAGAAGTATTTCTGCCGTGTCTGTCTTTTCATCTATCACAGTCACAGTGCTGTTGGCTCCAGGCTGGCCCCACTGTTTCTTCTTATCATTCCACCGTCTTCCTCCTGATGTTTTGAACATCATTTCCATCCATGTCTTAATTGGCTGGGTTCATCTTCAAACAAAGTTTTCAAGATGGGTACATGGGAGGTTGTCCTTTGTCTCTGGGGATGTCTGCTGTTGCTTTCTTGGCTGTTGTACCAGTCAGCTCAGGCTGTGTAACAAAGTATTGCAGACTGGGAGAAGATACATTTCTGCAGCAGAAATGTATCTTCTCACCGTCTTGGAGGCTGGGAATCTGAGATCAAGGTGTGGACGGGTTGGTTTCTTCTGGGGCCTCTCTCCTTAGCTTGTAGATGGCTGTTGTCTCCCTGTGTCTGTCTGTGCATGTCTCTGTCCTAATCTCTTCTCATAAGGACACTAATCCTATCGGGTTAGGCCCCACCCTAATGACCTCGTTTTACTTTACCTCTCTAAAAGCCCTCTCCCCGAGTATAGTCACATTCTGAGGCCCGGGGGTGGGGTGGTTAGGGCATCAACATATGGATTTGGGGGGACACAATTCAGCCTATCACAGCTGGGCACAAGGTTCTCAGGCCACAGTAAAAGATGGTGATGGGATGACGTGGCCTGGAAGGGGTCGTGTGACTGTCACCCCAAAAGGCGGTGTGGCACGGCAGGGGGATGCTGGTGTCTGGCCCAGAGTCCAGGCACGGGGTCCCCTGTCATGGGGGCAGGCGCATGTGAGGGGGTGTCCAGTGATGTGTCTCAGCCCGGTTTCCTCACTGTGGGTCACTCGTCCACCTGTAGGAGCTGGCAGAGTTGTGAGGGCGCCTTTGTCTGTGGACAGCCATCTCTCTAGCGGGGGGTTGAGGCGTCTGTCCAGGGCCGCTGGCCAAACGTCCTTTCAAACCAGGAGTATTTTTCAAACTCCCAAGCTGAGCACCAAGCATGTTTCTTTACTCGTACTTTAAAAACTTGCGTTCGTTGTCGCAGCTACGGAGTCACGCTTGATGACAGCTCTGGCTCTATCTCGTATATGTGGGTCCTGAGTATCCTTATATTTATTTTATGACAAACAATACATTATTTTATATCCTTCTTGCTCCAAAACTTTTCCATTTCTAAGGGGTTGACTTTTTTTTTGTTTTTTTTTTGCGGTACGCGGGTCTCTCACTGTTGCGGCTTCTCCCGCTGCGGAGCACAGGCTCCGGACGCGCAGGCTCAGCGGCCATGGCTCACGGGCCCAGCCGTTCCGCGGCATGTGGGACCTTCCCGGACCGGGGCACGAACCCGTGTCCCCTGCATCGGCAAGTGGACTCTCAACCACTGCGCCACCAGGGAAGCCCGTGGTTGACTTTTTTACTTAAACCTTTATTATTCGTAGCTTCATCGCACTATGGTAAGGAAACAAGAACCGCATAAACTTTGCATTATACATATTGATTGAAATTATGTTGTGTCTAAGGGAATACGTGTGCACATCCCACAGCGCCTGAGGCGTCCGCTGCAGGGCACTGCCTCACCCATCTGCTTGCTCTGTCTCCGCCCTGCCAGGCTTGTTCATTTTGGCCCGTAAAGCAGACCTAGTCCCGTCTCCTTGTATTGATAATAATTTTCTTCCTTTTTTTTTTTCTGGTGTTTTCTTGTTTTGTTCAGCTCGCAAATGTTTCTTATTATTCTCCATCTTTATTCACATATTTGAACAACATAATATGACCCCTGATGTTCACATTGAGTATGTTTTGGCTGTAAATTCAATGTTTCAATATTACAGCTCCTGCTGCCGCTTTCTGTATTTTCACTTCCATCTGTGCCCTTCATCATCTTTTCATTTCATACTCTCCTGTGTTATTTTGTTTTATGATGTCTCTCGTAAATAGTAAGACGTTGGAGTGCTTTTAAAAAAACAATCAGAAATCCTGATAGGTTTGGAATGAGTTTTTTTTTTTTTTTTTGCAGTACGTGGGCCTCTCACTGCTGTGGCCTCTCCCGTTGCGGAGCACAGCCTCCGGACGCGCAGGCTCAGTGGCCATGGCTCACGGGCGCAGCCGCTCCGCGGCATGTGGGATCTTCCCGGACCGGGGCACGAACCCGCGTCCCCTGCATCGGCAGGCGGACTCTCAACCACTGTGCCACCAGGGAAGCCCTGGAATGAGTTTTGATGCAGTTTTTGTCCTTTCCTTCTTACCTCTTTCCTTGCTGGGTTTTTTTTCTTTCTTTCTTCTTTTTAAAAAAAATTGAGGTATAGTTGATTTACGGTGTCGTGTTAGTTTCAAGCGTACCGCGCAGTGATTCAGTTGCACACATATACATTCTTTTTCAGATTCTTTTCCCTTACAGGTTATGGTTTCTATTTGGTCTTCTTTTGTTCACATCTCTTCTCCTTTTTTAATCTTCTGTGATGGTTTAGAAGGCAGACGTGGTGTTTTTACTTCTACCACTTAACTTGCCTTTTTAAACTAAGAGTCCTAAATTTGTGTTTCTCTAATAATCAAAATCTGAACAGTAACTCCTGACTCGCTTTTACGGGAGACAGAGGAAGGCTTTCCTCTTCCTTTTCACCCCTTCTCTCAGGGCACCTAAGTCCTCAGAGCCTGGAAACCTCACTCTTCCTGCTGTAACATTTAAATCACCCTGAGGTTTTAAATGCATTCCATTTAGTTGGCATTGTTATAACTTTATTTTAAATTCGTGTCAGCAGCAACCTTCCACAGTGGTTAGTGCTTTTATTCTCCTGTTTCTATCTGACTCTCAAATCTCAGGCACATGTTTTCTAGCATGACACGCCCTTGTCGTTTTATTTAAAACGGATCGCGTGGGTCTTTGAAGAATCAGGTTTGGGGGCCATCTTTCTGGGGCTTTCGCCAAAGGGCCAGACCATCTCAGGTCCTGATGCTTCCTACACACACATGCCGATGTTGGTTATCCTGTGGTCCTCTGGCGTCCTTCATTTTGGTGGGAAACACGAGCACACCTTGCTTGTAGCGACTTTCAAAATCATCTGTTGGCTTTTCCTCTTGGGAGCTTTTCAGATGCCTTGATTTTCCTGAAAATGGATCATTTTCCCACAATATCCCTTGGTACTGCTGTCTCCGCCTTTTTACTTTCCCCCTGCAATCTCAGTTTCTGGATGCTTCTGCCCCTTCCTTCCCTGCCTCCTTCTGGGTCTCCTAGTATTTGGGGTCAGGCTATGCGAGACCACCATTCTCCCTAGCTTCTCGCTTTCGTGTTTTTTTCTTTTCACTTGCATTTTAAAATGTGTCTCAGGCTCTTCCTTTGTGCCACTGTTTTGTTCTTCTCCAGTTTCAAGTCTGCCATCAGGCCAGCCATTTCTTCTTGCCCTGAAGATCTTACTCCGGCCATTGTGTCGCGTTTCTTCAGGTCTAGAGAGGAGATTATTTGGAATCCTGTTTGGGATTAGGTTGCCCTGAGCTATGATGAAAGAAAAGCAAGTGTGAGCCCCGAACGTGTGATGATAAGGATAGCACAATAGGGTCTGACTCCGGTCAGCAACTCCCAGCCTCTTGGCCTGATTTTCATCCTGGTCCAGCTCAGCGTCACATCCGTCTAAAGACGAAGCAGCTGGGGCCACGACTCTCCCTCTTTCCTCAGTGGATTTTGGGAGCTGCTGATAAAGATGCCCCCTGGGGGGCATCAGAGAGGAGCAGGCCACGGGCACCTGAGCCCAACCTTCTGTGAGGGTCTCGCCCCGAGATGCAGCCTGGCAGGGACACAACACAGGAGCCTGGTACGTCCTCTGGAGGGTGGATGCCCAGCATGGGAGGACCACCTGCCTCAGATAGGTCCCCTCCTTTTCTCTCCACTGCACCCCAAGTCTAGACCTCTTTCCCAAGGATCTGGGGCAATTGTCGTGAGGGTGAGGTAATGCCTGGAATATACATGGAGTAGTGCCCAGCTCAGCATATGTTTAATACGCCTCAGCTACTTTTATTGTTAACTCAAAAAAAATACCGAAACCCTGTTGTTGTAGCATAATGTACTTTATAGACATGCTCACATGCTGCGGATTGAACTGTGTTCCTCCAAAATGTATATGTTGAAGTATTAACCCCCAAGGACCCCAGAATGTGGACTTATTTGGAAATAGTGTCGATGCAGATGTCATTAGTTAAGATGAGGTCATTAGGGTGGGCTCTTACCCAATTTGACTAGTGTCCTTGAAAACAGGGGACATTTGGACACAGACACACATGGGGAGAAGGCCATGTGAAGATGGAGACAGGGATGAGAGTGACGCTTCTACAAGTCGGGGGGCACGGAAGATGCTGGCAACCACCAGAAGCTGGGAGAGAGGCCTCAGGAGGAACCAGCCCTGCCGACACCTTGATCTCAGACTTCCGGCCTCCAGAGCTGAGACAGTTTCTGCTGTTTAGGACCGTCAGCCTGTGGTGCTTTGTTATGGCAGCTCCAGGACACTAATACACACACTTCTATAAATTTCACATAGTAAGCGGGTTTTTAATGAGCTGGACACACTCTGTAGCTAGTGCAGTGCCCAGCTCAGAAGAAAGAGGGTACCCGGCGCCCAGCACACTCTTCCAGTCCCCAGGTGGCGGGGCTGGGTTTTCTGCCCTCGGTGGAACACAGGCCCGCTTCCCCCACCCCGGGAGTCCAGGTGGTGCCGTGGGTCCTCGTCCTCACAAGGGCCGGTGCGTCCACTGTGGGGATCAGGGAAGCTTCCAGCCTGGGGCTATCACCATAGCTGCTGCTGTGAATGTTCCAGCACGAGTCGATGGGGAACTCATGGGTGCGTTTCCCCTGTGTGTCCTGGGTGGAACCGTGGGATGGTGGGGTGGGCACAGACGTGTTTCCAAGGTGACCACACCCCACCAGCAGTGGTGTGAGAGCCCACCTGGCCCGCAGCCTTGCCCACACTTGCTATTCTCTGTCCTTTCGTTTTAGTTTTGCTGGTGGGCTGGAAGTGTGTCCCATTATGGTTGACGATCAATGATGTTGAACCCCTTTTTATATGTTTATCACCCATTTGAATTTCCTCTTTTGTGAAGTGCCCTTCACGTTTTCCCCCCACTCTTCTGTGGTGTTGTCAACCTCTCCTTATTGATTTATGTGAGCTCTTTATCTGTTTTTGTTGCGAGTCCTTTTTCAGATAATGTATTGAATTGCAGTACTCCTAATGGTGTCTTTTGATGACAAGAAATTTTTTTTCAATGTAGTCTAACTTATCAAATGTTTTGTGGTGAGTGTTTTTTGTGTTTGTTTAAGAAATCTTCGTTAAGGCTGAGGTCAGGAAGGTGTTTACTTGTGTTTTCCTCCAGAAGCTTTATTGTTTCACGTTTTGCTTGTAGGTCTCAGCCCACCTGGGATTTATTTTTCTGTATGGTGTGAGGTAGGGGTCAAGATCTTCTGTTTTCCATTTCCAATCGACTCAGCGCTATTTATTTATTTATTTATTGCGGTACACGGGCCTCTCACTGTTGTGGCCTCTCCCGTTGTGGAGCCCAGGCTCCGGACGTGCAGGCTCAGCAGCCATGGCTCACGGGCCCAGCCACTCTGTGGCATGTGGGATCTTCCCGGACCGGGGCATGAACCCGTGTCCCCTGCATCGGAAGGCAGACTCTCAACTACTGCGCCACCAGGGAAGCCCTGGCGCTATGTATTGAGGGATGATCCCCTCCACCTGTCCCCCCACTGCACTGCACTGTTGCCTTTGTTATAAGTCAGGCGGCTACACAGAGGTGTGTTGGTTCTGGACTCTCTCATGTCCCATCTGTCAGTTTGTCTGTCCTTATACCGATGCCACCTGTCTTCATTACTCGCGATTGTTTTAAAGCGTGTTCTGCTGGCTCCGTTCTCCCGGATGCGTTAAGTTGTCTGGCATAAACTTTCCTCTTGTTTTCAGTTTCAGAGGCTTGACCCGTTCTTCCAGAACCCAGTCCTGCGGCAGCTGTGTGATTCAGCCCGTCAGTCTCCTTTTCATCCTCGTCAACACGGAGAAAAGAATTCCTGTCTGGCAGTCTCCTGAGAGTAGATAAGATAACATAGGTATGGTGCCTCGCACACAGTGCGAAGGTTAGTGATTAATTTACAGTTTAGTAGTGACACAGCAGACTCGAGCTAGGTGGCCTGGCTTCAGATCTCTGCTTCTCTGAACGTGTGACCTTGGGAGAGTGACTTCAGGTGAGCCTTGATCTCCTTGAACTGGGGATAACTGTCCACTCGCCAGCTGGGTGCTCCTGGGAGTGTGCACAGATAATGCTACCCTCCTCGCAGACCCCTGGGGTCCACAGGTGAGGCTGCTGGTAGCCAGGGCTGGGCCAGGCGCCTGTCTTGATGCACCTGTACTTCACTGGAGCGCCCGGCGTGTGGGGCACTCAGATGGGAAGGACTGAACCCCTGAGTGTGGTGGGCACTCAGCAGACGCTGTCTTCTAGAATCTTCCTCATGTGGATCATAGCGTCCTAGTCTCTCTAAGCTTTTCTCCCCGATTTTTTTTTATTGTGGTAAAATCATATAACATAAAAGTTGCCATCTTAACCATGTTAAGTGTACAGTTCAGTGATATTAAATACATCCATAATGTGCAACCGTCACCACCATCCGTCTCCAGAATCCTTTTCGTTTGTAACGTTGAAACTGTCCCCATTCAAACTCCCTCCCCATCCTCCCCTCCCCCCAGCCCCTTGCCCCCACCATCTGCTTTCTGTCTCTATGGATTTGACTCCTCAAGGGACCTCATATAAGTGGAGACACACAGTATTTGTCCTTACGTGACGGCCTTACGTCACCGGGCATGACGTCCTCAAGGTTCGTCCACGTTGTAGCCTGTGTCAGAATTCCCTTCCTTTTTAAGGCTGAATCGCATTCCACTGTGTGGATGGACCACATTTTGTTTCTCCATCCACCTGTCGATGGACACCTGGGCTGCTTCCATGTTTCAGCTATTGAGACGTGAGCCTGATTTTGATTTATAGAGGCTGCATCCCTTGTAGCTTATTGACAACACAGTGAATCTTTAAAAATCCTTTTTACTCTTTCATGGAGCAAACCTATTTGAGAAAAAGGATTTTCCTCTAAGCCCTTGATCCTGAGTTGGGCTTCCCACGCTGTTGCTGTCGGTACTTGTTACAGGCTCAGTGTTGATATTCATTTTGACCATCACTCACCCTCCCTCGAGGATGAGAGCTCCCTACGCAGGGGGCTCTCGTTTCCTCTTCTGTCCCAGGGAGGGGTGGGCTGAACACCCTGCTTGGAATGGCAGAGCAGATGACTGTGTCTGCCGCATGCATAGTGCAGGCTGTTGCCTGGGACCGGCTGATTTCTCCTTTGGGACACGTGTCCCGGTCCAGCCCTCCCAGCATGGTCCAAGGGATGGGCAGAACAAAACTGGACAAACCCTCAGTGTGGAACCGGCTAGGAGACTGTCACCCTTTCTGGGGCTCAGATTTCTTTGGAAACCAGGAACGGGAGCCGGGTTCAAGGGGTGATTCCTCCAGGGAGATACAGCTCCCTTAGCACAGTGTCCTGGGCATGGCTGTCTGCCTGGCGGCCCCTGGGGGTTCCAAGTACAGCTCCGGCCTGCCTCTGCCTCTGATGTCCTCAGCACTCCTGCGGGCTGCCAGCACTGGGGATTGGACCCAGCGTCTAGGGGTGGGGGGAGCGGGGCACGAGGAAGGCTCCTGGGTACACGTGGTCGGCTCACACGGCTGCTGCTCACGTGGCATCAGGCTGCCCTCTGTCCTTCTTGTCACTCTCTGTGCTGTCTCTTCTCTCTCCGAGAGATGGCCGCCTGTGATCCCCACCTTCGGGGCAAAGGAGGCCCCTCTCTCTCTCCTTTACAGTTTGGGTAGGATGCCTTGGCTGTCCCCATCGTGAGGTTTTGCGGTGGCGGGGCGATGTGGCAGAAGCTTGGCTGTCACCGCCCTTCCCCGAGCAGTGAGGTCTGCAGGGGCAGCTCCCAGCTCTGCGTGTGGACGAGGGGGGCAGCCGAGGCCATCCTCACAGTGTCGGGTGCGTATTTTCTTTGTAATTCAGAGTCCCTGGATGTCACCCGGCCGCAGCCCTGCGACGTCAATGGCAGAGCTTGGAAGGATCAGGTAGGTCCCTTGATGCCTGAAGCCCTCAGTGGCTTCACGTCTCGCTGTGAGAAAGGCCGAGGGAGCCTTCTGTGTCCTCGAACATCCGGGCACGCTCCAGCCCCAGGACTTCTGCACTTGCTGCCCCTTCTGCCTGGAACGCTCGCCTAGGAGTCACGTCTCCCTCCCAAACTCCACGTCTCCCCATGTGTCACTCCCCATACGCCTTCCCACCACCTCACCTGAGATGGGCCCCTGTCACACTCCAGGACCTTTACTCATTTTAGCTCTGATCATGTGATATATCATGTCTCTTCGTTGCTCTGTTGTCTGTCTCACCCCACGAGAATGTGTGGTCCACGTAGGCAAGGACTATGCCTAATTTGTTCCCTGTGGTATGTCTACTCCCTAGAACAATGCCTGATGTTGGTGGATGCTTGATAAACATTTAACAGATGAGTGTTTGTTGGATGAATGAATGGATGCATGGATCAGTGGGTGGATGTGTGGATGGATGGATGGAAGGGGAGTTTGGAGGATGAATGAATGGCTAGGAGAGATAGGGTGGATAATGGATGAATAGGCAGGTAGGTGGATGAGCAGGTTGTTGTGCATAATTGCCCAGGGCGGAGGCAAGAGGAATGAGTGGATAGATGGATGGCAGCAGGCGGATGGATGGTAGGCTGATGGATGGATGGGTGGTGGGTTAGTTAAATGACTGGGTGTTGATTGATTAGGGATCTGTAGATGGGAGGATGGAGTAGTGACTGGACTGCTAGGTGGGAGGTGGATTCATTGATAAATGATTGGATTATTGAACAGGTGGTTGTATGGGTGGCTAGGACGAGGGCGTGGGGGATAGATTCCTGGTTGGACGGATGGGTGGATCAATGAATTGCTGATGGTCAGAGGGATGATTGGGTCGTTGTATTCATTGCCAGTTGGATGGCTATGGGCGAGTGACTAGATAATCCACTGCTAGGTGTATGTTGGGTGGATGAATGGCACATGGATGGGGGCAGGTCAGCGTCCGGCTGGACGTGTGGGTGGAGGGATGGGTGTGCAGGTAGGTGGGCGGTGGGTGGATGGCGGGATAAAAGGATGCCCTGAATGAGTGGTGGGTGGAAGGAGTGTGTTAGTTTAGGCTTGTCAAGGCGGAATGGTGGGAGCTGGGTTTTAGCTGGGTATGCGGACGGGTGGTCGGGGAGCTGGGTTGGTGATGTTAGGGGTGGGATGGGTTGATGGCCCGATGAGTGTGCGCATGGAGGCTGGCTGGCCTGGCCATGGGGCGGGTCCACACCAGCCTACCCTGCCACCCACCTTGTACCCCAGGGCTCGCAGGACTCGGTTCTGCAGGGCAGGGGCGTTTGCCCCCAGTCTCCTTCCTGACACCCCGACAGGTGAGGCTCTCTTGATCTCCACAGACTTGAGGATCTGAACGTCTATTCTTCGGGGCCCTAGGTCAACGCAGACCCTTCTTGGGTCTCCTTGAGCCAGAACCTTGGCCATGGGGTTGGTCAGAGCTCCTGCTCTAGGAATTTCATGGGAAGCAGGGCGTGAGGGCAGCTGTCCCAGACCAGAGGGTGGGGCTGCTCGAGGGATCTGGCAGGAGATGCTGACCAGGCAGAAAAAGCCTGTGTCTCCTGCTGCTGGTTCCTGCTTAGAAGTCAGGGAGCCCAAACCCACTGCTGCCAGGAGAATCCAACTGCAAAAAGAGGAGCGATTTTACTTTATTTTTTATTTTTAAAAGATTTATTAATAAACTGTTTATTTCATTCATTTTTGGCTGCATTGGGTCTTGGTTGCGGCGCGCAGGACCTTTCGTTGCGGCGTGCAGGACCTTTCATTGCGGCACGCAGGATCTTTCGTTGCGGCATGCAGGATCTTTCTTTGCGGCGCGCGCACGGAGGTTCCAGAGCGCGTGGGCTCTGTAGTTGAGGCACGCGACCTCAGTAGCTGTGGCACGTGGGCTTAGTTGCCCCACGGCATGTGGGGTCTTAGTTCCCCGACCAGGGGTCGAACCTGCATCCCCTGCATTGTAAGGTGGATTCTTTACCACTGGACCACAGGGAAGTCCCAGGAGCGATTTTAGCATGGCCTTACTGGGACCTAGAATTCCCCCTAGACTAATGTAAGCTTTAAGTGATTGGATTCCGATGGGCCCTGTTAGAAGATTCTGTGGCTCCCCTGCCACGTCTCCAGGGATGTGGCTGCCTCGGTGCCCCTCCTCCCCTGCCCCTGCCACAGTGACGTTGGCCATCCCACCCCGCCTTCCACTGGGCAGCAACACGGGGGCGGGGGGAGGGGGTATCATGGCTCCTTCTGCAGGAGCGGCTCCAGCATCCAGCAGGGAGGATGTCGGGGCCCCAGGGGCTCAGGACCGTTTCCTTTCAGGCTGTCCAGAGGGCGGCCCTCACCTTATAAACCCCAGAATGTCTGGCGACCTGGCCGGCCCCTTGGACAGACATCCTGGTTTTACAGATGGGGACACTGAAGTTGCCAGAAGGAGGGTGCTGGGTCGAGGTCTCACTGTGGGTCCTGGCACAGCCAGGGCAGTATCCGGCCCCTGACTCTGGAACCTGGAACCTCACACTTGCGGGCAGTCCTGGTTCACCAGTGTCCTCCAGCCACCACTGGACACTCACCGGGCCCACATCAACTCTTCAGCGTCCCGACTGCCAGCAGGCGATGGCCGAACTGCTCAGCTTACTTGCAGATAACAGCGTAATCCGTCCCTCACCTCTTACCTTCTCCTCCAGGCCACTTGGCTCCTCCAGGCAGGGAGTGCTGTGCCTTGATGCTGTGTGCCGACCCCAGCACCTTGGGCCTCCGGACCTTTGCACATGCTGCCCCTCGGCTTGAAAAAGCCTTCTCTTTCTTCATCCCTCAGCTCAGCCATTCCCTCGACTCTCAGTCCCTGTGGCCTGGGTTGTTGCAACACCCCTCTCTACTCCAGCAGGGACATAGGATCCAGGAATGGTCAATAGGAAGGGCCCTATGTCCCTCTAGCCCTGGTGATGGACCGAAACTGGACCAATCAGTGTCGAGCGTGGGACTTTGGCTGCCACTGCTGGTCTTGCTTTGCTTCTGGGGCCATCTGGCCACCACTTGGGGAGAAGTTGTCTGAGGATGAGTCTGACGCAGAAGGAAGCAGTGAGGGACGGCAAGAGGTGATGCCACTGAGCCCCTGGATCCAGCCGTGCCTGAAGGTGCACAATTCCTCAGTTACAAGAGTCAGGAAATTAATTAAAATTTTAAATTAAAAAATGAATAAATAATTAAAAGTTATTGCACATTTTATGTTTTCATTTTAAATTTAGTTTTGCTTGAGCTGGTTTGAGTAGGCCTCTGTTAGTTACAACTGACCAGAAGATGTCAGGCCCTTTCCCACTGGTCTGGGAGGCAGGCCTCAAGGCTGCAGCTTTTCTGTCAGGTTGGCTGAGCCAGTGGGTCCTTGGCAGGACTTTAGCACCAGCTGTGCTTTTCACACAAGGGCTTTACGGTTCACAAACCCTGAGCTGGGCGGGACAGAGGTGGCCAGTGCCCAAGGCCTAGAGAGGCTGTGTGGTCCCCAGGGCCACGCGGGCAGTTGGCAGGACTAAAGCCCAGGTCCCAGCCTTCTGCTCTGGGAAGTCCAGCGTGGAAGTCGCTGGCCCTGTGGAGTTGGTTTTTCCCTGCTGGGTGGGGATGCACAGGGCTGGCCTCAAAGTTTGGCCTTGAATGAATCCCAGGGTCTCCCAGGGCCTGGGTGGCTGGTGGCAGGGGACAGCCTGCTCCCTCCCGGAGGCCTCCCACTGCCCTCCCGGGCCCAGGAGGGAAAGTGTCTGTGGGCAGGGTTATGTAACCCCAGGGTCCTGAGTTTATTTTAGTCCTGAGAGACATGGCTGGTGGGGGCAGAGAGGCTGGGCGAGACAAGCCCTGAGTTTGAGAAGAGGTACAGGCCCTGCAGGGAGGTGGCTGGGTCCCCTCCCCCGTCCCTCTGCTGTGCCCTTAGGGGTCGCCTGGGAGGGGAACCGTGGGGACAGGGGTGCTGTTGACAGTCTCTCCCAGGCCCACCCGGGGCATGCTGAGGGCGGAGTGGGCCCTGTGCTGCCCTGGGTTGGTCCTGGCTGGCGTCAGGGGTGGCCTTCTTAGGCATGGAAAGGATGGACATGCCCCCATAGACCCCAGACCTGCCAGCTCGGGAGCCTGGGCTGGACCTTGGTGGACCAGGAGAGACTCACCATGTCGGAGAGGACGCAGAACCCTTCAGGCAGACAGAGAGGGAGGCAGGGGCCGGCTGCTGGCCTTGACCCCCGATGGACTGGACTCAACCCCGTTGCTCTCCTGCTGGCTTGGGGCTACAGGCCTGGGACCACCATGAGCCGGGAGGTGGGCTGAGCTGCCCCTCTTGGCTTTGCCTATCAGTGTGCACCCCCCATCCCCCACCCTCCAGCATGCTCAGGAAAGCACCCCTCTCCCCTGCTGGACATGCCCGGGCCCCCTAGGAGGGCCTCGACTCTGCCCCAGAACACAGAGGCTGCCTGACAACGGGGGGAGCCTGGGGGCCCCAGATGAGCCCCGAGGAGCGGGGCCTGGGTCCTCAGCCATACGCTGACCCCCTGCTCTGACCACAGAGGCTGGCCTGTCGAGGGAGCTGCATACAGCAGGGGAAGTGGCGACGCAGCCGGGGGTCTGCGTGGGGCTCCTGGGATGGTCTGGGGGTGACCTCGTGGGGAGGTGGGTCCACCGTAGGGGGCACCGACCAAGGGGGAGACGTCAGTCCTGGAGCCTGGTTCAAGGCCTGACTTTGAGCTGTGCTGGTGAAGGTCATCGTTTATCCGGGGCAGAGCCTGGCAAGATGAAGAATTGCTCAATTTTCACACGAGCCTGTGATGGTGGCGTTGGCAGGTGGGGGGCTGAGGCCCGCACAGTGAGGTGGCCTCCCTGGGTCAGAACCAGCCTCCCACGGCCGAGCTCCTGAGCCCGGGCGTCCTCCTGCACCCTGAACGCCAAGTTCACTGCTGTTGCGAGGGCGGCGTCGCCAGGCCCCCCGTGCCCGCCTTCCAGGCCAGCCTACAGACGCCCAGAGAAAACACTGTCTGATGATTCGGTCCTTAGACGGCTCTGAGTGGCTTGGAGACGTTTCCTCTTGGAGAGAAGCTCTCTTGCTTCCAGACGCTCAGCTCCCTCTCCACCCTCGCCTCCTGCTCCCTCCTCCTCTCAGGAGGACATTCCCAGGGAGAACACTCCTTCTGAAAAGTCATACGCACGTCATTGGAACTTTCCACTGGAAGGGGGGAGTGGGGGGGGGAGGGGGAGAGGAGGGGGGAGGGGAGGGGAGGGGAGAGGAAGGGAGGGGAGGGAGGGAAAGGGGGAGGGGAGGAGAGGGGGGAGGAGAGGAGAGGGGGAGGAGAGGGGGAGGGGAGGAGAGGGGGAGGGGAGGGAAAGGGGAGGGGAAGGGAGGGAAAGGGGGAGGGGAGGGAAAGGAGGGGGAGGGGGAGGGGAGGGAAAGGGGAGGAGGACTAGGCTCCCTCCCCACAACTGCACTAGGACACACCGCCCGACACACACACAGGACTAGAAACCCCTCAGGACCGCTGTGTCTGGTTCCCGCCCCTCTGAGACAGCGTACAGTAGGCGGTCAGCGGAGCTGAATGCACGACTCCACTGAGGGTGAACTTGCCTCCTCCCAGCTCCTGGGATCTCAGGCTCCCAGGATCCTGGGCGCCAACCCCTAAGTTCTTCCTGAAGACTTCCCAGGGCCTTCTCAGGCTGCACTGCAAGGAGGCCGCTTAAAGGTGAGCATGAGTTATCCAGGCTGGGGTTGTCCAGGAGCCTTGGGGGATCCAGGTGGGGGAGGGGCCAGGTGGGTAGGGGGCCCAGGTTGGGGTGGGCGGTATCCGGCTCGGGGAGGGGGCGGCGTGAACAAAGGCCTGGGGGGCAGAGGCAAACTGTGCTTGGAAAAGTGCGGGCGCTCTACTTCCTCGCACCTGAATATCTGACCGCACTTTTTACTTTAAATAGAGTGATCATTTCAAAGAACAAGCCATAAAACTCTGCTCTGCAAATGTCCCTCCATCAATTTGAACAGACGTGGTTACTCCGGGCAAAAACGAAACAAACTCGAGGCCCAGAGTCCTAGAATCATAACCGAGACAGAGGCCAAGACAGCACGGACTGAGGCAGGGATGGGGGAGTGGAGGGCAGTGGAAACAGCCCATCTGACAGTGAGGCCCGGGAGGACCTGGTGGTGGACACCTCTGTCCTGGCATCGCAGCCACGGGATGGGTTCCTGTGAGGGGGTGGTGGTCCTGCCACCCCCTTCCCACGGCAGCAGGGCTGCTGCTCTCACACGCAGCTGGGCAGGGTGGGGGCCTTTCCTTCCAGTCTGAGCTCAGGTTCCCTTCTCAGGGCAGCCTCCCAGCACCATGTTTAAAATCATGCCTGTGCACCCCTCCCCGCGCTCTGGGCCCGTCACCAGGCTGTGCCGCTGTCCGCCGCCCCCACCCAGCCCCCGCCCAGCCCCCCGCCCGGCCCCCGCCCGGCCCCCGCCCAGCACTCGTCACTCCAATCCTCTGGGTGGTCGTCTGGTTAGATTCCCGTGTGTTTCAGTTCCTGATGTGCCGAGCAGACACTCTGCGATGCTTGTCCAAGGAGCTCGGTGATGTACGGAGTAACCGTGACAGTTTGGACCCGTGAGCAGCCCGGAGTTTGACCCTTTCCGGGCCCAACTCATGGGGTCTGCGGAAGGACCCAGCGGGGCGGGCACTGCTGCAGCCCCAGAGGGAAGAAGAGCCGAGAGAGGGGAGGAGCTGGCCCGAGGCCTCGGGTCAGGCTTGGAACCGGCACAGCTCCACACTGGATACCACCCAGCACGTGCTTTTGCCCTGGAGCTGGTAACTTGGCCAGTCAGGATTCACCTACAAGACAAGCCTTTCCTGACGTGCTTTGTTCTTCCCCAGGCAGGTAGGGCCTGGAATCTTCTGGATGGCAGAGGTGAGATCCATTGGCCAGTAAGACAAAGCCCCTTATCTCCGGAGGGCTCACGGTGTGTCAGGCACTGTGCCAGGCGATGGGGACCATCCCGCTCTCAAGGAGCCCAAGGTCTGGTGGGGGACAGACGATGGTGGCAGTGGGAAGAGGGCTGGGGTGGAGCAAGGGGACGGGCTGGGGGGCACAAAAACGGTCACCTGAGACAGACACAGGGGCAGGGAGGGCCCTGGGAGGGGCTGATGCCTAAACGGAGACTAAACAGAGAGCAGGGCTGGCCAGGCGCGGGATGAGGCATCCGCTTAGGAGTCTTTGGGTGTAAGCAAGAGAGGTGACTGCGACAAAAAGGGATTAATAGGGAGAGAGAGAGAGATGCAACTCTCTCATGATGGTGCAACTAGAGATTATCATACTAAGTGAAGTAAGTCAGAAAGAAAAAGACAAATACCATATGATATTGCTTATATGTGGAATCTAAACTACGACACAACTGAACTTAGCTACAAAACAGAAACAGACTCACAGACATAGAGAACAGACTTGTGCTTGCCAAGGGGGGGGGGTGGGCGTTGGGGGAGGGATGGAGTGGGAATTTGGGATTAGCAAGTGCAAACTATTATATATAGAATGGGCAAACACCCAGGACCTACTGTATAGCACAGG
This sequence comes from Grampus griseus, assembly GCF_964374135.1. NCBI lineage: Eukaryota > Metazoa > Chordata > Mammalia > Artiodactyla > Delphinidae > Grampus > Grampus griseus. The sequence goes on along the minus strand of NC_138997.1, from coordinate 141,802,706 downwards.
GATCTATATTCAATATCCTGTGATAAACCATAATGGAAAAGAATATGAAAAAGAATGTGTATATGTGTATATATATATAACTGAGTCACTTTGCTGTACAGCAGAAATTAACACAACATTGTAAATCAACTATACTTCAATTAAAAAGATACAAAAAAAAAGGGATTAATAGGGATTTCGACTTCTATCCAAAATGGTGCCGTGGGAAACAATGAAAAGCAAAAAAAACCCAGACAAAAGATATGAAACAGTGGGGTTTAGGACATCAGGTAGCATTCAGCTAAGGAGCACGACCACCAGGAAACAGGAGGGGAGCCCAGGTGGAGAGAATCCCCAGACGCTAACCCAGGAAGTTACCGTTCTTCAGCCAACAAAGGAGATAAGATGGAAACATAACAAATTCTCAGTTAATCCACAAGAAGGCAGAAGGAGAGGGAAAGGAACAAAGAAAAAATGGGAAAAGAAATAGCAAGATAGTAGATTTAAATTCAATCATTAAAAATTACAGTAACTGGGGCTTCCCTGGTGGCGCAGTGGTTGAGAGTCCGCCTGCCGATGCAGGGGACACGGGTTCGTGCCCCGGTCCAGGAGGATCCCACATGCCGCGGAGCGGCTGGGCCCGTGAGCCATGGCCGCTGAGCCTGCGTGTCCGGAGCCTGTGCTCCGCAACGGGAGAGGCCACAACGGTGAGAGTCCCGCATACCGCAAAAAAAAAAAAAAAAAAATTACAGTAACTGTAAGTGTTCTAAACACTCAAATATAAAGGCAGAGGTGGTCAGTTGGATAAAGAAAAAAATAAGACCCAATAATATGCTGCTTATAAGGAACTTTATTTTATTATTTATTTTTAAATTAAATTAAATTAAATTTTACTTTTCTAATTGAAGTATAGTTGATTTACAATGTTATGTTAGTTTCAGGTATACAGCAAAGTTATTCATATATATATATATATTAGATTATTTTCCATTATAGGTTATTGCAAGATACTGTATATATTCTCCTGTGTTATACAGTAGGTCCTTGCAGTTTATCAATTTTATATATAGTATATGTATCTGTTAATCCCATACTCCCAATTCATCCCTCCCCCATTCCCCCTTTGGTTTGTGTTCTATGTCTGTGAGTCTTTTTCTGTTTTGTATATAGATTCATTTGTATTATTTTTTAGACTCCACATATAAGTGATATCATATAATATTTGTCTTTGTCTTACTTCACTTAGTATTATAATGTCTAGGTCCATCCATGTTGCTGCAAATGGCAATATTTCATTCTTTTTTATGGCTGAGTAATATTCCATTATATATATACATATATATATATGTATATATATAATCTCACATCTTCTTAAACCAATTGTCTGTTGATGGGCATTTAGGTTGCTTCCATGTCTGGGCTATTGTCAATAGTGCTGCTGTGAACATTAGGGTGCATGTATCTTTTCAAATCAGAGCTCTCTTCTTTTCTAGATATATGCCCAGGAGTGGGATTGCTGGATCATATGGTAGCTCTATTTTTAGTTTTTTAAGGAACCTCCATACTGTTTTCCACAGTGGCTGCACCAACTTACATTCCCACCAATAGTGTAGGAGGGTTCCCTTTTTCTCCACACCCTCTCTAGCATTTATTATTTGTAGACTTTTTGATAATAGCCATTCTGACCGGTATGAGGTGATACAAGGAAGTTTAAATACATGGACACAAATAGGATAAAAATAGAAGAACAGAGAAAATATACATGCAAACATTCATCCAAAGAAAGCTGGAGTGGGTATATTAAGTCAGACAAAGTGGATTCCAGAGCAGAGAGTATTAGAGGGTTAAGGAGGGTTATTTCTTGTGGATATGGGAGTCAATCAATTCATCAAGAGGGTATTACAATCCAGAAACCTTATAACACAACTTCAACATATGTGAAGGAAAAACTGAAAAACTGAAAATGCTGCAAGATGAAATAGATAAGTTCTCAATTATAAGTGGAAATAAAGCTTGTCTCTCAAAAACCGATACAAGGAGACAGAAAGTCATCAAGCCAGAGCCTTACGCAACTCAGTCAACCAACTGACCTAACTGACATTTGTAGACACTCTTCCCAACAGCAGTGGAAACCTTCACAGAAGACATTCACCAAGACAGACCAAATCTGAGTCCTACGACAAGTCTCAATAGACTGAAAGGATTCCAGTGATCTAAAGTATGTTCTCTGGCTACAATGGGGGAAGCAACCTAAGTGTCCATCGACAGATGAATGGATAAAGAAGATGTGGCACATATAGACAATGGAATATTACTCAGCCATAAAAAGAAGCGAAATTGAGTTATTTGTAGTGAGGTGGATGGACCTAGAGTCTGTCATACAGAGTGAAATAAGTCAGAAAGAGAAAAACAAATACCGTATGTTAACACATATGTATGGAATCTAAAAAAAAAAAAAAAGGTTCTGAAGAACCTAGGGGCAGGACAGGAGTAAAGACACAGATGTAGAGAATGGACTTGAGGATATGAGGAGGGGGAAGGGTAAGCTGGGACAAAGCGAGAGAGTGGCATGGACATATATACACTACCAAACGTAAAATAGCTAGCTAGTGGGAAGCAGCCGCATAGCACAGGGAGATCAGCTCGGTGCTTTGTGGCCACCTAGAGGGGCGGGATAGGGAGGGTGGGAGGGAGACGCAAGAGGGAGGGGATATGGGGATATATATATGTATAGTTGATTCACTTTGTTATATAGCAGAAACTAACACAACATTGTAAAGCAATTATACTCCAATAAAGATGTTAAAAAAACAAAGATGGAAGAAAAAATCAATAGCGGCAGCAGAATGCTATCTACAAAACCCCAAATATTTGGAGACCAACCAGCACACTTCCACATAACTCTTGAGTCAAAGAAGAAATTGGAAGGAAAAGTAGAACATATTTTGAACTGGATGACCTCTCAGAGATTATGGGATGCAACCGAAGCAGTATTTTGAGGGAATGCTTGTATTAGAAAAGACAACAGGTCTGAAATTGATGAACTCAGCTCCCACCTTAAGAAACAGGAAGAAGAGAAAACTGAATCCAGTATAATCAGAAGAGAGGAAAACATAAAGATGAGAGCAGAAATCAGTGGAATAGAAAACAGAAAAAAAATAGAGAAAACGAATGAAACCAAAAGATGCTTCTTTGGAAGACCGATACAATTGGTAACCTCTAGCCAGAGTGATCAGGAAAAAAAAGAAAGAAGATGCGTATTACCAACATCAGGATGGAGAGAGGTGATTTCAGCACAGATTCTACAATATTTAACAAGGACTATTAACAAGGGGCTATTAACAAGAACTTCAGGCCAGTAAATGGAGGACTTGGATGAAATGGACAAGTTCCTTGAAAGACACAAACTCTCAAAGCTCAGCCCAGAAGAAACAGCTTCTGAGTAGCTGCACCCACATTGAAGAGATTGAATTCGTGGTTAAAACCTTTCCGTAAAGCAAACGCCAGGCCCAGAGGCCTCCACTGGTGGATTCTACCAAACCCCTAAGGAAGAAATGAAACCGGTGCGCGTATTCTCTTCTAGAAAATTGAACAGGAGGGAGCCCTTGCCGCTGTTCGCTTACCAGGTTTCCTGTGTTTCTGGGTGTCAGGCGGGGTGCTGAGACCTAAGGGTGGATACTCTCCACCCCCAAGTGTTTGCACCTGGCTGGGACGTCCGCGCTTAGTGCCAAGCTGTCAGGTCGGGGAAACGTCATTTCATTAGCTCTGCCCAATCTCGGCCCCCACAAGTGTGGTGTACATGTTATTTCACTGGCTTTTCACAGCCCCCCATGGTGCTGTGAATTACTTTCCTGATTTTAAAGACAAGGACACTGAGTTTCAGGTAGTGCGGTGGCTTGGTCGTTGGCACACAGGCAGAGGGCAGGGGGGCGTGGGTCCCGCCCAGGCCTGTGAAGCTGTGACAGTACTGCTTCCTGACAGGGAAGGCTGTGGGGTGAGCTGAGGAGATGTGGGGTTCCCAGCGAAGCTGGCGGGAGGGATGGCGTTGGTCTAAGATTGACAGCACACGGGAGTCGGCGGGGGGCGAGTGGACAGGTCAGAGGTAGGAAAACTAGGGATGCTTTCGGGGTGCCGTGAGTACACAGCCCGCCTGGTGCAAAGGGTGAAGGCTTCGGTGGCAAATGGGGCTTCATCCTGGGGGCCTTGAAGAGGGGGTGGCAGGTCGTGGGGAGCCCAGTGAAGTTCTAGAGCAGGTATGTGGTGTGGGTGATGACAAAGCCCCAGGAGAGGGCCGGGGGGCGCAGGCCGGGGGAACAGGCGGGGCGGGGGGAAGCTCAGAGCCGTTCCCGCATTGCAGTGCCCAGGCAAGAGTAGGGAAAAAGTGGGAGAGCTGATCTAGGAGGACACCGGGGCTGTGACGGATCGCCTGGGCAGAAGGGACCAGGCCCACAAGACGTGGCTCAGAGTTTCGGGGGCGGGAGGCTGGCTGGGCCGGGGGTCCAGGGCGGCATGGGTCTGGGGGTGGTTCAGGGAGGCTGAGATTTGGGGGCAGAGGGCTGGGGGTGAGGGGCCACCTGACACATCCCGATCCAGGGAGAGGACGCGGGGAGAAGGCGCAGGAGGCAGAGACGGGAGCGGAGGCCAAATCGTGTGGCCGTGGGGCAGGTTTTGAAGCTGCCAGGGTGACTCCCGTGCCGCCGGCGATGGCAACACCGCGTGAAGGAAGAAAAATGACAAGAGCCGGGAGAGCGCAGACAGGAGGGGACGGCGGGCGGCTCGAGACAGCCCTGGGGACCGTGACTTACCTGCTCTTCCCGAGAGTGGCTTCTCCAGGGACGCGGGGGCTGGCCACGCGCCCCAGGGGTCACAGCCCAGCGGTCACGGCCTCCCCTACCCCGCAGCACCTGCCCTGGGAGGTCCCATGCCTCCTGGGGGCTGGTGAGAGGCAGGGACCCCATTCCAAATGATTCTGCTTTTGTTACAGAAAAACCTGCACGTAGTCAAAAAGGTAAAAAACCCTGAAAGGCCGACCCCCTCCCACCCACCTGGGTCACACGCATCCCCAGAACGACCACTTCCGCGCATCTGCACGCGCTTCTTTGAGTGTTCACACGATCACGACACAATGTACTCGTTCTCTAGTCTTCTGGGCTCTGGGGTTCATTACCCTTGACAGCTGCTGCGATGGTTGAGGCTGCAGCTGTCCCAGACGTACTTCTCCTCCTCGTGCTTTGAAGCTGTCGTGTCACAAGCTGGGGTCCCATGTCCTGACCGTGGTCAGGATCGGGGCCCCGAGGCCAGCCTGTCTGGGTTGGAACCCTGCCTCTGCCACTGGCGGCTGTGTGGCCGGGGGCAAGTTCCTAAGCCTCTCTGTGCCTCTGTTTCCGCATCTGGAGAGTGTGTGAGTGACGGCTGTGCTTACCACGCAGGGTTATCGTGAGGAATGTGTTGTACACATAAAGTGCTTAGAATCACCTGGCGCAGAGAGACCCATCAGTGTTAGTTGTCACTGCTGTGCTGTGCTTAGTTCCATTCTGTCCTAAGTTTTCTTTTTCTTGGAGTTAATTACCCATCTTTTACTTGCTTATTTTCTATGTATTATACCTGTCAGGGTTCTCCAGTGAAAAGAACCATGTGTATGTGTGTGTGTGTATACATGTATAGAAAGAGATTAATATATATTAATATGTATATAAAGAGATTTTTTTTTTCCCCAAAGAACTGGCTTTGTGGGATCCAGCTAAGTCTGAAATCAGGGGAGAAGGCCTAGGGGCTGGGAAGGTCACAGTTGAATGGGGACTCCCAGAAGATACATTCACGGCCACACCTCAGAGCCTGTGAACGTGACCTTATCTGAAAAAAGGGTTTTTGCAGATGTGATTAAGTTAAGGATCTTGAGATGAGATCACCCTGGATGGGCCCTACGTCCAATGACAGGGGTCCTTATATGATAGAAAAGGAGGGCTTCCCTGGTGGCACAGTGGTTAAGAATCCGCCTGCCAATGCAGGGGACACGGGTTCGAGCCCTGGTCTGGGAAGATCCCACATGCCGCGGAGCAACGAAGCCCGTGAGCCACAACTGCTGAGCCTGCGCTTCTGGAGCCTGTGCTCCGCAACAAGAGAGGCCGCAACAGTGAGAGGCCCGCGCACCGCGATGAAGAGTGGCCCCCAGTCTCTGCAACTAGAGAAAGCCCTCGCACAGAAACGAAGACCCAACGCAGCCAGAAATAAATTAAAAAAAAAAAAAAAAAAAGATAGAAAAGGAGGTGCAGAGACCCAGGGGAGGGGGCCTTGTGGAGACAGAGGCAGAGGTTGGGGTGATGCAGCCACAAAGCCCAGGAGCCACGTGAGCTGGGGGAGGAGGGAAGGACCCTTCCCGGGAGACTCCAGGGGGAGCCCGGCCCTGCCAGCTCCTTGACTTTGGACTTCCGGCCTCCAGAGCTGTGAGAGAACAAATTTCCCTTGCGTTAGGTCCCCAGTTTGTGGGACTTGGTTACAGCAGCCCCAGGATGTTCATCCAGGGACGGCCAGGCAGCACCTGGGTTCTGTCTGGCAGTGTGTGGAGGCCATGGTGCTGGGGCCTGGGTAGAGCTGGTGGGTCACCTGTGTCCTGCGGGATTGGCCAGATGCCTCGTCTGTGCCACTTGGGACTGTTCCTCCTGAGTCTGTTCCTGTCATCCTCTCTCATCCTCAGGAGGGTCCCAACCCAAGCTGGGGAGCAGGGGATGCTGGGAGCCTCCCTGAGGGATAGGGGAGGGGGCTCAGAGCTCCCCCAGGGCAGACCTTTCCCTTGGTGGTGCTGGGGGACGCCTCCCTCTGAGGCTAAGTCTCGAGGTCTGGAGAGCAGGTTTTCCTGAAGCCCTGGAAGCATCCAGATGCTTCTGAGGCAACTCCACTGACCAGGAGGTTAGTTGGGTCCCACGTTCCCCGAGGATGTCGCTCCCCGTGGGGTCCCAGAGCCCAGAACGGTGCCTGGTGCAGAGGGTGAATGAATGAACGCGTGAATGAGGTGTGCACTGGAGCTTGGATGAGGTCTCACGCCCAGGCTGTGAATCTGGTCGGCCGGGGGCCCGGGGAGCCCCAAGAAGATTCCTGGCAGCACCGTGGCCCTGCCTGGCCTCTGAGCTCCGGCGAAACCCCAGCTTCCTCCCGATTTTGGGTCGGGAGCCGGCACAGGCCTCAGGCACACAGACGCCCGTCCTGGGGGGTCCCTCAGCCTCCTGAGGACAGCAACCCCTCCCACGAGGCCTGACTCACCCGTCCTGGGAATCACTGCTGCCGTCAAATGATTCACCCCCACAAACACACAACATTTGTCATTTATCTCCCCAGTTTCTATTTAAAAACCATGCCCTTTCGTTTTACTAGAACTTTCAGCTCTTTTACGAATTTTACAGTCGTTGAAGATGATGGGCTTAAAATGTTTGTAAAACTCCAGGCTAATTCCAGGCACTGTACAGACTGCACGTGGGTAGCCTAGGCATCACGCCACCCACGCGGCCCCCGTCGCCGGTCCCCCGGGCTGTGTGCGTGGGGTCGGGCCCATTCACGGACCCCTGCCCTGCCCATAGGGGCTTCTCTGTTTCCCTGAAGAGACCTAATCCTGACGAACCCACATCATGGCCTGATTCCCCCCTATTAACACAGGGAGGGGGCTTTCCAGAAAGTGGCTTTGACACACCCAGGACAGCTGCTTACTCTCCGGGAGGGTCCTTGGGCCTCGGTTGTCACAGCAGACGACACAGCAGATGGTCCTGGGCACAGCTGGGGGCAGCGGCCTGCGCCCCCCACCCTGTGCTCTCCCTTGGGCCTGGGTCGAGCCTGTGAGGAACGACTGTCCCCCTGGTCGCACAGGAGCTGGGGCTGGAGAGCCGAGCCTCCGCGGAGGGGTCATCACTCTTGGCACCGGGCCAGCAGGGCTTGGGGTGCAGAGGCCTTGGCCACCGCACGTGCGGTGGCCTTCGTGGAACACGTCCCACACTGAGGCCGGCGCTCCGCCATGATCTGGGCTGTCCTGGAGCCTCAGGACGCCCAAGGCACTTGGGTGAGCGCCACCCGCCACCGTGCGCTGGACACTGGCCTCTTTATTTCCTGATTCTCGCGGCCACCCGTGGCTGCAGCCATCCTCGTGTGGTGTGATCTATCGGGGGTGATCTCAGGGCAAGGGGAAGGAGAGCAGGATGGGGCAGGGGGAGCAGATGAGCTAGAAAGGGGTCCCGGCCGGGCCGCTGTAGCCCCGTCCCTCGGGGAGCTGGGTGTGGGCCCAGTCACGGCCAAGGCCTGCTCGTGGCTGGGAGGGCGGCCTCCTGGTGCAGCAGTCCCCCTCGTGTGGGACGGCAAGGCTTGGGGGACGGAGCGGCTGTGAGATATCAGCCGACACCCCCAGGAGAGGCAGTGGTGCAGCAGCTAAGGGGACTGGGGGCACCCCGCTGTCTACTCCACGGTCTATGCACACCTCTGAATTCACATGAGAGACGTACACTTCCACTGTAAAATATATACGTACTCTTGAAAATCTGGGATGTACAGAAAATTATAAGAAAGAAAGAGAGAATGAAAGAGAGAGAGAAAGAAAGAGGGAAGGAAGGGAGGGAGGGAGGGAGGAAGAAAGAAAGAAAGGTGAAACGTTGTAGAATTTCTTCATGTAGGAATAACCACTATCGATTTTGTGGTATAGTTTACTATAGCCTTTTACTATTTCTTTAAAAATTAAACTGGAATTTTTCTTTCACATTTTGACCCCCTTCACTCATTTCTTCCCTCCTCCCCTCTGCTCTAGCAACCACCAATCAGTTCTCTGCATCTATGAGCTTGGCGTTTTGTTTTTGTTAATTTAGGTTCCACATATAAGTGAGATCATATGGTATTTGTCCTTCTCTGTCTGACTTACTTCACTTGGTGTAATACCCTCGAAGTCCATCCATGTCGTCACAAGTGGCAAGATTTCATTCTTTTTTATGGCCGAGTAATATTCCATTGTGTATATACACACCACATCTTCTTTATCCATTCATCCGTCAGTGGGCTCTCAGGTCTATTCTATACCTTGGCTATTGTAAATAACGCCGCAATGAACACAGAGGTGCATGTATCTTTTCGAGTTAGTGGTTCCATTTTCTTAGAATAAATACCCAGAAGTGGAATTGCTGGATCATACGGTAGTTCTATTCTTAATTTTTTGAGGAAACTCCATACTCTTTTCCACAGAGGATGAACCAATTTACATTCCCACCAACAGTGCACGAGGGTTCCCTTCTCTCCACAACCTCACCAACACTTGCTGTTTCTTGTCTTTTGATAGTAGCTATTCTGACAGGTGTGAGATGGTAGCTCACTGCGGGTGTTTTTTTTAAATATATAAATTTATTTATTTATTTTTGGCTGTGTTGGGTCTTTGTTGCTGTGCGCGGGCTTCCTCCAGTTACGGCGAGTGGGGGCTACTCGTCCTTGCGGTGCGCAGGCTTCTCATTGCAGTGGCTTCTCTTGCTGCGAAGCACGGGCTCTAGGCATGCGGGCTTCAGTAGTTGTGGCTTGCGGGCTCTAGAGCTCAGGCTCAGTAGTTGTGGCACATGGGATTAGTTGCTCTGCGGCATGTGGGATCTTCCCGGACCAGGGCTCGAACCTGTGTCCCCTGCTTTGGCAGGCGGATTCTCAACCACTGCGCCACCAGGGAAGTCCCAATTCACTGTGGTTTTGATTTGCATTTCTCTAATAATTAGTGACGTTGAGCATTTTCATGTACCTGTTGGCCATCTGTGCACCTTCTCTGGGAAAATGTCTATTCAGTTCCTCTGCCCATTTATTAATTGGATTGTTCCTTCTTGCTATTGATTGTAATGAGTTCTTTATGTATTTCGAATATTAGCCCTTTATCAGATATATGCTTTGCGAATATTTCTCCCAGTTGGTAGGTGGCCTTCTTACTTTGTTGACGGTTTTTTGCTGTGCAGAAGGTTTTTAGTTTGATGTTGTCCCACTTGTTTATTTTTGCTTTTGGTGCTATGTATTTGTATAGCCTTTTATTCTTTTAACGTTATCCTATGTCCAGTGATATATCACTGAGAACACCCTGCATGTGGTGATTTTAGGGCATAATTGAGAAGACAGTGAGATGCCGTGAGGAAGTCTGATAAATGACGAGTGCAGGTATGATCTGTCCCTGGGAGAATTATTGGCCTTTTGATGCAAAAACAGCCCTGTGGCTTGTGTCATTAAATATGTTAGAACATAACCGTGCAGGAAGTCGTAACTCAAGTACCGCGGCAATAAAAATGGCCATTATGTGACTCAGTGTAACTTCTTTTTAAAAGAGGATAAACAAAATATTCCATTCAGTCGTCGCTCCTGGAGCAGTGGCACCAGGTACGGAAATAAGGCATCGTCAGACATGGAAGGAGAGTCTCTCTGAAGTGCAAGGTCAAGGGTCAGGGTGACCCATATGGAATTTTGACCTAAAAGAGGACCGTTTCATGTGGTTTCAGCAGTTGGTCAGAAGCACCTTTGGCAGAATGTGCCCAGAGGCGGGCAGGGAAGTGGACGGCGTGGCAGCACCGGCTTCACCAACCACGTGCCTCCCTGCACCCCCAGCCTGGGGTCTCGAGGATTGAATTCTTAGCTTTGAATCACCCCTCAGTGGGTTGGGGCTTATCTTCAAATGAGTCTTTCCAGAAGGCCGTTGACGAGAAAAACAGCGCGTGCTTGCCATTAATCCGAGAAGCCTCTGACCTTCAGCAGCAGGAAGGCAACTGGGCCGGGAATGGGGTTCCTGGACCCTCTTCCCCCCTCACCCGATGGCATGTGTTTTTCTGCCTGCTTCGCACAGCACAGTGATTCCAGGTCAGGGGGCTGCTTTATCGTCGTCGCTCCCAAAGTTTGCCAGGAGCCGTGCAGGTCTGGGCTCCCTTGGACTAGGTTTGTTTAGTTTGTTTGTCCTCAACGCCTGCGTGCGCCACCAGCCGGAGCTTCGGAGCGTGGGCTGCGGGTCACTGTTTGTTCTCCACCCACGTTTTTCCGGATCTCAGCACCCGGCCCCGCCCCCCACCGGTCAAGGTCTCGCGTCTTCCCCTCCCGTCCATCCCTTTTCTCCTGTGTCAGTTCTGCATCCTTCTGCTTCCACAGCCCGTTCCGTCCTCATGTCACCCTCTCTCTTTGTTGGTGTCTTCACCTGGTCTTCCCGCACCCCTCTGAAGGTTTCCAGATGCGCTCCTGGCTCCGAAGATAAGCCATTTTCAGGGCGTAGTCTTCCCGTCGAGTCTCTAAGAGGAAGTTCTGTCTGACTTCATCTGCGCCATTTTTCAGAGGCCCCGCGCTGATGCTTTTTTTCTTCTTGGTCCTTGGGTGACAAAGAAGCGGCCCAGCCAGTTTGTCCACACCCAGGTGAACGGATGGCCCTTGGTCTGGATGGCCAAGCCCGGGGAGGACAGTCTACTCCCCTCCTCGGGCTCGGCTGCGAGCTCCTGGAGGAACATTCTGGTTCGGCTCTGCTGGGAGCCGGGTCCCACCGGCTGGATGGACGGAGCACACGGATGGGATGGCTGCTGTGGCCGCAGGTCATCGGGGCTCCCCCCGCCTGCCGCCCCGCAGGCACCACCTGTCCCCACCGCCTGCTCCATCGGATTTTGAGGATTTATATAAGCAGGAGGAGAAAGCAGCGCTATGCGTGGAGGGGAGAGACATGCTTCTGATGTTGGGAAAACAGAGAAGAGATGAAACATCTTCCCCACGTCCACCGGGCAGGGCGGAGGCTTCAGCACTGGCTGCGGGGCCGCCTCCAGTTCTCAGTGTTCTGAGGGCTTGTCCTTCCATGAGCCCAAAGCAGGGGAGGCTGGGTCAGGTCCATTTTGAACCAGCAGCCCCAGGATTGTTCTGATTTTTTCCAGGTGGGGGGCTCTGCTCCCCTCCTTAAAAGGCGAGTGTTTCTTTGTAGAACAGAGGTGACGCCTCGCGTTTTCTCTGCATCCACGTCGGGTCTGAAATTGTGCTGGGTGCAGAGCTGGTGCCTGGCTGAGTGGCTGTTGGGCTGAGGGCTCGGAAGCTCCCGGGGTTGGAGTCGTTGGATGCATCTGCGCGGTGAGATAAGCCCACGCATCCGTGTTAGGGCCGTCGCTCGTGTCCGTGTGATGACGTGTTCTTGTGGGTTAACGGTCCCTCTCACTGCTCACAAAGCAGTCTCTCGGTCACGGTGAAATTTGCCTCCACTGAGCCTCAGTTTTCTCATCTGCAGAATGGGTGTGATGGTACCCTTTGCATGGACATTTTTATGGTGAGCAGGAAGCCTGAGTCAGACAGTGCTTGGGGCGCCCGGCCTGGCACCAGGGGTGGGGTCTGGTCGCTCACCTCTTCCTGCCTAGAGGCGACAGCCCACCTGGTTCCTGGCCACCAGGGGATGCGGCCCCTCCCCGCTGCCCACCCAGTCTCACCATCCGGTGGGTTCGGCTCTCCTAGTGTGCCAGGCTCTGCTCTGCTCCGAGCTCTGCCCCGCACGTGGTTTCCCCGGCCCAGTGCCTTCAGGCTGGAGCTCAGCTCTTTCCAGAAGCCCGCCCAGCTCCCGGGTTTTCCCTACACTCCGTCACGCCCTTGCCCTCCTCCCCTCCCCCTCTCCCCTCTGCACCCGGATCGCCTCTGTCCTGTCATGCTTCCTTCATCCACCCACAAGTCCCCCGAGCAGGGGCAGCGCCTGTCCCAATCACCACGGCACCCCCGGCAACCAGTGGTCAGTCTGCAGCATGGGTGACCGCGAACACACGTTTTAAAAAAAATTTGAATTGTGGTCAAAACACATAACATAAAATTTACCACCGTAACCATTGTAGGTGTATAGTTTAAGTGTGCGTTCAGCGGTAGTAAGTGCTTTCACATCGTTGCGCAGCCGTCACCACCAGCCATGACTCTTCATCTTAGAAATCAGAAACTGTCCCCATGAAGCACCGACTCCCCCCTTCCCACCCCAGCCCCTGGCGCCCACCGTCTACGGTTTGTGTCTGTGAACCTGACCCCTATAGGGACCTCAGGTGAGCGGAATCACACAGGATGTGTCCTTTTGTGTCTGGTTTATTTCACTCAGCATCATGTCTTTAAGGTCCTGCCATGTTGTAGCCTGAGTCAGAACGTCCTTTCTTTTTTTTTTTTTTATTTTTTTTTTTTATTTTTTTATTTTTTCGTCCTTTCTTTTTTAGACTGAATCATATAATGAACACACTTTGAATGTGTACATACAACCCCTCTGAGACTTAGCCTCTGCTTGGACCCTTCCAGGGACGGGGAGCTCACTCGTTACCGGGCAGCTCTGATCCCTAGGCTGCTCTTTATTTGTACTGAGCTGGTCCTGGCGCCGGGCTCCGGGGTCAAGGAGACATCCGTTCCTCCTGCCCCATAACCATCCTTTACACACCTGGAGACTAGAGACCCGAGTCACTGTGTCCTGGGCCAGTGAGGCTGCTCGGCCGTGGTCAGCCTGAGGCACCTGGCGACACGCTCGTGCCTCGCCAGGGACACAGAGGCGTGGGGCTGGCGTCTTGGTTGAACCTCTGTTGACCAAACTGGACACCCCGGTGGATCTGCTTGAGACTGAGCGGGAACGACGGAGCCCGTTTTCCTCTTGGCTTTAACTCCACCCTCCGGACTGGCCCGTGGACAGAGCTGTGCAGTCGCCACCAGCCAGGCAGGGCCACCCCACATGCGGAGTGGGGGACACAGAGCCCGGGGCTCCCAGGAGCATCTCCGCTACCAGCATCTCCGCACTGTCTCCGATCCCTCGGAGCTCTGGAGACGACATCTTTCCACCTCCAGTGCTGAAGGCCGAGCTGGCCGCTGGGCCCTGGCCCCGGCCCCTCCCGCTGGTCTGTCTGCTCCACCAGCCGCTCCCACCTGAACCGTCAGATGCGAGTGTGGCCATGGGGGCTGGTGGCCTCCTCACGTCGCTGCCCAGGGCCCTGACGCCTTCTCTGGAAGCTTCAGCACCACCAGCTTTAACAGAGCAGAGTTTTGCATTGTTTTCCTGCCGTCTGTCTTTCCAGGTCTGAAAAAGAACGTGAACTCTGGGCTACGTGACCCGGGCAATCCTGTGGCCTGTGTCCAGCTCCCCCCGTCCTCCGCCGCCGTCACGTGAGGCCGGCCCCACGCGGCACTTAGTGGATCTGTTTCATTTCCTTCTCCTCCCGGATGAGCTGGAAAGGCCATATTCCCTCAAACCTTTGCTCTTTTTTTTTTTTTTTTTTTTTTGCGGCACGTGGGCCTGTCACTGTTGTGGCCTCTCCCGTTGTGGAGCACAGGCTCCGGACGCGCAGGCTCAGCGGCCATGGCTCATGGGCCCAGCCGCTCCGCGGCACGCGGGATCCTCCCGGACCAGGGCACGAACCCGCGTCCCCTGCATCAGCAGGCGAACTCTCAACCACTGCGCCACCAGGGAAGCCCGAACCTTTGCTCTTTCTAACCAGTCAACTAAGATCACATGACTGTGTGTATTAATCACCACTATTTGTAATCGTCCCTTTTTGTTGTTAGCTGCTGCGTGCTAAAGTAGAAGCCGGTGTCCAGCTCCACGGCCCTCCGTTACTGATGTCGGTGCGGAGCCTCCTGCCTGGCAGGGGGCCCATCCCTCCGGGGACTGAAGCTCTGGCTCTCCCTGACCCTCCCAGCCTGAGAGCGGACCCTGATTCCAGGAAACGCCGTGTTTTTCCTGCCCCGCCCCTCCAGGGCTGGGGGCTTTGGCGGCAGCGTCCTCCACTGGGATCCAGAGGCTAGGCTGCCCACCACAGTCCATCCCAGTGGACAGCAGAGGCCTGTGAGTGCCTGGGCAGGGCCTGGGGCCCCAAGGGCCGGCACTCTGGCCCCTGGGAAGCCAGGCTATGTTACCCTGAGAGTTAATTGTATCGTTTCTGTTGCTCCAGCCGGTCTCAGAGGAGAGGATGCAGGCAGCCTGGGATTTGACTCCTGTTCCCACCAGGTGGGGCTGTGTGACCACTGCTTCGAGGCTCAGTTTCCTCACCCGTAAAATGGGCCCAATGATCATTATTTTGTGGGTGTGTGTGAGGATTAAGAAAGATGTCTGTGGGAGGCCCCTCACAGGGCCGACCCTCAGCAGCTCTTAGCTCCCTTCGGCAAGGCCCCGCCACCAGATGATGCCCGATGGCAGCCCACCAGCACGAGGACCCCTCCAGGCAGGAAAGAACCCACAGCGGGGCCACCTGGGCTGGTGCACACTGCAGAGAAAACATAAGAGCTCAGAATATTCTCAGACTGTGGGGAATCACCACCCAACTCCATCGGAAGTGTGAGGGGTCAGCAGGGCCCCTGAACCTGGGGGGTGAGACCTGAGGGGAGCCTGCATGCTGGGGTGACTGACGGGCCAGAGCTGGGGGAGGACTGTCCAGGTGCCGTGGAACCCGGGACCCCAAGGCCCATGGGGGCGACTGAGAGGGAGGGGCATGGTTCCTCAAAAGTTAGATAGTGAGAACCCCATCTCTGGGAGCATTCAAGAGGAGCCTGGCTGCAAGGTGGTTCCTGCCTTCGGGTGGTGGTCAGCGAGGGTAGTGTCATGGGTTGAATCGTGGTCTCCTGCAAAATGCCTCCACATTCCAGCCCTGAACCTTATTTGGAAAAAGAGTCTTTGCAGATTTAAGGATCCTGATGTGAGGAGATCACCCTGGATTCCTGGGGTGGCCTTAAATCCAATGACAATTGTCCTTATAAGAGAATGGAGAGGAGAGGCCACAGACACAGGGGAGGAGGCCCCGTGATGACAAAGGCAGGGATTGGGGTGATGCAGCCCTGAGCTCAGGGACGCCTGGAGCCCCCAGGAGCCGGAAGAGGCAGGAAGGAGCCTCCCCTGGAGCCCGTGGCAGGACCACAGCCCGGCTGATTTCGGACTGGTGGCCTCCAGAGCTGTGAGAGAATGCATTTCAGTTGTTTCAAGCCCTGCAGCGTGCGGTCCTCTGTTATGGTCCCCGCAGGATTCTCATCAGGGAGGTCCTGGGAAGCCTCCCCAGACCAGGGTCCCCAGACTCCTTTCATCCGGGGGTGGAGGTGGGGGGAGGTCTCCAAAGCGGTCTCCCCGTGTGCTGCTCCCAGCAGGGAGCCTCATGGGCACTGTAGTTCCAGAACAGTCCTGAAGGTGGTGATTTGCCATCCCTGGGCAGGCTGGAGCCAGGCTCCCGGCCACGCTGCTGTGGGCCAGTCAGAGGGCAGCCGGCTGCCCCCCAGCCTTTCTGCATTAGCCCCTTCCTGACGGTTACTCGGGAGAAGAAAGGATTTGCCCCAGCAGCAAAATTTAGCCTCTTTCGGAAAATGACTGCGTGATATTATGTTTTGCAAGGCATCCAATGGTGTGGGAAATCCATTATAGATACCAGGAGATGCCGCCCGCCCCAAGGGCCAAGGGAGATTAGAGTGAGCTGGGAGGGAGGGCGGGGCTTGGGGCCCCGTGACCTCGGGCAGCGGCCCCTCCTCCCCAGGCTTGACCAGAGGGCCTGTCTCTGGACTTGTCATCAGCACCACTGTGCCAAGGACTGCTGCTGGGCCGGGCCAGTTAGGGCAGCTGAAGAAGTGATCGCCAGTCAACGAAGCCATCTGGTGGCTCAGAGGGAGCAAACAGGAAAATCCGGGGACTTCCCTGGCAGTCCGTCCAGTGGTTAGGACTCGGTGCTTTCACTGCTGTGGTCCGGATTCGATCCCTGGTTGGGGAACTAAGATATCCCAAGCCTCGCAGTGTGGCGGGAAAAAAAAAAAAATCCAAACACTCCTAAGCTCATTCCTGGCCCCCAGACTGTCGTCTCCGGTGTGTCATGTGTACTGACGGGTCCGATGGCCTGCGAGAGGCATCAGACACTGGCTACCACCTGGGGGTGGGGCAGGGGCTCCTGGCAACGATGCTGAGCTGGGCAGAGGCAGGCGGCTTGGGAGGGGGCTCTGTGACCTCTAGTAGGGCTCTCTTCCACCTCCTGTCCGAGCAGAGACCTTGGGCCCCAGCCCTGACACCTGCCTGCCCCCGCCCACCCTGGGGGCTCCCCAGGCCCATGAAACAATTTACAGATTGCCGGCCTGGGGCCCAATCCTCCTGTTTCCTGCTGGCTGGCGACAAGCTCTGCAGAAACCCCCACCCCCTCGGGACCCCTCGTTTCTCCCCCGGGCATCTGACAGGTAGCCCAGTTCATGGCCAGAGGGCAGTGGTCTCTCTGCACTCTGCCCGCCCAGGGACTCAGCCCAGATGCACCGTGACCCCTCCCGCCCCCTAGCCCCACACCCGGCCGTCAGCGGTGTGCGGGTAGACGTCACCTTCAGATGCCTCCGCTTCTCACCGCCTTGACCCATCAACTTGGTCCCAGCTACCTTCCCTTCTACCTGGACCATTCCTGTGGCCTGGCCCCTGCTGCCATCCACAGGGGACAAATCCCCGACTCTGTGCTGTGACCCTGAGGTCTCAGCCTACAGCTCCGGCCACGGCCCTAGGCCTTCATCAGAGGAAGGAGCATCGGTGACTCCATGGAGGGGCTCACTGTTGAGCTCACCTGCCTCCGGGCCTTTGCACCTGCTGTTCTCCCCAATTTCACGCAACCTTCTGTCCCTCTGCAGGGACACCTTGCTTGACGTTAAGCTGCCCGCCTCCCGTCAGTTCACGCTCTCCCTCCCGCCACTGCTCGTCCCCCAGCACGTGCTTCCCCTTCCCCGCCCCCCGCTTGGGCCAAGCTGCTGCTCTGTTTACTGCTGCGCTCCGCGGCCCGAGACCCGGGAGCTTGCCTCCTGCTGGCTGCGGTGTCGTCAGCAACCAAGGTCTTCATAAATACTGTCGGATGAGTGGGATGTATGCTTGGAGAGTGAAAGGTCCCGCAGGAGGAGCCCCTGGCGGGTGGTCTAGCCCGGGCCCCACGGTTTAGGAAGGGTGGGTGAGGGAGGAGGTGGAAAGAAATGTGAGTGGCTTCCCCTGGGGCTCCCACCGGCGTCCTCCCGGGTCCTCCCCACCACGTGGGAACAGGGATTATTATTTCCATTTTCCGAGGGAGAAACAGGCCCGTGTGATGCGGTCGACTCCTTGGCCGTCCCTCTGGCCCCTCTAAAGACCCGGCTCTTTCTTCTTTTTCTTGCGGTACGCGGGCCTCTCACTGTTGTGGCCTCTCCCGTTGCGGAGCACAGGCTCCGGACGCGCAGGCTCAGCGGCCATGGCTCACGGGCCCAGCCCCTCCGTGGCATGTGGGATATTCCCGGACTGGGGCACAAACCCGTGTCCCCTGCATCGGCAGGCGGACTCTCAACCACTGCGCCACCAGGGAAGCCCCGGCTCTTTCTGCTGCCCACACTGCTCGGCAGGTGGGCTAGGATGATTCCAGGTACTTGGGAGGTGCTGACAGGGCCAGATCAGCCTCCAGGAGGAATGGCGAGAGGTTCCGGCAGGTTCCGGCAGGTTCCGGCAGGTTCTGAGGAGCCCCCCCGCCCCGTCCACCTGCCTGTCCCGAGGAGGCTGCCCACCTGTGCAGAAGCGGCCACGGTCTGGGTCCTCATCATCTTTGGTTCTGGAGCGTCTGACCCCCTGTGTCACGGCTGCTGCTCTGGGCAGTTCTCCCGAAGCTCCTGTCCAGGGACAAGCACAACTCGGGCCCCTGACAGGACCCTCTGGCTGAGCTGGTGGGTCCCAGTGGAGGGGGGCCTCTTCCCACGTGGCTGTAGGTGTCATGAGGGGGCCTTGCTGCTGCCTGGGGAGCCCGGGTGTCCCCCAGGACCTGCTCCTCCTGAAGAGTGTTGCTTGAAGAAGAGTGTTGCTTGAAGCTGGCCGGTCCCTCACTGTGTCCAACCTCAGTCTTGTCATCTGTGGGGACGAAATGAGTCTGTGCACCCAGCCCTGGGAGTGAGGCCAGCCCCACCCTGCCCTCCCCTAGGGACCCCTTGAGTCACCCCCTAACGGGTCCCACCCCACTTCCTCAGGTCCAATGTGACCCTTCAGGGGTAGAGACCGACAGAGCCGTCCAGCAGTGCCCTCTGCCCTTCTCTGCGAGGGGTCCAGGGCAAGGGCTCCTCCTGTCGATCCTGACCTCCCTGCTGTCCCTGTGGACTCACAGGGAGTCCCTTTCAGTTGAAGACCTTGGCCCCCTGGGGTCTGGCTGCCGTGCAGTCATTGGGCCCTTCTTGTCCTCTCTGCACCCACCTACCTCCACCTAGTCTGTCCCTGAGTCGCGTCCATTCTGCTTCCCCTGCGCATCCCAAACAGGACCCTCCCACAGTCCTAGACAGGCTCCCCTGGTGGCCCCAGGCCCTTTGCACGGCCCTCCCACGGCCCTCTTCCCCACAGAGCGACCTTTCCAAGGTGTAAACCAGGTCACGTTCATGCCTCCCCTGAGGAAATCCTCTCTAGCCCTCTGGTCCCCGGCTGGCCTCCACCCACTCAGCCGCAGGCCCTCTTGCGGCCTCCCCTCCCCCCCCACCTCCTGGGCACTGCTCACGTGGTCCTCCTCCGTGGCCCCTCCTGCGTCGCTCCACGTGGGGCCACCCCAGCCACCTCATGAGCCTGTTCTGCAGCATTTGCAGGGCTTAGTCGGTCCTGGAATGGTCCCGCTTCCCTCTTCGCTAGTGTGTGCTTCCCATTAGGGGGCAGACCCCAGGGTGGGGGCTCCTCCAATCCCCCTTTCTCTCCCCCTCCCCCCACCCCCCCTCAGCAAAACCCCTGTCTCTACGAGCGGATCCCAAATCTGAAAGGACCTCACCGCCCACCTCCCCAGGACCCCGGCCCAGGCTCCGCGGGCTCTGATCTGACGACCGCCTGGCTCTTCTTCCTGTGCTGCCCTCCCCCCACCTACTCTTGGCTCGGTAGTCTCAGGGGTCCTTTCAAATATGAATAGATTTTGTCCCTCCTCTGCTCAGGACCGTCCAAGGCTCCTCCTGTCTCTCAGAGGAAAAGCCATGGTGCTTACATGGCCCACAAGAGCTCCCATGCCCCCTCTGACCCCGTTTCCCACCCCAACCCCTGTGCTGGCGCCGATGAAGCCCCTGCCCCAGGACCTTGGCATGTGCTCTCCCCTGTGCTCTTTGACAAGCCTCCACGCACATGTTGCCTTTGAGTGAGATTCGACCGGCTATTGGTAATCAGAGCCCAGCCCGCCCTTCACTCACCATCCTCCCCTCCTCAGGATGGGGAGAGGCACTGGCAGGCCCCCTGGGGCAGGCCAAGTGGGGTCCAATCGCTCACAGGTGCTGGCGGTCTCGGCACAGACCCTAGTGCCCCTTACGTGAACATAGAATGGAATTGGCCCGGGGGTGGGGGGCCGCAGATCCCTCAGACATGGGAGCAGCTGCCTCGCTGGCCGAGGGCCCCTCTTCACCTGTAGGGGTGACTGTTCTGGTGGGCGGCTGGACCCGGGACTCAAGGCTGCAGTCCTGAACCGACACCGGGGTCTCCTGGCGAAAGTGCAGGCTGGGACAAAGAGAAGCTGCCCGTGGGAAGGCTCAGCTCCCTGGGGGCGGCCACAGGCCTTCTGTCCCTGGCTGAGGGAGGAGAAAGCCACTTCTGAAACTCTGAGACAGCCCAGGGTGACTCAGGCCCGCCCCCGAGGAGGTTTGGAGGTACCCGGGCCTCTGCTGCCGGTTTGTCTCGTCCCAGATGTATTTCTTATTTTTGTTGCTTGATTTGAGATGTGCCCTGTGCGAATAAAGGTGTGCTTGCAGCAGGCGCTCCAGCCTCTGCAGGGCACGTCCTGGGGTCGGCTCTGCGCTGGGCCCCGCGCTCACCTCGCTGACCCCCGCCCATGGGTGTACCCCGGCCCCAGGAGCTGGAGGCATCTGTGGCTGGTGGCTTTTCTTTGCAGGAAAGGTTTCCCTTTCTATCAGGGCGGCGCTTGGACGAGGGTGCAAAGAGGCGCCACCCCTGTACCTGCATCGTCCTCAGGGTGGGGCCTCCTTGCGTTCTGTGCCCTGGAGCCTCTCTTGCCACACCCAAGCCCAAGTCCTATTTTCTCTATCCTTCCCCAGCCATCATCTATCTATACATCCATTCAACCATCCACCCATCTATCCATTATCCGGCCAGCCCCCATCCATCATCTATCCACTCATTTATTCACTCATCCATCCAACCTCTGTCCATCCATCTACTCACCCCACATCCATCCATCCATCCCTTTAACCCGCACTTCTCTCTTCTCAGTAGAGAGCAGGCCCTGGGAGCCGAGTTCCAGCTTAATGGAGGCAGCAGGCTCCCAGCGTTCCCCAAAGGAAAGGTGGGCCAGAGCAGAGGACAGCACTGGGACCAACACAGTGAGGGGCCAGGGGATGCGTCTCCTTCCGTCAATCAGTCAGTCAATTAGTCCATCAGTCACCATCCTATGGGCACCCACTACACACCAGGCACAGTTTTAGGAGCTGGTGATATGGTGGGAAGCAAACTTGATCCAAGCCCCTGCCCCAGCGGAAGAGATGGGCAGTAAGCAAGATGGGCGTTATTGCATTAGATGGCGGTAGGTGTTATAAAAACAGACAAGAGCCAGAGTGACAGCCTGAGGGGCGCTTAAGATTTGAAACCTGGCAGCCGAGGAGGGCCGCCTGAGGAAACGATGACTGAGGAGATTCAAGGAGGTGGGAGGACCGTGCGTGGGCGCCCGCGTGTTGTGTTTGAGGACGGCAGGGAGGATGGCGTCTGCAGCAGGAGAGCGGGGCAGCGTTAGGACATGGGGCCAGCGGGGCCCAGTTCCACTAAGGCCCGGTCACCCCGAAAGCCCCCTGGCTTTGCTCCGAGTGAGCACAGATCCCGGGCCGGGGGCGGCGTGGTTACAGCAGACGAAAGACAGACGTGACCCAAATCTTGTGCCCTGCTGAACCCATCACTGGTCAGCCGTCCAAGGAACGAACGTGTCCTTTCTATTGTCCTCAGATGTCTGTGTGGAGGGGAGTGGCAGCGGTTGTGAGCCTTGCCCAACCCCTAAAGAAGGAGGGACTGAGGCTGAGCTCTATACAACCGGCCTGCCATCTCCCGCCCCTCGCTGCCGGTGGTGGGCGGGGCTGGGTACTGGGCCTTCCAATCCGGTCCCGTGTTGTGTCTCGCCCTCTACATGCACGGGGCCGGGGTCTTACACGCACCAGCCTGGGGTGGCGGGAAGCTGGAGGCCGGGGCTGTGCTCACCCCAGAGAAGCATCTCTAATGAGGGGGTCCCAGACACCCGCGGTGCAGGCGTGGCTGGTGGGCCCTCATTCGCAATGCCTGCCTCTGTCACCTGTGTGGAAGCATGAGGATGTCCCCAGCCCAGGGGTGTGCAAACACCTTCTGTGAAGGACCAGATAGTAAATATTGTAGGCTTTGTGGACGGGTTGGTCTCTGCTGTAACTCTGTCCTTGTGCTGTGAATGCAGCCTTGGACAGCCCATCAGAGAATAGGCATAAAATTGTAGCTGCAAACACGGGTGGCGGGCCGGACACGTGCATGCAGAGCCGCGTCACAGTGAGAGGGGTGTCTTAGTGCAACAGGGCCGCTGGGACAAAATACCACCGACCGGTGGCTTATGAACGACGGAAAGTCACTGCACATGGTTTGGAGGCTGGAAGTCTGAGCTCAAGGCACGGGCGCCCTCGCCGCCTGGTGAGGACCCTCTTCCTGGTTTCCTAGCCAGCGCCTTCTCACTGTGTCCTCACAGGACGGACGGGCCAGGGAGGTCTCTGGAGCTCCTTTTATTTTTCTAAGGATAGATTTTTTTTTTTTCTTAACGTGGACGATTTTTAAAGTCTTTATTGAATTTGTTACAATATTGCTTCAGTTTTTTTTTTTTTTTCCGGTACGTGGGCCTCTCATTGTTGTGGCCTCTCCCCTCGTGGCGCGCAGGCTCAGCGGCCATGGCTCACGGGCCCAGCCGCTCCGTGGCCTGTGGGATCTTCCCGGACCGGGGCACGAACCCGTGTCCCCTGCATCGGCAGGCGGACTCTCAACCACCGTGCCACCAGGGAAGCCTTGCTTCTGTTTTATGCTTCGGGTGGTGGGGTGTGTGGGATCTTAGCTCCCCGGCCAGGGATTGAACCCGCACCCCCTGCATTGGAAGGTAAAGTCCCAACCACTGGACCACCAGGGAAGTCCCTCGAACTGCTTTCGTAAGGTGCTAACCCCATTCATGGGGGCTCCAGCCCCACCACCCAAGCACTTTTCAAAGGCCCACCTCCTAATACTATCGTCTCTGGGGATTAGGATTTTGACAAATGAATTTTGGGTCTGAGTGTTTGGGCAAATATGGGCTCCTCAGAAGTGTCCCTAAGTGTTACCGTGTGAGCACCTCGGGCCAACACCAGTTGGGGGTCCAGACTCCTCCAACGTCCTTACAGGACCCTCTCAGGGCCCCACCTGCTTGGTGCAGTGCGACCTTAGCCGTCTGTGACATTGACCTGCTCCAGAATCATGGGAGAGGCCAGTCTCTCTGAGGCCCGTGTCACATTGGCCCCTCTGGTCACCTCCGTGGTGCAGAGCTCAACAAGTGGCCACGAGTCAGGGCTCGTACCAGGAGTGATGCCTGTGCAGGGAGACGCCTCCTGCATGACCATCAGTGCCACCAGGCTGGGAGAGGCAGGTCCTGAGTCCATGGAACCGGGAACACTTGAACCAGGGGCGGCCCCCACGGGCCCTGTCTCTTTACTTTTTAGTTCATAAAAACAGAACTTATTCATCCTAAAACCCCAAGCAATTAGAAAAATTGCAATAAAGAAATAACGGCACCCAAATCCCACCCCGCAGGAAGAGCCATGTTTGCCATTTGAAGACCGAAGACTGCCGCGTGTCCTGCAATTGCAAGTCTCTCAATTCAGAGAAGTTTCCTTTCATTAGGTCTGGGAGCGTTTCCGGCCCTCCGTTTCTGTTCCTTCCTGGAAGCGCTGATGGCTCGGGTGCCGGCTTTCCTGTGGCCGCAGGGCCGCCTGTGTGCACATGGCCTCCCGTGAGCCTCCGCGGCCACCAGGGCTCAGATGTGACTTCCTTCTTGTCTCGTCATGTTTGGCAGCTCCCAGTGTGGCTTCAGCTCCCCAGCACTTTTAGCTTTCTCTCCTTTCCTCTCCCCACTCCTCCCCGTCACTCTCTTCCTGCTGCCTGTCATCTCTCATCCTCTCCTCTCCAGAAACCTTACTTTAAAAGAGACCCTGTCATCTGCAGTTTCCTCCCGATGAAGGAGAGCTCAGTGCCTGATGCTTTCCTGTGTCTCAGAAACTCCTCCAGGGACATGGTCTCTTCCCTGCTTGTTGCCTGTGGTTTGCGGATGAGCATCTGAGGTGAGATCCCCGAGAGGCCGTCAGGGCAGTCCATACAGGCTTTTCCCAAGTCTTCTCCACGTGCTCGACCCCTGGTGCCCCTGGTGCCGTCTCTCACCGGGCACCGGAGGGAATGCGCTCGGGGCTGTGCCGCCGCCCCGCTGAGCGCTCCTGGCGGGACCCTGCAGGGAGGGGCCCCGTCTGCCTGTCCTTCTGTCACTGGCCCCCAATTCCCGGCCCAGGCCTGAGCCTGGTCGGCCCCTGGAGCCGTGAGTCCAAACCTCAGCGTGGTAGGCGGGCCAGCCAACATCTTCCTGTCTAATGGCCCGTGGCCTCTCCCTTCACTGCAAAAAATGGGAAAAATACAAACCCACTGAGCCATCAGTCTACACCCCCGCTTCCCACCGCCCAGAGGGAAGAAGAAACAGGCCAAAGGCACTAAGGGCTGCACATACCCAAGGCCCAGCCCATGGAGTGGCCAGTCTGGAATATCCTGGGCTGCTGTGTTGTTCACGGAAACACTTCAGTCGAGCTCACTTGAAGAGGAGAGGATGCAGCGGTCAGAAGCCTGACCCCTTCTCTCTCCTGCCGCGGGGCGGGATGTCTGGGTGTGGGCGGGGGTACACATGTGCACAGGGAACAGCTGAGGGTCCTGCACCCGTACGCAGGCCCAGGAGGGCGTTACCACTGCTGCCCCATCTTACAGATTAGCGAGGTGAGGCCCCGGGGGAGCAGCACACCCCCAGGAGGCAGCGAGCCAGCTCCAAACCCCGGCGGCGGGATCCGAGTGACGGGCCCCCTTCCTCCGCTCGCTGTGCTTTCACCATTGACGCGCTTTCTCTGGTGTCTTTAAAACACAGCACACACACACACACAAAAACAAAAAAACAAAAAAAAAACACAACACACCCACGCTGGTGACACACGAAGCCCTGAACACTTTCGTAAGTTCACTCTTCTTCCTCAAAGGAGACACCAGGCACGAATCCTTGAGTCAAAGGCACCATCCTCTGTGCTGCTGAGGAGAGCTGAGGCCCCGAGGGGGGAGGGGACTGCCCTCAACCAGGGATCTTGGACGCTGGCGTGCGACTCGCCTTGGGCTTCTCCAAGTGTTTTCCCAAAATTGTTAAAAATAACATAGTCTTGATTCAGTTTCACCACCAAGTATGCACACATGGGCACTGCACGAGGGGCCGTGCGTCACAAATTCCCAACCGGTGATGAGCTGCCTGGGCTCAGAAGAGGCCTGGGTCAGGCCCTGCACCCCAGGCTGCCAGCCCTGCAGATGGAAAATAATAACCCCTACGGCCCTGGGGCACTTTGCCCATTGAACCACCCACGTGCACGCGCGCATGCATGCATATGCACAAATGCACACACGCGCACGCTCACACTCGCACACAAACACACACGCACACACACACACTCCCAGGGACCCCGTCTCCACTGGTCCTCACCCCCATCCCAGCACCGCCCTCCCTCTGCCCTGGCACACCCTCCAGTGTGCTCAGTCCCACCTCAAGTTCGGGGTGCCTGCCTCGACCCCCAGGGCCCTGCTGTCAGCCACGCCAGCCTCTCCAGGGCCTATACCCATTCCTGCACCTGTCCCAGCCTCCCTGACCCAGGGAGGGACCCAGGACCCCCCTGTTCCTCCCACCCTCCGTCCACGGCCCCTGACAGTGAGCCCCCCCAGTACCCACCTCTCCTCCAGCCCTTGGCCCTCTGCCCCTCAGTCCCGTCCTTCCCCTCAGCTGTTCCCTCCTCTGCAGCCTGGACCCCCGGCCTGCAGCCAGGTGACCAGTCGATCTGTTTCTTCATTTGCTAGGAAATCAGAGCCAGGCTGGGCGTCCAGCCTTGCTGTGTGTGTGTGCGCGCCTCTGTGTGTGTGTGTGCGTGCGTGCCTACACACGCATAAATGTTGCAAGACTGAGCTGTGTGCATGTGTACACACACGACCGTGCACACCCGTACACACACGTACAGTTGCACACGTGCAGGGACTTCTCTGGGAGGACATCCCACCTTTCGTACCTGCAGCTCAGCCCGGTGGCCACAGCTGGCGCTGCAGAGCCCAGCACCGCCTCGTAACGAAGGCACGTTCTTGTCACTGGGCATTTCAGGTTTGGGGAGTTTCTCGATGGTTCAGTAGCATTCTCTCCATATATGGTCCCCTTTTCCTGCATGTTCTTCTTCCATTTTCTGCCCTCGTTCCAACTCTGATTTCTCTTAGGCTCGCATATCCCGGCGTTGGGGTGTTTGCTCTTCTGGGCTGTAAGCCACGTCCATCCCAGATGAACCATAGGCCTGTCACGGGCAGAGCAGCTGAGGGAGGAAAGTGCGGAACAGCCCAGGACCCTCCTGTTGCTCAGGCCGATGATGGCTGGGGACCTGGGGATGCTGCAGGGCCCACAGCACGGACGGACGGAGTCACAGAGGGAGTGCTGAGTGTGGTCTGCCTGTGGGGATGAGGTTCACAGTCCCTGTGGTCCTGTGGGCCGTGTTCCTCTCAGGAGCTGGTGTCTGCCTTCTCGTGCAATCCAATGCCCCTGGAATCTTCCCAGGACGTGAGGTCACGACCCCATTTTAGAGAGGGGAACACGAGGTGCCAGTGAGCCCTGGCTCCACCATGTAAAAGAGCTCTGACTCAGCCTGTAGCAGCCAGCAGGGCTTGTGGGCACGAGCCCCTGTGCCCACCACCAGCGAAACCCCCGACTGAGCCTTGACTGGGCAGAGGGGAGATGCTCTTGCTGAGGACCACAGCAGCCTCCAGCACCCAAGGCCGGCACGGAGGCCGGAAAGTGGGGAGCGAGTCCCCTCCCACGCAAGCTGCCCTCACCTCGGAACACCGAGGACCTTTCCCCTGTTGAGTGGGCAGCGTGGAAGTGCCCGTGGGTCGACTGGGGAAGGAAGGGAGGCGCGTGGGCACTGGCCAGCCCTGCCCCTCAGGCTCCTGCCTCCCTCCCTCCCTTTTATCTCTTCCATGGACTCCTTTGTTAGTTTCTTTTCTTTTTTTTTTTAAATAAATTTATTTATTTATTTGGCTGCGTTGGGTCTTCGTTGCTGCGAGCGGGGGCTACTCTTTGCTGCGGTGAGCGGGCTTCTCACTGCGGTGGCTTCTCTTGTTGTGGAGCACGGGCTCTAGGCGCGCAGGCTTCAGTAGTTACGGCTCACAGGCTCGGAAGTTGTGGTTCACGGGCTCTAGAGCACAGGCTAGTAGTTGTGGCACACGGGCTTAGTTGCTCCGCGGCATGTGGGATCTTCCCGGACCAGGGCTCGAACCCGTGTTCCCTGCACTGGCAGGCGGATTCTTAACCACTGTGCCACTGGGGAAGTCCCTGTCTGCTAGTTTCTAATTGCTGCTGAAAGAAGTGACCACAAACTCAGTGGCTTGAAACAACTCAGATTTACGCCCTTACAGTCTGGGACCAGGAGTCCAGAATCAGTGTCGCGGGCGGAGGCCGGGTGCGGGCAGGGCTGGTTCCTCCTGGAGGCCCCCGGGGAGGCCCCTTCCCCCGCTTCCAGGCCCCTTGCTCTGCTCTCTGACTCTCCCCTCCCACCGCCCTCCCATCTCCCTCTGCCAGGACCCTGTGATCACGGCCCCCCCTCCCCGCCCCCGGCGAATCCAGGGTGACCTCCCATCTCGGGACCCTTCACTCCATCACATCTGCAAGGTCCCCTCGGCCACGTGAGGTGACAGGTTCCAGGGATCTGGACGTGACGTCTCTGGGGTGTTGTGTAGCCCACCACAGGCCCCTATGGCGTATCACCCAAAGGCACTCAAGGTGCATCTCAGGAAGGGATGGGGGCAGAGGGGACCCCCTGCTGTGGAAACGCCTCTGTCTCCTGGAGCTGCAGCGCCCACCCACCGCATTGGCGAGTCCCCTTCCCTCAAGCCCCAGCAGACGGGGAGCTGGCCGGACCGGGGGCGGGGTCACACCAGGCTCCCCCAGCCAGATGCAGACTCACCTGCCAGACCCTTTGGCCCTGGGCTGGTTCACTGTGGGCAGGGGCAGCCGCTGGGGCGCCCGGAGGGTCTCAGATTAGGAGCAGTGCGAGTGTGTGTGTGTGCGTGGCTCTGTATGGACGTGTGTGTGTGTGTGTGTGTGTGGCGTGTGTGTGGCGTGTCTGTCTTTGGGGTGTGGTCCTGGGTGCTGACTCCCAGTCTCTGCGTTGTGCCCCATGTATGCATTAGAGCCCTTGTCACTGCCCACGAAGCCCCCGACTGTCCATGTGCCCACAGGACCTCTCAGGCTCCGTGAGGTGCTGTCACCGGCCCACGTCCCAGGACAGAGCAGGCTGCTCAGGACTCACAGCGAGGGTGAGGGGTGAGCTGGGACCCTCCCAGGAGAGAGCCCCGTCCTGAACTGCACAGGTAATGGAGAGGGGAGTGGAGACACCTGCCCGGGTGGGCGGGGCCGCCAGGCTGCACCCCGAGGTGCTGCACACCGTGTGGCCGAGGCGCTGGCTGGCAGGCGGATCCCCGTGTGAAGGGTTCTGGAGAGGCGGGTGCTGGCCTAGGTATGTGGCTGTACTTAGGCAGGCGATGGTACCGCCCACTTTGTGTGGTTGGAGAGCCCTTGGCCACAGCGTGGAGGGTGGCACCTCAGTGCGAGGAGTTTTCCCCACATGCCATGTTACCTCCCAGGTGCCGCCTCTTCCAGGAAGTCTGCCCTGGTCTCCCTGGCTGGGCGGGGCTCCTCCCATGCTCCTGGCCCAGCATCGCTGGGGTGCCGTCATCTGTCTCTGGGTGGCCTCTGTCCCTGAAGGCTGGGGACAGTGTGTGGGACCTGACTCTGTATCCAGGGCTCTGCACAGGTCTGGGAGTTGGTGGTCGACAGAGAAGACGGGCAGGGTGCCCAAGGATGCTGGTGGGAAGGAGGGAGGGAGAGAATGAGGGGTCCTGCCTCACTGCCCTGGGAGGACACGCACGGGTAGAGAGGGCCTGGGCCAGCAGGAAGCTGTCTCCACCTCACTGACAAAATGGCCCTGTTTTCTGGTTGAGTGAAAGGAGCTGCTTCCTCTCCATTTTCACTCCCATTTTCTCCACTCCAGTGCTGGTACCTGTCATTCCCTGCAATGACTGTCGTTAGGGCTACACTGGGGCCAGCGGGGAAGGGGACCATCCTTTGCTCTGTTCTCATGGAAACTGTGATCAAGGGAGGCCTGGGGGTCCCCCGAGGAGGCCCCACTTCAGGCAGGAGACCAGCCAGGATGACCTCAGCCTTCGGCCCCTGTGCTAGGCTGGGGCTTCTGTAGGGAATTTGGCCTCCACATGTGCCCCAGCTTTTTCCGGCAAGGACAGCAGGGAGGTGGTGGTGGTGGTGGTGGCTGGGACATCCTGGGGGACCTGGAGCCAAAAAGTGGGATCACAGAATCAGGGAGTTTTGAAATGGTTTGGGGAGAAGGAATAGATGGGGAGAAAGAACTTTCCTGGACACGTCAGAAGCAGCCACAAAACACCCCCCCCCCAGACCCCACAGTGACCTCTCCACCATGGGGGCTCTCCCAGCCCAGGCCTCCCGGGGGCAGCAGGGGTGGTCAGCAGGCTGGAGGCTGGTCAGGGTCCCATCCCTGAGGGCCAAGGGAAAGCAGGAAGAACTCCATGCAGCTGACATCGGAGAAAGTAGAGGGCGTCAAAGACCAAGCCAGCCCTGAACACCCGGGACAACCCAATAGCCCCTTTGCACAAACAGGATCTGTGAGAACCAGGGTGGGGGGCTGTCTCGGGGTCACACACAGAGCGAGGGTGAACCAGATGCTCTGAGGCCCAGCCGGGAGCTTTTAAGAATTTACCGCCCCATGGGACTGGACAGAGGGTGGGAGAAGCAGGGCACCTCTGGGTGCTCATCAGAGCCGAGCAGATAATCCAACGGAAATATTCACTGGGTCTCGGGCCACTTAGAGGACACCCCTCCCCGCCTACCACTGGCCTTGTCCTCACTAGCAGTGCCTGGATCCTTGTGGTTTCGTACACCCTACTCTAAGGGAAGATTCTGTACAAACTGAGACTCCAAAGGGAATTTGCAAACATTGTGAAAAAACGCCAGGATTTCTTGGATGAATGAGAGTGATGCTGGAGACGGTCCCAAATCGCACACGAGGGGCTCATGAGGGTGTGTGTATCAGTCAGCTGCTGCTGTGTAAGGACCATCACGCAGCCTCTGAGGCATAGGGAGGGAAGTGGGGCTCCTCGCATGTTTTCGGGGTGCTCTGCTTCAGGCTGCGGGCACAGGGGCTTGGTCCTCATGCTGGCGCCATAGGCTGTGGTCATTCATAGCGGGAAGCCCAAGAAGAGTATGCCAAGAGTGCTGCTTCGAGGAGGCCGAGGGCAGCCCTGGCAGGTGAAGGGAGGTCCTCGGGCCACAGACAAAACCCTCCTTATGTTTGCAGATGGTGCTCCTGACGATCGTGCCTGGAAAGTCAAATCACAGAACTACAGAGAACTCTAGCGCCCCCACTGTCCCACCGCTTCACCTGGGGTATCCCAGTCCCCAAACCAACCCTCCCGACTCTTGTCCATTTTGAGAAGTAGCGCTTAATTGCTCTGGTGACCTCAAGCCTGTTGCATATAAGAGAGAGTAGATTTGTTTCTGTAGCTTTGGTCTTGCATCAGGGTTAGAACCCCAGTCGAGCACACTTGCCGCCATCCGCTGAGATGTGGTCTCTGATTTCCAGGGCGCTCTCTGGAGACGGAGGCGTCTCTCACGCACTCACCCTGGGCTGATGGTTGATGCAGGGGGATGGCCATGGGCTGGGCTCTGGTACCAGCCCAAGTAGAGTGAAGAATCCCAGGTCCTTGTCGAGGTGACAAGAAAGCACGTTTCACCTGCCTCGGTCACTGCAGTGCTGCCTCAGTGTCGCATCTCCCCTTTTGCATACCTTGGAGGTGCCCCCGGGGAAGCGCAGGCCCTGAAGTCGGGGACCACGGGTAAAAGTCACGTCAAGACAAAAGTACCCTCGGGTAGCCTTCTAGTTGCCTTTCCAGGGCCCACACTTGGGCTGTTGGAGCTCAACAGCGAGAATGAATCTCTCTTTTCTAGTTGTCTTTGTGCTGAGGCCTCCCCTCCTGAGGCAGCAGGAGAGACGAAGCTACAGTGCCTGCGTATGCGTGTGTGTGCACGTGTGTATGAGCCTCTATAGATGTGCACGAGGTTTGTGCATGCGTGTGCGTGCATGTGTGGCTCATGACTGGAGGTCAGAGCACCCCCGAACATATAACTGCAGGTGAAGCCCTGTGCGTCCTGGGTAAAGAACAGAGCGCACACTGCAGAGAATAAAGGCAGAGGGATGCGGCTGTGGGCTAGATCCAGCCCAGGACGGGGGTCTCTGAGGGAGAGACCAGAGCTCACAGGACTCGCCACTGATCAGGACCCAGGAGTAGCCCCAGGAGCCCAGGAAGGAGCTGGGCTGCCACAAGGGCTTGTGCTCGGGGCAGGGTTGTCCCCTCCGCACGTCGCCAGGTTTGACAGGTGCTGCAAAGGCCACGGGGACACTTTGGCTCAGGTGTGTGAACAGAGTCACACCGGGAAGTGTTTCCTAACCCGCCTTCCCATAGATGGAAACTGGGTCCAATTAAAGAACACAAGAGGAGGTTGGGTGAAAATGTAGCAAAACCGGTTAAACCCAACTGAGGTGATGGTGACGGATGGACTAAAGCAGGATTAAAATGAAAAGATGGTTATTGAAAAAAGATGCCTAATTTTTAAACTAATGATGAAGTGGGCGGGGAGGCGTCTAATAATTGGTGGGTGGGGAGGCGTCTAATAATTGGTGGGCGGGGAGGCGGCTAAAATCTGAGAATAAGTCAGCCAAGCAGGGAGTGGATTGGGGGACCCGGGGGACAGCAGCTGCGTTGCCGGTGAGCCCAGCAACAGGGGACCCTGGGGAAACCCCCAGCCCCACCAGGAGCCGTGAGACCCCAACTCCGCTCACTCTTAGCAGAGGAGGGAAACAATTTGGATAAAACCGAAGTAAACAAGTTCAAAAAGAAAAGCTACGAGGAGGTAATAATTGAACCCCAAGCTGGCTCTTTGAAAACATTCCATAAAATGAACAACCCTCTTGTAAACACGACCAGGAACAGCCAGCCACCCTCCTTCCCCCGAAACAGGCCGAGACGGCTGGGGTCGAGGGTGTACTGGACCAGACGGCGGGAGGACCTGTCCTCACACCAAGGTCCCCTTAGCCACGTCATTCTCACCTCTTCTTCCACTGGAGACGGAGGCAGGGATGCTGCCCGCAGACGAGCACTGAGATCCACGGAGGAGATCCGGGTCTGAGCAGAGGATAAAAGTAGACGGACCAGCAGGAAGAGGACGGTGGCGTCAGGGAACCACGAGGGACGACCGTCCTGGCAAAGCGCGTCCACACCTCACCGGGGACATCATCACCCCCAGCAGGTGGCTCGGGTCAGATCGACAACCCCAGGTCATGGGAACATGGGAAGCTTTGCCAGCAGGTCCGCCGAGGCCGGCCCGCCAGGAGGGGCTGGGGTGGTGGTGGAGGGTCTCTGCCACCGCCCAACATGGGCCACCTGCACGATGGCCCTGACTGGCTCTGAACTGGGAGGCGCTAGAGCACCCTGTAGCTGAGACCCCAGGCGACACCCCTTAACCCCTGAGTGCAGGGTCGGGGTGCCAAGGAGGTGAAAGCAGGTGACGGGGTTCTGATGAATTCTATGCGGTGTGATCTGTGCAGTCAATGAGGCGCCACCAGGAGGGCTGTGGTCAGGGCTCTGAGCTCAGGAGATCCTCGCTCTGGGGGTCCATCGCTGAGTGCCTGCTCTCAGGAGGGCCCGGAATGGATGTGATGGTCTGCTCTCCCCACCTTGAACTGTTAGTGGTTTTCAGGCAAGAGCCCTTCATTTTCATTCTTCGCTGGCCCAGTGCGATGCGATGGCTTCTTCCTCATTCACAGATTGGCCAAGGCACGGGGCTTCTCTGATGTGGAAGGCGGGCGGGCAGGGGTCCTGTCCTTGTCGTGGGTGTCCCTGTGCAGGGCATCCTGGAAGGGGTGGCTGCCACCTAACCCTAACTCCCACCCCCAGCAGGTACCTCTCTTTTCTCTGGGCGACGCTGCTCGGTGGACAGCAGCTCCCGGGGCAGGAGCAGGTCCCCCCCCTCCTGGGTCACGCCCTGGACCGTCTGGAGGGGATGATCAGAGATCCCAGATGGGGCGTGTGTGAAGGCAGGGGGATCGAGGTCCTGGAGGGGGAGACGCCCACTGTGGTTTCCCCCTGGTGGAGGCAGATTGGGAGGGACCCTGGGACCCCCAGGTCATGCCCAGGAGGACACTTTCTGGTAGTCAGTTCCTCCTCAGACAGAGAGCCCCTTGGAGATGCAGGCAGACGTGCCTCGTTGGCGTGCCAGGGCCCTCGCGGCTCGCTGCACGGCCAGTACCCTGAAATCTGATTTCAATATCATTATCTAGATGTCTCGCTTTCCTGTAAGCATGAGTTATTACCCGGGAATCAAAGCCCAAGTGAAGGAAAACGACACAAATCTGCTGTCTGGCAGACACATCTGCCGGGGAAATGGAAGACGGTAAACAGCCTCCAAGGCCCCCTTCTGCAGACTGGCTTTGGAGCGGATGAAACCCGTCTGGCAAACCCCCAGTGGGCACGGGTTACTCCTGAACATTTGGGGGAAAAAAAAGAACATTTGTGATTGACGACAATGGCATTGCTGATGGGGGCAGAGCTGGGACAGCAGAGGAGGTTATAGGGTTGAGACAATCTCAGGTCTCAGGACAACCAGGTGTCCGGGTGTGTGCTCACTCATCCCCCCACCCGTGTCCGTCCATCTACCCCTCCCCCTACCTCGTCCATCCATCGTCCATCCATCCATGGACCACAGGAGAACTCTGGATGCACAGCCCGTGCTGGCGATGGGCACACGCTGGGCTGGGGGGTCACGCCGGAGATGTGCAGGTGTACAGACAGAGGTCAGCAAACCTTTCGGCACAGGCAGGGCATTGGCCCCTTTGGTCTTCTCATCTATGCCCTGTGGGAAGGGCACCGCGGGCCGGACGGGTGCCGGGAACCCTGCGGCTTTACTGAGAGACTCGGGCATCGGCCGGATTTGTCCCCTGGTCCTCGTTTGCCGGAGTCTGCGGTAGGATAAACGAAAACATGTCTGACTCAAGAGCCCCAGGGTTGTCTCCGCCGTGCAGGGGAACCCACACAAGCCCCCAAGCTCCCGGGCGTACGGGGCAGAGGAGGGCCCGAACAGAAGGCCTCGGAGCTCCCCGGAGAGACGCTTCTGTCCAGGCCTCCTGCAGGGAGGTGCAGACAGGGCCTTGAGACCAAAGTGTCTTGCAGGTAGATGTGCGTGACCGCGGCTTGTGGGAGGAAAAAGCAAGGCGCACGGGTGGACCCGCGGGTGACCGCCCGACGGTGGGAAGGGGCGGCTGGCCGGTCAGCGCAGGGTTCCGGCCGGTCAGCAGGTCCTCCTGGGCTCTGGGCTGTCCCCTCACTCAGCAGCACAGGCCAGCGTGGGGAGGCAGGTGCCGCTGAGGGGGCCCTGGCCGTGGGTGCGGCCGGGGGACTTGGGCAGCTGACCGTATCCAGAGTGGGACGCCAGGTGGGGCACAGGGGATGAGCCTCGCTTCTGGGGAGGAAGGACCACGCGGGCGCTGGCCAGGCCCTGGCCCTCGGGTTCTTTGCTCAGAGCCCCTTACTTCTTTCCATTCGACCCAATCTGTTCTGAGCTGGAAGTGAGAAAACTGCTGTGTGGCGCGAAGTTTAAAAACGAGGCAGCAGGGAAGGAGTCCGTGGCATGAGTGCGTGGCTTTCCGGGGGGCGGGGTCGCAGCCAGGATGCGGAGGGGGTCGCTAGTCCGCAGCTCACACTTGGGCCTTTGAAGTGGAAACCCTGTAAATAAATGCTGCTCCGGTTTCACCCCTCATATGGGTGAGGGGATCCCTGGACCCCTGGTTTCACCCCTCATAGGGGTGAGGGGATCCCTGGATCCCTGGGCCCTCGAACGAGGGTTCATCCCGGCTCGACTCCCACAGACGCTTAACTTGAAACAAGAGACCAGCTCATGCAGGGGTGGAAGATGTCCCGGAACCAAGAGAGACAGTCCGTGTGGACGCTTTGAAAAGCATGAAGTTGCAGCACACCTGTTAGGATGCGTCAGCCTGATAATAACGACAGTAGTGATGGCGCCGGTAACCTCAGAAGAGCGTTAACAACCGCTAAGGCTTGTTTTCTTCACTCAGACTTGACCTTCCATCTACTCCATCGGTCCCTCTAGGTGGGATGGTCCGCACAGCCCTATCCTGCAGCCGAAGACACACCTGGGCAGGTCTCCCCAGACGCTCTTCTGACCAGTTACACCCCTGCTCACACCTCCTCCAGGGCTCCCCGTGGCCCCCCACCGAGGCCCAGCCAGACAGCAAGGTAGCCCGTGTCCTGTCCCTGGCACGCCCTCTACCGCAGGCCCCAGACAGAGCCCCGAACCTGGAATGCCCATCTCCCCACTGCCCCCCTGACAAGAAGGCTCCGCTCCTCCAGAGCTCACGGAGGGACCCCTCTCCTTGGAGGCTGCCCCTTGGCCTGACCCCCACCTCGTGCCGCTGACCGTGCCCTGTCGGGGCCTCACCTGGCCTTGCACTAAGTCTACCGCGGTCCCCCGACATCTCCCTGTCCTTGTCCCTGCCCGTCCGCCCTGCCAGCCATGAGCCCTGGGAGGCCGTGTGTCGACAGTGACTGTGTCCGCTGAGCACCTCCTGGGCGCCTGTCCACTGTGCGTGTTTTCCTGCTCAGACAGGTCCCCGGCTCCATCCCCCGCGCCGGGCACCACGGGCAGCTCACAACCAGGGATGGAGCCTCAGGGGCTCAGCGGAAAGAGGTGGGCCTGGGACGGAGCCTTGACCTCTCTGAGCTGTTGACCGCCCGCCACCTCCTCAGACTCTCCACGCGGAGGGCATTTGATCGACATCTGTGTGATGAACGGACGGGGGTAGAGAGAGGCCACCTTCCCGGCTGGGAGACCCGGTGCTGAGAGAAGCACGCGTGCACTTGACCTCCAG
This sequence comes from Grampus griseus, assembly GCF_964374135.1. Lineage (NCBI taxonomy): Eukaryota > Metazoa > Chordata > Mammalia > Artiodactyla > Delphinidae > Grampus > Grampus griseus. The sequence goes on along the minus strand of NC_138997.1, from coordinate 141,766,502 downwards.
TGTCTCCGCGAGGCCACTGTCTGCTGCTGTCTGCGCTCCATCCATCTGGGGGAGGAGGGGGGATACTTTACCGTCCAAATTCCGGCAGCTGCTGCAGCTGTGGGGACCAAATTGGCTGTTCATTCTGTGGCCCAAATCCCAGTTAAGCCACGCCACCGCCGCGGGCATTACACGCAGAACACGCATGCCCGCAAGTCTGTCTCCGCGGACTGATTTCAAAAGCAAAACGTGCGAAACCGGGCCCACTGTGAAATTTTCCATCTTCGGAGCGAAGCTGCCGGCTGTGGAGGAGACGCCCGGGCTAGCGGGGGCTCCGAATCCAGAGGGTCCTCCCCAGCCAGGGCTCGGGGCCTCGGGGATGGTGCCTGGTTAATTAGGCCGGGGGGGGTTTCTCTCCTTGGTGCGGCTCACCTGCCCGCTTTGGATGGTCACCCCCGCAAACTCGATCAAGTCGAGGGGGGACAACTTTGAATGGGGCCCCAGGCGCCTTGATTGACATTTTCCCTGCAGTGATGGGGGCTTTAGGGCTCCCAGCTGCCGGACGCTTACCATTGATTTTCTTGGCGTGCAAACGCATTCGAGCTCACTTCAGTCCCGTCTGTGAGCTACAGAAATTCCCCATTTCAGACCGAGTTTAAGCAAGAGAAAATGACTAAGCGTGAGCTTTATATAACAACCATTAAGATAATTTGCGGCTCCGTTTTGATTCAGGGCACAATATTCTCTTGAAAAGAGACATTCTCTGCTTTCTTGAGCATTTCCAAAAGACTGAGAATTAAATCTCTTCCCCAATAAAAATAAAAAGCCTGGTTTTCCAACGCAATATTAAAATTTAGCTGAGGCAGGAAACAGTCTTCCAAATTATACAGGAGTCTCATTAACACACAGATTTTACGTAATGAAAACTGCTGACATTTATGGGGTGTTTAATATTTACCAGGCACCAGCGTTAAGACAGAGGTTACCATGACCCCACTCCACAGGGGAGGACGCTGAGGCAGAGAGGGGTGCGGGGCTCGCCCGTCACTCATCTGGTAAGTGACACTGTTGGGCTTTGCCTGTGGGCAGCCTCCGTGTCTGCCAGGAAGGGGACCCTCAGTGGAGCCCAGGTAGGGGGAGGTTGGAGCCCCCCAGGTGTGTTCTCTGGAGGCGGGAGCAGCAAAGGGAAGATGTGGGGTGAGGAAGTCTTGCCAGCTCACCAGCAGGGTCACTCTCCTGTGTTACCCTGTGACCCAGGCCACCTTTGAAACACACAGCCCTGACCCCATCCCCACTGACCCTCCAACCCCCCCAGGACCTGGCAGAGGTCCAGCTCCCTAGCAGGTGTCCAGTGCACCTGGGACTGGCCAGCTCACGTCTCCAGCAGCTTCCCGTCCAGCGTGGAAGCACCCGTGACCCCAGATTCCTGTGGCTGCCACACTTGGCGGCCCTGCTTCACCTTTAAGTGGGGCCTGGAAGCCCTCCCGGGACCTTCCAGCCTGGAGGGCGCCCACTGGTCCTTGAGCGCCCTGCATGGAAGCCTTGCTCCCCCACCCCTCTCCTCCTCCTGTCTTAGACGCGCTTTCATTGTCGCCCACTCCAACCTGGGCTCTTCTGCCCCAGCTCTGCCTACAGCTCTAGACGGAGGCTTCCTGGGGGCAGGGCTGCTTCCCCTTCCGACCTGTAGCCCAGAGGCCTGGGGAGCAGCTGTGGAGCGGGCCTCGGACCTCTCATCAGCCCCAACGCACCCATGCTGGTTCCCGCTACTCCTGGAGGAGATGATTCTTTCCGCGTTGGATGGTCTTGCAACCTTGCAGGAAGGCAGCCACCCAGAGATTGCAGGCTTATCCTGGACTCGCATCCGTCCCACTGGTCTAATGTCCTCCGGGCACCGTCCCTTTGGAGTTACTCTTCCCACTTCGTTCTTCTTTCTCCAGGTTGTCTTGGCTATTCTGCGCCCCTTGCATTTCCGGATGAATTTTAGAATTTCTAAAATTCATTAATTTTACAAAGTTTATAAATTTCTACAAAGAAGTTGCTAAGATCCCATTCAGGGACCCAGGTCCATCCAGGATCACGTCTACCTGTGGGAAGCGGGGAGCCTGCTCGGGCCCATCCACAGTCCCCTGGGTTCAGAGTAGGCAGATGCCTCCAGCAGCCTGTTGAGCGGTGTGTGTCTGTGTCTGTGTGTGTGCAAGTGGTTGTGCATGGTTTTCTGGGAGGGCACCCAGAGGACCAGAAACGTCGTGGGCTCTGGCATCAGCTAGCCAGGGCTGGAATCCGGCTGTGAGACTAAGTCCAATTTCCTTAACCATCTGAGCCTCGGTTTTCCTAATCTGTAAGATGGGAAGAATGAGGTCACTCTAAGGATCAGATATGATGCTCTGTGTCGAGTGCAGACGTAGGGAAACACTCGGGATCCGTAGCTGCTATTACTGTTAGGATGTTAATTGTTTGCTGCAGTGGGTATACCTGACCCTCAGAGAAAAGCAGAGGGGCTCCAGGGACCCCATCTCCAACAGCCATCGAGCTGACCCAGGAAGGCGGACCCACTGGCTCTGAGCACCCCCCTCTGCAGGACAGTCCCAACGCCACTGCGGCGGGTGGCGGGGAAGTTGCCGCAAATGTCCTGAGTCCCCAGGGTGCCTGGAGAGGCCAGGGGGCGGATCTGAAGAGGCGCCTGCAGGATGAAGCATCAGATGGGGCAGGACTGAGTTCCCCCAAGTCCCCTCCAGACCCGCAGATTCTGGGGCTTCACGCTCTGGGACACGACAACTGGCCTGGTGAATTCTACTCCGGCAGCATGATTACGTTTGCATGTTCCTAATCGTCGCAACATCTGTTCAGCAACTTCTTTGTACTTTGCCGGCTCTCCGCATCTACCAAACCCTCAACCCTTTGGTGTTAGTGAGTGAGTCCAGGCTTTCCACTGGGGCTGGTCCCTCCTGGAGCTCCTGGTGCAGCTGCTCACCTGGGTCCCCTTCCCTGGGAAGGCAGTCTGGGGCCCTGCACAGAGCCTGAGCTGTGAAGTCAGACGGGCCTGGGCGGGAATCGGGGCTCCGCCTCTCTGGAGCTGCTCCTAACCTCCCTGGACCTCTATTTCCCCAACTGTAAAATGGGTTAACGATGGCAGCTGGGCTGCAGGACCGAGGTCAGAAAAGGTACCACGTGTCTGCACGTAGTAGGTGCTCAGTTCACGTTTACAGGAAGGAGTTCAGGCAGCGGCCTGGGGTGCAGGAATCTGGAGGGGCAGGAAACCTGCTTGAGGAGGGGGCTCCAGAGGTGAGGGATATGGGATTAGTGGGGGGAGGGGTCTGCAGATGCTCCTAACTAGATGCTCCTTCTATGAAGCCGGCGCCCCTCAGCATTGCCATGGAGATGGGCTCCGTCAGGAGCCACCTGACAAGCAAACGCCCCCACCAGGAGCAGACCCTACTCTGGGCGCTGGTTCTGTTTTTACTGTTTCTGGCTCTATTTTAAGCTAATATTTACTGAGCGCTTCTTGGGGGTCAGGTGTGCCCTGGGCTGTGCCCATGATCCTTGTCATCCCCATTTTACAGGTGAGAAAACTGAGGCTGTGGAGTTTGTGGAATGTGCCCAGGGCAGCAGGAAACTGGGGCGAGTGGAGTGGGGCCGGGGCTGAGAAGAAGGATGAGGCCACCTCCGGGGCTGGGCAGCGGGGCCACGGGGCCCTGGAGGGGACACTGAGGAAGCCCTGAGGGGTCCCGTCCGGACTCTGCCCCGACTTGCCGTGTTGCGCCCCCAGGCCTCCTGGGAGGACAGCGGACTTCCGAGTGCACGTGGCCCAGGGCCAGGGATCCTCTGACATTGGTGTCTCGAGTCTCCGGGTTAATCACACGGCCGGTGGGCGATCCCCCAGCGCCAGGTGGGCAGGACAGAGCCCGGGCCATGAGGAGGGTGGGAGGGATGCCTGGTGCCCGGGAGGTCGGCCCTGGCTCCTCCACAGATTGTCCTGTGGATCTGCTGCCCGGCCACCCTGGGCTGGGCGCCCACACAAGGCCCTGCTGGAACATTCCAGCGCAGCAAGCGGCCCTGAGTGTCTTGAGGGCAAGGACCCACATGCACTGGCCGGGCTGGGCCGGAAGCGAGGAGGAGGAGCCCGGGCAGGAGGCCAGGACACGACGTTGGAGGGCGAGCAGCCTGGAGGAAAGAGACAGACAGTCCTGCGCGTGTGCCGCGCGGGCTGCTACCTCCCGCAGCCCTGGAACTGGGGCCCACGTGGACTCAGCGTCAGGTCGGTACCTGGGGCTGAGGCAAGCTGGCGGCTCTCTGTTCCTCTCCCAGTGACACCAGCCTGGAACGGGGGCCCTGTGTCCCACCTGATCTGATTCTCACCTCACCCCCGAGGATACCCCAGCTGACCTGGGGTCCCCAGTTTGACTGAGAAGGCAAGTCACATCCCATGAAGAGAAGCCTGGGCTGCCCAGGAAGCAGAGGTTCAGGGTGCGGGGGTGCGGGGTGTGTAGTTGATTAGGTGAGGGGGTGAGGAGGGATGCTTCTGTGCCCCTGTCCCACTAGACACCTCCTCTGGTTCCCACGACGGTTCTCCCTCTCACCCCTAGGGCCCCATGGACCATGCAGTCCCTGAGCCTGTAACTTGTCCCACTGGCCTCTGGGCTGCAAACCGGAATGTCCTCCGAGTCCGGCCTGTCACCTGGGGCCGAGGTCAGACACTGGGACCTGGATGACCTGGAAGTCCTTCCCAGGGTGGGGTCCCTGAGACACATCCTTCCTGGGCTCCCCGGTTCCCTTTTCCCAGCCAGGCCTGAGGTCAGCTATGGGTGTGGGGAGGTCTGGGGGTCCCAGGAGGCAGTGGGGGATGAGCAGAAAGGAGCAGGACACATGGCTCGGGGTGGATCCCTCACTGGTCCCCGAGCCCTGAGGAGGGCGGGAGCTCTGACGCCTCAGTGCCCCCATCCATAAGGGACCTGTGGAGCATCAGGCCTGTGTTCAGGCCCTAAGAGCTCCCCGAGGTCTGGGCTGGATGAGGGGGGGCAGGGGGATGCCTAAAGCCAGGGGTCTCGGGATCATGCCCCACCATGGCATCTCTGTGTCGTCCTGTCCTGTGTTAGAATTCCAGACAAAAACAGCAAGAACAACACCGTCCCACTGGATTTCTTGGGCACCTGCTCTTCCAGGTTCACTGGACCAGTGAGGCCAGACTCAGCCCCGGGCTCTCCCTGGGCCCCAGCTCTGCCCACTGCGCCCTGGGGAGGGTGTGGGGTCTGCTCCAGGACCAGCCAGCAGACCCTCTGAGGGCCTTGGTCTCCCTGGGCAGGCTGGGGCTCAGAGATCAAGTGTATCTATGCGGCACGTGCAGCCCCTCGAGGCCACTCTTATCTGCAGCCACAGCCCCTGGAAGTGAGAGGCCCCAGAACACGTCATCACCTACTGCCCCAAGCCCACGTCCCTGTCCCTAAATAATTTAGACAAACATACATCCCTGTCGCAATGGCTGCCCAGGGCTCTTTTAATCAAAACCAGAGAGCAGGAGGTGGCCACGAGCCATCCGATTCAGGGAAGATGTGTGACGTATGAGCGGAGCTGGTTCCCCTCGGGCCGCCGCGGAATCAGAGCAACTCAGCCCCGACCTGACGAAACTTAAAGTGATTCTTGGCTCTTTTCCTTATAACTAAGGATCTGACTGTGGTTCCGGCCGAGCTGTTTGCTCAGTAGACTTCTGTGTAGTTGGCTTGCGGTTTGGGGACCACGTTTCTGTCCTGCGGCAGAAGCACTCGTCTGGGCTGTGAGAGCTGCTCAGGCCTGGGGCGTCGTTTATTGAGCCCTCCTCTCTGAGGCAGGGGACGATGATGTCCTGTGCCTCCCGGAAGAAATCCTGGGAGATGCTGAGGTGCCGAAGGGGGTGGCGGGACTGAAGGTGGGGGGCTGCTCCTCCCTCTGGGGCCGGGGTCTCCTCGCCCCAGGCTGGTGGTAGGTCAACAAGGGGGCATGAGTGGTGGCAGGGTAGCACGTGGCTCTGACGGTACCTCCTCAGAGTTCCGTGCGCAGGATGCTGGCGTCATCTGTCCTCCACACGGGGACGCGTTCTCTCTCGCTTTCTGACCTCCGATGGGAAGGCGGCCTTTGTTTTGACCTCACCAGCGTCTCTGTTTGGGGGTTTCAGGATGTCCTTGCTCATGCTTTTACCTGCTCAGCCCGCCGTATGCCTTCTATTTTTTTTTTTTTTTTGCGTTACGCGGGCCTCTCACTGCTGTGGCCTCTCCCGTTGCGGAGCACAGGCTCCAGACGCGCAGGCTCAGCGGCCATGGCTCACGGGCCCAGCCGCTCCGCGGCATGTGGGATCCTCCCAGACCGGGGCACGAACCCACGTCCCCTGCATCGGCAGGCGGACTCTCAACCACTGCGCCACCAGGGAAGCCCTGCCTTCTATTTTTAATCTGAGGACTCTTGTGTTTCACGCTTCTGGAAAACTCCATCATCCTCTGAGAACTGGCCACTGGGTTCTCTGTTCTCACGAGAAGCACGGCTTCTGGCTCTGTACTGAGTTCCCCCAACACTAGCCTGATGCTGCTTGGTGCCCGCCATCGCCCCATCTCTTTAAGCTGCTCTGCTCCCGGGAAATCGCTCCTGGGAAAAGGCAAGGATGTGGAGAAATTGGAACACACGGGCACTGTTGGTGGGAACGTAAAATGGTGCAGTCACTGTGGAAAACAGCATGGAGGTTCCTCAAAAAATCAAAAACAGAATTAACGTAAGACTTAGCAATTCACTTCTGCGTAGACACTCAGAAGAATTAAAGGCAGAATCTCGAAGAGATATTTGTGCACTCGTGTGCGTAACAGCATTATTCACAATAACTAAAAGTGGAAGCCATCTGAGTCCATCGACCAAGAAATGGACAACCAAGATGTGATCTATACAGACAGGGGAACATTATTCAGACTTAAAAAGGAAGGACAGTCTAACACATGATACAATATGGGTGAACCTCGAGGACATTATTCTCAGTGAAATAAGTCAATCTCTAAAAGACAGAACTGTGTGATACCACTTATATGAGGTATTTCTAGTAGTAAAAATCACAGAGACGTAATGGCGGTGCCGGGAGCAGGGGCCGGGGGTGGGGGGCGGGGGAGGAGTTAGTGTTTCATGGGGATAGAGTTTCAGTTTTACAAGAAGAGAAGTTCTGGAGATGACGGTGGTGACGGCTGTACGACACTGTGAATGCACTTAATGCCGCTGTCAGGTTAAAATGGTTAAGATGGTAAGTGTTAGGTTATGTATGTATTTGAGCACAATGAAAAAGCTTGGAAAAAACAGTTCAGCAAAAACTTAAAGACGTTGGAGCCATTTCATTTTAACTATATATTTAAATTTCGGACAGTACAGATCACCTCCTTCTTATAAAAGAGGAGGAAATTCCCATTTTTATATTTGCGCTCATCTTCCCGCTCACCATACTTTAATGTTTGTCAGTCATATTATTTTTTTTACTTGGTCAAGATTATTTTGTTCTGTAACTATAATGCTCTGATTGTCTCTCTATTTAAAAAAATATAACTCTCACCACTTCTATTCCAGAGTTTTCTTTGAGCATTCTTTCGATTGGCTAGATTTTTGTGAAATTATTTGAATATTTTTAACCACAAGAAGAGCTTATGGGTGTTCCGTTAGGTGAGTTCTTCCATGTGTGGCACTAGTTGCTTACTTTCCCAGCCTATGAAGCAATTCTGGGGCGACCCTTTCCTTCTTGCAGAGTTTTTTAAAGAGACATTTACAGTCTGTAAAGTTGAATTTCTTGCATCAGATTAAGGCAGAAAAGAATCATTAGCACAGCCCACCCTGTTCTCGCTAAGCCCATCCTTGATCTTCGTCCAGAGGAAGGAGCCCTCGTCTTTGATACGGCGGAGCGTGGATTCCTATTGGCAGTGCTGTCACCTCAGTCACATTCCTACTGGAACTAAATCATGGCATTGGCCATGACAGTGACGTCTTGCACGTGTAGGGAAAGAGGGAAATGATCACTTGACATGGGGCACCGGTAGCTGCTCCCACCCTCCCCCCCGAGGCTGGCCAGGAGCCTGTGTCAGCTGCTCTAAGGTCCTTCCGCACCTGTCCACGTTCCCCTCACCCTCCGCCAGCACCACAGCTGGCCCAGTTGGGTCACCAATGCTCCATTGCCTCTGTTCCGTGGCCCTTGTGGACCTGTCTACACTGGGTGCTGAGTTTTCTTTTGTCCTTTATTCCTGAGTAGAGGTGCCCTAAGGGGCCCCCAGTGAATCCCCTGGGTTCCAGCCACAGTGATCTTGGCTGCCTTGGTCTCCTGGCCAGCATCTCCTTGATAACCGTGGTCGGCACCCCAGGCAATAGGGGAATGCTTTCTTTGTCTGCTGGCCTCATGTTACAGCAGGAGAGGCCAGAGGGAGATGTCAGCTTCCAGGTTAAGGGAACCATGCTGTGCTCCCTGCACGAAGCATCCTTCCCCAGGATATAGGAATTGTCAGGTCCACCAAGCCCAAAGCCCTGGGGATGGGCAGTAGCGCTCTTTAAGTGGGTTATGTGGAGTAACAGCGACAGGGCCACTCTCATCTGCAAACCTTGGCTTCCAATTGCGTGTGAGGAATTGCAGGAAGTGACACCAGCTATTGGCCACTGGTTTAAAACACAGGCCGCATCCTCAGGGCCGTGTACGAAGGGCTCCGGGAGCGAGTCTACCTTTCTGCTCTTCTGTCGGGCCAGCCGTGTCCAGGCGATGGTGTGTGTGCTGGACCAGTGAAATCCATGGACATAAGCCCGTAGCTGCATCTCTTTCAGAGATTAGATGAAGTTCCCTGGTCGAACGGGAAACCGTGGCAGTCAACAGGGCTTTCTCCAGGACCACGGAGAACGGCACTGGCAAAAGCATTGGGTTTGGGGAGCCCACCCCCATCCTGAGTACTTGTCTGTCCCCACGAGGACGGTGGTGGCTGAGGACGGGGCCTCGAACCCACTGGTGCAGGGTTACAGGTGCGGGTTCATCATCATCTTTCCCCAACCCCTCATTTTGGAAGGATCTCATGGAATCACCTTACCACCATGGGGCCCCAGGGATGGTGCCGCGTTTGAGGGTCAGGGTTGGCTTCTGACAGGTTGTTGGCGGACAGAACCGACAGCAGTGCTGTGGCCAGACTGGCCGTGGCGAGGGGGGCCCAGGTCGTTGGGCCCCGGCACAGCCTCCCACATCGCTGCCCCCCGCACACCCCCTCACCTTTGGCTCCCGTGCTGTTTCCCAGCCAACCCCGCCAGGTGGACTGCAGGCCCAGTGAGGCCGAGCTCCAGACTTTTCAAGAGAAGGCAGAAACTTGGATGGTTGGGGAAGTGTCCTGGTTTTAAAATAGTGATTGCTAAGCTGAGAGTCTGTCATACAGAGTGAGGTAAGCCAGGAAAACAAATACGGTATATTAACACGTACATGTGGAATCTAGAAAAGTGGCACAGGTGAACCTGTCTGCAGGGCAGGAATAGAGACGCAGACGTAGAGAACGGACGTGTGGACAGTGGGGGGAAGGGGAGGGTGGGACAAACTGGGAGATTAGGATTGACATATATGCACTACCGTGTGTAAAATAGATAGCTAGTGGGAACATGCTATAAATCTCAGCTCGGTGCTCTGTGACAATCTAGATGGGTGGGATGGGGGTGGGAGGGAGGTCCGAGAGGGAGGGGATATAGGTGTACGTACAGCTGATTCACTTCATGGTACAGCAGACACTAACACAACATTGCAAAGCAATTATACTCCAATAAAAAAAATGGAAGTCACAAACTGAAAACCAAAACCAAAAACAAATAACACACACCTTATAGCAATCAAAAAACAAAACCACACGAGGGGCTAAGGCTGAGGTGTGGGAGGGGTCCCGCTGCTTGGCGGCGGCCAACTTAGCTCTCTCTGCTTGGTCATAGGATTGATAAGACTGTGGCCACTGGGCCCAAGTGCTCATTGATTGTTCTGTTCTGTGTGATCGGATAATGGGAACGGTCTGATGTCCACACCACAGCGGGGCAGCTGGGACTGCGTAGCTGACTTCCCGTGCCGCCACGGTTCTGTCACGTGCCCCGTGGCCCCCACGCACACCTGGAGGATGGAGGACCACCCCCATGGCCTCCCCAGGGGGGAGACGGGTCCAGAGGACACAGGAACACTGGAGCCTAGGTTTCGGGGTTGCTGGCCGCATTGGGGCTGTGAGGAGGAGAGGCAGGGTGACCACCTCCACCTGGTCCCCAGTGCTCTGATGGAGGAAGCACAGGTGACTTGGGGTCACCTCTTGGGATGCATCTGACCAGCTGTCTGAACCCAGGAAAGCCCCCAGGAAGAGTGGGGGCCAATGCTGTCCTGGGGGTTGGGGTCAGGGAGCGGGTAGTGGAGTGGATGCAGGCGGCGGGCTCTCAGGTGGAAGGGGCTGGGATGAGAGCCCCCCGCGGGGGGGTCCTTCTCCCGCTGTTTCCTTCTGCTGAGGACCATGCACCCTTCACAGATGGCCCCATAACAGGGTATCAGCCCCACGGAAGTTCACCCACAGAGTAGGAATCTACGTAACCATAGATTACAAGTGTCATTTTAAGGAATATTGAATATTCTGAAAAATGTTGCCGACATTCGGAAATCCTGGAATCCTGGTTAATAAAAACTATACGACAGATGTGACCATCAGAGCTTTATCACTGGCGGAAAAAAATGAGAAACAAGCTGCATGTCTAACACTGGGGAATAATTCAGAAAAACTCAGCGCCATCCGTAGCTCGGAATTCCATGGAGCAATTCAAAATCGTGCTTCTAAGGACACTGACGCTGTGGGGAAGATGCTCTCCAGCAGTATTTCATGTGATTGTCTATGTGACTATGTACTTCACGTGTTAATCTTGTGACATTATTAATTTGAAGAGGTTATTTTAAACCCCCAAACTCGACAAACCTCCAAGACGTGGTGTGAAATCTGGCTGTACTTCTCGCTTTGGAGAGACCGCAGCAGGTTCACCAGGGGCTGGGTTGGTGAATTATGCCCTGAAGCCTATCCCGTCTTCTGTCACATGGGAACTGAGTGGGAGGAAGAACTGGTTCGGGGAAGTGGACTCTGGGGATTCAGATGCAGGGATGACGGCTCTGCCCTGCTCGGGGAAGATGGGTCAGGAGCTGCCCGGCAGCCTGTTGTCGGGGCTCCTGGCAAAGGCACAGCGATTCGGATTCGGGGTCAGAGTGGAGATCCTTCCCTACCCGGGGATCCTGCCTGGCCCTGGAGCGCAGGGCAGCTGGGCTGGGTAGACAGAGACGTGGAGAATGCGCGGGGGCCCCCGCACCCCAGTCTGCAACATACACCCAGGAAGCATCACTCTGCCCAGGTCTGGGGATGGCAAGTCTCGGCCCTGAGCCCAGGGACCCCAAGGGGCCTGTCCCTGCATGGTGGAGGGTCCTGGGCCCTTGGAACCACAGAGGATGCTGGTGTCTGTGGGCTGTGTGCTTTCTGGGGAAGGAGTCATAGGATGTGTCAGTAAGTCAAGGGGACCCTAGGACCCCCAAGACAATTGCCGTCCCCTCTCTTGCGCCCCCGGCGGGTGTGACTCAGCCCGGCCCTCATTGCTCCAAGGCTGGAGCAAGAGGGAGGTGTAGGCAGGTGCTGGTGGGGCCGCTGCCTGCAGGAGGGGGCACGGGGCAGGTGACGGATGGGAAGCTTCTTCACTGATGTGGGAAAACCACAGCTTGCGGAAGAGCTTCCCAAGGATGTGAGCTGCCTGCCGGGCTCCCGGCTGAGGAACGTCATGGACACCACCCTTCAGACGCTCGGCATCCGCTCTTCTCAGCATCTTGCATTTCCTCCTGGGCCTTACGTACGGTCACATAGAAGGAGATGCGTGTCTAAGTCCTGGAGAACATTCTGCCCTTTTTTCTACCTCTGTGCCACGCTGTGTGGTGATGGAACGTGGTGGCAATTATCTTCCGCTTCAGCGGGTTCCATTGCAGGCCCTGCTGTCATTTCTTCACCGGCCCCATCGTCACTAACCTTTCAACGCCGCGCTGCCCATCCCTACAGCTACACCTCTCCCGCACCCTTACGGACCTCTTTCGGGTCAGCTCCCAGCAGTGGCCCTGGCGGGTGGGCGTCTTTCCAAACCTGTGACGCACTTCTCCACAGGTGCAGAAGGTGTCTGCGGGGACCATTTACTGCTCGTGAATGCAAATATCTGGGGGATTTTAAGCAAGGGGTGACATGGTCTGATCTGCCTTTTAAAGGACCCCCCTGGCGGCTGAGCTGGACCAGGCTTTGGGCAGAATGGAAGCAGTGGGACCGGCTAGCACGTGGCTGCTGGCCAGAGAGGCTGTACCTGCGCCGGGACGAGGGTCAGGACAGCAGGTGGTGGTGAGGGGGGATGGGATTCCAAACGTGCTTTGAAACAGAGCCAAGAGGATCTGCTGACCGTGTGGCAGAGGCGGGTGTGAGGTGGGAGTCCCAGATGACTGTGGCCACGAAACTGATGCCCCAGATACACACGTACCTCCCTAAGGGCGGGTCATACTTCCCGCTGTGGAGGTTGGACCAGGCCGTGGGATCTGTGGCCAGGGACACACCACGTCCCTCTGGGCAGCAGTTTCACGAGCCAGCTCATGGGGACGCCTGTCGGCCCAGGTTCTCTCGTGATGCAACAAACAGACGGGAACGCGAGCTGAGCTCTTATTTTAAGCCGCTGTGATGCTCCTGGTTTGTTAGCCCCGCAAGCATCCCGGCAGCTTGGGACACGACAGCCTTGGAGCCCGGCTGACGCAGGCTCCAAGGTTTCTGGTCTGAGTCAGGGCAGGATGAGGTCACCAGTGACTGAAAAAGCTAAGATGGGTGTAGGGGGCGCAGGTCTGGGCGGGGTCGGTGGGCGAGATCTGGAGGTCTGTTGATGTCAGGGGACAGCTGGCGTCAGGGTTGGGATGTGGGGAGAGGTCCAGGCCACGGGTTCCCTGCATGTGGAAGCTATTTCAAGCCATAGTAGTCACACTGGCTGACACAGGCCCATGGCTTACACGTCTGGCTCTTTCCTAAGGGTTTTACATGTACAGTAAGTCCCCTACGTACGAACCTTTAAGTTGAGAACTTTCAGAGATGTGAACGTGCGTTCCGTCAACGTCAGGCGTGAGTGAAACTGCAGCTCGCCCTCCATCTCCTGTTGCTGACAGTCCTTCAGCTCTACCGTCTCCTACCTCCTCTCCCTCCTCCAGTCAGTAACTCTCCTGGCCTGTTCACCCGATGCCAGCCCGCTGTATGCCAGCTGTTGTCCTGTACTACTGTACTTTTCAAGGTACTGTACTGTACTGTAAGATTAAAAATGTTTTCTTTCTTTTTTGTGTTTGTTTTTAATGTATTATTTGGTGAAAAGTATTCTAAACCTATTGCAGTACAATACTATCTAGCTGATTGTGTTAGTTGGGTACCTAGGCTAACTTTGTTGGACTTAACGAACAAATTGAACTTACGAATGTGCTCTCGGGACGGAACTTGTTCGTAGGTAGGAGACTTACTGTATTAACTTTGCGTCCTCGGGTGAGGAACCTGAGGCACGGTGAGCGAGACCACCGAGGTCCCCAGCTCCTCAGTTGTGGTGTGGGATTGACGTCGGGGTCCTTGCATGGAACTACTCCACGTCCGACACGAGACCGGTGCAGAGCGTGGTCCCCAGCGCCGCCTGCCTGTGTTGTCCCAGTGGGCGGCTAGGGTGGGGGTGGACCACACGGCCCAGGGGATACAGGCCCACCTGCCACCGGCCTGTGTGGCCAGGCTCCAGGGGCCTTGGGTGAGTCTCTAACCTTCGGATCTCCAGTGCCCATGGCAGGAGTCCACGCTTCTGCATCGACCGTTTAATAATCATCAGGGCTTTTCCGACTTCACTGTGGGTGGAGACAGAGCTCCCATAGGCCACGGGATTAACCAAGAGTTGCCAGACGGAGGCCCTGCGCTTCCTTCAAGGGTTGGCTTCAAGGCTTGCACTTAAGTTGGTTATTCCTCGAGATAATAAAGGAACAGGTGTTTCCAACCCACTCGAAAAATAATGTGAGTATTTGAGGGACGTGGGTATTTGCACACCGCCTCTGGTATGAGTGACCTGTTTGCCTTCATCTCCAGGGCCCCGGTGCCCAGCGCACATCAGCATCTACCCCGCTGATGGGCAGGGGCGTTCCTGAGCCCCCGCCTGGGTTTGCTCAGTCACAAGCTCCCTTTCTCTCTGGATGAGCTGGGGCAGACCGTCTTGCTTCTCCATGGCCTCGCCCCCAAAACGATGATCCGTTTATAAACTCTGGGATGATTAAGTAAAAGGCTGTGTTGAAAGCATCCGCACAAAGTAGGTGGTAAGCCAAGGCTTTTGGGGAGATTAGACACCTGCTCAAGGTGTGTCGGACGATGGGGTGCAAACGGGCATCCCCGGGAGCTGGTGATGTGTGGTGTACACTCCCTCCAGTGGGGTCTGAGGCCTCGGCCCTCCCAATTGCCCGTGTCTCACCTTCTTCTGCTACCTGGCAGGTCTCGGGTGGAGGTGGTACTTCCCTGTGCTATTTTGCATTTCCTAATTTGTGTAAGGGGTGTGCGCGTAATAGGTAAACGTTTATTTGTCATTTGTGTTTCCTCTTATTTTTTTTGTGGACCCATCAGGTATTTTATTGTTAATAGATTTGGAGTTGTATAAGGCACGTGTTTAGTAAATCAATGGAATTACGAGTTCTGTGCATGTTGGTGAAGCATTTTTGTAGTTTTCTTTTTTGGCACAAAGGTTATTCCCAGCAGTGGTTTCAAATAGCTTCAAGAAGAAAGTACCTTTAGGGCGTCAGTTAATATTTCCTATACAAACGTACAGCAACTAAAAGGACACTATGTGGGAAAGTGCCGTGAAAGATAGTAGATAGATTCGATGGATAGATACATAGATGATAGATAAGGTGGATAGATAGACATTTCCTCTTCTGTGCAATCCCTCTTCCTGCCTTTATCCACTCTTCCATCCTGTCACTGTTATTTTCTTGTTGGTTTGTGAGAGCTCTTTATATGTTCTGGCTATGAATCCTGCACTGAGTCCTGTGGACTGCTGTGAGCGAGTGGCTTTTCTTGTCACTTTCTTTTCTGGTGTCTTGTTTTGTTTTCACCGTAGTCGCTTGAATCTATTTTGCATCAGAATGTCGATTCCTCTTCCTTTACTTGTAAATATTTCAGTATGTGTTTTTTTTAATACACGGAGAATATATGCTGGATTTTAATAAACAGAATTGATTACCTAATGGAGCTAAATTGATGAACCATTTTGCTGTGGCTAGTGGCGTATATGAAATCTCTACCCACTCTGAGGTTATGAAAATGGTTTTCATTTAGTCTCGTTAAGTTTTAAAGTTTTGCCTTTCATACTGAAATCTTCAAACTGCCTAGATTTGATTTTGTTGGTGTCTGTTGTGAAGAAGGAAACCAATTCGTTATTTCCCACACAGATGGCCATTTTCTCAGCACATTTATGAAGGGGGTCCACCTTCCCCACACAGACTGGCAACCCACCACTGCCACAGACGTTTCTACATGTGGCTGGATGGCTTATGGGAGCTCCACCCCCTTCCATTGGCCATTTTGCCCATCCCTGCTCAAAACCACCTTCTTTTAAAATATTATAACATTCCTTCACCATGAAGTGTGGTATGATTTGTATATTTTTCATAGGTGCCTCTTGTCAGGTTGAGGAAATTTCCCATCTACTCTTAGTTTGGTAAGAGTTTTTATGATGAATAGAGGTTGAATCTTTGTATATTCACTTACTTTTCTGGATCTATTGAAAGGATCTTATCAATTTTCGTTTTTAGTCCATTGAAGTGGTGCATTACGTTGAATGGGTTTCAAATGTTGGACTAACTTAACATCCTTGAATAAATCCACTTAGTCGTGAAGTTTTACCATATATGCTTCCCCATTTGTCCTGGATTCCATTTACTGATATTCTGTGATACAGTTTTGTATCTATATTCATGAGGGATACTGGTAGTTTTCTTTTCTCGTAATATCTTTGCCTGGTTTTGGTACCGGGCATCATAAAGCAAGTTGGGAAGTGTTATTCGTATCATCATGGATTCATGGATATTGGGTTATAATCCAGTACCACTTGGTTTTTGCTCAAATTTTTCCAGATTTGGCCATTGGGAGCTCATTCAGTTGGCTCCTGAGTCCCTCTGAAATAACACCTTCATTGTGTGCTCGTCTGTAGTCTTTTACTGAGCACGTTCGTACTTTCTGGCACTATAATATCCGGGAGCAGTGCTAGAATCAGCCATTTCTCTGAGAAGCCCTGGTTCCTTTTATGGAGATGGTACTGGAAACCAAGAATGGGGCGGTAGGTGCTTGTTGACCCTGGGGAATCATTGCCTCTAGGCCCCTTCAGGTCACAGAGCAAGGAGATACACCTGTTTTATAGTTACCCATGTATACATAGGCACATATCTATAAAGGTGTCTATATGTAACCATGTGTATCTATATTAAGCTGAATATGAATTCATACTCTCTAACTCTAATCCGTTATCACATGGCTCATTCTAGCCTCCTTCTCTTGCTTATCTCTAACTTTCCGCACAGAGAGAAACCTGGCTGCCACCACCCACCAACTGTTCAATTCCAGTAAACACGCTTTGGTTAGTTTTGGTAATCTGCGTCTTTCAATTTGTGTCCATTTCACTGAAGCTGTTGAATTCACTGGCATAAAGTTGTTCATAATGGTCCCTTATTATGCTCTTAATGTCTGTAGGGTCTGTAGTAAGTCTCCTCTTTGATTCATGATGTTGGTAATTTGTATCTTCTCTGTTTTTCTTGATCAGGTGCAGGTGCAGATTAGGTGGAGAGCTAGATTTCACCAGGGATGGGGTTATGGCAACCGAGCGTCATAAAAGCAGAGAGGGATAAGAGAGGTGAAGGTGTGTGTACGTTTGTGTGTACGTGCACACTTGTAAAGGAGAGATTGTAGTGACGCACCATGGAAACTAGCTGAGTAATGAGGGAATTGGGGGCACGAAGGGGGTGACGGCCCATGAAGGGGTGATGGGGATGACGGACTGTGGGTCCCAGGGTGGTCATGGGGTCACCAGCCTGTGTGAGATGGAAAGACAGGAGCCTGTGAGGGATGGTGAGGGCGATGCTTGAATGTGAGACCCTGGAGGGCGTGAATTTAATGATAATGCAAAGTCCAGGGTACGTCCATGGAGGATCCACTGGGGGGGTGGATGGCCATATCAGGAGAAGAGGAGGTCAAGGAACCACGGGTCCGGCTGGACCTGAGCTGGTATCCCTGCTCTGAGCTCCACCCACAGAGACACACGGGTCAGCCCCCTGTTTCCCGTGGGGATGTGGAAATTGCGGGGTCTGGCATGGTTTGGGTCTTCACTTGCCACTTACCAGCAGGGTGACCTTGTGCAAGGCCCTTAATCTATATGAACTTCAGCTTCTTTATTTTAAACTGGGATAATATCCACCGCAAAGTGTTGTTGGTCACCTTAAACGAGGTAGAATGTCTTATGTGGTGTCTGGCACAAAGTAAGAACTCGACACATCTGAATCCCCCATTAACAATAATTTAAAAATTGTTTTGATGTACTTCCTTCCTGTCTTCTTTTTATGCCTATCAAGAAAACATTCATAATCGATACATGGTTAAACCAGTATTTTGTACATCCGTTTACAACATCCTTCCCACCTTCTTCATTACGTTCCTAGCATGGCTCAGATCAAATCCTATGCAGTCATTCAGGCTCATGCTTTTTGATGATTGGCGTTTGCTTTAAAGTGTCTGTATCAGTTTCTTGCGGCTCCCATAACCAAGTACCATCACCTGGATAACTAGAACAGCAGAGGTTGGTTCTCTCACCATTCTGGAGGCCAGAAGTCCCTAATCCAAGTGTCAGCAGGGCCGGGTTCCCGCTGAGGCTCTGGGTAGGGTCTTTTCTTGCCTCTTCTGACTTCTCGTGGCCGATGGCCATCCGTCCACGGTGCTCCTTGGCCCTGCAGCTGCATCCCTCCAGGCTCTGCCTCCGTCTTCACATGGCCTCCTCCCTGTGTCTCTGTCTCTCTGTCTGTCCTAATCTCCTCTTCTTATAAGGAAACAAGTCGTGTGGGTTGGGGGTCTGCTCTACACCAATCTGACCTCGTCTGAACTGAACTCATTACATCTGCAATGACCCTATTTCCAAATAAGGTCACATTCACAGGGACCAGGGGTTAGGGCCCGGATGTATATTTTTTTTTGCGGGGGGGACAATACAACCCATAACAGTATTCCACCAAAAATAACAATAAAATATAAGAAAGGTGGAAATAGATGACATAATATTGGCAAAAAGTTGATAATTGTCGAAGCGGAGGGTGGCTACCTGGGGGTTCATTACACAAGTCGCTTTGTTTTTGTATATGTTTGGAAAATTCCATAATAAGATTTTTTTAAAAATCATGCTTTCAAGATATACAGATGGCCAACAAGCACATGAAAGGATGCTCAACATCACGAATCATGAGAGAAATGCAAATCAAAGCTGCAATGAGGTATCACCTCTCACCAGTCAGAATGACCATCATCAAAAAGTCTACAAACAGGGCTTCCCTGGTGGCGCAGTGGTTGAGAGTCCGCCTGCCAATGCAGGGGACACAGGTTCGTGCCCCGGTCCGGGAGGATCCCACATGCTGCAGAGTGGCTGGGCCCGTGAGCCATGGCCGCTGAGCCTGCGCGTCCGGAGCCTGTGCTCCACAACGGGAGAGGCCACAACAGTGAGAGGCCCGCGTACCGCCAAAAAAAAAAAAAAAGAAAAAAAAAGTCTACAAACAACAAATGCTAGAGAGGGTGTGGAGAAAAGGGAACCCTCTAGTACTGTTGGTGGGAATGTAAATTGATACAGCCTCTGTGGAGAACAGTATGGAGTTTCCTTAAAAAACTACAAATAGAACTACCATATGACCCAGCAATCCCACTACTGGGCATATACCCCGAGAAAACCATAATTCAAAAAGAGTCATGTACCACGATGTTCATTGCAGCTCTATTTACAATAGCCAGGACATGGAAGCAACCTAAGTGCCCATCGACAGATGAATGGATAAAGAACACATGGCACATAGATACCATGGAATATTACTCAGCCATAAAAAGGAACGAAATTGAGTTATTTGTAGAGAGGTGGATGGACCTAGAGTCTGTCATACAGAGCGAAGTAAGTCAGAAAAAGAAAAACAAATACTGTATGCTAACACATATATATGGAATCTAAAAAAAAAAAATGGTTCTGATGAACCTAGGGGCAGGACAGGAATAAAGATGCAGACATAGAGAATGGACTTGAGGACATGGGAGGGGGAAGGGTAAGCTGGGATGAAGTGAGAGAGTGGCACGGACATATGTACACTACCAAACGTAAAATAGCTAGCTAGTGGGAAGCAGCCGCATAGCACAGGGAGATCAGCTCGGTGCTCTGTGACCACCTAGAGGGGTGGGATAGGGAGGGTGGGAGGGAGACGCAAGAGGGAGGGCATATGGGGATATATGTTTACATATAGCTGATTCACTTTGTTATACAGCAGAAACTAACACACCATTGTAAAGCAATTATACTCTAGTAAAGCTGTTTAAAAAAAAACATCATGCTTTCGATGAATATTTAATAAACTAGAAAACGTTAAGCACAAAGGATAATATACAAACCTAGACATGTAATAGAAGCCTGTACAGGAGAAATGATTCCAAAGTGTTCAAGGCAGTTTTCTCTGGGGAGCACGGAGGCTTGCTGAGTTCTTTTTAACTTTTAATTTTTCTGTATTTTCCAGAATTCCCACCCTGAGCATAGAATATTTGTATAACCATAAAATAATTTTATTTGGACAAATCAAGCCACTCTTCCACCCATCTGTTCATATATGTCTTTGACAAACAGGCCTTTCTGGAGCCCTGTCCCTCCCACTGCATGGGCGCATCCCTGCCAGACACTAGATGCAGCCCCTGCCCCGGGAGGCCCACAGTCCTGGCAGGGGGCCGCACTGCCCCCGGGTGATGACACCCAACCCTGTGGCAAATCTCAGCGTGTCACAGTGGATTCAAACCACTGCCTCAGGGGCTGGAGAAACAGAGGCCTCTTTAGATGTTTGAAATTCTAAATGATTTTGGTAAAAACCAATCCAAAGTCCGTCACCATGCCAGGAGGATGATGAGTAGACCAGGGGACCAGGGCTCCTTAATCAAGGAGGGAGGTTCAGGCCAAACAAGGAGCTGGGAGCTCAGCAAACACCATCTGGTGAGCTCTTTCCCCCTGCAGGGAGGCAGGGGGAGGGGCTGCTCCAGGCACGGAGGGAGAAAGGGGAGAAGCCTGGGGACAGCCAAGTGGCACTGGGCTTGAGTCCGGGGAGCTGCGGCCCAACAGGAGGCTTCAGATAGCAGCCCGCACCTCGTGCAGCAGGCGCTCCCTTCCAGGTCCTGGCAGGGGCGTTCGGTGGTTTGGGACAGGCCTGGAGTCGCCCAGCCTGTATCTCCCTCCCAGATGCGATGATGGCTACTAGCTAGTGCATGTCTGGGGGCAACCTGAATCTCCCGCAGCACCTCAGTTTTCCCTTCTGTGAAATGAGGCTGAAGATGCCCATCTCTGTTGTGAGGATGAAAGAGCCGCGTTAGGAAAGTGCTTGCAGACCTGCTGCAGATGCGACTCTCCCCCTCCCCCACAGCATCCATGGGGATGGTTCCAGGACCCCTGCCGATACCCAGATCCCTGCATGCTTAGGTCCCTTATGCAAAATGGCGTGGTATTTGCATGTAACCTAGCACATCCTCCCATATACTTTACATCATCTCTAGACTACTTACAATACCCGATACAATGTAGATGTTTTGTAAATAGTTGCCAGTGCTTGGCAAATTCAAGGTTTGCTTTTCTAGAACTTTCTGGAATTTTTAAAAAAATATTTTTGATCTGTGGTTGGTTGAATCCACGGATGTGGAACCTGTGGCTATGGAGGGCCAACCATAAGGGCTCAACAAAGACGAAGATGGCAGTGGAAAAGACCATGGCAAAATGATGCTGATGGAGAGGATGAAGATGGAACAATGATGAAGGGGGGGAGGCAAGGAAGAAGTAAAAGGAGATGGCAATGATGATAGAACCTGATGAAGACAGTGATGCAGATGGTGATGATGGTGATAGGGAGGGTGATGAAGATGGTGGTGAAGGTAACGGTGACGTGATGATGGTGGTGAGGATGGTGGCGACGATGTGATGATGGTGGTGAGGGGAAGGACAGGGAGATGATGACGGGGCAGCAGTGAGCAAGACCCCAGCCCTGTCTTCCCAGCTTGCATTCTGTCAGGGGAGACATTTGCATGCAGACAAGGGCTCGGACCCCCTTCTCCTCAGGAGGGGCTGCGGGCATCAGGGACTCTGCATTTTGGAGCCTGTCTGTGGCCCCCTGTTTACCCAGGGCTGGGGCTCCTTCAGCAAAACCCTTTCAAAGGGTTGATCCCTAGAAGTATCATCAGGGCTCCTCCCTAGATGAACCCCTGAAGGGCCCAACTGAGTCCACCGCTGTGTGCTGTGGGAACCTGCCCACAGTCGGCCTCTGCTTGGATGCCCCCATGGACGGGGAGCTCACTACTTCTCAGAGCAAAATCTGATTCTGTCACTTCCCTGCACTGGTTTGAGTTCAGCTTCTAGGCATCCACAGAATTCTCCGGCCGTCTGCCTGGCCCTGCATGCCTGCGGCTCTGACCCCAGGGGCGGGAGAAGTGGGAGCTCGGGAGACAGCAGCCCTGCCAACTCTCTCCAGGGCAGTGTCTTTGGCCCTGGCAGCCGCTCAGGGCAGTGGTCCTGGCTTCCCCGCCCCCAGCTGGGTCTCACCTGGCTTCTCATCCAGCCCAATTCCTCCTTGAAAAATGGGGGTGGGGCATGATAATTCTCACCTCCCAGGAGTCTCGGGGGGAGGAATCAGACCAGGCAGGCAGGAGAGCCTGGGTGAGCTAAGGCTCCCTGACCTTGCCGGGGGGTCCCCCCTTCCGGCCTCACAGACTCCGGCCCCGACCCCTCCCTCAGATGGCAAGGGAGGCCCAGCCTCCACACAGAGCCAGCTGCACCAGGCCCAGGGCCTGTCCTTCAGAGACCCGGGGCCCAGGTGGATCACGGCTCAGCCAGCCCTGGGTCCCGGCCCTCTCCCCTCCTGCAGTCCGGCCCTCGCCCCAGGACTGCCCGGAGTCCCACAGTCCTCCACGAAACCTGTGCTGAGTGCAGCTCCAGGTTGCCATAGAAACAGAAAGCCTCTGGGGTTTGCAGCCTTGGTGATGCCGGCTCCTCCTCTCCCTGCCAAGTTCCAGGTGGGCACCGCCCCCCCATGGCATCAGGCAATTCTACCTCCTTTCAAGTAACACCACTAGAGAACCCCCAGCACTGCCAGAAAGCCCACTTACAGATGAAGAAGCAGGCGCAGAGAGGGAAGGCAGCCTGCTCAAGGCCACGCAGCTCCCAAAGGGCAGCGAGGTGTCTAGTTCCAGAGCTGACTCTACAGGCCGGCCTGGGTGTCCCAGGGTCATGAATCAGGGGCCTCCCAGGGGTTGGTGGGTCCCTACTGCACAAAGTCCCAGGGTGCTTGGTGTTTGGGGTGGAGGAGATGTCTGTGCAAGCGGAGACCTCACCCCCTGGCTGTGTGATCCTGAAAGGCTTCCCCAATCTGGACCTCAGTCTCCCCATTCACAAAATGTGTCCCCCTGTTCCTGCCCCTCTGATCCATCCCTCCCCAGGCCTGAGTCCTGGGCAAGGTCCCCCTCAGCCTGTGCTTGGCAGCAAGGGCCCCCCAAAGAGGGAGGAGGGATGCCTTTGCAGAGGTGGGCGCAGAGGATGCTAAGGGTGGTGAAGCCATTCAGTATGAAACTGTAAAGGTAAAAAATAGGACATTTGTCAAAACCACAGGATTCAAACCACAGGGAGGGAAGCTGCTGTAAGCCACGGGCCGTGGCTAATGACAAGGTATCCACGGCCGCTCGTCAATGGTCACGAACACACCGCACCGCTGCGAGGCAGGGACAGTCAGGGGAGTTGGGGGGAGGGGTACATGGGAACTCTGGCCTTTTTCTGCCCAGGTTTTCTGTAAACCTAAAACTCCTCTGAACTATAAAGTCCATCAGTTAAAAAGGGGAAAAAACAAAAGGGTGGGGGACCAGGATGGAGAGAGGGAGGTGGTGGTTGTGCAGGGAGGGGCTGGTCCTGGAAGCTGTCCCGCCCCCGAGGCCCCCTGTGGCTTGTGTCCGGGTCATCTGAGGGCAGCACCGTGGCCGGTGGCCAGCTGCCTTCCGAAACATTCTGGGCAGAACTTGGACCCACAGGCCTCCAGAGGCCCCATCTGGCCCCACCAGTCAGGAGAGGGGCGGGCTGGGAGGGTTCAGCTGGCCCGGATGGGGGGGCTTCTGCAGCCGTGAGGGGTTGGGGGCTCGGGGGACGTCAGGGACCCGGCCCAGTTCTCAGGGTGCCAGCCACTTCCTCACTGTCAGTGTAGCATCAGCTGAGACCCCGGGGAGGAGGCCTCCGTGCCAGCCCCCAGGGAGACGGGCCAGGCGCCCTAGGCTAGCAGGCAGGACCCCGGAGGGTACCTCATCCATCGAAGCTTCTGGAATCTCCTGCCTCCTTGGGAGGAAGGCAGCCAGCGGCCAGAGCAGTTAACGGGTCGCTAGCGCTGGAACGCTGCAGCTCTTTCACTTCAGTTTTTTCGCTCTTCCCTGTAATTATCCCGTCGGTGGGTGGAAATCAACCTTGGCCAGCGGACAGCTTCCCAGAGGAGGCCTGGTGTCGGAGCCTCGGGCGGAGGGCCAGGCGGCTTCAGCCCTCCCAGCCCCCTCTCACCTCCGGGGCTCGTGGGCAACTGCAGGGCACCGCTTGTCCTGGTTTGCCTACGACTGTCCCTGCTTTAGCCCAGAAAGTCCCGTGTCCCAGGAGCCCCCTAGTCCCGGGCGAATGGGGCGGTTGGACATCCTTTGCACAAGCTCTTGAGGGTCTCTGGGCTTCCCGGGACCGCCCGCCCGAGGTCGGCTCCTCCTGGGACCCCATCCCACCCCAACCCCATGGGACCCTCGTTCCCTCTTGTCTTCACCCCAGGCCTTGGGCCCCTCCTCCATCCCCGCCCTCCGGAAGCCCATCCAGGTCCACCCCCCAGCTCTGTGAATGTCTCCAGACCCCAGTTTCCAACTGACGTCCAAAGAGGCTGCTGGACAGGAGGTGAGTTACGCTCTCTGCCTCAGTTTCCCCTTCTGTAAAGTGGGAATGGTAACGACTACTCGTGGGTATGGCAAGGAGCACATCAGTGAATAAATGTAAGGGGCTTAGACCCCGTGCTTGTGCCCCACCAAATCACCCACAAGTACCCACCGAGAGCATTTGGCTGGGCACCTAAACATCACTGAATTCCCACAGCCCCTTGCCAGAACTTGCATTTTACAGACGAGCAGCCCGACGCTCAGAGACATGAAGGAACTTGCTGGAAAGGCCTGGCTGGTCAGGGCCCAAGGCAGGGTTCACCAGCCCGACATGGACCGCAAGGCCGACCGCCCTTCTCCACCCGCTGCCCTCCTGCGGGTGGTGGCACGGTGTCATCCTGGATCGCCGTTCGGGGCAAATTAAAAACCCAGCACGACCCCGCATTTCAACTCTCAGAAACATCTCCTGACCGTGCTGATGACAGAAACAGGCAGTGCATCCAGAGAGAATTTGTTTACAGCGGAGTCATCTCTGTGCTATTTAATTCTGAAATAAGGAACTCTGCTTTGGGGGAAATATGAATTATTTTCCCGTTTTCCTGCCTAGACTCTGAATTAGTGGAGGTGGTGAGATTGGCTGCTGGCTCACTAATTGCTCATTATTTCTGCTCCCAGAGGAGATGCCCCCGGCGGAGCGCTTAAACCTCTTCCCCTGCTCTGCGGTGGCCTGTTGGGGCCCCCAACCCGGGCCACTGTTCCTCCTCGCATGCCTTTGGAATAGAGTTTTTAGTGTTTTAACAGGGTTTTCAGCTGGGGTGGGTTTCCCTTCCCCTTCCCCGTGGGGACGTTGGGCTGTATCTGCTGACATTTTTGGTTGTCATAACTCTGCAGGGGGGGAGGCCAGTGAGAATGGCCATGTCCAGTCGGAGGCCCGAGGCGGGGAGCCCCCTGGGTCAGGAAGCAGGATGGGGAAGGCCGGGGGGAGTATGAACGCATCCCCCCCACTCAGGCTCACCACAGCCATCCTCGTGGTTCTTGGATTCCGTACTAGTGAATTTGCCTACTCACTAAAGTGCGTTTATAACCCCCAAGTCGATACTCATGGTTCTTTAGCGGTCGCTGGCGGACAGCGCAGCGTGGCCCGGCGGCACGCCCCTGCCTGATGGGGACCGAGGGCACCCCTGCCTCCGTGTCAGCTGGTGCTGGAAACAAGCGTCCTTTTCACTGTCAGTGCCCTGGGTTTTGCTTTTTTGGGTTTGGTTGGTGACTTCTGTTTAAAATGGCCCGCAGGCCTGGTGATGGGGTGATGCCCAGTGTTCTGAGTGCGTGAGGCTGGGGTGTGTGGGCAGGGAGTCATGTGTGCAGGTGAGTTTCATTCATGCTGCGTCACGGCGCTGCTCTGACACTGAATCGGCGACACACACGGAAGAAGCCGTCTTTAAGCAGCAGCACAAAACCAGGTCCCCCGCTGATTGGCCGATGGAAATGTTGCGACCAGAGACCGGCAGACCAGAGACCAGACCTTGCCCTGTACTTTCCCGGGAGCAAAAGAACTAAAGACAGGTCTCCCCCAAAGCTCATGTGTTGAAGACTGAGCCCCCAGCACCTCAGAAAGTAACTGCATTTGGAGAGGGGGGCCTTCAAAGAGGTAATTAAGGTAAAATGAGGTCATTGGGGTGGGCCCTGATCCAATCTGACTGGTGTCCTGGTACAAAAAGGAGATAAGGACACAGACATGCATGGAGGGAAAGTCACGTGAGGACACAGGGAGAAGACGCCGTCTATACGTCAAGGAGAGAGGCCTCAGGAGAAACCAACCTGCCCACACCTTGAACTTGGATGTCCAGCCTCCAGGACTGGGAGAGAAGAACGTTCTACCAAGTCACCTGGCCTGTGGTCTTTGTTAAGGCCGCCCCAGCCAACGAATTCAACAGAACTGAAGCAGGTAGTTGTACCCCGTGTTGCGGTAACAGTACTCACGACAGCCCACAAGTGAAACAACACACATACGCGTCCAGGGATGAATGGAGGAACAAAGCGTGGTCCAGCCGTACGGTGGAGTGTGATTTAGCCATAAAGAGGAACAGTGTACTGACACACGCCACCACGTGGGGGAACCTCAAAAACACGACGCTCGGTGAAACAGGCCAGACACGAAAGGCCACACACTGTACGATTCCGTTTATGTGCGGCGCCCAGGACAGGCAAACAGACAGAGCGTGGACTGGCGGGGAGGGGGAGGGGCAGGAGTGGGCATACCTGCTTTGGGGTGACGAGCACGTTCTGGAACTAGAGGTGGTGGCTGCACTACCTTGCGGATGGACTAAATGCCACTGGACTGATGACCTCAATAAAGAAATAAGCAAGTCTCTCCCCGAGCCCCGGTGGCCGCTGTCCCATCCACTTCCTGTGCTCCCGAGGGCTCTTTCTCGACTCCATTCCGCAGCCCCTCCTCCCCCACCGGCTCCAGGCAGGGTCTCCTCCCCTGCTGCTTCCCAGCCACCCTGGCCATGTCCCCAGGGACCCCCATCGCTCCACCCAATGGTCGCGTCTGGGTCCCCATCCGTGACATCATCCCCAGCTGCTGTCAGAGGCGCCCATCCGGTCCTCAGAAAATGCCCACCCCCCAGGGCGCAGCGTGTGCCCCGAGCTGGGCTGGGAAGCCTCACGGTCCTGCCCGTGAACTCAGAAGGACTTTTCCCCCATCCTCTCTTTGCTCAAAGGCCCGCGAGGTCCGACCTTCCACCCCGGCACAGACGGGTGAAGGAGCCCAGGGAATGGTCAGGGCCACGTGGCCAGGAGGAAAGGCAGGTGCACAAAAGGGCGATGCTTTGGTCCAGATCTGGTGACCCCGTTAGACTGTGTCAGGACGGCCAGTCCAGCACCCTTGTCTCCTGATGGGCTCTGGAACTCTGGTGAAAGGGAAGGGGGTTGATGGTGGGAGCTTAGCTAGTTTGGAGAGGTCTCTGGACCCCTGACTCCACCCCTTGAATTGGTGTCCCTTACAGCTCCTCGAGCACATACTCTGCTGTCCAGGGTGACCCTCCAAGTCAGGGGTGGGGGGAGGCCACACCCGCTCTGGGCTGCTTCTGGCGACGCTGCTGGGTCCTAGTGGAGAAACAGCAGATGACCTCAGGTGGGGTCTGCTCCCCACGCAGGATAGCTGAGCCCCATCCAGGGGCCGAGTCACCAGATCCGCTGTCCCATGGGCCCTGGGCTGTAGCCAGGCACTGTGCCATGATTGGTCGGGAAGAAAGACAAGGCTTTGGAAAATGATTTTCTTTCCTTTTCTTTCTTCTTTTTATTTTCAAAGAAATTGAAGGAACCTGTGGTTTGCAAATCTGCTGACCCAGCAGGAGGCTTAAATTGAACCACCCGGTGTTCGGAAGAGGCCAGGCCAGGCCACGGAAAATACCTAGAGGCAGAGTCCAGGCTGTTTGGGAGAGAAAGTGGGTCACCGTTGGAGCGGTCCTTGGGAAGGGCTGGCTGGGGAAGACGGTGGGCACCGGGCACGGGGGAGTGCGCAGCAGAGACGCATCCCCCATCCCGAGGAGGGTGTCACTGGGTCTCGTCCTCACGTCCGTCCGTCTCCCGACGCAGCGCACCCAGGCTCTCCAGGTCCTGCCTGCCGGGGCCTCAGCTTCCTCGCCGGGCGAATGCAGGCTCCCGCCCACCTGGGACGGGGCTGAGGTGGTCCAGGGACCAGGGTGTCAGTGGGAGGGAGGCTGCGACAGATTCCAGCCCGGGTGGCGCCCCTATCTCTGCACGAGGACACGGCACCCAGAATTCGTGGCGACCTCGAGCTCACCCTTCTTGCCTTTCTCCTGGAGGCATCTTGCCCTCCTCTGAACGGGGCTCGTCCCGGGGTTGAGGGGCACGGGCGGCCTCCTTGCTGAGGTGGGGTCTTCTGTCCCTGCCCCTTCTCCTCTTCTGTCTCTTTTGCAGCCCCTCCGCCCATCCCTTACCTGGGGTTGTCAGCCATGTGTCCCCGGGGCTCCAGCCTCCTAGCACCATCTCCCCGGGACATGCTGAGGACCTGCCTCTCTGTCCCCAGCACTGAGCACGGCCTGGAGCCTCAGAGCCACGTGTCCACCTGCCTCCCAGACATTCCCTGGAGGCTCCGCTGAGGCCCCATGACCTGCCCCATCCTTTTCCTCACTCATCATGTGGGGGGGAGGATGTCCAGAGGCTCCGGGACCCAAACCCTGGAACCTTCCACGGTATGGTTTTGTATGAAAGTCTTCAATCTAGGCTAAGACAGTTAGGATGATCCTGCAGGTGGGTTTTGAGACATCAGCCTGGCGGCAGAGCAGGCGAAGAGAGCGGGGTGCCCCCCAGGGACCTGTTTCCCCGAGGAAGCAAAACAACACCACCATGACTTATTCTCTTATTTACAGAGCAAACCTCTGCGCCCAGGAAGCCCTGTAGGGCAGCAGCCGTGGTGCAGAAGAAGAAGGTGGTGCTGGGGTGAGGGGCCACTCTGGGTGCCCGCAGGTTCCCCTAGGGGCTGGGCGGGGGGTCAGGGGAGGTGCAGCCCTCAGGACTCCGGCTGCCCTGTCACCTTCCTGCTCACCTCTCCCCTGGCCCCAGTCGGCCCATGGTGTCCTGGGGGGCTCACAGCCCAACCCCTTCAGGCCCCCCGACGGGCCCCCTCGCCTCTTCCGTGGGAGCCCCAGCTGGGCCCCTACGGCCTCGCCGGGAGAAGGCAGCCGCCTCGGCAGCCTTGCTGTGGAGCAGGCTGCGGGTCTGCCCTGCACTGTCTGTGTCTCCCGCGGGCTTTGGCAGGCCACCACTCGGCCCCCAGGGGCCACACGGGACGCGCTCAATGTCAGGGTACCAAACGAGATTCCAAACCCTTCGTGACGACGCCTGCTGACTGGCCCGTGGGACCCACCATGTGCGGGATGCTGCTCTAGAACTTTCCATGTATATTAGCTCACTCGCTCCTCGGGAAAGCTGCATCGGTGGGACCACGATGACCCCCCCCCATCTTACAGATGATGAGCCCGCAGTGTGGAGAGCGAGGCCCCCTCGGTCGTGGGACGGATAGGAGTGTGGGGGTCCCCGAGCCAGGAGGACGATGCTTCCTGCAGCATCTCCGGGAGTCTGTCCACCACAGGCCAGGCTGGTGCGAGTGGGAAGGAGGGGGAGGTCCCTGCTGGCCCAGCTCCCCTCCGTGTCCAGGGTCAGCCACCCCATCCCTGCTGATCTGCACTGTCCAGTGAAGGGGTCCCAGCCCCCTTTCCTCCGCTGCTCCCGAGCTTTTATCTAGAGACATGATCTAGTTATCACCCCGTGGGACCCATGTGCTCTCCTTCTGGGGTCTGAGATCTATCGTGTCCGTGATCGCTCACCTGTTCCAGTGGATTGAATGGGGACCCCCAAAGTGGGGGCCACATCCTGACCCCTGGAACCTCGGAACGTGATCTTATTTGAGAAAAGCGTCCTTGCTGAGATGCAATTCATTAAGGATCTAGAGATGAGATCGTCCTGGATCCCCTTGGTACCCCCCAAATCCAACAACAATTGTCCTTATAAGAGACACACAGAGGAGAAGACAAAGGGGAGGGGGCCACGTGGTGTTGGTGCAGAGGTTGGGGCGATGCTACCGCAAGCCCAGGAACACCCGGACCCCCAGGAGCTGGGAGAGTTGGGAGACCCCCCTACAGCTCCTGGAAGGAGTGCCAACGCCTTGATTTTGGACTTTCGGGGCCAGAAATGTGGGAAAATAAATTTTTGTTGCTATAAGCCACCCAATTTGTGGTAATTTGTACGGCAGCCAGGAGGACACTCACGTACCCCACGAGGGGGCTCTATCGCACCCACTTTGCAGATCAGAGAAATTATGTCACTTTCTGAGGACACTGGACTCCAATGTGGCTGAGCCTCCCCTTCCTCCCAGGGTGTCCCGAGGCAGCGTTTGGGCAGCGCGAGGGGACACAGTCCTGTGCACCTTCTCAGCCCCCCGAGGGCCCCCTTCACTCTCTTGACTGGCGCCCTGCCTGTGCCAGGCGACCCCCACCATCCATGTGGATGCAACCCCCCACTGCAGACCCCAGGGGCTGGCTTCCTGTGTGGCCGGGGGTTACAAGCAGAGAGAGCAGGTGTTGGCGCCTGGTGGGGAATGGTTGGGAGACAGAGGAGGGTGGGCAGCTTCCCCTCCACAGACAACCCCGTACGTGATTCCTCTGTGCAGCCCATCCTGAGATGTCCCCTCACCGCCACCCCGTGCTGACCGAGCACACCTGCCTGCCTCTTCCTGCTCATTGTCAAGTGGCGGTCAGAGCACGGGCACGTCAGCCACTAGCATCCTTGCTCGTCTGCTTCCTGTCCCCTGACCCTCGCTGTCCTCGCCTTGTGCTTCTCATGTGAAGAGGCAGCAACTTAACACTTGCCTCAGGCTCTGCTTTCTCAGGGCTGAGATAGGCAGGCTCACACCCTGAGTTCCTCTGCCTGTCAATGGGCCTCCTGTGTGTTTCCTCACTCACCACCAGCCTCATCGTCCTTCTACCAAAATTTGCCCCTTGTAATCTGAAGATGGGAGAAAAACAGGCCAGGGCAGTCCTTTCTCTGAGTCAGACAGCGGTGGTCAAGGACCCTTTCAGGTATTCATGTGTTTCTTCATCAAACTATGCTGGTTTGGGTGTTCTGGGAAGGAGTTAGAAGTACCAGAGGTTTATTGGGTGATGCTTGTGAAAGACAAAGGGGCAGGGCAGGTGTGGTCAGGGAGGGCCAGCAGATGGTGATGCTGGTCTGACACCTCCGAAGGGGATGCAGAGGATGGGGAAGGGCCTGAAGGCCTTGGACTGTAGGGTGGTTCTGGGAGGGTCTTAACCGGCCCACAGCTGCTCCCGGGGAAAGGCTGCCGCAGAGGAGCCTGTGTGGGTCAGAGATGGTGAGCCCTGTTCCCGGCCATGCCCGGGCCACTGTGCGCGGCCTTGGCTCAGGAATGAATCAAATCCTGCAGGTGCCGTGGCTGGTGCCTCTGTGCGGATGTCCTGTCCATCACTGCCCATCAATATGGACCAACTGTGTGCCCGGCCTGAGGGGCACCCACAAGCAACAGACCCATCCCCAGTCCAGAGTGGATGCCCAGGGGACAGAAAGCCAATTCACGGACCAGCGCCATAACGTCAGGAAGCACAGGCCACGGAGGGAACCCGCCCAGACTCTGGGACCTTCTGTGCCCCAGGGAGGCTCCTGTCATCCTGACGCCCCTCCCATGTGCCTGCCCTGGCCCCCCGATGCTCAGCCCGGCCCCGCCCTTGCCTCAGTGCCTGCACCATCCTTGGGAAGTCTAAGCTCGTGGAGGCTCAGGTTTCCATGGTCACCAGCCTCTCCTCTCCCCAGGATGTGCTTATTCCTTGGTCAGCACACAGTGGAGCGGACTGGGGGCAGTCTCGGTTTCCTGCCACGCTGAGGCGGGTGTGGGGAGGTCACGTGGGCACGGGGTCCCCTGCCAGCTGAGCCTTCACTGGCAAAATGTAAGCAGGAACCCGAGGTTCCAGTCTTCCTTGTTGGTGGGACTTCAGGCTAGAGCTGGCAGCTGAGATACTGGGGTGAATGAGGTGCTGTTAGCTGATTCACGGAGAGGACGATGACAGCGGCCCCATGCCCAATTTTACCCTTGGGGACCTGAGGCTTGGAGAGGGCCGTGTCCAGGGTCGCACACAGGGTCTGCCCAGCCTGCCCTTGCCTGGGCCCCCCCAGTGCAGGCTCCTCAGCTGCAGCCCTCCTGGGGTGGCCAAGGAAGCTTCCAGGTCTTCCCAGCACCCTTGTCTGTGTGGCGCTCCTCTGCATCCCTGGGGGTCCCGTCGGGGTCCTCCGGAGGGTGGCTCCTGCCTCAGCTGTTAGCTCTGCCCAAATGCTTCTCCAGCAGCCCCGCCACGCGTCCGACGGGGAGCCTGCTTCAGAGCGATTGGACATTTTGAGAGAAGAATTAAGAAAATGAATGTCGGCAGAGCACTTGGCCGTGGAAATCATCGCTGACTTCCCACAAGTGCAGTCGTGTGGAGCTTGAAGGGTGTAACTGGCCCACAGGGTGCTGCTTCCCTGTGCAGGTTTCAGGGCCCTGCAGAGGGCCAGGCCCTCCCCCGGAGTCGGGCATGAGCACGAGCCCATCCGGACCAGACACCGTTTGTGATGCTGAGAAAACGGACAGGACCAGACACACCCGCCAGGCGAAGGGGAACAGCTGTCCTCGCCACCTGCTGTTCTTCTTGGTAATAAATTGATTTAGCAGGTCATTGTTTGCTCCCTCCCCACCTCCCCAGGTCAGCTCCATGGGGCAGGGACCTGTCAGACCAGCTTGTTCCCAGTTCCCCAGAACCTGGACAGGGCCTGGCCCACAGCAGAAGCTCAAGATTTGTTTAGTAAATGGATGGATAGATGGGTGGATGGATGGATGGATGGATGGATGGATGGATGGATGGATGGATAATGGATGTGTGGGTGGGTGAGTGGATGGACGGATGGGTGGATGGATGGATGGATGGGTGAATGGATGGGTAGATGGATGGATGGGTAGATGGATGGATGGGTGGATGGGTGTATGGATGGGTGTATGGATGGATGGATGTGTGGGTGGGTGAGTGGATGGACGGAAGGGTGGATGGATGGATGGATGGGTGAATGGATGGGTAGATGGATGGATGGGTAGATGGATGGATGGGTGGATGGGTGTATGGATGGGTGTATGGATGGATGGATGTGTGGGTGGGTGGGTGCATGGGTAGGTGGATGATAGATGGATGATGGATGCATGAGTGGATGGACAGATTGATGAATGATGGATGATGGCTAGCTGACTGGCTGGCTGGCAGGATGGATGGATGGGTGGATGGATGGGTGGATGGATGGGTGGGTGGACGGATGGATGGGTGGGTGGATGGATGGGTGGGTGGATGGATGGATGGATGGGTGGATGGATGGATGGATGGGTGGATAGGTGGATGGATGGATGGGTGGATGGATGGATGGATGGATGGATAGTGGATCTGTGGGTGGATGGGTGGGTGAGTGGATGGACGGATGGGTGGATGGATGGATGGATGGGTGAATGGATGGGTAGATGGATGGATGGGTAGATGGATGGATGGGTGGATGGGTGGATGGGTGGGTGGATGAATGGATGGGTGGATGGATGGGTGGGTGGATGGATGGATGGGTGGATGGATGGATGGGTGGATGGATGGATGGATGGGTGGATGGGTGGATGGATGGATGGGTGGATGGGTCGGTGAGTGGATGGATGGGTGGGTGGATGGATGGATGGGTGGATGGATGGATGGGTGGATGGATGGATGGATGGGTGGGTGGATGGATGGATAGATGGATGGGTGGATGGATGGATGGATAGTGGATCTGTGGGTGGATGGGTGAATTGATGATGGATGGATGGATGGATGGATGGATGGGTGGATGGATGGGTGGATGGATGGGTGGATGGATGGGTGGGTAGATGGATGGATGGGTGGATGGATGGGTGGATGGATGTGTGGGTGGATGGATGGATGGATGGGTGGGTGGATGGATGGATGGATGGATGGGTGGATGGATGGATAGATGGATGGGTGGATGGATGGATAGATGGATGGATGGATGGATGGATGGATAGTGGATCTGTGGGTGGATGGGTGAATTGATGATGGATGGATGGATGGATAGTGGATCTGTGGGTGGATGGGTGAATTGATGATGGATGGATGGATGGATGGATGGATGGGTGGATGGATGGGTGGATGGATGGGTGGATGGATGGGTGGATGGGTGGATGGACAGACTGATGAATGATGGATGATGGCTAGCTGACTGGCTGGCTGGCAGGATGGGTGGATGGGTAGGTGGGTGGGTGGTGGGTGAATGGATGATGGATGGATGGATGGGTGGGTGGTGGGTGGGTGGGTGGATGGGTAATGAATGGGTGAATGGATGGTTGCATAAATGGGTAGATGGCTAGAGAGAGGGGTGGATGATGGATGAATAGGCAAGTGGATGAATGGGTGGATGGATGGATTAATGGGTAGATGGGTCAATGGAAAAGCAGGTGGATGGGTGGGTGGATGGATATCTTTTGCACCTCCAAAGTGCCAGGCCCCGACGTTGGTGTTTTCGGACCGTTCCTTCTCAGTATCTCACTCAGTTGTTGGAGGTGGTGGCTTTGTTTGAGCATCCGCTTCACACGTGCGTGTGATGAGAAGTATTGCACAGTTGACCCGCACTTGCTCTGAGCAGTGAGGCTGCTGCCTTGGGGGACATCCCAGGACGTGTCCACTCATCACGGGGTCCTGGGGTCACCACGAGGTGCTGATGTTGAGGGCAGGCCTCTGGCTAGTTTCTGTGGCCTCAGCCAGGACTAACTCACCGGCACGTCCTCCCTCCTTCCTGGGCGGGGTTCCAGTTCCTGGCCAGCTTCGGGCTGGAGTCTTCACGGTTCAGGGCTGGAAATCATGCTGTGAGCTTTGGGCAGCCCCTGAGAGGAAATTTCACGGTCAAATTAGAGGTTGAGAATGAGCCCTTCCCTCCCCTCCCCCAAACCTGGGCAGGCGTCAGGGGGAGGGGACAAGAGTCAGCCCATACCCCTGAACAGAAGGAAGGCTGATGCGGGGGTGACCCTCCCTCATTCCCTGTGCTCGTCCCCTACCTGGCCACCTGGCCCACACTCCCAACTTGGGCTGCCCAGCAGACTCCTACACAGACGTCAAAACCCAGAAGGCCCTCCCTGACCCAGACTGGGGACTAGGTCTTTTCTGTCCTGCTGTCCCCACACAGGGCAGA
This sequence comes from Grampus griseus, assembly GCF_964374135.1. Classification (NCBI taxonomy): domain Eukaryota; kingdom Metazoa; phylum Chordata; class Mammalia; order Artiodactyla; family Delphinidae; genus Grampus; species Grampus griseus. The sequence goes on along the minus strand of NC_138997.1, from coordinate 141,731,529 downwards.
CCCTCTGGGATGACTCACCCAGGGACAGGGTCTCCCACTTACTGATGAGGAAACCGAGGCCATGCCAAGAGCACCAGGCCCCAGGCGGCACAAGCCCTGACAGCGGGTCCTGGAACTGGGTCTGCTGATCCCGAGCCAGCTGTGGTCTCTGCCCCACTGTGATGGTCAGTTTCAGGGGTCAACTCGGGCAGGCCACAGTCCCCAGTGATTCAAACACTCATCTAGGTGCTGCTGTCAAGGTATTTTGTACATGCAGTCACTTCTGCAACTGTCAAGTGATCGGACGAGGCCCACCCACACTGGGGAGGGCTGTCTGCTTTACTCTGTCGACTGATCGAAAAGCTAAGTTCGTCCAGGAACCCCCTCGCAGACACACACAGAATCGTTTTGACCAAACATCCAGCCACCCATCAGGTTGACACATACGATGAACGACTGCACGTATAAGCACGGATTGAGAGCCGTCGCCCTGGTTTGGGGCCTCATTCTCCAGTCCTGTCCCCAGTTTCTTTGTCTCGCTGCACAGAGAGGAAGCGCTGGGTGGCCCCAGCACAGGCCTTGGCTCCCCGAGCTCTCTCTTGGAAGACGGCAGCGGCTGCTCTGAGGTGAAGGGATCCTGAGGCCCAGAGAGGGCAGGCGCTTCCCCAAGATCACACAGCACGTCCCAATTGTGCTGGATTCACGCAGGTGCTGGGACTGTGGCTGGTCCACAGCCTGCCTCCTGGTCCCTGGGGCCCCAGAGTAGGGTGGCTGCAGTGTCATCACCGGGGGGGGGGGCACTGCTTTTTGACCTCGGCAGTACTGCACTTAGCACCTGGAAAGGCATTTTCTTTCATCTTCTCAACTGCTTCTCCCAACATCCTGGGAGGCAGGGATGATCCCATTTCACAGATGTGGAGACTGAGGTGCACAGGGTGGGAGGGATTCATCCAGGGTTCCAGCAACCCATGGGTATAGGTCTGGCCCCAGTGAAGTCACAATTCAGTCATATTTTCTGTCCCCTGGGCCCCTACTCAGGCTCTTCCCCCTTCCTGTGTCCTGCGGGGAGGAAGGGGGTCTGGGAATCTCTGTCCAAGCCACCTACGTGCATGTGCATGTCTGTCTGCAGGGTGTGTGTGCACGTTGAGTGTGCACATGTGTGCATGTGCATGTGTATGCACACCTGTGTGATCGGGGCAGAGATGGAATTACTCCTCTGAGCCCTGAGCCCACCATGAATCCATAGATGGTTATTTTGACCCAAACTTGAACTCCGTACTTGAACTCCACACCGTGGTTCACTAGCCTGGGTTTAAAAAAAAATGTTTCCTGAGTAAACCAAAGCCAACAAACAAACGTGAAAGAACGGAGGAAAGGCTCAGGGCAGCCTTGGCTGGTGCACGGCCACTGGCAGATCAGAAGCAGATGTACGAGTATCCCGACTTGTACAAGGGGTGCAGATAGAGAGCTGGAAGCAGGTCCGGGAGGCGAGCCGCACGGTGCACCTGCCTTCTGCCTTTGGGGTTGCCCTGCCTCAGGGCTGATGGCGTCTTGGCTGCAGGTCTAGGGTCCTGGGCCGCGTGGAGAAGCCAGAGACAGGAAGCCAGCCCTCCCTAGAAGCAGACTCACCTCTCCCACCCTGCAGCAGCCCTGAGGGGGGGGGTCTTGGCCTTCCTCTATACACAGTGGCAGCCACTCGGAAGATGAAGCAGGTGCCATAGGGAGCTTGGAAATGACAGAGCTGGGATTCGACCTAGGACGGCCGACCCCAGGCCCGGGCCCGTTCCCGTATCCCACGAGGCACTGCTCTGGCCCCACTGGATGCCCCCAAGTCCTGCCCCTCATGCACGGAGCCTTTGCACAGCCTGTTCCCTTCCCGACCTCCTTGTCTCAGCTGAGCTCCCTGGAAGGCAGAGCCTGAGGCAGGGATTAGGGCCCAAGGTTTAAATAGGAGGGGTGGTCTCAGGGCAGCAAGAGGGCGGGAGGAGGGGAGGGAGGCTGGAGAGAACAGAGAGCAGTGCCAGGCAATGCCTCACCGCCCTAGCGTCACTGCCAAGCAGATGCCGGAGCCACGTGGGGCGTCTCCAGACAGGTCCACCAGGCCCCTCACCTGCCAGAGTCCTTGGAAGGAGCCAGGGAGGCGGGGGTGGGGGGCTTCGATGCCGGCTCCCTCCCACCTCCCGTCACCAAGGTCAACGATCGCCGTGTGGGGGGTTAACCTAGGGTGTACCAGCCGCGCCTTCCACAGATGCGAGTGCTGCGGCCCCTGGCCCGAGACTGGAAGTGGTGGAAGCTTCTGGGGCTTCCAGGGTGTGAGACGGGTCGGCCCCAGGCCACGTGGTCACAGGTCGGCAGTGGCAGGAGCAGAGAGGGAGAAGAGTGGCCGAGGGTCCAGGGCACGGGGACGTCCCCTACAGGCTACTGCTGTTCAGCCTAACACGCCTGCTGACCGGAGCCCCCAAGGCCAGCTCACCTGGCGAGGGCTGGCTTTCCCGGAACCAGGCTCGGCCCGGGAAAAGGCTCTTGGTTCTTGGGAACTGACCCTCATGCCCAGCGGGAAGATCAGCTCCGTCCCGGCCCCTCCCCTGCCCCACCTGGAGCTCTGAGAGGGCCGCGAAGTTCCGTGCTCCCTGCTGTTGGTGAGCAGATGCAAACTCTGAATTGAGTGAATGGACGACTGGACCTCAGCCCGAGCTCGGGATAGAGCTCGGGGCGTGTTGCTCCCCTGCTCGGAGGGTTTACACCCCTCCTCGCTGGTTTGGGATAAGAGCCAACCCCTCTGGTCCAGGGCTGAGGGCGTGGGGCGAGCTCCCATCCCACCCGTGCACGTGCGTCACGGGGGGGCACACGCACACGCGCAGACACTGGGTGGAGAAAGCGTCTCAGGGCTGGGTCTGCGGGGCTGGGCAGCGGGACCCTGCTGGTTTCTGTCCAGGCTACGAGCAGGAAGGAATCCCTGTCCCGCCCTGAGCCTGGAAAGTGAGCAGTAGTAGCACCCGAGAAGACACAGCCCCCCCGACCCTCTGGCCACAGCCCTGGTCTCTCAGGAGAGGGACCGTCTCCTTGCATCCCGGCCCCCACGCAGCTGCCCGGCGCTGTGTGCTCTGTCACTGGTTCTGAACAACAGGTGGTGGGTTGGGGGCATCGTGGCGGCTGATAAGACCTCGTCAGTGCCAGCTGGAGACTCTGATGGGTCTTCTGAAGGGATGGGAACAAAGGGAAACAGAGACACTGGACTCGGACGGGGGTGACCTCGGGAGGCCCCAGACCAAGTGCAGACCGGCCTGCAGGGCGTCGCCCACTGACTCTGCCTCTGAGTTCCCCTCGAAAAGAGGAGCCCATGGGGGCCCTGGGGGCTCTGCTCCCCAACGTGTGTGAATTGGTTCCGTGTGGCGAGGAGGTGGACCGTGGCCCACGCGGGGCCAGCTCACATCTCCCTTCAAGCGGGGACAGCTGACAGTCTCCTCCTGGGCTGGGCTAAACAGCCCCCCCAAATTCATATCCACCCGGAACCTCAGAATGTGGAATAGGATCTTAGTGGATGTAATCGATTTACATGCGGTCACCCTGGACTAGGGTGAGCCCCATACCCAATGGCCAGTGTCCCTGTAAGAAGAGGAGGGGACACACAGGGAGGTGGCCACGTTACCGTGGAGGGCAGATCGGAGCGATGCGGCCACGAGCCCGGGAACACAGGACGCCAGCAGCCCCCGGAAGCTGGAAGAGACGAGGAAGTCAGAGCCTTGGAGGGAACCAGCCCTGCCGACACCGCGGTTTTGAACTTGCAGCCTCCGGACCGTGAGACAGTAGATCTCAGCTGTTTGGAGCCAGCTGGCTGGTGACGCTCACGCAGCCCGGGAAGAAGAAGCCAACGCCCACTGCTCAGCCCTGCAGGCCAGGCAGCCTGAGCGAGTCCACGGCTGTACGCACTCGGCACGGTTGCCCCTCTGTGGCGGTCACTGCTGGAAGACAGGACTTCCCCAGCTGCCCTCTGGACGTGGACGCACGTCACCATCCCCCGGCAGCCCTGGGAACTCCCAGGCAAAATGGAGAAGAAAATGAGTCTCATTCATTCATTTACTCATTTAGTAGAGGTGCTGGGAGCCGCGCAAACAGAGCTGGCAGTTATCGATGTGATTAACGAGCAGATGATTGTTTATTACTGCTTTAAAAATTCGAGGCAAGAGTTGAGGGAAGCTTCCTTTCCTATAAGATGTATGTGGGTCCCTCCCTGGCAGGGCGGCTGGGAAGGCGAGGTGAGGCCCGTGGAGGTACCAGCGCAGTCTCTGAGGCTCCCTCTCTCGTCCGTGGAGAGGGGCCGAGGCCCCTCGAGGCCCACAGTCCTCACGCCCGTGGGGACCTCCCTTCAGCCCTTGAGCTGCGGACAGGGCAGATGGGTGTGGTTGAATGAATGAATGAGTGAATGAGTAAACGCCCCTCTGACCCAGAGGCCCTAACCTGGGGCCCTTGCAGGCAGCCTGGCCTCAGCCTTACACATACGGTGTCAACAAAACGAATGGGTTTAAATCAGGAAATTACAGGAACCAAAATCCGTCGCAGGCCTCTGGTAACAGATCTGAGATCCTGCAGCCCGGGCTTCACCCCGATCCCCTCGCCCCCCACACACACAGCCCCGGGGGGGCCCAAGGGGCTGACCCAGGGAGGGACTTCCACCCTCCACTGTCCTGCAACTTCCAGCCAGGCGCCCGAGGGCATGACGTCCAGGCCCTGCCCTGGGCTAGCATTGTCCTGAGCGCCGTGGAGGAGAGCCGCCCATGGCTAGCTGACCCCAGGGGCCCCGGGCACCCTCCCGGGCGCTCCAGGCGGGGTGAGCCTGTCCTTGCAGGGGCCGAGTCTGTACCATCGGCAGACAGCTCCCTCCTGGGTCTCTCCCCAATCCTCCGCCGGTGGTCTGCAAGTGCTGGGTCAACTTCCAAAAGGCCGGAGACCCCGAGGAAATGTCCACGTCGGTGGGGGCCGGAGAGCCCGAGCTCAACCTGAACCTCCAGGGAGAGCCAGGTGGGCGCCGGCGCCCATGACTGGATGTACCAGCCTGAGGGCGGGCCCCCCACCTAACGACGGGGGTGATGACCACCTCGAGGGGGCCCACGAGGGGTCAGCGTGTGAACACAGGCCGCACGCAGAGTGAGGGCTGCACGAGGGCTGCGGTGAGGGTCACGCTGCCTGCCTGGGTTTGCCCACGTGCGCGGGGCGCAGAGCAAGGGCCCAAGTCCTGCGCTTCCTTGTCTGGGCACTGAGCCGCCATGCCCCTCTGGGGCGGGACAGAGCATCTCCATGGCCCCCAAGGCGCGGGCATCCTGGCTCTACGTCCAAACTGGGTTTAATTCCCTGTATTTGGCTCCGAGCATAGGGGGAGTTTTCCAGCGTCTCCGTGGAGTCTGGCCCGTCTTCAGGCTGCATCAGGCATGTTTACTGTTCCTTCCTTTCTCCCGGCAGCGGCTCCAGGGACTGTCCTGGGCTCCCATTCCGGGGAAGGGGGTCTGGTCCCAAGGGGCAGCGGGTGGTGGGGATGGACTGGGCCCGCCGAGCTCCGATCCCAGCCAAGTTTGCTTGGCTAGGCCAAGCGAGCTGCAGAGCCATGACTGGGGGGCTGACGGGAGGGAACTTTCCAGAGGCATGTCTCCAACCCCAGAAAAGCACCCGCTGGGGCCCCCCCACCCTGGGCCTTGGGACTTTGCACCTAGGGTGGCTGTGTGGCCATTACCACTGCTGCTTCTAGAACCTGTGGGAATAGATTTGCCCAACCATCACCTCTACTGAGGGCCTACTGTGTGCGGGGCAACCCCACAGGGTTACCACACTGTGTGGTCAGTGCTCGGCACAAGGGGGTCCCGAGGCTGGAGACGCTTGGTCCCCCCAAGGTCACATTGAAACTGGGTCTTGAAGGCAAAGTGGACATTTGACATCTGAAGGAGGAGGAGGGGGGAGGGGAGGGGAGGAGAGGGGGAGGAGAGGGGCGGGAAAGGTGTTACAGGCGGGAGGCAGCGTGAGCGGCGGCTTAAAGACTTCCGTGAAGACTTCCGTGATCCACGGAAACACTGCAAACAGATCAAATGAAACGCAGATCCTGGACCCACTCTGGGGCGCCTGGATCAGAATTGCTGGAGCTGGGCCTGGATATCTGCATTTTTAGTAAACTCTGCAGGTTCTCATTGAAGGGACACGAATAACTTGAATGTCCCAGGCGGCCACCCTCACCTCCTGAGCGGCTGCCAGGGGTCCCACCTCAATGTTCTCGAGCGTCCGGGCTCCCAGGGAGCTGTCCAGCTGTGCCCGCTTCTCACTGGCCTCCCCTGGCCTGGGGGCTCTGAATTGCTGAGGGTGGAGGCCTGGAGGGGGAGAGCCTGGCACGTCATCTGGTGCCCCTCTTCCTCTGTGTCACATGCAGCATCCCCAAGGGAGTGGCCCACGTGCCCCAAGGTGACCCACCAGCCTGGTCCTCTATGACCCCGGCCGTGTGCCCAGGACCCCCGGCTGGACGTGGAGTCTCAGAGTCGTGTGCTCTGTGACAGGTGATGCGCAGAGTGGCCGCGTCCTCAGGTGCCAGCCTCTGCCCCTCAGGCAGACCCACCCTCCGCTTTGGGAGTCTTCTCAGACTGGGGTCAGGCCCCACCCCCGGCCTTTGTCAGGGCACCACCCTCTCCCTCTGGGCACCTTCTCAGAAGATGTGGGGATGCAGCCGGCAGAGTGGAGGCATCTGGCCAGGTGCTGGCCACATTCCCAGAGACCCTGCCGTGTCCCCCCTCCCCGCCCCCGTCGGACCTTAGACTCACTCTCTAGGGACCCTGAACATCCTTGGGACATCTCATTGCCCGGTGCTCCATGGTGACTCCTGACTCAGGCAGGGGATCTCTGGGGCCCTTGGGAGGTCATGTGACATAGGCCGCCTGTTCCCCACCCCAGGAGGATCACCTGTGCTAGGAAGGGGTCGTGCTGGCCGGACTGGGCCTGCGGATGCCCCTGAACCGTGCACAGGACTGGGGGCAGAGCAGAGGTGACCGAGGCACCGTAGCTGCGGTCCCAGGCCCCAGGAGGAGCTCAGACCTCGGGCGAGCCCTGGCAGGGGGCTGGGGCACGCTGAGTGGATGCTGGCTGAGGGCTTTCGGGAAGAGCTGTTTCCATGTTCTGCACCCTGAATAGGAGGTGGCCTCCGCCCTCTGACCAGCAGACAGGCGTCTGAGGACCCTGGAGTCGGGGTTTTTCCCTCCTTGGGGCAGGGACCAGGAGGTGTTTCTGAGCATCTGTTTTTAAAGCACTTTACACAATTGCTTTCTAGCCCCAAATTTGGGAAGGATTCCACCAGAGTGAGCGAGGCTGCAGTCTCGTCTCAGGAGTCAGTTAAACAAGTTATCTGCAACCCTGGGCCCTCCATTCCCGTCGGGTGGCCTCTGACGTCCCGCCAACACCATGGCCTCCTTCCCGTCTACAGGACCCCTCTGGTCTCCGTCTCCCCACCTGGATGGCGTCTCTGATCCGTGTGCCTACACTTTCCAAAGCCTCCCTCAGACCAGCCCCTGGTCCAGGAAGGGCCCCGGGGCCTCCTTCCTGAGGCTCTCGCTGGGCGTGGTCTGGTCGGCACCACTGAAGTCGGGGTCTGGGGCGCTGGCCTCCAACGGCGAGCCGGGCCCGAGCTCAGGGGAGTCCCAGGAGGACCCTGCTCTTGGACGCCGTTTCCAGACAGAAGCCACGTGACCAGGGACCAGACACTCCTGGCCAGCCGCTAGGTCAGCAGGTGCCCCTTGAGTGCTGTCTTACCTTCACTTCCTTGAAACAGTGTTAAGTGCCTCATTCCAAAAGCCAGACCATTCTTCCAGGTTTATCATAGAAACCATCTGTCTCTCGGCCTCCCCCACGCTGATCCCCCCTCCCTGAAAGCAAAGCCTTTCGACTTTTCGTCTGTTTTGGTTTTATTGGTCTGACACTTCCCTCTCTATTTCCAAATGACATGTTTTCCTGCCGTGTGTCGATTTTTCTTTGTAAATACCGCCCCTTCCACGGTGACAGATGCGCGTTGAATTCTCTCAGAGCGCCCCCCCATAGAGGAGAAGCGCCTTTAGGGTTCAATTACTATTCAGTATTAATCAACCCGTCAACACATGGATTAAATCTTCGAAATGAGGCTCATGGGTACCTCAATTCTCTAGTCAAATGTTGTGTCTCTGTCAGTATTTTTCCCTCTCTCCTGGAAGGGAGGTCTTTGGGGGCAACATTTTACATTTTCTTATGTTTCCATCACTAATGCTTCCCCTGAACTTTTCACAAAATCACGCGAGAACTCATTATCTTCTGTGTTTCATGTGGCAGGTGGCTGGTCCAGCCCAGTTTTCTCCCTGGAGATGTCCATCCTGAAGGCGTCCATCCTGAAGGCGTCTTCTTTTTTTTTTAAAAAAAGGTTTATTTATGTATGTATTTATTTATTTGGCTGTGTTGCATCTTTGTTGCTGCATGTGGCTTTCTCTAGTTGTGGTGAGCGGGGCTTCTCATTGCGGTGACTTCTCTTGCTGCAGAGCACGGGCTCTAGGTGCACGGGCTTCAGTAGTTGTGGCTCGCGGGCTCTAGAGCGCAGGCTCAGTAGTGGCTCCGCGGCATGTGGCATCTTCCCGGACCAGGGCTCGAACCCGTGTGCCCTGCATTGGCAGGTGGATTCTTAACCACTGCGCCACCAGGGAAGCCCCTGAAGTTTGTTTGTTCCCTGACCCTGCTGTCCTCCTGCTGGCAGGGTTCTGTGCCGGGGGACGCTGGTTGCAGTGTTGTCTGTGACACTGAAAAGCTGGACAAACCTACATGTGCTTCTCCAGGGCATCCGTCCATGTGGCTGGTGCATCCTTCCCGGGAACACCATGTGGTTTCCAGTGATGGGCAGGTCTGTGTCCAATGCCATGGAAAGTCATCCAAGACATAACGGCAGCTTACAGAGCACCAGGTAGAGTGCAAGTTCATTTACACAGAGGGACCTATGTGCACACGGAGGTCAGTGTCTGGAAGGACGTTTATCAGAAAGTTAGCAGAGATTCTTATTTCTGGGTGGTGAGATTTGGAGTGATTTCCATTTTCTTATGTTTTTCCCTATTATCTGAAATTTTTGCTGCAATCATGGATTGCCTTTATAGTCATTTTCATCTGGGAGAATGAAAATCATTCACTGGAACAGTTCCCTAACTGCTTAAAAGCCCGTGCTGATGTCCCCCACGGCTCACAAAGGCGCCTCCAAGCATCCTGATGAGGTGCCCAAGTCTTCCTGAGCTGCGTTGTGCTTCCTTTCCCGTCACCACCCACCCTCACCCTGCACCTGCTCGTCCCTACATTCACTGGGCCTTTCCAACCTCTGTGTCCTCGTGGTGGCCGTCCCCTCTCCTTCCTGGCTTCCTCAGCTCAGTCCACGTGAGCTGCACAGTTTGGGGTCCTCAGAGGGCACTCATCCCTGCTTTCCAGCACTGCTAAAGGATTTCGGGCGTATCTTAGATTTCTCTGGTCTTTTCTATGGGCTGGAGGCAGGACGATAAGTGTAGAGAGATCTTAGGTGATTTACCCACTAATGTTCACCCCCTGGGACCCAGCACCGTGCCCAGGACAGAGCAGACCCGGGAGATATGTCCAAATCAGTGAACGAGGACAGAGTAAATTTGAAGGCGTGTGCAAGGAAAGCAAATACGTAAGCTAGAATTTTTGATTCTGTCATTTGGAAGAGATAAAATAAGAATGTGCTGGAATAGCTGCGCTCCAATTTAAGTAAACATAAAAAATCAGTTTACAGCCGCGTTAAGAATGGTTTATTTATCTGAGAAGTTGGTGCTTTCCTTAACAGGTCAGTCAGTGGTTGCTTTGGAGGGCGGGGCTAATTACGAGCCCTCGGGTTTTCATGCCTGGGTGTGTATCAGTATCCGCTCCGTCATTAAAAGTACTGTTTAAATCCAGGGAAGGAATCAATTTAGTGTTTACTTTCCTCTTTTTGCCCCTTTTGAGATAAGCTGGTTAATTGGGAGTTAATTTGTTTCGGAATGATTCAGGCTTTTCTGTTTGAGGCCTGGGAGAAGTAAGAGGTCTCTCTCGCAAGGCGTAAAATTTCCACTCTCCGTGCCGAGAACGGCAGGAGGGTTGAGCAACAAATGCTATCAGGAATGGAGTTTACCGACTTTCGTCCTTCAGATTCAAGTACATGTGTCTGCTCCAGGCATTTAAAAGCCGGGAGAAGAAAACTTGGGCTGTGCGTGCAGCCATAACTGTCCCCCCAGCCCAGCTCCCCGCGGAGCAGCCCGTGGCTGCCATAACTGTCCCCCCAGCCCAGCTCCCCGCGGAGCAGCCCGTGGCTGCCATAACTGTCCCCCCAGCCCAGCTCCCCGCAGAGCAGCCCCGTGGCTGCCATAACTGTCCCCCCAGCCCAGCTCCCCGCGGAGCAGCCCCATGGCTGCCATAACTGTCCCCCCCAGCCCAGCTCCCCGCGGAGCAGCCCGTGGCTGCCATAACTGTCCCCCCAGCCCAGCTCCCCGCAGAGCAGCCCCGTGGCTGCCATAACTGTCCCCCCAGCCCAGCTCCCCGCGGAGCAGCCCCATGGCTGCCATAACTGTCCCCCCAGCCCAGCTCCCCGCGGAGCAGCCCGTGGCTGCCATAACTGTCCCCCCAGCCCAGCTCCCCGCGGAGCAGCCCCGTGGCTGCCATAACTGTCCCCCCCCCAGCCCAGCTCCCTGCGGAGCAGCCCCGTGGCTGCCATAACTGTCCCCCCAGCCCAGCTCCCCGCGGAGCAGCCCGTGGCTGCCATAACTGTCCCCCTAGCCCAGCTCCCCGCAGAGCAGCCCCGTGGCTGCCATAACTGTCCCCCCAGCCCAGCTCCCCGCAGAGCAGCCCCGTGGCTGCCATAACTGTCCCCCCAGCCCAGCTCCCCGCGGAGCAGCCCCGTGGCTGCCATAACTGTCCCCCCAGCCCAGCTCCCCGCGGAGCAGCCCCGTGGCTGCCATAACTGTCCCCCCAGCCCAGCTCCCCGCGGAGGAGCCCGTGGCTGCCATAACTGTCCCCCCAGCCCAGCTCCCCGCGGAGCAGCCCGTGGCTGCCATAACTGTCCCCCCCCAGCCCAGCTCCCCGCGGAGCAGCCCCATGGCTGCCATAACTGTCCCCCCCAGCCCAGCTCCCCGCGGAGCAGCCCCGTGGCTGCCATAACTGTCCCCCCAGCCCAGCTCCCCGCGGAGCAGCCCGTGGCTGCCATAACTGTCCCCCCAGCCCAGCTCCCCGTGGAGCAGCCCGTGGCTGCCATAACTGTCCCCCCAGCCCAGCTCCCCGCAGAGCAGCCCCGTGGCTGCCATAAGTGTCCCCCCAGCCCAGCTCCCCGTGGAGCAGCCCGTGGCTGCCATAACTGTCCCCCCAGCCCAGCTCCCCGCAGAGCAGCCCCGTGGCTGCCATAACTGTCCCCCCAGCCCAGCTCCCCGTGGAGCAGCCCCGTGGCTGGTGCAGCCCGAGGCTGGGCCCCGGGTCCTGGTTTGGGTGGGGGGCACAGCTGCATGACAGCTGCACGGGGCCTGTGGACTCCCGGGCTCTGCTTGGGGTCACGTTGACAGCGGTGCCCAGGGCGCCGTGTAGCTGCTCGAGGTGGAGAGTGTGCAGGGAGTGAGCTTGGCCTGCGGGCTCCTGAAGGATGGAGGACGGCCTGGAGAAGGAAGCCCAGGCTGCTGTCACTCCTCTGGGGGCCGGGACCTGCAGGGCTGGGGGAGCGGAAACTGGGGGAGGTCTCCTGGTTTGCACGAGAGTGGAGGGGCCCTTAGGCCTCTGAGGCGGCCTGGTCCATCAGGGCCCACCTCCGGGGCTGAATCCTAAGATCCCAGGATGGGGGCAGCAGTGGGCCTGACAGGCTAGGGGGCAGCGGGCGGGCGGGAGAGGTCTGACAGATCCCACGAGGAGGGCTTGCGCACCTGTGCCTGTTTGCTCTGTGTCCCCCCATCCTCCTGGGTCCCAGGCAGGGCTCCAGGACACAGTGGAGTCAGTTAGCCAAGTAATGAAGCCAGAATGGAGTCTCTCCCCTCCAGGGCGAAACAGCCCATTTCTCTTCGTCTCTAAGTCTGACAGCTTGGAATGTGCTCTGGGCACAGGGCTCGGATGCTGGAGGGCGCCGGCGTCATTGGACAAACAGGCCGCTGCGGACCCCACTGGGTGTGGGAGGGGGTGCAAGGGTGAGGCAGACAGAGGCCCTTCTGGCCGCCTGGGGCGCTTCTCCAAGTGTGCAGCGGAAGAACTACAGACCCCGGGGCCCACCTCTGGTTCTCTGGAGGGGTGACTGGGAATCTGCATCCTGCCTGGGCCCTGGCGGTCCGGGTGACACCACATCTAAGCACCTGGGCTGCAGTGTCACTCCCCTGACCAATGCCTGATTTTGTCACGAGGCAAAAAGAGCTTGCGGCCTTTGGGCGGAGGTGGAGGGCTGCTGACCAGACGGGCGAGGCCACTGCTGCCCAGTCAGAGACCCAGCCTACAGGGGGTGGCGTGGGAACAAGGTTCTGACAGATGGGGAGCATCACAGGCAGAGGGGGCAGTGGGAAGGAGGGGCAAAGAGAGGTCTGTCGTTCCAGGTGGAGGAAATAGGATAGGCGAAGGCCCAGAGATGAGCGCTGGGTGGAGAGCCAGGTGAGGAGATGGGATGGAGGATGGGGGCGCTGGGTGGAGAGCCAGGTGAGGAGATGGGATGGAGGTTGGGGGGGCTGGGTGGAGAGCCAGGTGAGGAGATGGGATGGAGAATGGGGGTGGGCGGTGGAGAGCCAGGTGAGGAGATGGGATGGAGGTTGGGGGGCGCTGGGTGGAGAGTCAGGTGAGGAGATGGGATGGGGAATCGGGCGTGGTGCTGGGTGGAGAATCAAGGCTCGTCTCTTTGGGCTGCAGCCCACACTCCTTGTGGGGAGAGTACAGGAGCTCAGGTGTCCTAGAGAGGAGTCCTTAGGTAAGGACGGCCTCCGAGGGAGGAGGTTCTCAGAGCTCAGTGGGTGGGGCTGGGGCGCATGGCGGGACTCTCTTGTTTGGCGCACCTCCCACCCTTGCTGGCCCGACCCTGAGGGTGCTCACGGGCCGAGGAGCAGCCTCCAGAGTGAGCGGGGTGTGCGGCGTGGGTGGGGCCCGGGTTGGGTCCAGCACCCTCTTTCCCTGTTTGCATCATTCCCTTTGCCTGGGTGCCCTTCCCCACCCGGCCACGCCCTACTGGATTTAAGGGTCCAGAGCAAGTGTCACCTTGCGTGGGTTAGCTCCGCACTGCTGCCTATAAACCGCTGTAGCTCAGCGGCTTACCTGCCGCAGACAGTTTGCTTCTCGCTCACGAGCCTGCGTTTGGCCAGGGCTTGGCTGCTCCGAGCGGAGCGTGGCCGGGGCTCCAGGCAGTGGGTTCCCGCCGGCTCTGCCGCATGCGTCCCCATCCACCCCAGCGTGCTCTCCTCACAGGGCGGGAGTGGGGTGGGGTCAGAAGCTCCCCACAGATGATGCACAGAAGCGCGGCAGCCTGGCCTTTCGAGGGTCAAGGTCAGGACGCACACTCCGTCCTCTCCACCGCCCTCCATTGGCCAGGCCGTTGGGGGAGGGGCCTTGCCACACGGTTGTCTGTGTTCACCTGCCTCCTCTAGAAAGGCTCCCTGGGTCCCCAAGACTGTGACAAGCCCCCTGCTCTGATCCTGCACCCCACCCTGTCGCAGCCGTGCACGGTGCCATGGTGGCTGTCTGTCTGTCTACGTGCTGGACCTCCTGAGGGCAGCGGCTGCCTTGATGCACTGCTGACCCTAAATGTCGGCACAGAGGAGGTGCTCCGTGAGGAGTGAGGAAGAAGGGAGAGGGACGGGGCGGGGGGACACAGAGACCAGAGGACCTGCCCCCGCTGACCACGGACCAGAGTGGCTTTGGGAAGCGGCCACGTCGGGACACGCCTGCTCTGTGAAGTCCTCCACATCTGCTGGGACCTGGAAGTGCTGACCTCCCCTCCCTTTGCGGTTCCTCTTATCCTCAGGCTCCCTGACAAGCCTGCGAGGTGTGGGTGGAGGCGAGAGAAGAGGGGAGGGGCACCCCGGGCGCACCCACGGGCGGGCGCACCCACGGGCGCGAGCACCTGTGGAAGGACTGGCCTTGAAGGCCGAGCTGCCCCCAAGTGGGCTCTGCAGTACAAAGTGACTGGTTTTCATCACGGAAGACGGGAGCCTGGATGTCAACACCTCCAAACGCCTTAAAGGGAGTAATTGCTTCGCTGCGATTATTTTAGGAGGTTTAAGGAAGGCACATGGGTGCTTTTTAAGAATACCTCTTGAGCTTAAAATTCCGCCCACGGCCCCCGAGGGTGGGACCCTGAGGGGTGCACAGAGAGAGGGGGTCTCAGGAGGGGCTTCTGGCAGTGAAGCCAGCCCTGCCCAGAGAGGTGGAAAGACCTCGTTGTCAAGGAAACAGCCTCCTTTGTACTCTGAGGAAGCTGGGCCCCTCCTGGCAAGGATCGGATGGGATGAGGGCGCAGAGCTGGTCGGTGGAGCAGGGCACAAAAATGAGGAAGAGGAGGGAGGGAAGGAGGAAACGGCGGAGGTTTTCACGTCGGGCACCTTTCTGGGCCCCCACTCCCTTATGGGAAAGAACCTTTCTTGTGGGTTCTTGCAAGGATGAAATAAAAGAACGCACGCGAGATGCCTGACGTGGGAACCGGCGCCTCCCGCGTGGGTGCTCGCCGACGCTCGCCAGCTGGGCTGGGTTCATCTTCTGGCTTGGGGACGATGCTGGCAACACCAGCTTCAAGCTTCTGTTGGAACTGCCCGCACCCAGCGAGGTGCTATCGAGGCAAACAGACAGAAGCGAGGCTGGCCCAGCCACCTCGGGGTGCGTCACCCGACGCGCGTGTGGGCAGACGCCTGGAGCAGGATTCTAGGTAACAATTTATTTTTAAACAATCAGCCCCAAAACAATGAAATGCAATTTATGAAATGGTAGGAAGAGATGAGCAATGAGCACAATTAGTGAAAGTTATTTAAAATGTGTCACAACCACAGTGTGTCAGCGCAGGCTGGCGTCCTCACATGTGGACATCTTGCTGGAAAAGGCGTTTTGAAGGAAAATGACAGGCAGGGGTCCAGCCATCTGCCTGGGGCTGTGTGACTGGGCTCCGTAGTAACCGCGCCCCGGCTGACGGTCCTGCCGGGGGCCTGGAAGGCAGGGCTGTGCGCCAGGTGGGCACATCCAGGCCAGCCCCTGCCAGACGCCCCCAACCTCCCCATCTTCTCTCTCCACACTCCGGGCCCTCAATAAGGACAACAGTGACAAAGGGAGACGAACAGGGTCCGGGAGGGGGCCCTAACGCTAGCACGTGCCAAGCTCAGAGATAAACATGGTCCCCACTCCTGTTTTACGGAGGGTAAACTGAGGCACGGAAGAGCTGAGCAACTTTCCACCGAGGGTGCTCGACTGGTAGTAAGCAGCACAGACAGGCCTCAGGCTGGGCCCGACGAGCGCCAGGCCCACAGTCTACCCATCAGTCGTCCTCCTTCCCTGCCCCCCATCCAGCCCCCGCCCCCAGGCCGGAACTCTCCCTGGACATGCACATGGATGTGCACTCAGGGGGCGGCCGTCGGGGAAGGCTGGGGTGCGTTTGGTCTCAGGGCTGCGTCCGAGCAGCCCACAGCCCTGGAGCAGCCCCTCACCCCCGAGAAGCGAGAGTGTGTCTTTCTCAGCCCCTTGACCCCGGGACGCAAAAAAGACAAGAGAGGGTGGAATTAGTCCTGGCTCACGGCCTCGAGTTAGTAACCATGGACTCATTTACTTGACCCTCTCTCGGAGGGCAGAGGGTCCAGTCGACATAAAAACCAGCCTCCAGGCGGGCTGTGTCGACTGGTGCAAACTTCTCCCCAGTTAAGTGCAGCTTAAATCAAAACATTTAAACCTCAGCCCTAAACCCAGCTGATGGGACTTTCATCTCTTGTTTTCTAGGGAACAAAGAAGTCATAGTAACACCAGAAGGCACCGTTCCCCACGACCACGTGACCTCGGTGGGTTTCTCCTGCACCTGAGCGCCCATGCACAGGCTTTTGTCCACTCGGAGCTGTGCCGTCCCCAGCCAGCCTGTGACCTTGGGCGAGACTGCCCCTCCCTGGGCCTCAGACTCCCATCTTCTCCCTGTCAACCCAGAAGGAGGGTCTCTGGGGCGTGGAGTATGCTCTCAGATCTGCAAGGGAGCCTTGTGCCGGGATGCTTGTGGCTTGTCCCCCGTGAGGTCACCTCTGCCTGCTCTCCAGACTCACCCAGTAAGGGATCCTGGGGCCGGGGCAGCAGGGTCAGCCACTGGCCCGCGTGTTGGGCACATGCCCCTCCAGCCCCCTCAGGACAGCTGGAGGGTGTCCCATCGTCCCCGAAGATGGCGGGGCGCCAAGCCACCGGAGACCCCCGAGCGAGCAGGCAGTCTCTCGGCTGGTCTCAGGGACCTCACCTCTCCTGCATTTACACTTTTCGCCACGTAATTCAAGCCCAGACGTGGCTTTTCAGTCCACTCGTGGCCTGAGGACGTTGATCCTCAGGCCTGAGGATGACCTGACGCCAGTTGCAGGAGCCTCGTGCCGTCCTACCCAGCTCGTGCCCCAGGAGAGACCCGGCCTCTGCCGCGTCCACGGCCGTAGCTGCACAGGTGGGTGGAGCGCAGGTGGTTTTGACGTTCATTGCCTTTTCTTACGTTTCCCCAGATCACTGCAGTGGGAACGGCTTGTTTTTGTAATCAGAAAAGGGACAAGCCAGATGCGGCCTCCTGCTTGCCCCCAGCCCTGCAGAGGCTGACAGAGATCCATGCACGTTTCCTGCAACCTGGAGCCGGTTACCAGTGGCCCAGGGCTCCTCTCGCTGGCCGTGGTCTCAGGGCCCAGCCCCTGTGGGGGGATGACCCCCAGCCCAGGCGGAGCAGCCTCTCCTCTCCTCCCACCATGGGGGCCACCCCTCCCGGCCCAGCTCCAGCTCCCCTGCCGCAGCCAGGGTGCCGAGCTCTCCCCTTTCCTCCGACGGGTTTATGGTACAAGTCTGGTCGTCCTCCTAGTACCGCCGTGATGCCCGGGGTGCACGCGGTGCATGCCGGCCTTGCCACGCCGCCCCCAAGCCTCGCTCTCCTCCTGGGACCCTGCCTGCCCCGCGCAGTGGACCACAGCATCCTGCCTCTGAATTAGCCCAGGTGTGGTGTTCAGCCTCTTGCAGGTGTCCCCTCGCTCCCTAGAGGAGGGCCCAGCAGCTCACGGGGTCCTCACAACAGTCAGACTTCAAGGCCAGAGTCGGCGGTGACCTTGGAAGTCGTTTCCCTCACTCTCCCTGCCTCCGCCCCAGCATTGGCACCTGGTTCGCGCCTCACCTGGTATTCCTGCCCCCAGGCAGAGAGTGGGAATTCATGAAAATATGGGAAAAGTTTTGTGATTCCCCCGAAAAGAACCCCTCTGGGCAGACTCCTCCCTCCACTGCTCGAGAATTTGGCCGGCTCCTCTGCCTTTCGTTTTGTGCAGGCTTCCCCCCCTATAGACTGAGCTTCTCGAGGGCAGGACCGTGTGCCTGTCTCTGCTCCACGAAGACAGAGCCGGGATGTTCTTAACCCTTGTCATCCCCCGGGTGCCTGGGCCAGGGTAGGAGTCAGAACGTAGAAGCGGGGCGTGCTTCTCCCCAGCAGGTCTTGCACCCCTGGAGATGATCCAGATGGTCACAGTGGCCCACCTGGAAGAGCTTTGGCGTCACTGGCTCTTGAGTTCGTGCCTCTGAGGCAGGCAAAGCAAGTGTTATCACGCCCATGATGGAGGTTAACAGGCTCGCTTCTTTTTTTTTTTTTGGTACACGGGCCTCTCACTGTTGTGGCCTCTCCCGTTGCGGAGCACAGGCTCCGGACGCGCAGGCTCAGCGGCCATGGCTCACGGGCCCAGCCGCTCCGCGGCAATGTGGGATCTTCCCAGACCGGGGCACGAACCCGCGTCCCCTGCATCGGCAGGCGGACTCTCAACCACTGCGCCACCATGGAAGCTCCAGGCTGGCTTCTTGCACACCCACTCATTCATCCCTTCACTCATGTGTGCTCACAACCACTCACTAGCATTTACTGCCATTCCCCTGTGTCAGGGGTTGATGAGTAAACCTGGGTCCTGCTCTCTCCTGAGGCCACAGAACCGTCTATGGTTCCCAGTTCTGTGACTCCTCCCCCTTCTCCCTCAGTCAATTCCAGACAAAGCCTGTTGTTTGTTGGTTGACCCCCATCCCTGGCATTTCAGTAGCTATTTAACCTTATCTAAAGCTTTGGCTTTGGTGAAATTGATTTCAAAAGAGAAGGAAATAATATTCCGTTAAAGTCACTGATAAATTGATCCAGTTTCTGCGAGATCTCAGAGGTGAAGGTGCCAACGGTGTTTTGGACTGAATTCCCGTCTCTGTTGCTCGAGTTTTAGTGTCCATCCCCAGCTCACAGCTGCTACGGGCTGCCGAGGACAGGATGTCGGGGAGGATGGAGCAGGCCCGTGAATATTTGAAGCTCTGGGATCCCCGTGTGCGCCGCCTTTCGTTCCCAGCGTGGCCGAGCCGACACGCCTCTTGCTGAATGCGTCCTCATAAAGCAAAAAGCTCAGGCACTGGTGCCCCGAAAGCACAGCTCACACTGGTCCCGGCCCCCCGGAGGCTGGGGGGCCTCGGAGGGACCCATCGGGCCTCATCTCAGCCCCCAGGGCCACGCGCTTTCCCTCGCCTCCCACCTCCCACTTCCTTTCACGCTGCTACTCCTGCTAACATTGGAGCTCTTTCCCCACCTCCAAGTCAGGTGCTGTGACCCCACCCTCCCGCTGCTGTGGTCCCCAAAGACCAGCAGGCAGACAGACCCTGCTCCCGCCGAGAAACAAATGCAGGTGGTCGGGGGTCCTGGTTCTTGTGGGTCTCGGGCCACTTCCGCTCCCTGGCTCTGGGGTGGTCCTGGGGGCTGGTCCCGCTCTCCTGCATCCCCGAGGGGGGTCTCACAGGACACGCTACCCCCGTGCATCCTCAGCCCAGATCCTTCGGGGCAGCTGGGGCTTGACAGCACCATGACGAACCCGAGACCCCCCGTCCGTTGGTCCTCTGTCTCGGCTTCTTGGGGTTCAGGAGAAAATCAGTCGATTCTCCATTTCTATCCGCACTGACGCGGAGACATAGGCCAGGGCGTTTGTGAAGTGCACCCCCTGGCGTGGATGTTGAGCTTGGGGGAGGTGGCATGTGGGAAATGTCTGTGCTCATTTTGCTGTGAGCCTGAAACTGCTCTAGGCAGAGATGTGTGCGCCCACACACCCGCGGGCGGCGCGCCCCAGCCTCAGCCCTGCGGCAGCTGGGTTTCCACCTCTGCCCCCTTCATAGCCACGCAGCAGAGAGGGTGTCACACGCTTTGGGCCACACCCACCTAGAGCAGAACCCCCGGGGCCGCCCCTGCCTCTGTCCACACCGAGGGCATCCACAGCACAGCCTCTGGGGCAGGGGTGCAGGGCGGGGGGAGGGGGGAGGGCTGAGGGTGCACAGTCCCTTCAGCTGGAAGAAAGTGAGCCTCGGGGGCACGTGGCTGGTGGGGCGCCCATGGGCGTCTCAGGAGCAGGGTGGAGTCCGGCTCTCCCTGCACTGAGCCTCCCGGGCAGCTGCATCGTGGTCCTGGTGCCCAGCGAGAAGCTGGAGCTCACGAGGTTGCCAGCCCCGTCTGGGGGCTCCCCGCGCTTTCTCCTCCCCCATCCACTGCCCTGCGTAACAAGGTCTGATTAACTAGCCGGCTCACTCAGCCAGGTTTCGACCTTCCACTTTGGGGGAAAAAGGCAATTACAATGAAGAAATCAGATCCTCGTGCGGAATTGCTTTCGTGGTGCCCGTCCTACCCCTGTGACCGCCCAGCATTGACAGGGCTGGGGACAGGGGCTCTCGGAGAAGCAGAGGGTCAGCAGAGCAGCCCCCGCGAGAAGCGAGTTCTCCGCTAGGAGGGTGACCTAGCCGGGCGCCACCTCCCTTGCAGGCTCAGCCCTGCCGGGAGCCCAGGCTTCATTGTCTCAGGAGACCTCAGGCAGGGATGGCTGCGGTCCCCAGCCCACGAGCTGACTCTGGTTCCTTCGGGCAGTCGGCAATGAGCCGTGTTCTGGGGCTCACGTTCCCTCATCCCGTCTCTGTGAGTCTCTGCTGGGTGGTCATCTCCCTGCCAGAAACGGGCCCTGGATCCCGCCAGCACCCCTTCCCGCGATCCTGCGTAATTTTCTGGGAGCAGCGCTCAGGATTAGTTTCTTGTGTTACAGACCGAGGGGAGGCTGTGGGCTCCTGCAAACAGCCCTGTGTCCTGCTCCTTGCTGAGCCGTGACCAGCCTCATGCAGGGGCTCAAACTCAACACCTCGTGCGCAGCCCCTGGGGCGGGCAGGCCTGGGCACCGGGAGCCGTAGAGGCCCCGATGGAGGCTGTGCGCCTCCGGGACGGGAGAAGAGCTGCTGCCATTTCCAAGGAAACTTGGCAGGAACTTCCCCAGACAGCACTGGCTGTTCACCGTCGTGTCTCCTCCCTGGGCTCGCTGAGGACAGAGAGGCAGCGAAACGGAAAATCAACAAGAGTGTGTTTCCGGACGCTGGACTGCTCACCAGCTCAGCATGTGGGTCGCCGCAGCCTCAGGGCTGGGTGGGCTGTGTGCCTGGTGGGGGGCCACCCCTGGTCCAAGGGAACAGGGAGGCTCGGACACTGTGGGAGCCTGGGTCCCCTCCGAAGGGCACATGGCCCGGGCTGAGAGTGCAATTCCCAGTTTAGCCAGCACAGTCGAGACTGTGAGCCAGGAGGCAGACTGTGGGTAAAATGTATAAAGGTCGGCTCTGCTACTTCCTTGCTGTGTGTCTCCGGGCAAGTTTCTGAACCTCTCTGGGCCTCTGTTCCTCATCTGTGAAATCGGGACGATCACAGTGTCTACCCCAGAGGGTCGGTTTGAAGGCCAAATGAGTTAACGGATGTACACGACATCCCCTGGTTTAGAATAAATTCTCAATAGAGATTAACCGGGTGCTGAATGAGACAGTTACCGCCCCTGGGGAGGGTTAGACGTGGGGAGTCTTACGAAGAACCTCCCTGGTGCACGTGCACAGTAGGTGTTCCCCTGCCCTCCTGGCTGATACCCGCCCCCCTGGGAGGGTCTCTTGGCAGGATGTCTGGGCAGAGGTGGTTTTGAACCCCGGGGACGGCAGGACGGGCCTCCCCCGTAGTCTGGAATGGAGTTCAAGGGGGCAGGGCCCCACCTCGGGCGAGGATTTGTCTGAGCAGGGCTGGCCAGTGGGCCCTGTCCTGCGGAAGGAGAGGCTGGAGCTGGGGCCAGGGCAGCCTGACACCTGCAGCCCTCACCCACCTGCCAGGGGGCGGGGCTCTCGGTACGTATACAGCGTGCTCAGGACTGGCTCGGCACCGGAGGGGGACCACAGAGATGCTTCAGAAACCAGAGCCAGGGCCGGGCCTGTCCTGGGGTTAGCAGTGGGGCAGGTCAAGGGCCACCCAAACGCCCCTCCCGCCTCCGCCCCGTCTCCCGCCCCACCCCCAAGTCTTACTTCAGACTCAGCACTGACACGTGTCTCAGGACCTCTGGGTGGGCGCCTTTCCGCGGGGGAGACCCCAGGCCCGAGAGAAGGGCTGCCGCATCCTCCCCAGACAGCCCTGCATCCCCAAATTCTTCACTAAAGAGTATTAAAGGCATTCACATTTTTAAAAAAGGAAGATGTTTGCTCCTTCTAAAGGGTCCAAAGGTATAACTCTGGGGAGGAAATTTATTCGCCTCTGGAGAGATCTGGCCAAGTAATGAAAAGCAGTTAGGAGCCTGGAGCAGAGGACTGTGGCTGGGACAGAAGTGGCAGGGCTGCAAGTGACCGGAGTGGTTCAAAAGCCATCGATCTGGACACAGCTCTAACCAGAGCCAGCGGGGCCTTCAGGACGCCTCACACGTCTCGACCCAATATCCAGGGGAACATCAGTCCAGTTTGCGGCCTCGCAGGTGGATGTCAGAGACAAACCCACTGGTAGAGACGCAGCTGGAGCAAAGCGATCCGGGTTCAAATCCGGCTGAGCCTGGAAGGCGAGTTCCTCACCTGCCTGAGGCCAAGGGGAGGGGCTGTGCCCATCCTGAGGGGCTTTAGGGATTAGATAAGATGAGGTGTTTCTGGCTGGGCCACAGAGCAGGTCCCCACGAGGTGAGGTGACCGCCATCCTGGCCCGTAACCACAGCCAATACTCTCGTGGGCAGTGCTGCAATTCTCCCGGTGCAGACCTTCGAGTGGCAGTGGGGGACCATGGGGTGACCACGTCCGTCATTTATCCGTCGTGCGCCAGGCTCTGCTTGGCACCCACCACAGACAGGGACCCGAAGACCTGTATCATCACAGCCGGAGTGCAAGGGGCTCTCGTGAAAGGTGGGGATGAGGTGTGTTCCCCCCAGGGAGGCGTGTCCCCCAGCGCGTACCCACCAGGACCTCTCGGCTACGAACGCTGAGGCCAAACACAGCCTGAGGTTGTACGGGCCCGTGTCCCTGAGGATCTGGGGACAGGACAGACGCGAGCTCAGCAGGACCCTCCGCCCCAGCGCAGCTGCTGTCCACTTGGGTCACCACGTCACCCCAGCTCAGCAGCACCGTGGCTCTGGAAAGAAGCCCTGGGAAGATTCGGTTGACTACACTCAGGGCAGCCACCTTGGGGGGCGGGGAGCAAAATCCAGGCCACGTGACCACCCAGAGACCTTGGGGCCGTGGGGATCAGCCATCTGCCAAACTAGGAAAACAGAGGTGGATGACCAGAAAAGAGAGCAAAGACCACAAACGAGGTGTCCACTCAAGGCTCCCCAAGTGGCAACGGGGGCCACTCCTGGCGGCTCAGCCATGTTGGGGGATTCAAGACTTCACCCCGTTCTAGACTAGAGGTGTGGGGATTTCACCCAGTTGTCTTCATAAAACTTGGCTCGAAAACTAGACCCCGATTCCCCTCAATTAAGGCAAATTGTAGGGCTTGGAAAGACGATGTCACCAGGTTCTCGGTGGACAAACCCAACTTACTAGAAACTAACGAGTTGGCCGATGGCTTTTGAGTACTGTCCTGAGCTCTTAGAAGCCACGAGTCCGGTCTGGTGCCCTTGGGGAGCCCCCAGCTCCCCTAGAGGAGAAGGTCCAGCCATGGGCAGACGGCAAAGCTGAGGCAGTTGGGAGGGGGATCAGGGGAGGCTCACGAGGGGAGGTGTGAGGTGCACCTGCAGCAGGGAGCCCAGCGGTGGGCTTTGGCATTGGGTTTGACTTGGCATCTGGCCTTGCGGTTGTGACCAGCTCCACCCAGGTGACCCGGTGGCCGTTGTGCTTGTCCTGTCCTGTCACCCATGAATCGCGGCCTTGCACCCATCTGGCCCCAGACTCTGTATGAGGGCCCAGGCAAGAGGGAACCAGGGCTCCTCAATGGGGCTTGTGCTCCAGTGGAGAGACAGACAGAAGCCCAAAGACAAGTGGACAAGATGAACAAAATCACTATAAACTGGTGTCCCTGTTCCCTGTGCCCATCTGTCAGCAGCATTATTTATTTTTATGTTGTCAAAGCAGTTGACATTCACACCCAACCTGTGACCACACCTGACCCTAGGTTGGCTTGGAAGTGTGAAAATCAGTGAAGAACTTTTAGATTGTTCTGATGGTGTCAACACTCTTTGGAGCTGGCCTGGGCCAGTGCTGAGATGACGTCCCCTTTCCACAGGTCCCTTGTCACAGGCCCTGAATTTCCAAGACTTCCCGTGATCCCAGGCCAAATGCATTCTTTCTATTCATAATCCACAATTGCTCAAGGTCACGTCTCTTAATTGTTCCCCAGCCCTCTAGTACAGCTTTCTTGTTTTCCTGGAGTTTTCAATGGCATTTATTTTTAGATATGTGCTTTATTTTATTTTTTGTGGTACGCGGGCATCTCACTGTTGTGGCCTCTCCCGTTGCGGAGCACAGGCTCCGGACGCGCAGGCTCAGCGTCCATGGCTCACGGGCCCAGCCGCTCTGCGGCATGTGGGATCTTCCCGGTCCGGGGCACGAACCCGTGTCCCCTGCATCGGCAGGCGGACTCTCAACCACTGCGCCACCAGGGAAGCCCTAGATATGTGCTTTATTATATCATCATTTCCTCCTTCAAAATGGTTGCTTCTGCATTATAACATCCATTCTGCAAGTCGCCTTTTCCAGAGACTTCCGTCTCTGCTCCAGTGTGGACCAGTGGCTGGCCAGGCCCGTTCCCGGTGCTGCCCTGGGCCTTCCCTCACCTCCGCACAGAGCCGGGCTCGCTGATTCTCAGTTTCCCCATCTCCCTCCATCTTGTCTTACTCCCTGCTTTCGCTGGAGTACGTCTCTGAGAAACGTCCTCACACCAGATGCATGAAAACTAGGCAGTGTGCTCTTGCAATTCTGAAAATGTTTTGGGCTCCTTCAATAGTCTGTTTCCCTGGGGTCAGTTTTTCCTTTGTAGGCAGCTGGTCCACCTGCCTGCAGATCCCGGCAACGCCTTCCTGTTTAGGAGTGAGCACCTGAGGGGTTGCTGTCAGGTTCCTCTGCCGGTGTCTCAGTAGCTGTTTCTCCTCTGGGTCAGAAGAGCCAAGTCCTCTGGAAGCTTGGCTTTCACAGAATGACAAGAAACCACTTTCAGGACTGGTGGTCCCAAGAGCTGGAGTGTGAAAGGCTTTTGGGGGACTACTTGTGTCTACTGAAGGCTCATTTTTGTTGATAGATCATCTCCCCCAGGTAGTGTTTTATCATCTGGGAGTGCAAGCAGCCTGATGCCCTCTCAGGGAGGAAATGGCTGGGGCTGGGGGCAGTGGTCCTCTCCCACCTCTCCCTGCTGGGGGCTCTGAGCCCAGGGCCGTCGCGCACTCCTGTCGGGCAGGTGGGCTTCCCCCTCCTCGGCGGCTCCTCCTGGAGATGTTAGGCTCTAGATCTCCCTTCTGTATCATCCCTCAACCCACTCGCATCCTTTTCATGGTCCAGACGTTTATTGCAACTTCCCATGGCTGGCGACCTCCGTCCCTCCTAAGCTCTTTCCTCCTGAGAGCTTTTTATTGTCACTGTAGTTCTGTGGGGTCCCAGGGGGAGATGGGAGGCAAGCACAGGCCCTGGTCCGCCATCTGGAGCAGGACGTCTCCTGGGGTTTGACAAGCAGGGGAGGGCGGGATGAAGTTCGCATTTTAGGGGGGAGCAAAGGCCCTTGGAGGGCCCTCAGACAATGGTCTGGATAAGGGGACACGCAGTGGGAGGAGGGCAGGGGGGCTACCCAAGTGTCCGGGGGCACGAGGGTGAAGCTGACCATGGGCTTGAGAGGGGATCTCAACACGTCGGGTACTAAGGATGGATCATCCCCTCTTTCCCCGTGTCTGGGGCGAGGCTGGGCACAGGCAGGCAAAGACGTGAAGGAAGAGGGGGGAAGGGGTCCCCAGGTGGGGGCTCCAGGTGGACCCTCCGCAGAAAGGAAGGTGAGAGCCGGGGGCAGGGTAGGGGGCCCACAGCAGCAGGTGAAGTCCAAGCAAACTAGCCGTGGACAGAGAAGCCCCTGGGGCTGGCAGCAGGGGAGCCAGGATCACCCAGGCCTGAAGAACCCAGGAAGGAGTGTGGCCAGACCTCAGAGGGAGGGCTGTGGCTGAGAGACAGGGCTGACCCGGAAAAGCTGCTGCCTTGGCTACGCGGCCTGGCAGGCAGTGAGCCAGGGAGTAAACCCCAGTCTCTCTCATCCCATCCTGTTCTCTCCGTGGGCTTCCTACTGGCCAAACACAGAGAGAAGCTGGAGGCAAGGGGCCTCTTGAAGTGGCCACACCAGTCAGAGGGCAGGGGCGGGAGGGGAAGGGGGTCCAGGCGGGGAGCCAGCAGCTCGCAGCTGAAGCCCTGTTCCTTGGCCCACAGCAGTCAGCTCAACAAGAAATGTACACAGCCCACGTGAAAGAACCCATAAAACACTCTTGTGAGACACGAAGAAGACCCAGCATAGAAAGGTTAGGACATCCCGACATCATCGAGATGTCAGTTCTCCCTAATTCAGGGCATAAATTTAATGGACTCCTAATAAAAATTCCAAGGAGCATTTTTTCACGAAGCTAAGGTTGCTATTAACATTCGTCTGGAAAAATAAACAGGCAAGAATAGCTGAGAGAGCGGCGAAGCGGAAGGAGTGAGGGGCGGGCGTTACGACACGCTGGGCAGACGTCTCCCGAAGGCAATGCGGTGATGACACAGGCGCAGACCCACAAGCCACGGAGGCCGACTGCGGCAGGGGAGTCTGGCACGTGATGAAGGATGTCTTTCAATTCCCCACAAGTAAAACGGTGCTAGGACGCGCAGATCCTTGTTTGGGAAAAGATAACCTTAGATCCTTTTCTCCCACCAGGCAGACACACTCACAAGATCAGAGCTCTAGAGGTACGAAGCTTCGATATACAAATACCAGAAGCAAACACAGGTGGATCCTTCTGCGAGCAAAGTGGAGAGAAAGGCTTTCTAGCTGTGCGTGAAAACCCAGCTCCAATAAAGAAACCAGTGATAAATTTATCTGCCCTAAAAACCACTTTTGCATGAAAAAATAAGCAAATTAAAAGACAAACTAGGAGAAAACATCTGCAACTTCATAGATAAAAGGTGAATGGCTCTAATATACAAAGAACTTTTAAAAGTTGAGAGACAGAAGCACAAAAATCATGCAGAAAAAAGAGCAAACGACAAGAAAAACAGTTCCCCCCAAAAGGGATTAAAAAAATGGCCCTTGGAGAAACAAAAAGGCATTCAACTTCTCCATATAAGAGGGGTACAGACTGAAGCCAGCCGAGGTGCAATTTCTCATCCATCCAGTTGGCAAGAACGCAGAAGTTTGACAACACGCCCTGCCGGAGAAGCTGCTGGGAAACAGGCAGGTTCAGACACTGTTGGTGACAAGCAAACTGGTGTCCCCTTTGTGGGTGGACAAGATCTCACAGATCTACGTGTGCTTTACTCTTTGACCCGGCAACCCCACTTCTAGGAGTTCACCCTGAAGACAGGCCTCTGGCAACACAAAATACAGAGGCAGGAGGTATTCGTTGCAGCAGTATTCGCCACTGCAAAACAGTGAAAGCTACAGGCGCAAGGCGGGGACAGGGGACCGAGCGTCACACACTCATAGCGGGGCGGGGCGAGGACACCAGTGAAAGTGGTCTCCTCCAAGCACTTTGGAGTGGTTTCTAGGATGTATTATTAAGTGAAAAACCTCTAAGTGCAAAACTGCACAAAAGTGTGCTACCTTGTGTGTCATAAAGAAAGGGAACAGGATAAATGTACGCAGACTGCCTGTCTTTACAGGAAGACACTCAGGGCAAACAAACAAGGCAACGATGAGATGTGTCCCCTGCCAGGGGAGGGGGTCGGGGGCCACTCTTCTGACGACAACTTCTGTGCAGGAAGCAGGTTCATGTTTGACACACTCAACTCAATTCAGTTAACGAGGAGGAGAAAGGGGAAGATAAAATTGAATGCAAACTGGTAAAAACCAAACTCCATTGTATTTCACATAAAGAACAGAGGCACCCTGAAACCCAAAAAGGAAATAAAAACAAGTCCAGGTGACTTTTGAACACGGTGCTGGTCTAGACGCCCTGCTAAATCTAGGGGGAGGTTTTGAGGAGAAGCAGATTACTTCCACGGTCTTAAAGTGTCTCCTTCCCAGACTGTGTATTAGTTGCAAGGAGATAAAGAGTATTTATACAGCAGGTAAATCAGACAATTCCTTGACCAGCGCATCAAAACACCACCGGTGAGAGGCAGGAATCTGGGAAGACACATCATCTATGTGGTACTGCGGCGAGAATCTAATCATGAGGAAACATCAGACAAACCCCAAGGAGCACCGTTCTATTTAAAACAGAACTGGAGTCTTCAAAAGTGTCAGTGACATAAAAGACAAAGAAGGATTATGGAAATGTACCAGATGAAAGGGAACTAAAGAGACAGACAAATAAATGCAATTCCTGATCCTTGAGTGATCCCGGGCTAGGGACAGAGGGTGAGAAAGGACTTTATTGGGTCAATTGGCAAACTGGGGATCTGAGTGGCAGATTAGATAAAGGTATCAGAGCAGTGTTGATAATTTCACTGACGTTATACAGGAGAACATCTGCTCTCGAAGGGTGAAGGGATGTGATGCCTGCAGCTAGGTCTCAAACAGAGAAAAATCACACATTCTCATGGGGAGCGAGAAGTGGGGGGAGAAAAAAGGAGGGGGGGAGGAGGAAACAACAGATGAAATCAATGGGTAACACATTAGCAATAATGGAACCCAGGTCAGTGGTAGGTGGGGCTCTGTGTTACTTTTATTCTCATAACTTTTCTGCAGTATGAGATTATTTCCAAATGAAATAATAATTAAAAAAGCAACAAACTGCTCTCTACCAGTATCTAAGTGAGGTGTCGAGATACTGCTTACGTGTAAATCTCTGCTGTTTGCAGCCAACCATGCTCCCACCCAGCAGCCCCTTCTAGGAACTCTTCAGATAAACGATGCCAGAACGCCCCGCCATAATAATAGTACAACGTGTCTAGTAAAAACAGTAATAATCTACTCTAATAGGAAACCCCTCTGTGCGTACAGCACTTAACAGTTTATAAAGCACTTACCAGACCCTATATGATCTTCACAGCAGTTCTGAGATACACTTACAATAGCTAAGATTTGTGTTATATAAATTATGCTTCAAAAAAGTTGTTGTAGAACAATTTTTAAAAGGGAGGGTTCATA
Organism: Grampus griseus; assembly: GCF_964374135.1. Lineage (NCBI taxonomy): Eukaryota > Metazoa > Chordata > Mammalia > Artiodactyla > Delphinidae > Grampus > Grampus griseus. The sequence goes on along the minus strand of NC_138997.1, from coordinate 141,702,821 downwards.
ACATTTATTTTGCTGGGCTGTGGTAAAGGTGAAGTGGAATCACACAACTGGAAGCCTTGGGAATTCTAAAGCAGTTTCTCCAGCCGTGGACCCTGTCCACTTGCGATCAGCCAGGGAACTCGTGAAATGCAGATTCCCGGGTGCCATCCTTGGATCTCAGGACTGGGGACTGGGGTCTCCACGTTAGCAGGCTTCCCAGAGAAAGCTGGTTCAGAGCAGAGCTGTGGGAACGACAGCGAACGGGTGCCCCTGCTTTCCCCAACTGGAGCCTGACCAGTCCCCTGGCTGCCTGGGCTGGAGCTCGGAGCACAGCCCAGGAGCAGGGCTACACGCCCTGCATTCCACTCCTGCCAGCTCAGCAGGGCCCAGCTGCAGGGGCCACCCCCAGAGCCTAGGACCCCTGGCAGCCCTGGTGGAGGCCGGCTGTCAGAGAGGGCGCTCATGCCACTTCTCACCTGAGACGCAGGGGGTCTTTCCCTTGTATTTTTTTTTTTTTTTGCGGTACGCGGGCCTCTCACTGTCGTGGCCTCTCCCGTTGCGGAGCTCAGGCTCCGGACACGCAGGCTCAGCGGCCATGGCTCACGGGCCCAACTGCTCCGCGGCATGTGGGATCCTCCCGGACCGGGGCACGAACCCGCGTCCCCTGCATTGGCAGGCGGACTCTCAACCACTGCGCCACCAGGGAAGCTCCCCTTTCCCTTGTATTTTATTTTAAATTTTTGATTGCGGTAAAACACGCATAACATAAAATGGACCATTTAAGCCCATTTTTAAGCGTAAGGGTCGCCTTGCTTTGCATCATCTCCAGAACTTTGCCCTCTTCCCAGTGTTTGGGGGTCTGTTTTGGCGGCCCCAGCAAGCTGCCATAGTCTTATAGGCAGCGGGGTCCCTCCGCACAGACGAGGAAGCGCGGGGTCGCCAAGCCAGCGGTGTGGCTGGGGAGTGAGAGAGGCAGGGGAGGAAGACGGGAGGCAGGCGGGAGGGAGGGTGTGATCAGGCTGGGCTCGCGCACCATCGAGGAGGTGGAGACACACCAGCCACACCAGAGAAATGGCGCCTGTGAGATGTGGTGGCCGGGACAGAACAGGGAGAAGAGTACAGAGTCACTGGTGCCTCATTAGAGAGAGCGGACCCGACCTTCTTGAGAGAAAACTCTTCCTCGGTCCCGAATTCTTCTGCGTCCTCCTTACGCCAAAATCATGGACCCGGACCGGTGGGCGTGCGCGTCCAGGGCGTCCCCCGTCCCACCTCATCCTTCAGCTCTTCTGCTCGGCATTGATGGAGTTATTTTAAAATCGAAGTACAGCTGATTTACAACGTTGCGTTAGTTCTAAGCGTACAGCCGGGTGATTCAGTTACACGTGTACACATCACAGCCCATTCTCGTTCCATGGCCGCAGTGCCTCCTCCCAGCCTCCGGCAGCGTCTGTCTAACTCGGGAGGTCTATGCTGACTGTTCCGTAGCTCCGCTCTCGGGGGGGGGGGGGGTGTTAGCGCTACTTCATGGTCTCGCCTTCCTTCAAAAGCCTCCTGATCCTTGGCCCTGCTGCCCTCTGCCCTTGCCGTTCTAATTCGCACGGTGACGTCTAGCTCTGTCTTCACTGCCTGCTCCACGGAGGGCTGAGAGCCGGGGCCGCGGCTGCACATCTCAGAGTTTTGGTGAGACTGAGGAACAGACTGGGTACCCCGGTGCCCGGGGCTCCTGGGCAGAGGCTGGTCTTCTGAACGCGAGGGTTCCCTGTCTCTCCTCCGAGCCCCTCTTGGCCTCGGGCGCCGGACTCATGCCGCCCACCTGGAAGCGCGACCTGCCCTCACCGCTGCGTGGCCCCGGCGAGGAGGAGGGGAGACAGCCTGTCAGGGTGCCCGGCTGTTCCTGAAATGTCCCACGAGGCCAAGCACCTGGCTCCTGGCTTCCCACACCTGGCAGGACAAGGACTTCCTTTGTCCTTTGTGGCAAAACCCCCAGAAGTGCTGTGTGATGGGGCTCCGTCTCCAATCCAGTCCCGTCACCTTCCCCTCTCGGAGCATCTGGTCCTGGCTGCCAAGCGTGGAATGCGTTCACCTGGCTGATACAGCTTTGCCGTTGTCTGTGGGATTCGGAGCAGGAGGGAGCGGGGTGTATGCAGCCGGCATCTCGAAACAGAAGTCCCTGGATGCCAAGGGGACGGAGTCAGGGTAGAAGTACCTTTGTGTGGGTCATCCTGTTCCAGACCTGGCTTTCTTAGTTAAAAAAAACCCACAGGGCTTCCCTGGTGGCGCAGTGGTTGAGAGTCCGCCTGCCGATGCAGGGGACACGGGTTCGTGCCCCGGTCCAGGAAGATCCCACATGCCGCGGAGCGACTGGGCCTGTGAGCCATGGCCGCTGAGCCTGCGCGTCTGGAGCCTGTGCTCCACAACGGGAGAGGCCACGGCAATGAGAGGCCCGCGTACCGCAAACAAAACAAAACAAAACAAAACAAAACCCCACAAAACAGATGTCCACACAGCAGTCCTTAGAGGTCATTATTTTTATTTCTACTTGGCCCACCATGACACTGAGCGGGGAGAGCCTGTTACCACAGGGAAGAGCCAGGATTTGAACCTGGGTCTCACAGCACGACAGGGGTGTCATCTGAGCCCCAACACATGCTGCAGTCCGCGTGGCCTCGGGGGGCTGTTCTGGGGAGAGCCCTGGCCTGTCCCGTCCCTCCTCCCAGCCACCCCCATGGACGCAACTTCATTTCTTCACTGCCCGGTTCGATTCAGCCCTCTTCACCTTGACGAGCACGTCTCCTGGGCCCTCCTCGTGCCCCATCATTGAAGACAGGTGAACACCTCATCGGGAGTGGGGCATTCGCGGTTGGGTAGGAGGTTGGGCTCCGTGTCCTGGCGGCTCCTCCCAGGCCAGAGGGATGGGCCGAAGGCAAGTGGACGCGTGCCCGCCTCTGGGAAACGTTGGAGCCTCCGTATTTCTCTGCTTTTCCTTTGGGGTCACCCCGATTCTACCCTTTTATGACCTGATTTGTCTTTCCTCAAACGGGTGGCTTTTGAACCAACCCTCGAAAGGGCAGCTCAGAACTGGGGTGCACAGGCGGTGCACAGACCCCAGAGGCAGGGAGAGAAGGCCCTGGCTGGACACACAGGAGTGTTCGCACCCGTCTCTCTAACTACGTGCCTGTCCCCGTGATTCACTTTTGTCCCAAACAACAACGCCGGTGGTGAAAGACCTGGAGGTGAGCAAATAACGAGACACCAGAGATTTTGTTCCCAAGCTGAGCAGCCAGCCCTTCACAGGGGCTCAGAGCAGCTGCTGCCGGGGGGGGACCCGGCCAGGAAGGAGCTTGGGGTCTAGCTAGGAGCCACCCGCCTCTGGTGCTGCGGGCATAGCTCCCCGGGCACCCAGAGAGATGCAACCCACGCACACGTGCACGCACGCGCACACGGGAGGGACCCCTGCTCATGCGTTTGTATGAAATGAGGTGCGCCTGCACTGTGCTGGGGGTGTCCGGACACCCCTGTACAGTGAGGACATCGGGGCTTTGGGCACTGAAGCAGCAGAGCCAGGACCCAGACTCTGCCCGGTGACCCCAATTTCTGCTCGGAGGGCCGCCAAGACCGCCTTCAAATAAATGAAGGGAACATGCCCAGGACTTAGCACCTTCTACCGCCAAAGATGGCTTCCCACAAGAGACCCCCAGTTCTGGAGGATTTTATGCACCAAACACCACTTGCCAGGTGGGAAGTAGCAACAGTTAAAACGAAAGTATTTTCCTTTTACAAACTGTAACCTCGGACCAAGGTCCAGTGCAGAGAGCCCCTGGTCGCCGGAAACGGGGCACAGCTGGAAAGGGGGCACCCCTCGCCTGTCACACAAGGTGTACCCGGGGGGAACCAGAAGCCAAACGACTGGTAGACTACCTGCTTCCTATGAAGGAGAACAGCTCCTGCACCAGGGCGGGCGACTGAGAGCCAGCCCTCGGGGGGCACAGGTGCACACACACAGATATATACAGACACACACACGCACGCACACCCACGTACAGCACACTCACAGACATACATGCGCACACGCACGCACACACGTGCGTGCACGTGCACACGCCCACTCCAGCAGCATCTGAACAGCACCTGTGAAGCAGCGAGTTCCCCTGGGAGCACACCGGGCACAGCTCAGGCCTCCAGGGGGCCTCGCACTCTGGTAAAAGATGGAATTTTCAGAGAAGTTTCTGACGACCGGTCCCAGCCCCCTGACCCCCACCTGGGTCCCAGGCTGGGATCCCACAGGACATCCCGTTCAAAAATGCAGCCACAAATGCAGAATTGCACGCAGATATAAAGTCCGGTAAGTGCGGACGGGGTGACACGCGCCCCTGGCCTTCACGTGCCGCTGGGAGGAGCATGTCCCGGGGCTGCAGCCGGGCTCCCCTGGGTCCTCATCTAGCACCAGCAGAACTCCTTCCATGTGCCAGGCTGTGCCAGGCCCTGGACATGCTCCGCCCCATTGCCCCCACCACCAGCAGCTTGAGGAGGTCCGGCCATGGTCTTAATGCTTGTCCCCCAGAATTCACAGGTTGAAATCCTAGCCCCCAGTGTGATGGTATTTGTGGCGGGGCCTGGGAGGTGCTCTGATTCACTGCTTGTGGATGGGATTAGTGTCCTTGTAGAAGAGGCCCACACAGCCCCCCTCACTCCTTCCATCTCTTGAGGACTCAGTGAGAAGACGCCGGCTGTGACCCGGAAGAGGGTCCTCACCAGGACGTGACCTCATAGGCTGACACCTGGTCCCGGGCGTCCAGCCTAAGCCACCGGGTCTGCGGCATCTGGTTGCAGCTGCCTGGACAGACCAAGACAGGTGCTGTGAAGAGGCCCCATCAAGAATGACCGCAGGCCGTGCGCAGGTCACTCAGCTGCTCCAGGCCACTCGGCCACCGTGTCCAGGCTGTGCGAGTGGGTTTCCCCACCCCCTAGGGGATCATCTGGGGTTCATGTTCAGCCTCTGGGCTTGTGGAGGAGGCCCCACTCCTCTGAACCTTCATTTGTTCCATACAACGGGGGTGACGGTGACTAGATCGTGTGGCTGAAAGGCCCAGGCCTAGATGTGTCCTCCCCAAAGTGACTCAGTCCCCCAGGAGCCCCCGGGCTGGTCATGTCAGGAAGCCAAGGTCTCCCTAGCACCCTGCACCCCGCTAATTGAATAAATATTCATCTGTGTCGAGTACCCAAGTACAGTGGTTTCCATGGAGACCCGCTCCTAATGGCTTAATTAGACAAGGGCACTGGGTTTTCAAGGCCTGCACGAACACCAGCGCGGATGCGAGCGTCCCCATCCCACGGGGCGGTCCCTGCCGACTTCTGTCTAGAAACATCAGAGAGGGGAGGCGGGGAGTCTGCGAGTCCTGGAGCGGAGATGAAACACAGAGAAATCGGTCCCCACCATATGTGGCCTTGGTAATGTTTCCATTGAACCCGACCGCAGCGCCCTGAGTCACTGGGACCCAGCGCCTGTGCCTTCCTGGACGCTGTCTGTCCTGCCTCCCTTCCCCCTGCGGTTGGTTTCCACCATGAGCCCAGCATGTCACATGCTGGGAGCGGGGGGCGCAGAACCCAGGCCTCCTGCTGCCACTGCCCCAGCCGCCCCCAGAGCCACGGTGTTTGGGGGGGCTGGGTAGGACCTGCCCCCTCCAGGCCTCTGGGCGGTATCTGAGGGGTCAGCGCCCCGCACCGTCCAGTCCTGTTCTGACCTGCGTCCTTGGCCCACCCTGGCTTCTCATGCTGGCCAGTCTTGGATTCTCTCTGTCTGTCTCCCAACTGACACCAGCACGAGTAGCGTGAATCTGATGGTCAGTGTCAGGGGCTGCAGGAAAGCCCGGGTGCTGGCCGCCACTGGCATCACCAGGAAGGTGGAACCAAGGACGTGTCCGGTCCAAACAAACCTGAAAGCCTGACCGCCTCTGCCCAGGGAGCACACCTGAGCCCCGCCCCCGCCCTCCAGACCTCATCTGAGTACTTGCCCTGGGCAGGAGCCGATCAGAGACCAGCTGGGAAGGGCGTACGTCTGGGGAGTGGAGGGGAGAGAAGAAAGAATTCTGTGCTGAGGTGCCCACAGACCTTCTCACCCTTGACCCAGGACTGCCCTGGACCTCCGTTGGCCCCTCAGGAGATGAGGGGTGGGAGACGGAGGGTCCTGCCAGCGTGGACGGCCCCTGGGCCGAGTGGGTCTCTTTGTCTGTCGGGAGCAGGTGGGTTGCACTGGCCAGGAGCCTAGCTCGGCTGCTGGTGAGGCCTGCCTGCAGCTAGGGGGCCAGGCAGGTGTCACTGAGTCGGCGAGTGTAGACGCGGGGAGATAGCACCCCAGTCCTTGACGTCTCCCCACGGGCCGGCCCCTGGCAGCGCTGGCTTCCTCATACACATTCAAGTGCATTTACTGTTTTCACGTAAACAGCGTGGGGCTCAAGCCAGGGTGGCCGGTGAGCAGGCCAGTCGTCCGGAAAGCGTCCTCCACCAGGGAAGCTTCCGCAGCAGAATTTACGTTAAACTAAAGCGACAATGGAGAGGTTGGTGCAGTCTCCGAATCCGAGCAGGACATTCAGGCGGCCGGGGGTCCACCTCGTGGACCTTGTCTGATCCTCACAGGAGCCTGCAAAACAGGCATCAGAGACTCAAGTTCACAGGTCAAGTGCAAGCCCCACGGGCGTGAGAGCCGGTGCCCTTGCGTCTCCAGGAAGCCTGGAAGGCCCTATCGGCCACATCATACGTGTTAGGCGTGGATTTAGCTAAATGGGCATTCCTAGCCCAGGCCAGCGTGGGTCAGCAAGCAGACAGCACACTCGGGGGCGGGCGGCGGGGGGGGCGGTTCACAGGGACAGGGCGATTGTGCAGAGGGAGGGTCGGCGATGGTGGGGCGGCACCCAGCCTGGGCCGGGAGGGCCGGGTCTGGAGACACACACGTGGGTGGGCTTTTCCTGTGTTCCTCACTAGCTCGCTCACTCACGTATCCATGCAACGTCGTTCTGAAGGATTCCACCCTGTAACGGACCCAGGATGCTGCAGGTGACGCGCCCGGGTTCCTGCCCCCAGGAGCCCTGAGTGTACGAAGGGGCACCCAGGAGAGTGAGATAACGAGCTCTCGTGATGGGACCTTGGCAGCCCTTGGGTGTCCTTAGGAGCCCCAGGAGGGCTTCCTGGAGGAGGTGGCTGAGCTAATTTTGATGGATGAGGAAGAGAGAGCTGTGAAGGCCATGTTGGGAAAGTTTCTCTGGGCGGGGGTGGGGGGGTCCCACTCATGAAGGTGTGGAGGTGGGGAAGCATGGGGGCCTTCAGGGAAGAGCAGAGCAGTCGGCCTTCCTGGAGCAAAGTGTGTGAGGCCAGGATGGACGATGGGGGCTCCAGGGCCCAACCACACTGCCAGGTGAGTTCTGGGTCCCAACTCAGTGTTCCTCCTGCCCTCGAGGCAGCAGGGAGGCTGTGCTCAGAGCTCCATCTGGAAGGCTCCCTCTGGGGCAGCGGGGAGGCTGGAGGCCAGGCTGCAAATCTGGTCTGGGCTCAGGGCAGCTCCCATGGACGGTTGATGGAGGGTAGGGTGAGAATCGATGGCCAGGCCATCCCTGGGGGCTGAGGATGACATCCCAGTCTAAGGCTTGAGACCCACTAATTCTCCTTCTGTCCTCCCAAAGCTTCAAGCACTGGGGCAGGTCCGGAGGAGCGGGGCCTTGAATGTCGCCCCCTCCTGGACACCAGCCTGCCTTGCAACCACACCAAGTGATGATGCTTTAAATGTCCAAAATGCACCTGATTTTCTTCTTTCCTCCAAAGCAAAGGGCCGGAGCCGCCAAACCCCCAGGGCCACACGCCGGGTTCCTTTACTGTGTGGCTGTTCTACCTCAGGAAGGGTGCCTTCTCAGGAATGAAAAGCAGGTGTTTGTTTCCTCCTGGGATTCGTATATTTTTTTCTGCTGTAATTGAAACAATATCTGGAATGAGGCATCTAATTACTCCTCTTTCCTCGAAATTGAACGATAACGTGTCCTGTCGATACAAACCTTTCGTGAAAGTCACACACGGTTTCCCGGGGCAATTCCTGTGAACACTGAAGTAAAAAGTATTTGGGTTTTAAATAATTTCTCTAGGTATAATACCAGAGCCTGACGCTATCTACTTCATCTTTTGTTCTGCTCCATTTTTAAAAGTATCTTTGTACTCATGTGTTCCTGCATAGCAATAGCTCACAATTCGAGCCTGGAGAGGATCCTGCCTAATTAGAATTTTTAGAGCTGGGAGGGCCTTGAGGAAATCAGAGCTTAGCCACTCGTTCAGAAGGGTAAACTGAGCCGCAGGGTGTGGTGAGACACCAAAGGTTACAGAGCGTTCGATCAAGGTAAGACCCGGGTGCTCAGTGGTCGGACCAAGGGAGCTGTGGAGAGACACAGGCTGGCCTCTGTGAGCCGGGGAAGCCACAGCGATGGGCCTGGGTTCAAATCCCAGCTACGGCCGCCTTAACCCCACCTCAGCCCACGCCATCCCTGACCCCCACCCGAACCGCATCCTACTCTTGATCTAAACCGCATCTTAAATACTGGATCTAACCTCAAAATTAACCCTAACCCACCCCAACACAAATTCTATTTATAAACTAACCCCAACCAAATCCCAGCTAAACTCCAATCTAAATGCTTAACTTTATACTCACTTTAAACCCTAACTGAATCTTAGCTCCAGCCATCCTTCCAACCCTAGCCCTGACCCCAGCCCAACCACCTTCAAAGCAGAGGAAAACTCACCATCACTGCAGAGCTTGGCACTTTTCCGAGTGTTCTCAGGTCCTTCTTAGTTTTCTGTGTCCCCTGGTCCCAGATGGGGCCAGACACACCGTGATCCCCGCACTGGTATTTGCCGGTCACCCGAGTGAACCAGCATGGCATCGACGGCCACGTGACGCGCACACCCGCTCAGCGGCACCCGTGCGGGCAGGCCTTGTCCGATCCCCAGGAAAACTGATTCTCCCCTTTTGCTAGACGAGGAAACTGAGGGTCTGAGAGGACCCAGCAGCACTGTACAGAGGCTGCAGCAAAGCAGGAGGGACCTCCGACTATACGTTCTCAACACCAATCCTGCCCCCGGCCAGGTTCTGGGGGGTGACAGGCTTGGACTGCGGTGCTCTGTGACTGGACTCATCTGTCTGGCCTGTCTCGCTGTCTCAGTGACCCCAGGTGCAAGGGTCTGACAGCTTTGCATCCACTTTGTGCAGCTGGGATCAAATGACATGCTGATGTCAGACCCACAGACCAGCCCATCAGGCTGGGGGCGTGGGCAGGGGGCTCCAGGAAGCCCTCCAGCCCAGAGATGCAGACAGGCGTTGGCCCCCTGTATTAGGTCCCCGCAGCTGCAGCACGAAGTACCACAAGCTGGGCGGCTCAAAGCAAGAGAAATTTAATCTCGCAGTTCTGGAGGCTGGAGGTCAGATCAAGGTGCTGGCAGGGCTGCCTCCCTCTGGAGGCTTTAGGGGAAGGTCCTTCCAGCCTCTTCCAGCTTCTGGGGCCTCCAGGCATTCCTTGGCTTGTGGCTGCATCACCCCAATCTCTGCCTCTGTCTTAGGTGGCCTCTTCACGTGTCTCTTCTTGTAAGGACACCAGCCCTGTCGAATCAGGGCCCATCCTGGTCCAGTACGACATCATTGAAATTGATTGCCTCTGCAAAGACCCTATTTCCAAATAAGGTCACCTTCACAGGTTCCAGGGGTTAGGACTTGAACGTGTCTGTTTTTTTGGGGGGGGGGCGGGGACACATTTCGATTCATGATGACCATGCAGCTTCTTTCATTTTTTAATTAGTGTCATCAGTAAGCAATTAGGATATTTCACATGAAAAACTGGCCTTTTCCAGCACCACACTGGCAGAGTGGAACCCAGAGGTAGCCGTCCCCTCCTGAGGGGGCTCTCCCCAGCCCAACCCAGCCCTCCTCCCGCCTGCGTGCTGTGAACACTGGAGACTGGCGCCCTTGACCTGGTCCGGTGGTTCTCAACGAGGAGTGATTTTACCCCTGGGGACATCTGACAACGTCTGAGGACATTTTTGGTTGTTGCAACTGGGGGACGCTACTGTCATCGGTGGGTAGAGGCCAGGGATGCCGCTAAACATCCTGCAATTCACAGGACGGCCCCCGTGACGAGGAAGTAACCAGCCCCAAACGTCAGTGATGCCCAGGTTGGAAAACCCTCAATACGTTCATCTTGGCTCATGGCTGCCCTGTTAAAGACTACATTTCCCAGCCTCCCTTGCTGTAGGTAAGGCCATGTGATCACGTCCTAAACAATGGGATGTCAGCGGAAGGGCTACGTGCAAAATCCAGTTGAGGATGCCTTGTGATTGGCAGACCATGCGCCCTCCCACCCCACTGAGCGAACCATGGATGTGATGGCAATGGCCGGAGCTAGAGCAGCCAAATGAGACCTCGAGGTGGGAGCTGCCTCCTTGGGATGGCCAAGGAAAGGTGTAAGGCCCCAGGATCCTGGACCCCATCAGGCTGCCTGCTGGCCCTGCCCAGACCTCTGTGTGGAGAGAAACCAGCCCCTCTCTTGTTCAAGGCACTGTGTTTGGGGGTCACCTTGTTACAGCAGCATCACCTGTACCCTGACTTACTCACAGCCCTAAATCCCAGGCCAGTTCCATTCCCTCCCGTGACAAACTTCTGGTTTCAATCAGAGCCTTTCTGGGAAGGAAAAACTTGAGAAGAAAACATAGCTGATCTTGCTGAGTTTGAGCCCGCAGTCCAGGCTCCAGCACAAACATTCCAGTACTCCGGGCGGTGGCAAGGATTGCTGGGCCTGCCCCCTCCTTCTAGAAATACTTGGGAATCAGGGTCAACACAGGAGGCTGAAGCAGCTTCACAGGGTCAGGGTGGATGTCAGCATTTCTTAGTTTACTTTCCCAAACATGTCAAGGGCTCTTCTACAGTTTCCTATCTGAGAAAAATCAGAGCCAAACAAAGCGAAAAACCCTCTGAACCGCCTCCAGCTCTGGGACACGCATCCACGGTCACATTCACAAATCGTGGGCGTGCGATTGCTTTCATTTGTCTAATCTTTCCCACCAGGCATGCTCCCCAGGTTCTAAGAGGGGGCACTGCGGTAGGAGGCGTCAGCCCTCAGGATGGCGAGGGCAGCCCCTTAGTGAACACAGGGATGCTGGACACGGTACCCAGATGCTCCTGGGCAGCCCGGCCTGCGCTTTCCCCTCACGCAGGAGGGCGGGCAGCATCCCAGGCTCCCGTCACCTCTCGTTACCGTGAAGGACAGGATTTGTGTCATTCTCTCGCCCCCTCTGAATCCTGCATGTATTTGGTGCTCGGCAAACGGGAAGCAGCAAAGCAGAGGGGAAAGGACGTGGCTTTAATTGAGAAGTGAGGCTCGCAGTCTCTGGGCCTGGAGCGTCTCAACCATGAAGCAGGAACAAAAGAGCCTTCCTTGCACAGGGGTCTACGGAAGTCCCATTCATTCATTCATCACCGTTCCAGGTGCTGGGATTAAGCGTTGATTAGCACCGGGGTGCCAGTCCTAAACAGGCGACAGGGAGACAGCAGCCTCCAGCAGTGGGACAGAAGTGGTTAACTGGGAGTCCCCAGAAATACTACTTCGGGGAGAGAAGCCCCCCAATGGAGCCAGGCCCCCCGGGAGTCTCTACTGGAGTGGGTGGTCACCACGGAGGCGTCCACAGTGGGCAGTGAGGCCGGATGGGGTAGGGGCGTGAGGCCGAGCCCGTCCTCCAGGACGCTCCTTGGGGACCTGGGCTGCCACGTCTGCCCCCAGAAGCCTCTGTTTTCTCATCTATCTGCAAAGTGGGGGTGTTGATGGTGCCCAGCTCTGAGAGGTCCCGTGAAGAGTAGGATAAAATGTGAGGCTTTAAATCGTCTGAATATCCCGACATCCCCTTGGAGGCCTCCAGAGACGAGCGCCCTGGACGGGGGAACCTGGCCGTGGCCTGGCCGCTGCAGGAGACCCAGTGCCAACTCCGGGGTCATGCTGGGAGCTGGGAGCATCCTGGCTGAGGTGGGGCAGTGGGGAGAGCTGCCCGGAAGCAATTTGCTTGTTGGAGGAAGTCTCCCCTCTCCTGTCAAGGGCAGGTGCAGATGCCCCCTCTTCAGGGAGCCCCCCTCACTGCTCAGCCCCTCCAGTGACCAACCACCTCCCTCGACAGCAGGCACGAGGCTGATTTCCCTACATCCCCAAGGCCAGCATGGAGAGGCACCGGGACCACGTGTTCAACGTTGAAAAGAATCAGAGCTACCCTAGGATGAACTGGATGTTCAGTAGTGAGTTCCCCGTTGTCGGGGTGTGCAAGCAGAGGCTGGGGGCGGGCCTGAAGGGACATCGCAAAGCGGACTCATTCAGCTGAGATACAAGTTAAGAGTAATCATCATGATGATGATATCAGTTATAATGTGCTGAGAGCCTGCTAAGCGCCAGCAACGGGAAGATCTTCGTTCTCTTTTGTTAGATTTTTTTTATTTGCCAAAGTAACTCAAGCTCTCAGAACAAGTTAAACAATACAGAGATATATAAAGAAAAATTAACATCAGCCCTCCTCCGAGGCCTCCTTCCCTCCCACAAGCCAGGTACCCCAGGCTGACAGGCGAAGGTGTTATCTTTCTAGGCACCCGACATAGAGAATCCCACTTAATTCTTCAGATGCTATTAGGAGGCTCAGAGAGGGGAAGCCATTTGCCCAAAGCCCCCCAGCTGCTTAGAGGTTGCAGGCCAAGCAGGTTTAAGTTGCATCTCCAAGCTCTCCTAGGAGCCCTGAGGTCCCCAGCTCAGCCTGGCTCTCCTCTCCTCTCCTGGTGGCACCTGCCGGCCTGCAGGGGACACAGACCCGCCCCCCAAGATGCCCTGAGACTCCTGGACCAGCCCATGTGCCCACAGACCAGCCCCCACCTTCCAACTTGGCTTTGGCAGGGCTGGCATTTTGATCTCCTTCTATCGGACTCCCTGGCTCCAGAAGGGCCCTCCGAGATTCAGGGTGCCTGCGAGGGCCCCGTGAGACCACTGAGTCCTGCCCCTCAACTCACAGGCAGGGCAACTGAGGCTCAGGAAGGGCGGGGGACTCGTACCATCACACGAGGACTCGATGGTTGAGACAGGGCTGTGGTGACGGCCATCCCTTGTGTTTAACTCGATAATTTACGAAGTTCCATTTTCTCTACTGCATTCATTCACTCACTCACTCACTCATTCATTCATTCATCCCCAAACACCCATGGGGTCTGTATTCATTTCCCGTTGTTGCTCCAACGAATGATCACCAACTTAAGAGCTTATTATCTTCCGGTTCTGGAGTCCACAAGGGTGAAATGGCCTGGCAGGGCTGGCTCCCTTTGGAATCTCTGGGGAGAATCTGTTTCCTTGTCTTTTCCAGCTTCCAGAGGCGCCCGCATTCCTGAGCTTGTGGCCCCTTCTCACATCACTCTGTTCTCTGCTTCTGCTATCACCTATCCTCTAACTTTGACCCCCTTGCCTCTCTCTTTCGCTTAGAAGGACCCTCGTGATTACGTGATTACATGTAGGGTTCACTCAGGTAATCTAGGATAATCCCCCATCTCAAAGTCCTTAGCTTAATCTCATCAGCAAAATCCCTTCTGCCATGTAAGGTCACTTAGCCACAGGTCCTGGAGATTAGGGCGTGGATGTCTTTGGGTGTCTTACTTTACCTACTGCAGACTTACACGGTGATTCTCAAAGGAGGCAGGATAGGGCTGTGGACAGCAAATCAGCTAGGATGCGTTCAGTTGCAAGTTACAGAATCCTCCTCCCAAAGGGCCTTAAACAGTGAGGCCACTTGGTGTCTCCCTTGGCAGGAAATCTGTCCAAAGGCTGGCTCCATGGTGGGTTCATTTAGAGGCTCAAGAACAACAGCATTAGGGACACAGACTCTTTCCTACTGTGACTGTCATCTTCATCCTCAGCTCCTCCTGGTCCCAAGAGAGCTGCTGCAGCTCCGGGCATCACATCCTCACACTTGCATGACCGAACAGGAAGGCAGGCAGTGAGTCTTCTTGTACATTTCTCACTTGACATCAGGGAGGTCATGTTGGCTGAGACTGGGTCATGTGACCTCTCTCCTCCAGCCACAGGGGAAATGGAAATGGGTCTGTCAAAACAGCCTTAGTGGCATCACCATCTTCCCCCAGAAATGGGAAGGGGGGTCCCCCTTTCCTGGGCACATCACTGTTCCTCCACCAGAACAAACTAGGTATGCAGGTGCATTAGTTATCTAGGCTGAGAAACAAAAGTACCACAAATTTACCAGCTTAAAACAACATTTTTTACCTCAGTTTCCATGGGCCAGGAGTCCTGGTGCAGGCTAGCTGACTCTCCTGCTCTTGGTCTGGAAGCTGAAATTAAGGTGTCAGCTAAGGCCATGTTCTCAGCTGAGGCCCAGGGACCCCCTCCAGGCTCACACGGCTGTCGGGAGGATTCTGTTCCCTGAGGTCGAGCGGCTGAGGTGCATTTTCTTGCCATTTGCCAGGGACCGCTTGGCCCCTAAAGGCCATATTCGTGTCCTCACCCCGGGGCTGCCTCTCACATCATTGCTTCATCTTTGTGGCCAGCAGGAGAGCACCGCTGATGCTGCATCACTTTGTAAAGGCTTCACCTGACCAGGTCAGGCCCAGCCAGGAGAATCTGCTTTGATTAACTCGAAGTCAACCGCTTAGGGGCTTAGTCAGGGCAGCGATGCCCCTCCCCATTCGCAGGCCTGGGTCCCTGGGGGCCACCTGAGAAGGCTGCGCACCTCAGGGGCGAGGAGGGAGTGACTGCCTACTCACCCTGCCGTCTGAGCTGAGCCCCTGCTCCTTCCAGAAAGTCCTCCCTGAACCCCCCGGCAGCCCCCCTCGGGCCCCACCAGGTGTTTCTTGGTCTCCCGGCCCCTCCCTGGAGGTCGGGGCCTGGGCCTGAGGGGTGCCGTACTCTGTCCACACCTGACACGGAGCAGATGCCCGCCGGATGAACGTGGAGTCTTCATGTTACTGGGAGAACCCTGAAGCTTGGAAAAGCGATAGGGGGCAGGCTTAGAATTCTGGCTCCAGGAGGGCAGGGAAGGTCCTCCAGAGGGGTGGACGGGGCCATCAGGCCCTCCAACGTTCCCCCTTTGGGCCTCTGCTTAATGGTCACTCCCAAGAGCCCTTCCAAGACCCCCCACTGACTGAAGCCAGAGGCTGGGGAGACGGGAGGCAAGGGCGAGAGGATGGCAGGCAGCGTGGCGACAGCGGGATGGGGACCACGCTGCCCCAGGCTCACTCCCACACGTGATCTCGAGAACCTGGGCCTCCACCCTCATCTGCAGAACGGGATGGCCACGCAGCACACACCCTGAAGGGACGCCAAGAGGGTGAGGTGGGCCCACCTCCCACGGACTGCTCAGGACAGGACACGGCCTGAGGGTGGCTCCCATGAGCACTGCTGATGGGCAGGGGCCAAGGGACAGGAGGGTGGCCGGAATGGAAGCTGCATCGTGACGCTTCCTGGGGAAGTGTCTTCGGGAGACGCTGAGGGCTCTCGCGGCTGCTGCAGACCACGGAACCCTGCGGGGCGTTCCTAGGAGGAGCCCGGTGCCGAGGGGTGGGTGACAGGCAGAGGCAGGAGCAGGTGTCCTAGGCCCAGAGGTGGGAGAATGCCTGGGCACACAGGGCTGAAAGCTCTGCGCACATCATTCCGGAGAACCTGCCCATCTGCCGTACGGGAGGCGCTCCGTCATCCCCATTCACGGGCTCGGATAAGGAAGGTCATGTAGGGACACCTGATTGGTCTGAGCCCAGAGTCCAGGGTCGAGGCCAGGCTTAGGAGGGCCTCGAATGCCAGGCTCAGGCATCTGGGAACCAGCAAGGCCCCGGAGGGAGGACGGGTCCGGCTTGGAGCGGCCGGCAGAGGGGAGCCCTGAGGAGGCCACGTGGCAGCCAGGACGGGTGATGGGTGGGTGCAAGCTTGAACCCCAACAGGCCCCGGGCTGAGCGAGGTACACAGCTGGTGCTCAGAAAGACAGGCTGACCCGCTGCTTCCATCCATTACGCCCATTGCAAGTCAAAGACGGTCCCCAAAGCAATTCTTTCCCCAGAGTTCCTCCAGCTCGGGAAGAACTCAGCAGTGCCAAGTGCCATCAGTGTGATCAATATTGCAGTGGAGTTAGTACGCGGAGAGCCAGGCTCCAGCGGCGGATCCCAGCCATTTTCTGACAAGACCGAGCGGTTCTGGAATCCTTCAGGGAAGGACAGGGAGAGGAGCGAGCTTCAGTTTTTCCTGCCTCAGCTTTAAAAACGAAATTTCAAAGAAAGTGGGGCAAAAACTACCCTCAGGCCAGTTAAGGAGAAAACAAGTCCCTGGGTCCGAGACTGGGCGCCAGTTCTCTGCTCCGCACCAGCCAGCTGAGTGGAAGCGCTCTTCCCCTTCCCCGCAGGTACCCACCGAGGGCAAAGACAGCAGGCAGACACATCGCCAGCCCCAGGAGCTCGAAGCCAAGTGGGGGCGGAGCCGGCACCGACCTTAGCACCATCCAGTCAATCTCCCCACATTATGGATGCGAAAACTGAGGCCCCTGGAGGCAGGAGGTTCTCAGGCTGCCTGGCAGAAGGTAAGGGGCTAAGTGGGAGCTTAAGTCCAGAACCTCCACGGAACGGATGCAGAAAGGGCCTGGTGGGGGAATGCCGGGTCTGGCTCTGGGCGAGGTACCACTGTGCTCTGCCGGGCCCCACCTGTACCGGCTACACTGCAGGCATCCAGTGTGGCGAGGGAGGATGGAGGATACCCGGCCCTTCGTACCACCTATCCCTCCCCCACGCTTTGACTGAGCTCCTACTGTGAGCCGTGAACTGGTCCCCACACCAGACTGTGGGACGGAGATGTGGCCTGTCCGCAAGAGCCCACAGCAGAGACGTGGTCTGATGATGGCTCGCCCTCGAGGGGCATACAGGAGGCCAGTGAAGGGGGCTCTACCTCAGGCTGGGAGAGCAGCGAGGTCTCCCAGGGAGGAATCTCATGCCACGTGTTTTCAAGGAAGAGGAGAGCCCTAGGGATGGACAGGGCAGAGTTGCCAGCCTGGAGAACATCATGTGCCCGGCCCGGAGTCCATGGCAGGCAGTGACAAATGGGCTCCCAGCCAGGAGGGAGCAGGCCGAGGCGAAGCAGAACCCAGCCTGAAATCTGGGAAGAGCTGCTTGCATTGGGGTAGCAGAAATACACCCTCCCTGCAGCCTGAGAGGGTGAGCGAGGCCACAGGCACATGTGCATGTGTGGGTGTGCGCACGTGTGCTGGCACATGGGTGGGTGTGCGCAGCAACGTGTGTGCACATGTGGACATGCACGCCTGTGTGCTGGATGCTTGTATATGCACAAATGAGGTGTGCACACAAACTCATGCATGCACGCACATAGCACGTGTATGTGATTTTGTGTGTGGATATGCGTGTGCCTGGACACATGCACGAGCACAGCGTGTGTGACGTGTGTGCACACGTGGGTGGGTGTGCATGCATGCTGCTCACAGGTGCACGTACACGTGGATACTCGTGTTAACGCACTGTCACGCATACGGCTCTGCGTCTCGTGGTACGTATTCCTGGCTGTGTGTGTGAGGACGCGAGCATAGGTGTGCGTGGGTATGTGTGCATGCATGTGTGGCTACGTGTGCATGTGTGTGTGCGCGCAAGTATAACTGTGCACACAGGGAGGTGGTTCAAGGAGACCGGCCCCTCTACCTGAGCTGAGGCCACTGGAGGAGCACCGGGCACCGCACCCAGCAGGTGTGCTTCCAAACTCCTCCTCTCAGCGGTGGGCCCAGGCCCCAGTGTCCCAAGGCTGTGGGTCACGGTGGGATGAAGGCAAGTACACCCCGGTAGCCCAAGGATGCTCCGCTTCCTACGATTTCCTGCCGAGATGGCCCATACACCCTCTGCAACGACCCCACCCCCTACCAGTGCAGCCTGACTCCCCAGTAGCGTCCTCCCATCATCCTCCTGGTCCTGCCAAGCCCAGGCCTGGCCGGCAGCGACTCCTCAGCACGGGCAGTCTTCCCGGGCACGTGCCGTTTTGTCTGTTCCAGGGCAGTTGGGAGCAGTTTGTCAAGCCTAACCTCCAGCGTCGGGGTAAGAGGCCTCTCCGTCTCCTCTGTGAACAGCTTGGTCCCTGGGGCCTCTGGCGCACGCGAGCAGGCCTGCATGTAGTGCTTCCCTGAAGGCCAGGCAAGGGCTCTCTACCCAAGGACTCCTCAGGGGCCCAGCCCTCTGCCGCCCCTCAGCTCCGGGCCCTGGACCCACAGGAGAGGTGCTTCTTTCTGCTTCCTCCTGGGCAGGCGTCCCCAGGGGCCTGGGTCACTTGGCTGGCCAGGCACTCCAAATGTCCCCGGCCCGGCCTGGCCAGAGAGTCACTGCCTGGGCAGTGGGAGGTCCTGTCTGCTTTGGGCCCCCTGGAGCTCTTGGTCCTTTTCCTTCAGACCCCTCAGGCTAGACTGGCCTGGCTCGTGAGCTTGTGAGGCATCAGGACCCTTGAATGCATCCCCCAAAGTGCTTTTCGCAAGTTAAGAACCCCCCAAGGTCAGGAGGAGGCCCACATGGCTGTCCAGCTGCTGGGAGAAGGACAGATCTCTCCAAAACCTACATCTGACCACGGCCATGTCCCTTGTTTGGACATGCCCACTAGGACAAAGCCCGCCCCCACCCCAGGGAGCACAACCAACAGGCCTCTCACTTCCTAATAACTCCTCTCACTCTCCAAACACAGCCCAGAGGCCACCTCCTCCAGGAAGCCTTCCTTGATAACCCCACTCTCAAGCCAGAAGAGGAGCCCCAGGGCATTGATGGCATTTATTGCACCCATCTCAGTGTGTGGCACCATCCACCCCAGACGGTGAGCACTCAAGGCAGAAGGCCTGATACAGGCAGGGCCGGTGCGTGCCAACGATGGAGGATCAGGTGTGTAGGGGCCTTCCCTGCAAAATGCACCCCTGAGTACCCTGACTGGTGGCACCTTTTACGCCTCCAGGACCAGAGGACCTTTCATAAGTATGGTGCCTCTACCTTTCCTGGGTTACACGCGGTCGTGGCTTTGCTCCCAAAATGGCATAACTGCCAAGGACTGGCCCTTGTTGGGCAGGTCTGCCATCTGGAGTCTTTGATTTCCAACCTGGTCCTGGCCTGCTCCTTGGTATAACGTTGTTAACAAGGATGTCAGAGCTCTACATGGGCCTCTCTGCTAGGAGAGCGCGCTCTCCTGGTAAGGCCTCTGAGCCCTCCCAGAGCTCAGAGAAGAGAGAAGCGGTCCCCAAGCCACGCACGTTTCTAGGCATCACTGGGGGCGTGTGGCTCCAATCCCTCCCTGAGTCACCCTCTTAGTACCCAGAGGCATCCCACAACCACAGCTCCTCCTCCCCGCTCCCCGCCACCTGAGGATGCAGGGAGAGCTGAGGGCCAGCCTGGGTGTGGTTCTGCTTTGCTGGGAGGAAAGGTCCTCCGGCTGGTCTTAGTGAGAAATGCCAGGCCTGGGAACTCCAACCTCCTCTCCAGGGTCTGTCTCCCACAGACCGCAGGGTGTCTGGAGGAGGGGACCAGCACCTGACACGGCTGGGAGCAACAGTGCACGTCTGAGGAACGAATGCACTGGGACGTGGGACAGGGGTAAGCGGGGGTTTCCCCAATACCTTGCCCCTAAGCAGGAATGAGGCTCCCACGCCAAACCGCCCCTCATCCGGCAATTCAGTTTGGGGCGTTTGTCAGAGGCGGTGATGCTGAACGTCCCCCAGCCTTTAAAAGCAGGGCCACAGGGCATAAGAATTGAACTTCAATAATCGTCAACATGGGTGCAGAGCCTGGGAGCCTGCCCAGGGCTTCCACAGGCACTGCCATCATGATTCACGCTCCAGCAGCGCTTGGAACTGAGGCCGGGGGTGGGGTGGTGGTTCTGCACCGGAGCATCCACCAGAGATGGGAGCTGGAGCCGGACCCGCCCTCGGCAGCTCCGCTGCGCACCCAAGCAGCGACGCGTTCTCCGCCAGGCTGCGAGTGGCTGGCTCTCCAATCAAGCCGCGGACCCCGAGCCGCCCGTCCGGCACGCGAGTGTGCGCTCCCGCGTGTTCGTGTGTCCGGGGGAGGTGAGGAGGCTCGCGTCTTAGAAAGAGCAGGCTTCTGGAACTCACCGCCCAGGCCAGCTGGCACTCGGTCCAGTCCCACAGGCTGCGGACGGCCCTGGAGGGGGCGCCCTCGTCGAGCGCGCGCGCCCCACGCCACCGCCCCGGGCTCCTCCCCGGCGCCGCGCGGGCAGGTTCGCCGAGGCGGCCGCGGGCTCCGGCTCCCGGGCCCGCTCCCCACGGGCCGGCGGCGCTGGCCTGCCCGCCAGGCCGCCCCCGCCCGTCCGCGCCCCGCCCCGCTGCGCAACTCTACCCAAGTTGGAAGCCGAGCCCGAACGGCGACACTCGCGCCGAGCGCGCGGCGGCGGCGGCGGCGGCGCAGCTCCGGCGAGTCCAGGCAGGCGAGGCGGCGCCAGCACGGCCGAGCGCGGACCGCGGGGGGCGCCCGCGCCGGGAGCAGCGGGAGGAGGAGCCGGAGGAGGACGCACGGCGGCGCCGGCGCCCTGCCCGGGAAAGTAAAGTTGGAGCCGGAGGCGGCGCGCGGGCGCGGGGGCCCCAAGGAGCGGCGGCCTGCGCCCCGGCGCGCCGAGCCCTAGCCGGCCGGATGGGAGGCGGAGCGCCCGCGCCGCCGCTGCCGCTGTCCGCAGCCTGCGCCCCGGCCGCGCGCTGGGGCCGCCGGGCCGCCCGGGCACGGCCGCTCGGGCGCCGAGTCGCCGTGGGCTCGCGGCCGGGGCGCTCCCCGTGAGCGGGGCCAAGGGCGGGGCCGCGCGAGTACCCCGGGACCTGTCCCCTCCCCCCCCCCGCCGCCGCCGCCGCCGCGTCGCCGCTCTCTCCGGGCGCCTCCTGCTCTGCACTTACGCGTGCGGCAGCGGCGGGGAGCCCGGCAGCCACGCTCTCGGGCGCGCCGCTCGCCCGCTGAGCCGCCACGGCCGAGGGCCGGCAGCGGGGTGCCGCGGTCCCCGGCGGGCGCGCCCGAGGAGCAGGCGGCGATGCGGGCGCCGACCCGGGCTGGGGGGCGCCCGAGCTGCCGCGGCTGCGCCCCGGCTCCAGGCGGGACCGCGTAGCTTGCGGGAGGACCATGGCGTCCCCGGCGCTGGCGGCGGCGCTGGCGGCGGCGGCGGCGGCGGGCCCCAACGTGAGCGGCGCCGGCGAGGGGGGCAGCGGCGGGGCCGCCAACGCCTCGGGGGCTGCCTGGGGGCCGCCCCCGGGCCAGTACTCGGCGGGCGCCGTGGCGGGGCTAGCGGCCGTGGTGGGCTTCCTCATCGTCTTCACTGTGGTGGGCAACGTGCTGGTGGTGATCGCTGTGCTGACCAGCCGCGCGCTGCGTGCGCCGCAGAACCTCTTCCTGGTGTCACTGGCCTCGGCCGACATCCTGGTGGCCACGCTGGTCATGCCCTTCTCGCTGGCCAACGAGCTCATGGCCTACTGGTACTTCGGGCAGGTGTGGTGCGGCGTGTATCTGGCGCTCGACGTGCTCTTCTGCACCTCGTCCATTGTGCACCTGTGCGCCATCAGCCTGGACCGCTACTGGTCCGTGACGCAGGCTGTCGAGTACAACCTGAAGCGCACGCCGCGCCGCGTCAAGGCCACCATCGTGGCCGTGTGGCTCATCTCGGCCATCATCTCCTTCCCGCCGCTTGTCTCACTCTACCGCCAGCCCGACGGCGCCGCCTACCCGCAGTGTGGCCTCAATGACGAGACCTGGTACATCTTGTCCTCCTGCATCGGGTCCTTCTTCGCGCCCTGCCTCATCATGGGCCTGGTCTACGCGCGCATCTACCGGGTGGCCAAGCTGCGCACGCGCACGCTTAGCGAGAAGCGCGAGCCTGCGGGCCCCGACGGCGCGTCGCCGACCACGGAGAACGGGCTTGGCGCGGGCGAGAACGGGCACTGCGCGACCCCGCGCCGCCCGCGCGCCGATGTGAAGCCGGAGGACATCAGCGTGGCGGCCGAGAGGAGGCGGCGCCGAGGCGCGCTGCGGCGGGGCAGGCGGCGGCGCGCGAGCGGCGAGGGGGCCGCGGACGGCGAGGGGTCGGGGCCCGGGACGGGGACGGCCGAGCCGGGCGCGATGGCCGCCGCGAGGTCCCCGGTCCCCAGCTGGCGCCTGTCGCGCGCCAGCTCGCGTTCCGTCGAGTTCTTCCTGTCGCGCCGGCGCCGGGCGCGCAGCAGCGTGTGCCGCCGCAAGGTGGCCCAGGCGCGCGAGAAGCGCTTCACCTTCGTGCTGGCGGTGGTCATGGGCGTGTTTGTGCTCTGCTGGTTCCCCTTCTTCTTCAGCTACAGCCTGTACGGCATCTGCCGCGAGGCCTGCCGGGTGCCCGGCCCGCTCTTCAAGTTCTTCTTCTGGATCGGCTACTGCAACAGCTCGCTCAACCCGGTCATCTACACCGTTTTCAATCAGGACTTCCGGCGCTCTTTCAAGCACATCCTCTTCCGACGGAGGACAAAGGGCTTCAGGCAGTGATCCGCTCACTCTACCCGGCTCAGAGACCCTGGACAGCTCCCAGCGGAGGGGGCGGGCAGGCGTGGCCTCCCAGGAGAAAGTGGGAGCAACTTTCCCGGGGACCCAGGGATGGATAGGCCTTCAGGGCGCAGGGGAGGGTGCTGCACGGCCGGAGGGAGGGCTGAGAGACTGCAGGGCCCCCGGGGAGGGGGAAGGAGAGAGGGGAGACCCCTCTGCCTTCCTGTCTCAGCAAGGGGCTGCTTCTGGGGCTGCAGGCCCGGGTCCAACTCTGGGGGCCGTGCCAAGGTGTGTCTGTGAGGTAGCACACGCATCCTCCCAAGTTGGTGAAGAAGGAGCCTGCCCTGCCCCCACCACAGGCCACCACCCCATCCCCCTTTGAGCAAGGGCTGACTTCCCAAGACCTCGTGGGGTGGTTTTTCTGGGGGAGGAAGGAGGGCACCGACCATCTTTGGTTACGAAAGTATTTAAATGTTTGCCAACAATGACTGACAGCGAAAACAACCAAACTCTTTTCTAAATAAACCTTTGTAATCTAAGTGGTGGGTGCAATAGTCAGTCCTTCAGACCCTCACCCTGCCCGACCTCCCACCAAAGGTGGCAGGAGGGCGCTCCAGGTCGCCCGATTCCATCCCCCCCTTTTGCACGAGAAGGAGGGGGTCTTTGCTTAAGGGGGACTGTTTCGCAGACTTACAAAATATATACTCAGAATTCTTGTGCTGTAACCGGCTGAGAGACCAAGGAAATCAAAGGGCTCTGAATTAACTCCAAATGTAGATGCTGGAGGGCTGTCCTCCCTTCATAACCCTCCCCCTGCCCAGATCTGAGTCTAGGCTTCCCCCAGTGCAGCCCAGCCTGGCCCCCTTGCTCAGCCCTCACCACCCCCAGGGAGTCCGCGCTCACCCCGCACTAAGGCTTGAGGAGAGAAGGAGGGAGAGTCAGGTGTCAGAGAGGGTCCCTTCCTGGCTCTTCCAGCCCTCATCACAGAGCCCAGAAGCTCCTGGGATAGCTGGGGGGAGGGGTCGGAACAGGACCCCTGAGACACACACACACATACACAGGCTTAGTGGGCTGGAGGGGCCCAGGCCAGGGATCCCTGCTGTGACCGTCCAACCCTCCTGTCCCTCTCTGTGCCCGTCTTGGCCTTCCTGTATGTAACCCCTGCCTGCCAGCCCAGCTCTCTCCTGGATCACCACCCACCTGTCTTTGGCCTGGGGTGGCCATGGGTCTCTCTCTCGAGGAGAAGTCGGCCCTGGGTCCTGCATTTCAAGGCCCCGTGCCCTGAATCAGCAGGCCCCTCTCCTGGTCTGACTTCTCAGGGCTGTCCCTTGGAGAAGTCCTCCCCTGCAGCTGCCTGGCCTTCTCACCCCAAGTTATGGGTCCTCAGGACACCCCAACTGGGAAGAGCTCTCCCAGACTCAAGCAATGGTGGGGAAAGCAGTGGAGGAAACAGCCAGCCAGGGCCGATGGGAACATCCCTGACCTCCCACCAATGGGCAGGGGCCTGGACACGGTGTCCGGGTCGTAGGCCCGGCTCTGTTGCAGGATTACTGAGCTAGCTCAGATAAACCCCTGCCCTCTCTGGGCCTCAGCACCCTTCCGGTGAAGTGGGGCAGGGGCTGAAACCTCAGGCCCTGCCTGGCCTGTAGTCTGTGGTCCAACTGGCCAGCTGAATGGGGGGGAGCAAAGAGGGGGAACTTCCCTT
Source organism: Grampus griseus (assembly GCF_964374135.1). Taxonomy (NCBI): domain Eukaryota; kingdom Metazoa; phylum Chordata; class Mammalia; order Artiodactyla; family Delphinidae; genus Grampus; species Grampus griseus. The sequence goes on along the minus strand of NC_138997.1, from coordinate 141,678,579 downwards.
CAGCGAGAGCCTGGCTAACACTGGTATTGCCTCCCTGGTGCAATGGGGTAATGCCATACCCTCCCCCCGGCTCTTGGGGGAATGAACCCCGGGACTCCAGCAGGATCACGTAGCCTGGAACACGGCCCACGGAAGAATGTCAGCAAACCACCTTTCCCTTTCCTAATCCCGAGAATTGCACCTTCCAGGGCTGTGGCTGGGACTGCAGACGCCCGGTGCGTAATATCCCATTCAACCAACAGATATTCACCACTTCATCGTAATTGCCGCCTGGAGAGACTCTCTTTTCAGCTGGACAAACAGAGACAGAACCTGGCTTCTCACCCCGCCTGCCGCAGGGTAACGGGCCAGTCGCCTTGCTCTGAGTCTCTGGCTCCATCGAGGAAGCAGGAGCGCTGACACCCCCGGGGGTGCCCATGGGCGCTGACTGCTCCCAGCGCGGTCTGGGAGCCGTCGTGCAGGGGGACTTCTCTGGGGTACAGGGGAGGGGCCCGGACCTCTGCCCATCCTCGTCCAGCGGGTCCGTCCACCGCGCACCATCACCCGCGCAGTGCTCTCCTCTCTCAGGCGCGTCTTCGTATCTACGCCACAGTGCTATCACTGTCAACCGCCGTCTGTGGCTGAGGAAACGGAGGCCCAGAGCTGACCACCTGGGCCAGGACCCACAGGCTTGAAGGGGCAGAGCCAGCCACGAGCCCAGAAACGCCCAGGTCAGGAGAGCTGTGCCCCGAGCACCCCGGCTCCAGTCCTATGCGCACCGGCGATCTCTGGACCTCGCTGATGGAGAAGCGTTGTCCACAGCCGCCTTCCTGCCTCAGGCTTCCCCTCGGCTCTCTCAGGAGATGTCCAGCAAAATAAAAAAACACCCACGACGAGATTAAGGAGGGCAGGGCCCCAAGCAGGGGATCAGCGCTGCCCCCGGCTGGCCGGAGCCCACCACTGATGTGGTTTCCACAGACGTGTGTAGATACACATTCTTATAAATTAATTCCTGTAGTTTTTACATTCAGTTGCTGAGTTTGTAGAAAAGGGGGGAAAGAATAATCCAAGTATTCTGTTACAGCTCGGTATGGAATTCAGAAAAGAAATAAGAAAGACACTGGGAGCAGGCAGTTTAGAAGAGCAGCTCCAGTCTTTGAATCCTACCCCCGGCTCTGGGGGTGGGGGCTGAGGGATGGGAGAAAACTCCTTGCCGAAGCACTTGCTGGCGAGGAAGCGGCCCTTCGCGGCTGTGCTGGCAGCGGCTATATTTTTATATCGCATCCGTTGGCAGGGCGCAGATATTCCAGCGCGGCCTCGGATCAAAACACTCGGCGCCTGCAGGCCCATCTTGAGTCTGGCTGGGCAGCTGCGGTGCGTTGCTGAGCCGGCCCCCGGCCCCCAGTCCCCTGCAGCCCCCCGCAGCCCTCGCCACGCAAGGGGGAGGCGGAAGGCATCCCGGCTGAAGATGCCCTGCACCCTGCCAGGCTAGGAGGGTACGCGTTCTGCGTTAGTAGAAGCCCAGCTCGTTGGAGCTGGGGAGTAGAGGAGAATGGCGAGACCCTCACCGGGGACCCCGAGTCCCTGCTCTGGGTCTGCCATGAGCACGGCCGGGGGACCTCAGCATGCGACCCGCCCCGCATGCCAAACAGAAGGTCAGCCTCCCATTTGACCAGCTGGACTGTTGAGATCATCAAATGCAGCTGGGTTGGGGGTGAGGGTGAGGGGTTTGGATGGTAGAAGCATCCAGTTTGCCTGAGAGGGACCCGGCAGGCACCCTAGGTCTGCCCCCTGCGTGACCCCCACCCCATCTCCCGCCACCTGTAAACAGGGTGTACATCCTCTCCTGGCTGGGCGGAGGCGCGCACGGGAGAGGGTCCGGGACCTCCAGGCGGGGCACAGTGCCTCTGAAACCTGCCCGGGGAGCAGAGTCGACTGCCAACCGCGAGCCAGAGGAAAGCCCTGGGGACCAAATGCACTTCTTCCTGCCAGAAGGATTTATGGCTGCTCCCAGTAAAAGCCTCGGGCACAATGGGGTCCTTATGTCAAGATAAGGGATTGCCATGTAGGGTGGAGAGGGAGAAAGCCCCGTTTAAGGGCATCTGCTCTCCTGGCTGAGCACAAAATGTGCCCTGAGCTGCCTGGCGGTGACAGAGAGGAAGGAAACAGGATGTACACCTGCTGTCTGCTGCCAGGTTGATAGGAGAAGCGGGGACCAGTGGGCCGGCCTCCGGAAGACCACCTGTAAGACTGCCTGTGCCGGGTGCTATCCTGCAGGCCGCTGTGCTTGGGGGTGTGTGCTTGTAAGGGTGGGGACTTTGGGGACCACGCAGAACCCTAGGGGGGCAGTCACACCATCGTCCCTGTTGGGGTGGGGGAATGGCCAGTTCCCAGCCCCCTGGATCCAGCCTCCATCACCAGATGCACCAGACAAGGCCACTTCCTATTCATCCCACCAACCCCCAGCCTGCGCCTCCCTGGGCCGGGCCCTGGCCCAGAGCTGCGAGGGCTGAGGGGGAGGGGCCTGCCTGGGGTCCGGGACTGTGGCCTTCTCACCCCAGGGGCAGAGTGAGCCTTCGGGGCCGCAAAGCCGACCTGGTACCCGTCAAGCCCACGCTCTACCGGCTTTCAGGCTGGCGCTCACCCGTCCCGGCCCCCGCTTTGTTTATTCTCTGCTTCTGCCAGGAGTGCCTTTCCCATCTTTTCCCGAGCTCCTCTCATAGGCTCTGCGAGACTCAGAGCGGGCTTCATCCCCAGGAAACCTTTGGGAGCTTCCTCCAACCCCCCACCCTCCCCAGCTGCAGGTCCTCAAGCCTGGCGGGGCACGGCCCCTCCCCTTAGCGCAGGGAGCCCAGCATGGGTTGGGGGTGGGATGGGGGCAGAGAGACTCTGAACGCGGGGACAGTGTGTCATTCTGGCCAGGGGAACGGCCAAGCAGGCCTCCCTCGGGGATGCAGGGCTGTCCTTCCTCTCCCACGACGAAACCCCCAAGGATCATCCCTGGACGCCAAACCGGAGAGCCACCCAGGGCGTGTCCACCATGCCAGGACACTGCCTCGCAGGCCGTGCAGGGGGCGCTGCAGTGGACACCCTACGTCCGCTCTCAGGCCGCCAAACTGGAGAGCCACCCAGGGCACGTCCACCACGCCAGGACACTGCCTCGCAGGCCGTGCAGGGGGCGCTGAAGTGGACACCCTACGTCCGCTCTCAGGCCGTCGGGGAGAAATTTCGAGGAGCAAAGGCAGGAGAACTGGCGACAGCTCGGGCCTCGGCTCACGGCCCGGCTGCCGCAGCCGTCTGTTCAAATATTGGTGGGCGGGTTTTTCCCCCCATTCAATTAGCTCTTAACTGACTGTGCAGCAGCTCTGAAAACAGAAGAATCTTCATGCAGCCTTTGGGGGTGGGGCTGGGCTCCTCGGAGAGCTCTGGGTAGAAGTTACCCCACGGGTGTTCCGGTTCAGTAGCCCCCTCCCCATTTTACGGAGGGGCCCAGAGAGGGGAGTCGTTACAGAGAATGGCTGTGAGCCTGGCAGCCGGTTTGCTACGCGCCTTCTGCTTGCCAACTTTGGCCGGGGCGCTGAGTGTTTGCTTCTCAGGATTCTGCCAGGTGGGCATGGATGGTCCCATTTTACAGACAAGAAAACTGAGCTCCGGAGAGGGTATGCCGTGATGAGACGCTGCCTCGAAGCCAGACGCTGGGCTGTTCGCGTTACTCTCCCCACCTTGTTGAAGCCCCCCCAAGCCCTCCAAGTAGATGTTAATTAGCCTCATTTCACAGAAGAGAAAACCAAGTCTTGGGCGTTCTGTGCACAGAATCGGCCTTTGAGTTATTTTTCCATCCTTTTCCACTGGGAACAACCCTTAGGTTAAATGTTACACCAGTAAGATCTGACAGGGCCCAGGAATTACACACCTCTGGTGTCGCTTCCTTATTTTTGATGTAATCCACCCTCTGAAACCTCAGCTGCTGCATAAACCCACCACATCCCTATCCCTTCATGATGTGAATAAGGGGCTGGCTTGGTTTTATTCTGCCGGCTTAGAAATGATTCTGAATAATGAACCCGCTTTTCAAGATCACCCCACCCAGGATATAAAATGCCAAAATGTTTGTGGTGAAGAAGAATTCAGTTACCCGTTTCCTAGGGTGTGCTGCCACCGCAGATCGAACTGAAAGCAAAATCAGTCCTCTTTTAATTGGTTCCAATGAAACTGTTATTCAAGATTGGATTGCTGTTGTTCCTTTCTGCAAGGACTCAAGTGGAAGCAAAACAATGGAGTGATTCTCTCCCTTTGGGCATTGCTCTGTAATCGACAGGCCCGGCGGCCCCGGGCCCTCGCAGCCGGGGTGGGATTTGCCCATCACGGCCCTGGGTCACTGCAAACGTGCCTGGAGTCTGGTCCCGTGCCTGGTGAGGGGTAGGTGTCCCCGGGGGGCTAAGGCTGGGCGTGCAGTGTGATGCCAGGCTTCCTGAGGCCCCAGTTGGGCTTGGGACCCAACTGAGCTGTGTGATCCCTGAGCCTCAGTTTCCTCCTCTGGAAAGTGGGAGCAAGCCACAGTGTCCCCCCCCTTCTGTGGAGAGCCAGTGGGAACCTGGAGACCCCGGTGACAACTGAACCGCTCAGGTGGTGAGAGCCTGCTCGGCTGGGCATTTCCCTTGGGCAGACCTAGCCCGGCTCTAGCCCCACAAGCCTTTCCCGCTGGGTTCTGGGGGTGGCCATCGGAGGAGGCGAGCGGCTTCCGAAGCCCTGGGCACGGGGCAGGGGGTGGCAGGTTCACGGGCCCTCCTCTCCAGTGGTGGGACTAGCCCCTGAGCGGCGGGGAGGGGTCCTTGGATGGCAAGGGCTCTGGCCCTTTCGCAGGACAGAAGCGGGTGCCCAGGCCGGGCCACTGGCCTCCTCCAGGGCTTGGGGGCAATTGGAGCTCAAAGCACTCAGAGACCACCTAGACTCATTTTACTGATGGGGAAACTGAGGGTCGGAGAGGATCAAGCACTGGTCTGAGGCCACTCGTCCACTCGGGCAGAGTCCAGGCCATGGGGTCGTCCTCCTCCCAGCTCCCCCTGCTGGCTCCCTAAATAACCACAAAGCCACAGAGGGGAGGACAGCGGGGGCTTGGAGGGACGACCTGCCTGACTTCACCCTGTCCCCTCTGTGTTTGGGGCTGTGAGGCCACAGCAGGAAGACGTGGGTGGAGCAGCACAGGCTTCGGGATGGAGGACACCCATAGGTCCCGCCTCCCTGCCCCCAGACGGTCTCCTCACCCTGGGGCTGCTCATCGCCTCCCTCCTACATACCTCCACGGATGGAGAGCTCACTACTTCCCCGAGACAATCCAGTCCTTATAAGCACTGCCCTGACTTTTTCGAGTTCTCCATTTCATGAAGGGGGAAACTACCACCCTGAACTTTCAACCCTAGACCTTAGGATAAAATGCCAAGGAAATCTGGGCGTCAGAAGAACTCCAGCCAACCTTGCGTATATGTCTTTCCCCCTCTCCCCTGTTTTCTTTAAACCTGTTTTTGTGCCCATGCTGCGGCCAGAGCAGGCCTGGGAGGTAGGAAGACAGCTCACTGGGCTACCCCCCACTAAGCCACCAGGGAGCACAGCCTGCGGGACACCAGGGGTCGGGACCCTGGGGACGAGCTGGCTTGCCTGTCAGTGGGCTCAACGCCCGGCAGCTGAGCAGCCGGGGTGGACAGGCGGCTGGGAGGCCTGAGGAAGCCCTGAGCTGGGGGTCATCTGGGTGTCACAGGTGGGTTCCCCTGGGCATCAGAGATGGGGTCTCCTGAACATCAGAGGTGGGGTCCCCTGGGTGTCAGAGATGGATTTCCCGGAGGCAGGGCCGATGACATAATTTGTGGGCTCGGCGTAAGAAGCCAATGTGGGGTCCCAACTGGGGGATGGGGAGGCCACCCCTTAAGGAATTGTGATCTCAAAGCTTGGTATGCTCAGTACCCTTATGGGGGCGGGCAGGGGCCCTCACCAAGGCACCTTTGCCAGCCAGGACAGGATGACCTCTCCCTGCCTGCCCTGAGACGCTGCAGGACACCCACCAGCCACCGCCCTCCCAGTGCCCTCACCCAGAGCCCCTCCTGGGGTGGAGGGTGACAGGGTGGGAGAGGGGAGTGGGCAGCAGGAACCCATCCTGGGGAGATGGAGGGAGGGGGTCACACACAGGCATGGAGCCCCTGTCATCCCAGAGGACCTCAGACAAATGCAACGTCAAAGACAGTTGTGGAGAAGGTTGAGAAGTTCAAGACAGAGGCCACAGAGCATTGACCCCCCCAGCTGGGCCCTTTGGGGCCCTCCAAGCTCAGGCCCAGTGGGACATGCTGGTCACACGGCAGGAGCATAACAGGGGCTTTCTCTGAAGGCGGCGGAGAATCCAGATCTGACGCTAATTCCAGCAGGACTTTGTCTCAAATGACCCGGATCTGTGAGGCGCCCGCAGCCACTCCGCCTCTGGCGCTCTGGCTCAGGTCACGGGGGTGGAGGGGCATTCATTCATTCGTTCATTCATTCATTTGTTGGTCCATCCAGTCGCCCACTTCACTCATTCAGGAAGCATTTATGCGACCCCAGCTGCACGTGGGCATGTGGGGGAAACGCCAGTGCGATCCTATAAGAACTCAATGCCCTCCTGTAACGATGATTTGTCAGTATGGCAAAAACAACGCACACTGATCACCATTCCTTTAAAAAAACATCTGCTGAGGAGCCCACGGCCCACCTGGAACCAGGTTAGCAAAATAAAGATACGCCCCTGCCGCCGTGGAGCGTGCCGTCTCTGGGAGGACAGGGGCCACAGAACCACTCAAGCAAATACAACATGACAAAGTGTGGTGTGTGGTGTGCGGTGTGCCGGTGACGGACGCTGGGGCGAGCGGCGGGGCCGGGGCGCCAGCTGACGGTGAGCAGCCCCCTCCTGGCATGTGTGTGTGGGACACAGTCTTACCTGTAGATGGACTAGCTGGAGAACGTGCTCTGGGGTTGGGCCTGGATCAGTGTCCTGGGGCCGCCGCACCTCGGCACCCCAGACGGGGGCTTCAACAGCGGAAATGTATTTCCTCACAGTCCTGGAGGCTGGGAGGCTGGGATCAAGGTGTCCGCATGATGGACTCTCTCCTCGGCGTGTATACGGCCGTCTTCTCCCTGTGTCCTCCGTGCTCATCCCTTTGTGCCCTAATCTTCTCTTCTTATAAGGGCACCAGTCAAATGGCATCAGGGCTCATCCTGAAGCCCTCATTTTACCTTCTCTCCAAATACAGTCACATTCCGAGGTTCTGGGGGCTCGGGCTTCAACAAATGAATCAGAAGGGACACAGCTCCTGAGTCCGTTTCCGGACTGCACACGTGGCATGTGACGTGGGCAAGTTCCCGTGCTCTCCTGCCTTAGTTTCCCCTCCTGTAGCCCAAGGACTGTTTGTCCCCGTGCCATGGGGGTCCCAGAAAGCACTGGAAGAGTACCCGGGGCTTGGCCTGCCCTCGGGGAGGTCAGGCTCCCGGGGCGGTTGCTCTCAGTCTGCGCACCAACCCTGAACGGGTGGGGTCCTTTGGAGCACTTCGGGCGACCCCCCAAGGACTCGCAGCTGGATGGAGTCAGGGCCGGGAAATCCCGTGTTCACACTCCCGGGTTGGTAGGACACCGGCGGGCCTCGGAAACGGCCACCAAGCCAAAGAGGCTCGTTGTGTGTGGAGCTGTGCCCTGCAGCCCACCGCCTCTGCGACCCCCAGGCGGTTAAAAACAATGTTTAGAGCAGCTTTATTCAAAAGAGCCCCAAACCGGAAACTCTTCCAAAATCCATCCGCTGGTAAGTGGCTAAATAAACTGTGATGCGTCCAAGCAGTGGAAAACTATTCGTCAGTACAAAGGGACAAGCTCCGGACGTGCGCAAAACGAGGTGGCTCTCTAACGCCTTATGTAAGGGAAGGAAGGCAGACTGAAAAGGCGAGACTCGAGGGTTCCATTCACACGGTTTTTTTAAATAGACTTTATATTCTAGAGCAGTTTTAGGTTCATAACATGATTGAGCAGAACGCACAGTGAGTTCCCAGACACCCCTTGAGCACCAGCGAACTTCTCCAAGGTGGGTTCTCCATCTGTAAAAAGAGACACAGACGTGGATCCCGCAGGGAGCGTGGGAATCCCACCAGGTAGTCTTTGGAAACTTACAGGTGCCACGCCCAGGGCCAGGGTAGTTCTCAGAGGCTCAATAAACACTTCGTGGAGGCGGCTGGCTGGCCGGCCCCCAGGGCTTATAGATGGTGGAAGAGGCAGGCTCCCGAGGGTTCTGGAAAGGTGCCCCAAGCCAGGCTGCTCAGAGCCGAGGAGGAGGGATCCTTCAGCCCTACTTGGCCTCCTGTGAAGTTTATCGTTTGTTATAATGATGGAAAACTACCAGCTTGTCCTCAAGGCTCCAGCAGGAGCCAGGCTCTTATCTCCCATCAGCAGCGGTGAGGCCAGGAGAGCTGGCTAGAAGATGGGGCCCTCCTGCTCCTGGAGAGCCAGGGCGGCGTCGCTGCACATGACCCCTGGCGGCTGCCACCATCCGTAAGGGCTAGACTCTTGCCAGGTCCCCACCCAGCTGGGCTGCAGGCAGATGCCAGGAGCCTGGAGCATGGGATGGCCTGTCCTCAGGGCTGGGGCTCAAGTCCTGGCCGTCACCTCCCCGCTGTGTGACGTTGGTACCTTCCTTCACCTCTCCGAATGGAGCTCTCCAACTAGGGTGTTTCTTCAGCACCTACCACCTGCCAGTGGCACAGAGACCAGCAACTCCCCCAGGTGCCAGGGAGGCTGAGACTTGAGCAAACGAGGGGCCCACCCAGGGCTGCTCGACTCTGAAGCTGGGGTTTGAACCCCCATCCCAGGGCCTGTGCTCCTGTGTCAGGTGCACCAGGATCCCTGCCGCTCGGGGCGATCTGCTCGAGAAGCAGGAGAAGCCCCTTCCCCTGGCTCCCTCTGTCCCCCAGCTCCCAGCGGAGCTACCGGCTTTGGGGGGCCCCGGGCAGATGCCGCAGGGATTTCTGTCCCACAGATCCGCTTCCCTGAGTCGCACGCCACCTGCGGCTCAGAGTTGGGGCCTCTTCAGAGCACAGGGATGAAGAGCTGGGGACACAGTTCCTTCCGGGGGCACATGCTTCCGGTGCTCTGGGCCTGCACTGGGGCCCGGTGAACACGTGGCCGACCGCCAGCTGGGAAACACATTTCAGTGTGAGCCACGGCTCAGCAAACGTTTCCTCAGGCCTCTGCTGGGCATCAGGCTGCGGGAGGGGAGAGCATTGGAGGGTGAGTGGTGGGGGGATCTGAGGACACCACCAGACGAAACAGCCCCCGGCCCCACCAGCAGCCAGGATGAAACCCGTTCACATCAGCTTGAGAGGAGAAAGCTCGAGCGGAGGGGTGTGCCCGCATCAGGTGTGGCTGTCACCAGGTCTGTCCCTTCCCATCCCCCTCTCTGCTTGCCTGCCTCCTCCTGAGAGCCCCCCTGGGTGACGGGATGTCCTCCCAGCTCAGCAGCCCCGGGACGGTGGGCTCTGGATCAGGTCCCATGCCTAGCCCAGAAGCCCAGAAGGGGATCAGCTCCACTTGACCACCTGGACCCAAGGTGGGAATGGAGATGATTCTGCCCCAAAATGTCAGGTGTTCTGGCCGGGAGGGCAACGGGCAGTGTGTGGATGTAAGGCAGCCCCACGAGGGCCCCTGCTTTGCCACTTTCTCCCTGAAGCCCCTCTGGCCTCTGGGCAGCAGCAGGCTGGTCACTGGCTGGGCCTTAGATGTCCTTGTCCTGCAGAGAGCCCCCTTCCTGCTCCCCCAGCTGGTGCACCCCTCAAGGGCAGGCATCTGTGCCCCTGGGAGTATTGAGCTGTTTCTGGTGTGATGAAAGGTAAGCCAGCCTCTGGTCCACTTGGCGTCTTTACCTGGAGAAAGTCCTTCCTTAGAGCACACTGGTGTGTCCTTGGTGGCAGGGCTGTCCTCCGCCCAAGACCCCCCCTGAGGCCCCTCCTGGAGTGACCCCTCCCCAGCGCTGGGCCCGCGCCTCAGCCCCACTCTGATGTCTCTCCTCACGGGGGCCGAGGCTTTGCTTGGCCCTGGGACGGGACTGAAGCTGCTGGAGGCTGGGCTCCCAGCCCCAAAGCCTGTCGGAGGCCCACGCTGTCCCCAGTCCCCAGTCTGGGAAAATCCAGGCCACCCTGAATGAGCCCCCGCTGGGCTGCTGAGCCCAGGTCCCAGGACGATGCACGGCTCTGAGCGGCGGCTTCCTGGTGGGGCCACAGCCACTGGCCAACGGTTCGCGTTCGTCCCTCATGAACAGCTTTCACTTAAACTCTGAGCAGGCGCCAGAGTCCGTGCCCTGCTGCCCCCCGTGCCGAGCTCCGTGTTCCCTGGAGCCCTGTGCCCCCAGCAGAGCACTTTTTCAACTATTTTTGTTAATTGTGGTAAAATACACATGACATAAAATTTACCGTCTTCAGCATTTTTTTAAAGATTTTTTTTGACATGGACCATTTTTAAAGTCTTTATTGAAGGTGTTACAATATTGCTTCTGGGTTTTTTGTTGTTGTTGTTTGTTTGTTTTTTATGCGTTGGTGTTTTGGCCGCGAGGCATGTGGGATCTTAGCTCCCCGACCAGGGATCGAACCCACACCCCCTGCATTGGAAGGCGAAGTCTTAACCACTGGACCGCCAGGGAAGTCCTGTCGTCATCATTTTTAAGTGCTAGTTCAGTGGCATTAAGTGCATTCACATCGCTGTGTGGCCATCACCACCATCCATCCCCAGAACTCTTTTCACCTTGTAAAACTAAAACTCTGCCCCCCTCCAACTCTGACTCCCCCGCCCGCCATCCCTAGCAACCCCCTGATAACTTCTGTCTTTATGATTTTGACTATTCTAAGCAAGGCTAAGATTTTGTTGTTGTTGTTTTGAGCCAAGGAGGAGAGTTCCAAGAAGTCAAAATGTGTGCTGATCCATATGTCACAGCTGTTCTTGCAACGTCCCCACCAGAAGGCTTCCAGGTGCTCTTGCATACCTCTAATGACGGGGTGCTCACTCCGTCCTGGCGCGGCCCATCGCTGAGACTAAAGGAGAGGAAACAGCGGGAGTCAGGACGACGGGCTCCCCTCCGTCTCTTCACGGATCCAGCAAGCGTTTGCTGAGGTCCCATGACGCGCCAGGCCCTGCGCCAGGGCTGGGACACATGAGCTCAAGGCGGCTGCTTTCGGGGAGGGGTCTGGCCCGCGGCAGCGAGCAGGCAGCACCCACTCAGGGGCCCGGGCTGCTGGGCTCTGACTCGCCCACTGTGGGCACCAGTCCACGGCCCACTTGTCGATTCTGGTCATTTCTCAGGAGGGCTGGGTCACTTCTGGTCCTCCGAGAAACACATGGGAGGGGGGCATTCCACGTGTGGGATCAAGGGAATCGCTGATGGAGGGGAGGGAGTAGCTGACGGGTGGCTTGAGCGAAGACTGCAGACAGGGGACACGCACTGGGCAGGCTGGCTCTGGAACAACCAGCACGACACCCAGGTCGGGATCAGTGCTTCAGATGCGGTGGGTCCAAGGAATCAGGATCTCAGGGACCCGGGGGAACCCTGCACGAGAGCGGGACCGAAGTCCCACTTTACAGAAGAGTGGGAATCGGGAGGCAGGTCCTGCTCCAGCTGGGACACAGCCACGGGGCTGGGAACCTCCCTCAACACCACGCACGTCCACGGCGGCACAGAGCGCCGGGCCTACTGAGCTGCGCCCCCTGCGCCCTGCCAGGACCACCCAGCTCTGGGTTTAATGAAAAAAGGCCCCATTAAACAAACACGAGGAGCATATATGGCTCTGGTGCAGCAACTCGGCACCTCCCTGCCCGGCTCCCGGAAGGACGGGGCCCGAGGAACCAATCTGATGGACCAGAGGCTCAAAGAGGGCTGCCCTGGTCAGATGGTTCTCAGGGTGCACAGGGCCAGCCCAGGGCTGGAGGCGGATGGGAGTTCTGTGCGGCCGGGGAAAAGACCAAGGAATAAAAGGTAAACATGTGAATGAATGAGTGAGTGAGCGAATGAATGAGCGACTGAGGGACACTTCAGGGCCTGTGGTTAGAGATGTGCTGGCCTCCGGCTGAACTCCCTGCTTGCCCTCCCTCTGCCCCCTTCCCTCATTTCTACCTCTTCCCAGGGGCCCGGGGTGTCCTGAGCCCCCCTCACTGCAGGGAGATGCGGCCCAAGGGAGCGTGGAGAGGCAAGCCGGGTTCTGTCCGGCTTGCTGTGCACTCGCCCAGGCAGGAGCGGGGCAGAGAGCGTGCACAGCCGCGCTGGGTAAAGCCTGGGGGGGCCTGTCTTCGGCTCACGGACACAGAAGGGAGCAGACACGTGGGGACACAGGCCTCACGGGACAGCGTGTTGTGAGGAGGAGGGACAGTCTGGGGCAGGCGGCCCCTCGGGGCAGTGCTGGCCCCATGTTGGTCCGCAGCCCCTGGGATGCGCCTGGGGGGGGGCGGGGGGGAGCACCGCGCTCCCAGCTCCCCTGAGGCAGCTCAGAAGTGAACAATAAAAGCATTTTTGTTGCCTTTCCAGCCCAGACAGAATCAATAAATTCTGGAAACATGAGAACAGCTGACCTCTGAGATTTCTAGCACAACTTCAAAGTTTGGTCTGGGCTCCGGTTCAGGGTTGAGGGAAAGTCTGGAAGTGCTGGGAAGCCCCCGTGCACAGGGCCCCACTCCGGGCTTCGGCAGAGGCAAGGGGTCAAGAGGAGACCCACTTGGGCCAGGCCCGCTGAGGGCAGATCCCAGCAGGCTGTGTAGAGCAGCAGCTCCCTGGGGGCTGCGCTATGGCCTCCAGGCTTTGGCGAATCCTCAGCTCCCTCCCTGCCCCAAAGGTCGGTGGGCGGGGCTGGCCCCCCACCCCACCCGGAGGCCCAGGCGCTGGGAGGGGCCTCTGCTTCTTGCCAGGCTCCCCTGCTGGCACTCGGGTCACCATGGTCCCCACCGCGCCAGGGAGCTCTCGGAGGCCGCGGGAAGCAGACACACCCACAGGTGTCAGAGCCGGTGGCGGGCAGCCCCGCTGGGGCCGAAACCACCATCTCTAGGCCTGCGGGGCCTACCCCTGGACCGCACAGCCACCGTGGAGGCCCGGGGGCCCGGAGATTGGTCAGGGGGGTCTGCTGAGCCTTCCTAGAAATGGTGGCGTTTGGCCTGAGCTTTGCAGAGTGTGTGAACGTCTCTGGAAAGCACTAGTGTGCAGGCCGCTGGGTCTCCCGGGAAGGACGCCCGGGGAGTCCCAGAGGGCAGGCCGCTCAGCACCCTGCAGCCCCCGTGGCGGATACGCCTGTGGTGGACGTGCTGCGCCGGACAGGCTGGGTCCGTCCTGGGAGCCGGGGGGAGGCAGAGACAGAGCAGCACTGACCCTGCGCCCCGCGGCCCTCGCAGGCTGGGCTCCTGCCCTCCCCGGTGGTGTCTGACGCAGCCCCCTGCCTGCAGTGCTGGCTCTCCCGTGGTGGGTCCTGCCCCTCCGACAGCCTCCCTGCAGCGGGGGCCCCGCCCCCTCCCCGCCCCCGCCTTCTGGGCACCCCTCCTGGGTGTCAAGCCAGCCGGCACCCCGACGGGTTAGGCCCTAGACGGAGCTCTTGGTGTCCCCCACCCCCAGCAGCTGCAGCCCCAGCATGCGGTGCGTCCCCTTCCTCTCACGGCCCTCGTGTCCAGTCCCCAGTTCTAACAGCGATGTGGGGGGACAGCACAGGACTTTGCCGACGGGTCGGACGTGGGTCTGAGGGCAGTGTGGAGGGGTCTCGCGGAGGGCAGGCTGGCCAGTGGGACGCGGGCAGACTCGTGTGGCATGCCAGGGAGGAGGTGGCCGCCAGGCATGCAAGGTTAATGCGAGGAAGGAGTGGGCTGCACGCGCACCTGTGGGAGCCGCAGGCGCGGCGGGCAGCGGAGGTCCCGGCAGCCGGGTCCCCGCGGCAGACAGGGCAGCACAGGCGCTGCATCTCGGGGCTCAGCCAGATGGTGACCCGGAGGGTCCGTACGTCCGTGACCACACGAGCCTGTGAGGCCAGCGCTGTTGACCAGTGTGGACACTGGGGCCAGGAGATGGGATGGGCTTGCTCACGGTCACCGAGGGAGGGCTCCCAGACCCTGGGACTTCCCATCGCCCTTTACAGGAGCTGCCTGTGCATGGAGGGGACCCCAAACATGTGGACCAATGAACTAGGATGAAAGGAGAAGCCCCCCCAAAATAGGTGTGAGGGGGCAGCAGGGCAGCTGGGCCGTCCACCGCAGCCGAGCCGCCGGCCCCTCTTGACCTCAAGGGCGTAGAACAAGCCTTTCTGAAGAGCATCCGGCCCGGGTCAGGCCTCGATGGTGGTTTGGGGGGGCGACTCTTTCTCGGACATCCCGCTTCTCCAATTTCAACAGGAAATGAGACTGTTACAGGACATACAGGATGGCAGCTGTGGGTTTCAGCTCAGATGAGGCTGGAGAACCTGTGCAGGCACGCGGGCCTCTCACGTGCATGTGCATGGTGTCCCGGTGGGCGTGCGTGTGGGTGCAGACATGCCTTTTGATACGTTCATATAAATGAAGGTTTCCTTAGGTTATGTATCCAGAGGTAAGATGCAGGCAGCATTTCAAGTTTCTCTTTTCTCAAAACGACCAAAACAAACACTTCATCCTCTGCCAACCAACTGCAGGGTGCTTGCATCGCCGAAACGGAGCCCGACCGCGAGGGGGGCCTCACTAACTCCCCAGCGCAGAAGAGCCAACTGCCCTCTGCCGGCGAATGTGCGCTCTCCCGATTTTTCGGATTTTTCCCGAGTGTCTGGCATCTGCGTGCACAGGCACCCCGTGGTGCTCTCCCACCTTCCTCATCCCTCTCCTTTCCCTGTATATGGATGAATTCTTTGTTTCTTTGGTTTACAGAGAAGCAGTGTCAGATCAACCCCTCTCCTGAGACCAGCTGGGCCAGCGCCACCTCTGCGGGCTGAGAAGATCCAAAGAAAACCGTTCCCTTTGTCCCTGACTTCTCATGGCCGTACAATCAGTTTAAAAATAATGTCATGGGGACTTCCCTGGCGGTCCAGTGGTTGAGTCCATGCTTCCAACGCAGGGGGCGCACGTTTGATCCCTGGTCGGGGAACTAAGATCCCACATGCCGTGCGGCGTGGCCAAAAGATTAAAAATAATAACAGTTATGTCACGGGCCGCTGTGATGGAAGAGGAGTTAGGCCGGGTTGTTCAGTAGGTTTCCAATTCCACGCCAAGGAATCTGAGGCTGCATCTGGGGTCTGTGGGGAAACGTGATCGTAATCGACTAGTGATGTCTGCCGAGGGCAGGGGTAGGAAGTGGGGGCAGAGGTGCTACGTGCTGAGCAAGACTGAGTTGGGCATTATGGGTGTGGCTATGAGGAGTGAGGGCAGCCCTGGTTCCTGGTGACACCCCAGTTCTCTAGAGTATTACTAGAGCACTGCCAGCATCCTGTGCCTCAGTGCCTTTGCACTTGCTGCTCCCTCCACCTGGAGTGCTGTCCCTCACCCTGTGACCTCACTCATCCTTCACTGTGCAGCTCAGGTGGGTCCTTCCACCTGCCACCGCTTCAACCATCCCGTCCCTGGAAGACACCAGGCCCCTGGACCCTTACTGCTCTGTCTCCAGTGTCTGCCCTACACCTCTGCTGCACACCAACCAGGGGTGCCCGGGGCTGGGGGTGTGGGCGAGCCCTCGGGGGTGGGAGGGAGCCTCAAATTCTGACCCAAGGGAGGAAAGAGGGAGGAGAAGACAGAGGTGGGGGGAGGAGGGAGGAAGGGGGTGCTTGAGGGAGTGGCAGGGAGTATCCGAGCAGAGAAGGCTCCAGGGCTGGGAGACCTGAGCCTTTGTCTTTAAAGAAGGAGGGGACGATTGAGGGCAACCAGGAGTGCCAAGGTGCGGCTTGGGGGGCACCTTGGGCACCGGGTGGGCGTGTGTCTGGAAGACAGGATGGCATGGGGGCTTGGGGTTTGGACCTGCCAGATGCTCGCCAGGCCGGGCGGCTGCAGGGAGCCGTGCAGCGCTGGTTCCCGCCTCTGGGTGGTGGCCCAGCTTCTGCTTCCCAGAGCCTGAGGCCGTGGACACGCAAAGTCTGGCTTCTTCCCTTGCTCTTGGCAAGTGGCTCAGGCAGTAGATAATTGGATCCGTGAATCTGGTGCGGCTGTTTACAGAAAGCTTTTAGTCCCCAGAACAGGGTGGAAATTGGATTTCAGGCTCCCGGCTTAAAGATGCTCTCTGATTCCGGACTCCCATCCTGCCTGCGTGCGGGGGGGTTTGGGCAGCGGCCTCCGTCCGGGGCAGATGATAAATTATGCATCCATTTAATACCCAGTTCAGGCCAGGTCGATGCCAGGGGCTCGGGCTGTCCAGCATCTCTCATCTCTAAACAAATCCATTTTGTTGACATGAGCCACTGGGCTCCAGGCTGGTCCAAATCTGGCGGTCATCAGACAATTATCTCCCATATGAATTTTCCCCAATATGAACTCTAGACTTGGGCTGTACATATGGGTCTGGGAGACCTCATGGGGCAGACCTCTGTGGACTGAGCTGCCAGATGGGACCCTTGGAGGAAGGATGGTTTCTTCACAGAAACACATAGAGGTCCCTGGGCAGTTAGTCTTGGCAAAGACGCTTTAAATGTGCCAGTTGAAGTTTTGGAGACCATTTGAACTCCATGTGAGACTCTTGGACTGTGATCGTGTGCCTGTCCTGTTCTTGCCATTGCAAGCTGAGAGGCCGCCTCCTTCAGGAAGCCCTCCATGAGTTTTCTCTCTTCTCTGACCTGTCCCCATTGGGACCACTCACTGACTCAGACGCAGGCTGCCCCGGGGATGCCTTTCTCATCTCAAGTATGAGAGTCTCCCGAGGGTCATTGGGACCACCTTCCCGGTGGAGACCCCTCTATCTCTCTGGAAACCCTCCTTGAGCCAAGAGAGGCAGAGAGGGGTTCTCCAGGGAGAATATGTGCTTGGATGGATGGGGAAAAGAAAGAGAAGGGGAAGAGCAGGACTCCACTGCCTGCCTGGAGGAGCAGGCCTGGCCACACTCTCCCAGCTTCTGTGAGAAAGTTCCAGCAAGGTATGTTCTATGACTCCGTTTGGAAAGAGAGGAAACTGAGGCCCAGGAAGGAGGAGGTTTGGCCAAGGCCATGGACCAGCGGCAGCAGGACGAGCTCCCTGCCCCAGGGGCCTCCCAGATAGCCCGCCCCCAGCCGGCTATGCTCCCACTGGGCCTGCCCCTGCTCCGTCCACAAGGCACCTTTCTGCAGAGGGCCCTGCAGCCCCAGCTCCCAGGTGCAAACAGTGAGTGGACAGTGGCGTGGCTCAGGGGACAGGGTCATGGTGGGGACCAGACCCCAAGGCCTGCCCGGGCTCATCCCCGGGACACGCTCAGATGCAGCCGTTTACACACACATGCACAGTGCAAGGGCATAGCGTGCCAGCCGGAATTATGCAAATGTGCAATGACTCTACGAATATGATTAGCTTTACTTTGTGGGCAGAGCCTCAAATAA
Organism: Grampus griseus; assembly: GCF_964374135.1. Taxonomy (NCBI): domain Eukaryota; kingdom Metazoa; phylum Chordata; class Mammalia; order Artiodactyla; family Delphinidae; genus Grampus; species Grampus griseus. The sequence goes on along the minus strand of NC_138997.1, from coordinate 141,661,071 downwards.
TCGAATCTGGGGACAAGTCGCTTTACCTCCCTGACTCCTCCGCAGACCAAGCTTCAGAGCGTTCCCCACAGGGCTGGCGACAGCAACAAACATCTGAGAAAAGACGTCGGAAACCAGGCAGGCCAGGAACGTGAAGGGCGGGCCTTTGCGTGTCCCCATCAAGGTTGCCATCTGCTGAGCTCCTACGGTTTGCCGAGGGCTCGGCCGGAAGCCAGGAGCAGAGGGCGTCCCTGGCAGCCTTCAAGGGTCTCCTGTTGTTACAGGGGATGGAGCTTGGGGCACCGGAGAATGTGCCTGCTTAACTGCCAGGCTCAGGTTCAGCTGCAAGGAGAGAGGAATGCAGCTGACGGGCGGGATCCGTGGGAACCGCCACTTTTCAACGCGCCCGCAGTTTCTCCCCTACCGGCTGTGTCGGCGAGACGGGCTCTGTGGAGAGAATGGCTTGATTTTCATTTATTTATTTATTTTTAACATCTTTTTTGGAGTATAAATGCTTTACAGTGGTGTGTTGGTTTCTGCTGTATCACAAAGTGAATCTGCTTTATGTATACACATATCCCCATATCCCCTCCCTCTTGCGTCTCCCTCCCACCCTCCCTATCCCACCCCTCTAGGTGGTCACAAAGCACCGAGCTGATCTCCCTGTGCTATGCGGCTGCTTCCCACTAGCTAGCTATTTTACGTTTGGTAGTGTACATATGTCCGTGCCACTCTCTCACTTCGCCCCAGCTTACCCTTCCCCCTCCCCGTGTCCTCAAGTCCATTCTCTATGTCTGCATCTTTATTCCTGTCCTGCCCCTAGGTTCTTCAGAACCATTTTTTTTTTTGATTCCGTATATATGTCTTAGCATACGGTATTTGTTTTTCTCTTTCTGACTTACTTCACTCTGTATGACAGACTCTGGGTCCATCCACCTCACTACAAATAACTCAATTTCGTTTCTTTTTATGGCTGAGTAATATTCCATTGTATATATGTGCCACATCTTCTTTATCCATTGATCTGTTGATGGACACTTAAGTTGCTTCCATGTCCTGGTTACTGTAAATAGTGCTGCAGTGAACATTGTGGTACATGACTCTTTTTGAACTATGGTTTTCTCTGGGTATATGCGCAGTAGTGGGACTGGACTGCTGGGTTGTATAGTAGTTCTATTTTTAGTTTTCTTAAGGAACGTCCATACTGTTCTCCATAGTGGCTGTATCAATTTACATTCCCACCAACAGTGCAAGAGTGTTCCCTTTTCTCCACACCCTCTCCAGCATTTATTGTTTCTAGATTGTTTGATGATGGCCATTCTGGCTGGTGTGAGGTGATACCTCATTGTAGGTTTGATTTTCATTTCTCTAATGATTAGTGATGTTGAGCATTCTTTCATGTGTTTCTTGGCAATCTGTATATCTTCTTTGGAGAAATGTCTATTTAGGTCTTCTGCCCATTTTTGGATTGGGTTGTTTGTTTTTTTGATATTGAGCTGCATGAGCTGTTTATATATTTTGGAGATTAATCCTTTGTCATTTGCTTCATTTGCAAATATTTTCTCCCATTCTGAGGGTTGTCTTTTCATCTTGTTTATGGTTTCCTTTGCTGTGCAAAAGTTTTGAAGTTTCATTAGGTCCCATTTATTTATTTATTGTTATTTTTATTTTTTTTTGCGGTACGTGGGCCTTCCACTGTTGTGGCCTCTCCCGTTGCAGAGCACAGGCTCCGGATGCGCAGGCTCAGCAGCCATGGCTCACGGGCCCAGCCACTCCGCGGCACGTGGGATCTTTCCAGACCCAGGGCACTAACCTGTGTCCCCCGCATTGGCAGGCAGACTCTCAACCACTGCGCCACCAGGGAAGCCCTCCATTTGTTTATTTTTGTTTTTATTTCCATTTCTCTAGGAGGTGGGTCAAAAAGGATCTTGCTGTGATTTATGTCATAGACTGTTCTGCCTATGTTTTCCTCTAAGAGTTTTATAGTGTCTGGCCTTACGTTTAGGTCTTTAATCCATTTTGAGTTTATTTTTGCATATGGTGTTAGGGAGTGTTCTAATTTCATTCTTTTACATGTAGCTGTCCAGTTTTCCCAGCACCACTTATTGAAGAGGCTGTCTTTTCTCCATTGTATATTCTTGCCTCCTTTATCAAAGATAAGGTGACCATATGTGCGTGGGTTTATCTCTGGGCTTTCTATCCTGTTCCATTGATCTATATCTCTGTTTTCTGTGCCAGTACCATACTGTCTTGATTACTGTAGCTTTGTGGTATAGTCTGAAGTCTGGGAGCCTGATTCCTCCAGCTCCGTTTTTCTTTCTCAAGATTGCTTTGGCTATTCAGGGTGTTTTCTGTTTCCATACAAATTGTGAAATTTTTTTTTCTAGTCCTGTGAAAAATGCCATTGGTAGTTTGATAGGGATTGCATTGAATCTGTAGATTGCTTTGGGTAGTATAGTCATTTTCACAATATTGATTCTTCCAATTCAAGAACATGGTATATCTCTCCATCTGTTTGTATCATCTTTAATTTTTTTCATCAGTGTCTTATAGTTTACTGCATACAGTTCTTCTGTCTCCTTAGGTAGGTTTATTCCTAGGTATTTTATTATTTTTGTTGCCATGGTATGTGGGAGAGTTTTCTTAATTTCCCTTTCAGATTTTTCATCATTAGTGTATAGGAATGCAAGATATTTCTGTGCATTAATTTTGTATCCTGCTACTTTACCAAATTCATTGATTAGCTCTAGTAGTTTTCTGGTGGCATCTTTAGGATTCTCTATGTATAATATCATGTCATCTGCAAACAGTGACAGCTTTACTTCTTTTCCGATTTGGATTCCTTTTATTTCTTTTTCTTCTCTGATTGCTGTGGCTAAAACTTCCAAAACTCTGTTGAATAATAGTGGTGAGAGTGGACATCCTTGTCTTGTTCCTGATCTTAGTGGAAATGCTTTCAGTTTTTCACCATTGAGAACTATGTTGACTGTGGGTTTGTCATATACGGTCTTTATTATGTTGAGGTAAGTTCACTCTATGCCTACTTTCTGGAGGGTTTTTATCATAAATAGGTGTTGAATTTTGTTGAAAGCTTTTTCTGCATCTATTGAGATGATTACATGGTTTTTCTCCTTCAATTTGTTAGTATGGTTTTTCACACTGATTGATTTGCGTGTATTGAAGAATCCTTTCACTAATGGACAGATCATGCAAAATGAAAATAAATAAGGAAACACAAGCTTTAAATGATACATTAAAAAAGATGGACTTAATTGATATTTATAGGACATTCCATCCAAAAACAACAGAATACACTTTCTTCTCAAGTGCTCATGGGACATTCTCCAGGATAGATCATATCTTGGGTCACAAATCAAGCCTTGGCAAATTTAAGAAAACTGAAATTATATCAAGTATCTTTTCCAATGACAACGCTATGAGACTAGCTATCAATTACAGGAAAAAATCTGTAAAAAATACAAAAACGTGAAGCCTAAACAATACACTACTTAATAACCAAGAGATCATTGAAGAAATCAAAGAGGAAATCAAAAAATACCTAGAAACAAATGAAAATGAAAACACGATGACCCAAAACCTATGGGATGCAGCAAAAGCAGTTCTAAGAGGGAAGCAATAGCAATACAATCCTACCTCAAGAAACAGGAAACATCTCAAATAAACAACCTAACCTTACACTTAAAGCAATTAGAGAAAGAAGAACAAAAAACCCCCAAAGTTAGCAGAAGGAAAGAAATCATAAAGGTCAGGTCAGAAATAAATGAAAAAGAAATGAAGGAAACAATAGCAAAGATCAAAAAAACTAAAAGCTGGTTCTTTGAGAAGATAAACAAAATTGATAAACCATTAGCCAGACTCATCAAGAAAAAAAGGGAGAAAACTCAAATCAATAGAATTAGAAATGAAAAAGGAGAAGTAACAACAGACACTGCAGAAATACAAAGGATCATGAGCGATTACTACAAGCAACTCTATGCCAATAAAATGGACAACCTGGAAGAAATGGACAAACTCTTAGAAAAGCACAACCTTCCGAGACTGAACCAGGAAGAAATAGAAAATATAAACAGACCAATCACAAGCACTGAAATTGAGACTGTGATTAAAAATCTTCCAACAAACAAAAGCCCAGGACCAGATGGCTTCACAGGAGAATTCTATCAAACATTTAGAGAAGAGCTAACACCCATCCTTCTCAAACTCTTCCAAAATATAGCAGAGGGGGCTTCCCTGGTGGCGCAGTGGTTGAGAGTCTGCCTGCCGATGCAGGGGACACGGGTTCGTGCCCTGGTCTGGGACGATCCCACATGCCGTGGAGCGGCTGGGCCCGTGAGCCATGGCCGCTGAGCCTGCGCGTCCGGAGCCTGTGCTCCGCAACGGGAGAGGCCACAGCGGTGAGAGGCCCGCGTACCACACACACACAAAAATATATATATATATATGTATATATATATGTATGTGGTTATATATATGTGTATGTATATATGTATGTATATATATACATATATGTATGTATATATATACACATATGTGTGTGTGTGTGTGTATATATATATATATATATATATATACACATACATATATATAACACTCCCAAACTCATTCTACGAGGCCACCATCACCCTGATACCAAAACCAGGCAAGATGTCACAAAGAAAGAAAACTACAGGCCAATATGACTGATGAACATAGATGTGAAAATCCTCCACAAAATACTAGCGAACAGAATCCAGCAGCACATTCAAAGGATCACACACCATGACCAAGTGGGGCTTATCCAGGAATGAGAGAATGGCTTTAGATCACTCGCTCATTCATTCCTTCGTTCCGGCCACGCTGCCTGTGCTGAGCGCAGAGCCTGGTCCCTCAACCACAGGAGCTCCTGGTCCCCTCGGCTCCAGCAGGGCAGCTTAGGAAGTGACAGGGCTGCCACGCAGAGGAATCTGGGGTGTCAGGAGCCACAACCATGGGGAAGCACGTGAGACGACCAATCAGAAAAACGGAATTTGAGTCGATAAGAGGAGAAACTCATAGAAATGCCTATGGCACACAGAAAAAACTAGAAAGTGATGTTTCTAAAAGCCGAGCTGGGGTGGTGAGACCACAGGCACCTTCTCTCTCACCTCCTCCCCAGCCCCAGCATCTTCTCCCGCCAACGAGGGACATAGCAGCGGGGTGGGGTGTGTGTGTGTGTTTCCACAGAAGGGACGGAAAGCATCATTGCAGAGCTGTCTGAGCTGAGCTGCAGGCTCAGGAGCTGAGGGGGTTCCTCCTCGGGGAGAACCGCCCCTGGGCTGAGAAGACCCAGCCCATCGGGGGCTGCGAGCGTGCAGGTGGGGACGGCAGAGACAAGAGAGGCAGGGAGTCACTCTCACAGGGAAAAACCAGGAAGGAGTCGCCAAAAGAGGAACCAATTAAAAAATAAAAGACCAGGAGGGGAAGATGCTTGCCACCTGGAACCAGGCGTGAATGATGCGTAATAAATGTCATTCTTTTTCTGGAGGTGACAATTCAAAACTGTGACTTCGTAATTACCCACATGTCTTTATTTCATCCTTAGAAGGGTCCCACAGATAGCTCACATCATCATGCCGGATTTTCAGAGGGACAAGGAAAAGTCGAGACCAGGGTGGGAAGGGCCACCTGAGGGACCCTCAGATGTGCCAAGTGCTGGGTCCCACCAACAATCCTTGCATCACTGCTCATGCCAACAGGCTCCTTTTTAGAGATGAGGAAACTGGGGGCCGGAGAGGTTGAGTCACCTGCCCAAAGACCCACAGCAACAATGGCCAACCCAGGATGCAACCCTAAGACTTTGTCACCCCCCAAACCTACGCTCAGCCTTTGAATTTAGTCCAAACAAGAGAAGGCGGTCCAGGACAACACGACCTCCCTGCTGCCCACCAGATGGAGACCCTGCTCAGCACTGGCGCCCTGGGAACCAGAGACTGAGCCTGCCGATACCCTGAGTTTCCAGCAGGACGATGGAATAAGCCAGGTTTACCAGATGAAGATATAGGACAGCCGGTCAAATTCCAATTTCAAATGAACGATGACTAAATCTTAAGTATATTCCATGCAATATTAGGAAATACACTAAAAATGTCTTCCTTGTTTATCTGAAATTAAAATTTAACTGGGAGTCCCTTTTTATCTGGCGGCCCTGTCAGGAGAGAGGCCGGCGTGAACATCTATGCAGGGGCTGCTCTCAGGGTGGCACGAAATCCTCCGGGCAGCTGGAGGGCTGCATGTTAAGACACGCTTTGCCCCCGCGGCGCTGTGTCCGGCTCCACGCTGCTGGTCCCACCCCGCCTACAGGATGCGGAGGGGATGAAGAGCCCCTCCCTCCGCGGATCTGCCGGAATGTCCTTGTTTCCATGTCGCCTCTTAGCCCAGGCTGACCCAGGGAGGACAGTTTTTATTGTCAGTGTTATTCGCATTCTCCTTTTTTACAGACAGGACGCCAGAGCTCAGCGGGGGAGGATAAGGCTCACCCGACACCCCACAGCAGGGAGGGGGCGCCCAGCTGTGCCCCCCGCCCAGCCCAGGCCTTGGGGATGGGCACCTTGGCCGGGGAGGGTTGGGTCTGACGGGGGAAGGCTGCAGACTCCACAGCCAGAGAGAGAGGCAGGCGAACAGAGCAGCAAGGGAGGCTTTCCAGCGCTCAATTCTACAAAACAGACGCCCGCGGGCAGTAATGGAAGAATAGCGGCTCCCCTGGGCCGCAGCCCTCCTCGTGCCCGGACTGCGCAGGAAGGCAGGGGCGCTCCCCGAGCTGCAGCCTGGCCCTTCCGCCAGCTCTGTTGCACCTCCCCCTCGACTGACACGCCTCAGCTCCACCCACACCCCGGCATCCTGAGCCGCTGGGCGCACTCGGACAGCACCCGCTGTCCCTCTCGAGAGCCAGCTCCCCTGTGTCCTGGTTGGAGGGTGGCCCTCAGGCTGCTGAGGCCTTCTTGGTCTGTGCAGTGCCCAGGAGGGCCCGCAAGCTCCCCCCGCCCACCCACCAGGCGGCCGACATCCAGGACTGGTGGGTGCAGAATAAGTCCTCCCGCTTCTCGGCTTTGGACGCCCCGGGGGGAAGCTCCGGGCGGCGGTGCAGTCCCCGAGCTCGTGGGGTCCGCGCTCTGCGGTCCTAACAGTTTTATCTTTTTTCTAAGATATAATTTTTTCGGGGGTATAGCTGACTTACAATGTTGTGTACAGCAAAGTGAACCTGTTGTACGTATACATATATCCACTCTTTTTTAGATTCTTTTCCCATATATGCCACTACAGAGTGCTGTGGTTTTGTGAATGATGTCCCCTGGCACCTGGAGCACGCATGGGGCCAGTTCACGGGGGTCCTGTCTCCCATCACCCCTGGATTGGGCCTCACAGGGATGGGTTCTGGAGGCCCGCCCTCTGCCCCGCCCAGTGACCCCTCCCCCATCCCCCATCCCCCCTGGGCAGGGCCTGGTTGTCCCCAGTATTGGGGTGGGGCTCTGGGGTCTGCACGCACCCCTCAGAGGCCCCTGTGCCAGTGCATAGGAAACCTCTAGACAGGTCAAGAGACAGTCAGGGAAAGCAGACAGGTTTTCTCCTGCCTATTTCTTTTTTAATTGAAGTAACACTGATTTATAACGTTATATGTTCACGTGTACATCGTTATATTTCTACTTCTGTATACACAAGAGTGCTCACCACCAAAGATAGTTTCCATCCATCGCCATGTGTCTAGCTGGGCCCGTACCCATTTCTCCCTCCCCTGAGCCCTCCCCTCTGGCAACCACTGCTCTGTCCTCGATCTATGTGTTTGTGTCTGTTTGCTTTGGTTGTTCATTTATTTTGTTTTCGTTGATTTGACTGTTCATTATTTTAGCTTCCACACGTGAGTGAAATCCTACAGCGTTTGTCTTTCTCCATCTGACTAACTACATTCCACTTAGCGTGATGCCCTCGAGGCCCCCCATCTTCCCGCCTTTGGAGAGAAGGACCTGTACTTTCACTTACGCCGGGCCCAACAGTTTTTGCTGTTGAAGCCGCTGGTCCGGTGTTCTGTTGTGTGGCCCACAGGCTGGCACAGTTGGCAGCTGGGCCTGGGGCCTGGGGGAGGACTCCTCCGGGGCTCCCCTTGGGGAACGTCGTTGCGAAAGCTGGCGTTGGCACGTGCATGCCACTGTCCCATCGCAGCGTCCGCCTCCCTTCCATCCAAGCCCGCCCGGTGGTATGAGGTGGTGGTGACTTCCTGGGACCCCCAAGCCGGGTCATGAGAAGCCGGGCACCTCCCGCCCGATGTCTTGGAGCACGTGCTCTCAGAACCCAGACGCCATCCGAGGGAAGCCCCAGCCACGCCGAGAGGCCACGTGGAGGCTCTGTGGTCAGCAGCCCCGGCACCAGCTGCCAGCCACGGAGGGGACTAACCAGGGCGTCCAGGACAGCCGAGGCTTCAGACACCGCCGCCCGGCCAAGTTCCCACAGTGCCACGAGGGAGAGCCTCGTAGCCGACCCCACTCAGCCTACAGAACACTGGGAGATAGGGATAAATTAGTGTTCTGCGTTTTTTAAAAATAAATTTATTTATTTATTTTTGGCTGCGTTGGGTCTCCATTGCTGCACACAGGCTTTCTCTAGTTATGGCGAGCGGGGGGCTACTCTTCGTTGCAGCGTGCAGGCTTCTCACTTTGGTGGCTTCTCGTTGCGGAGCACGGGCTCTAGGTGCACGGGCTTCAGTAGTTGTGGCTCAAGGGCTTAGTTGCTCCGTAGCACGTGGGATCTTCCCGGACCAGAGCTCGAACCCCCGTCCCCAGCATTGGCAGGCGGATTCTTCACCACTGCGCCACCAGGGAAGTCCCTAAGTTGGCGTTTTAAGCCAATGATTTTTGGGGTGGTTGGTGTGCAGCAGTAGATGACCAAAGTACCCCCAAGTGGTCCTGGCTCCGCCTTTCGGGCCACACAAAACCAATCCCTGTGGCCCCGACAGCCCTTCAGAAATCACAGACAGTGGCCAGGTCCCCAGAGCCCTGGCGAAGCAGCCCTGATTCCTGGATGCCTTCCTCCAAGGACCCAGCCTCAGGTCCCCTTTCCAACCTGCTCAACATGCCAAGGCCCAGATTACCCAAAGGGACCCACAGTCAACTACAACACTGCCAAGAATGTATGAGCCCCCCAGGATGCAACAGAACGACCACCTCCTTTATTCCAGACACTCTGGTCCTATTATTATTATCGAAGATTAAAATTCCTTTCTAATCAACCCCACCTGCTTAAATGAACCTTCTGTCATTTATACCCTCTGGATCCTTTTTAACCAAGCAGACTCCAAGGCAGTTTCCACACTTTTCCCAGGAGCACCAGGAAGACAGCTGACCCCTCACATAGAGTCACAAACAAAGAGTTCCAGGAGCCCAAGGTAAGCGGGTCCCTGGAAGATCCAGGGCAGAAGAGTTCCCTCTGCCAGCAGAGAGGCACTAAAGAGTGAGTAGGAAGACTCGGGATTTATGCTTCCAAAAATCCCCCCCCAAATAAAACCTGACGCAACCAGAGACAAAGCAGTTTGTCACACAGAGTGATGTACATTTTTTTTTAATTAATTAATTTATTTTTGACTGCGTTGGGTCTTCACTGCTGCGCGTGGGCTTTCTCTAGTTGCGGCGAGCGGGGTCTACTCTTTGTTGCTGTGTGCGGGCTTCTCACTGCAGTGGCTTCTCTTGTTGTGGAGCGTGGGCTCTAGGCATGCGGGCTTCAGTAGCTGTGGCACGCGGGCTCAGTAGTTGTGGCTTGCGGGCTCTAGAGCTCAGGCTCAGTAGTTGTGGCGCACAGGCTTAGTTGCTCCGTGGCATGAGGGATCTTCCCATCACAGGGCTCGAACCCGTGTCCCCTGCATTGGCAGGTAGATTCTTAACCACCGCGCCACCAGGGAAGACCCCGAGTGATGTACATTTTTAAAACAATTTCAGTTTTTAAAAAAATTCACTGATTTTCTGTCACCCATCTTTTTTTTTTTTTTTTTTTTTGCGGTACGCGGGCCTCTCACTGCTGTTGCCCCTCCCGTCGCGGAGCACAGGCTCCGGACGCGCAGGCCCAGCGGCCATGGCCCACGGGCCCAGCCGCTCCACGGCATGCGGGATCCCCCCGGACCGGGGCGCGAACCCGCGTCCCCTGTATCGGCAGGCGGACTCCTAACCACTGCGCCACCAGGGAAGCCCTGTCACCCATCTTAAAAATACCAGAGAAAAAGAAAGAATATACAGATTTCATCATTTAAAAATCAAACTACTTTCTCTTCCAGGGTTTGAATCACCGCTCCCCAACTCAAATGTGGGTTTTCTGAGACTGTCTCATTCATTTAACTATTTTTCATCCGGGAGGAAGAAATTGTCAGTCACATGCTATTTCGAGAACAGAAGCTCCTATGGAAGATGCTGAGGAAGCTCTGAGCGCTGTCGCCAGGGACAGAACCTCGCCCTGTGGAAGCAGCACAGCCGCGGGCTTGTGCGAGTCCCCCTGCGCACGCCTCCTGGCACAGGGACTACCCGACTAATTGGACTGACCTCTGGGGACCCCGTGTCCCCAGCCCTGTGGAGCCAGTCTTCACAAGTTAGAGAGAAATGAAAGAAGGATGTTTATCTAAAGATCTAGACTCACCACCTCCTGTGACGGCTTCATTTTGGAATTGCAAAACCTCCAGCCACGTAGTAAGACAGAGAAAGGACATGTTTTTAAGGGCAAAGCCATGTCGGTTTAATCTCAGAGCTTTAAGAGAGGAGGTGCAGAGCGGATTTAAGTGGTTTTAGCATATGCCGCTGTCTGTGTGAGAAATGGGAATGTGACCACACAGGCGGCTTTTCTGCACGTTTTAATGCATTATATAAGCACGTTTATATAAATGTTTTCCTGGGTTGGATAAATAGTGCTTTTCTATTTAAATTTAATCTGGGTCCTTGAGAATGAATTCTACTGATCTTTGTGTAACCCTAGAGATTTATCCTCGAGGCAAATTTCAAACCTGAAATGAATTGTCACTAAGTTCATGAGTCTCTAGCAAGAGAAGGATGGACAGGAGGATTCGTGCCACAGATGTGTTTTGAGCAGGTACTACGTCTGTACGTCCTGTACAGCAGGAAACAAAGGGCCATATGCCTGCATCCTGGAGCTTCCATTCCAGCTGGAGAGAGGAATGGAAGAGAGGCTGACCATAAGCTGGCAACGCGTGTGCCGGGAGGAGCCGTGTGCTAAGGGAGTAACCAGTGCCGGGCAAAGTGGGGTCGGGGGCAGTCCCTTCCCTGTGGAGGGTCACTCGAGCAGAGAGTTAAAGGAAGGGATGGTGAGCTATGGTGACATCACAGGAGAGGTCCAGACAGAGGGAAGAGCAGGTGCAAAGGCCCTGGGGCAGAAGCTGTGCGGTCAAGAAATAGCAGGCGTGAACAGGGGAGGAGAGAAAGGAGCAGGGTCATGTCCTGTGGGACCTCGGGGCCGTGGTAGGGACTTTGGACCTGGCTCTGAGTGGGAGGGGAGCTCACCGGGAGGTTCTGAGCAGAGGAGTGGCACGTTTCTGCTTTCTGTCTCCCGGTGGTGCAGCATGGAGAAGAGCTTATCAGGACACAGGTGAGGAGACCACGGGGACATGGTGGAGGTGGCTTGGACCTGGCTGGGGGAAGCAGAGACGGTCGACCCTAGATGTGTATTGAAGGCAGAGCCAGTTGGATTTACCAACAGCTTGAAAGTGGGGTGAGAGGGGACTCAAGGGTGGCTTCAGGACGTAGAAGAGCAGAGGTGACACAGGCTCGGATGAGGTAGACTGGGCCAGGGTTGGGCTGGGAATCAAAAGGTTTGACTATTATAAGTGATGCTTCTTAGACCACCAAGGGGAGATAGCCAGATATGCAGACCTGGTGTTTCTGGGTGAGGTCCAGGCTGGAGGGGCAATTCAGGGCGGATGGAATGCATACACCCAGGAGCCTGGCCAAGGGCAGCTGGGTGCATGGGACACGAGCCCATGTAGACAAGCCAGGATGGAGTGAAGGGGTTAAGAGCTCAGAGGCTGGAATCAGTGAGCCTGGGTTTGCCTGAGTTTTGCTACCTCCTACCTGGGAAGTGCAAAGGCCCTGGGGCAGAAGCTGGTACAGCTAAGGAATGATAGAGGCCTGCGACTCAGCTTCTCTCAGCCTCTGCTTCCCCAGCTTGAGATGGGGTACAATGGGGTAGCACGTGCCTCACTGTGCGTGAGGGCGAGGGGGCGTAGCGACCTGCACGCAGGGAGCACTGTTTGTCATCCCTGGCTGACGCATTCCAGTTCTCCCTGCTGGGAGAGTCTGGAAACTTCGTGGAAGTGGGCAGTGGTCTTACAAGCAGCTTGGAAAGAAGGGAAGGCACAAGGCACCCTGGAGTCAGAGCACGTCCGGGGCCAGCGAGGCAAATCAGAGGGTCTGAGGGCAGAGGCCCGGGGTGTGATGGGGCCAGCAGGACTGGGCAGAGGCCAAGCTGACCGCCAGACCGTGTGCCTCTGGGGCTTAGGTGTCCAGTGCGGGAGCGACAAGGCCAGCTGGATCTCGCTCTTCAAACCTGGCATGCGCTGAGTGCCCAGTGCCTGCTGCCAACTTGATGGCCAAGTCAGGGTAATGGGTTCATCACTCTGATGGCCCTGGAGCCTGGATCCGGCCCACCCCCACCCAGTCTCAGCCATCATCTCTCACGTGGTTCTCTTGTGACCATTCACGAGGGATTTGGGGACATTATCATCTCATGTGACCCTCACACTGAGGGTTGCGAAGCAGAGATGAGATATTGAACAGATCTGAACAGATCTTGGAACAGAGGCTCAGAGAGGTTAAGTAACTTTCCCAAGGTCACACAGTGAACAAATATAGCAACAGTATACGAACGCAGGTCAGCATCTCCCAGGATGGAACCCAGGGCCTGTGAGGAGCCCACCCTGGAATGTCCCGGGCCATTAAGCACCTACCGTGTGCCCAGCCTGGTGGGAGTCACAGACAGATGACTTCACACGTCATTCTGCCTGTGGGCACGCTGACTCCCAATCATGGGCAAGGAAACAGAGTCTGGGGGTGGGGCCTGTCCAGGTGCCCTGGAACCCAGGGGCCCTGGGACCTCAGGCTCCTGCTGCATCTGGGAAGCCCACCCAATCTGTCCCAGACTGCAGGACCCCTGGGAGCAGCGTGAGTCCTGGTGGGAACGCCTGCCCGAGAGCCGACGGCTCATGCCAGCGAGGTGGTCCTGGGCAGGTCTGCCCTCCTCGCCGGTATGCGGGGTTGGGGGCAGTGCGGATCCTTCCAGGTACCTGTGGAGGGCGGCCAATCCTACCATAGCGCCTGGGCCGGGCCGGCAGGGTTCTCCTGACCTGTGCTGACCCGCCCACCTGTGTGCCCCGGTTCTGTAGCAATGACAAGGGTCCCGGGCCTCGGGTGTGCATCCCAAGCCTCTGCTCACTGCTTGCTCCACTGGTGTGCTGCCCCCTACTCCCTCCCACCCTCCTCCAGCACCTCCTCCAGCAGGCCTCCCTGATTGCCCCAATCGGCCCCAGCCTGTCTCGCTTTCTCCGGGCCCTACTGGAAGGGATGCTCGCCTGCCCCCTCTGTGTCCCCCATACCCCAAAGGGGGCCAGGAGCCCAGGAGTTGCTCACTCCAGGGACGACTGGTGAGCGAACAGGGCTGGCGCAGGGATGCCACCAAGTCAAGGGACCCCAGCCCGTGCGGTCCTCCCTGCCTCCCTGTGGATGGGGCAGCCTCCGAGCTTGCTCCCTGCTCTGCCCGCATCTACAGACTGTGCTCGGCACCACCGGTACCTGGCGAGGCCCATCGACCCGACACACGGCTGGCACAGGGCACGGCCCAATTCCCGAGACACAGGCCACACCCTGGCTTGCGGTTTCCTGGCCGTGGCCCAGGCAAGGCTCCCCTGAGCCTCTGCTTCCCCGTCTGTGGAACGGGGGGATGTTAGTACCCTAAGGGGCCGTTGAGAGGATAGAGCAAGCGGTGCCCCTAACACGCGGAGCCCAGGGCTGGGAGCGCGGGGTCTCGATCCTGCAGTGCGGGTGGTGTTTAAGGAGCATTCCAGGGACGCTGGCCACGTGCCAGCACGGGGTGGACGTCGCAGGGGCTCATGGCGTGTTCGGGAAGATGGACAGGTGGGTGACCTCAAGCTCTCACAGCCCAGCCTCCCTTGAGGTGCACCCAGGGCTGGGGGAGCCCAGCAGGGGTCTTCTCACGGGGTTTCTCACGTCAGACATGGCCTCCGGAGGCTGTATGAGGAGCGGCCAGGGGGCCAGAGCTGGTCAGTCCAGGCCAAAGGGAGAGCATCTCCAGAAGCTGGTGGCCCAGCAGTGATGGTCACCCGGACATGCGCTCAGGGCACGGGTGGGACATGCGGTAGGGGAACACTGGGTTCCCGTCAAGGGGTCTGGGAATTTTCTCTGAGAGTGACAAGGAGCATTTGGAAGTTTAAGGGGAGATGTGCCCCCCACCCCCCGACTTGTTCTGCAATAAACGTCTGACTAATTTGCTTTGAGTTTGAGCCCAATCCGTCTCTGGTGAAAACACGGGGTTGGCCGGACTGGCCACGCGGATATGCTCCGAGGTCACCTCGTCCATGGCTGAGCCTGGATCCCATGAGGAACCGGCCTCCCCTGGATGGCTTCCCCGTCGGGGCAGGAGCCCCGGGACGAGCAGAGGGTCAGGCCAGAAGGGCCGCTCAGCGTTCTCAGGTGCCCAGCTGATTTGATGCTACGATGGGCTTTCTGATCAAGGGGCTGACAGTTAGGGGCCTCCTTAGATCCAGAATTTCAGAGAAAGGGTCTCTCACGGCACGCAGCATCAGACGAGCCACACCCCCGCTCCCCGCAGGGCACGCACCTTCCTGAGGCTCTGCTGGGGCTCAGCGGTCACCCTCTGCCCATGCCTGAGCCCCATACCCCAGGGACACCTGCACAGACCTGGTGTCATCGCCCTCTGCAGCTGGCGTCTGTGGGTGAGACCTGTATTCCCCGTTTTCAAGTCTCCCCCGCCTCTGATCCCCGTGGTAACCCCAAGACACACGGCTTCGGTCAGTCCCATTGGAAGGCTGGGAAAGCTGAGGCCTGGCGGCCAGCTCTCGTGTTTTCATAGATCCAGAACTTGCATGTGGGCAGCTGGCAGGACAGAGGCCTTCAGACGCGTGGGTCCTGGCCGAGCAGTGAGGTGGGCTGAGTAACGGCCCCACAGACGCCCAGGTCCTAGTGCCTAAAACCTGTGAACATGTCACCTTAGGGCAAGACTCTGCCGGTGTGATTAAGGACCTTGAGATGGGGACCACCCAGGTGGTGAGGAGTGGACACGTGCCAGAGGCGGGGGAGTGACCACGGAAGCAAGAGGCTGGGGAGCCGCTGGCCGGCAGCCCGGAAAGCAGGCGGCCTCTAGAAGCTGGAAGAGGCCAGGCAATGGATGCCTGCCCAGAGCCCCAGACACCTGGCTTTCAGACTTCTGACGCCCAGAACTGTTAGAGATTAAATCTGTGTTGTTTCAACACACCACCCAGGGGGTGATTTGTAGGAAGCTCACACACAGAGGAAGCGGGAAGTCAGGCTGGGTAGCGCGGGGCAGGGTAACGATGCGTCCTGGGCACCGGCGTTTTTAATGGAAATGAGAAACTTTTCTCAAAGCCCCCAGAGGTATTCGAAATAGAAACCCAGCGCCCTGCTCCGTCTAGCTCTGCCTCTGGACCACGTAATCCACCGTAATGGTTCTGCCTGCCCTGGGCTCGGCCTCTGCGGGGTGTAAGGAGTGTGGGACCTGCCCTGAACGCCAGGGATCCCCGTGGCGGGGTGTGGGGTGCGGTCTCACGCTGGCAGGTCCCCTGGGCTTCACCACTCCCTTGGCCGCTTAACACACGGCACGCGGCCAGGCCGGAGCCCAAAGCCCCACGTGGGGCTCCTGGCCACTGCCGCGTGCTCACAGCAGCTCGGGGAGATCCTCCACGCTCGTCAGAAAGATATTCAAGCCGCGGAGATGTCGGAGCCCCGCGGAGGGCGCCTAGCGAGTGTTCATTAATGTTCTGATAATAATCATTATTAGAATGTGACCTGATGCCGAGGCCGAAAGGACACGCTTGTTGGGAAAACGCCCAGTTCAGCACGCCGAGAGGTGCAGGGCCGGGCCGCCCGTGTGTCCTCCTGTCTCCTCACTCCTACACCGCTCTGGGCGAGGAGCCGGGTCAGCTCTCCGTCCACTGAGCACCTGACTTTCCAGCATGCAAGGATGCAGCTCGTCACCCCCGAAGCCCTTTTCTCTTGGTGCCCAGGACCCCCAGCTGCGGTCCCTCCCCCAGCTCCCTGGCTCTTCCCTCCCCCTCCAGCTGCTTCCTCCTCGGTCTTCACCTCGGATCACACCCCTCCTTCGAGCTATCTGCACTCCCGGCCTCAGAGTTTTAATACCTGTGGTCAAGGACTCCCCAGTGTGCATGTCCATGTGGGCTGCTGCCCCAGCTCCAGACCCGTGCCCACGGATGCCCCGGAGGCATCTCAGACCCCCAGCCCATGTGCCCTGCTTGTCCCACCCCGTTGATGGCCGTCCTTGGACTTGCTTAGGCCACGTGAGGTCTGTTTCACGAGATTAGAAGGTTCTTGGGTGGTGGGGCAGGACACCCTGACCCGCTGAGAGACGAAGGGCAGACCTCGGCTACGTGCAGCTCCGGAGGAGAGAAGGCGTATAAACAACAAGTATTTATCTCCCACAGTCCTAGATGCTGGAAGTTCCAAATCAAGGTGTACCCAATCCAGCCCGGTCCCATCACAGGCAGGGAAACGGAGGCCCAGAGAGGCCGGAATGGTTGGGTTCTGGCCTCTTCCTGGCGTGTAGGCAGCAGCCGTCTCGCCGTGTGTTCGTGTGACACGCGTTGTGCGCCCTCAGGAAGGGAGAGAGTGAGTGAGGGGGTACACTCTGCCATCTCTTCTTACAAAGGCACTGATCCCATCACCAGGGCATGTGGGCACGGCCGAGGTCTGCGGGCCTGATCCCAGCAGGGCCGGCTGGCAGGCTCGGTGGGGACCCGGTGGAGTCCCGCCTGGTGGCCCAGGCTCTCTGGGGAGGGTGAAGGTGGGACACAGCCAACGGGCTGGGCTTTGGGGTGCTGGAGTATAAGGAGCCTTTTGCCCCATCTCATCATCGCTCCCCCAAATCCACGCCACAAAGCCACTCTTCTTTCTCTGACTCCTGCAAGCCTGGATCTGTGGCGGAGAAG
The DNA here is from genome assembly GCF_964374135.1 of Grampus griseus. Lineage (NCBI taxonomy): Eukaryota > Metazoa > Chordata > Mammalia > Artiodactyla > Delphinidae > Grampus > Grampus griseus. The sequence goes on along the minus strand of NC_138997.1, from coordinate 141,643,859 downwards.
GGAGACTTAGCAAGTCAGGCCCCTGGCCGCTGTGCAGAGCCCCCTGGTCTTTCAGGGGCTACAGGACTAAGCAGAGTGAAGCAATTAAGTAAAAAGGCAAATCTGATTTGCCCTGAAGCCTGCTGCCCTCAGCCTGGACGTGACCTCTCGGGGCCTGGCTATCCCGTGTCCCCTTGGTCTTTGGTCCCTCGGGAAGCTGCTGCAGCCTCTCCCATGCTGCCCACGCCCCCTTCTCCAACGTGTACTCTCATCCCCCCAGGCTCCGTGCCTGGCACGGGCTGCCCTCAGATGTCCCTGCCAGCACCCTGCCCACCAGACATCAGGGCCGTGCTCAGGCCCTCCCTCCCCCCGGTCCCTCTTGGAGTAACGCCTGGCTGATACCAAACGAACAACCAGAAAGGATGTCACCGTGTGCCCTGGACTGCACCCCTGCTTTTCCGCTTCCAGTGACCACGCCCTGGACCCGCCAGTGTGGCCCATACCCCCCACACGTGGGCATCGTCTGAGCTTCCCGTGGCCATTGTAATAAATCGCTGCACACCTAGAGGCTTAAAGCAACACAAGCGTAATCTCTTACAGCCTGGAGGTCAGGAGTCCTGAAATCAAGGGTAAGCAGGGCTGGTGTCTTCCGGTTCCTTCTCTCTCTCCCTCTAGGGGAGAATCTGTTTCCTGCCTCTTCCCGCTTCTAGAGGGCGCCCGCCTTGCCTGGCTTGTGGTCCCTCCTCTGTCTCCAAAGCCAGCAATACCACATTGTCAAATTGTATCTTCTGTCTCTCAGCCTCCTCCCTCCCTCTTACGAGGACCCTGGGTCCTAGCGATGACACTGGGCACACCTGGATAATCCTGAACTATCTCCCCATCTCCAGGACCTCACCTCCATCACATCTGCGAAGTCCTTCTTAACCGTGTAAAGTAACACGTACACAGGATCTGAGGACTGGGGCGTGGGCACTTATGGGGGCCGTATTCATCCCACCACAAATGCTGCAGGTCGTTTAGCTAACCTGTGTTGTTGGACAGTCAGGGGGTTTCCAAGCTCTCACTCTCTCCAAGAAGGCTTTAGTGAGAAAACGAGCCTGTGGCTAATTGGACGTCCGCCCAGGATGGCTTCCTCAGTGAAACCCTACATGTGGAAGTTCTGGGTTAAAAGGAATAGAAAATTCTAAGGTTTGAAAATACATTTTGCCAATTTCTTTCCTCAAAGGCTGCGAAGCTGGTACTTCCTTTGCTATCACTGCACTTGGGATGAACCTGTGTCTAAGTCCATCCAGGCTGCTGTAACAAAACACCACCGACTGGGCGCTTAGCAGCAACAGATGTTTATTGCTTACGGTTCTGTAGGCTGGACGTCCAAGATGAGGGTGCTAGCGTGTTCCGGTTCTGGTGAGGGCCACCTCCTGGGGGCAGACTGCTGGCGGCTATGGCTCCCTGGGTCCTGGTGGAAGGGGCCTGGGAGCTCCCTAGGGCCTCTTCTATTTTATTTTATTTTAATTGAGGCATAGTTGATTTACAACGTTGTGTTAGTTTCAGGTGTACAGCAGAGTGATTCAGATATATATATATATACACACATAGTCTTTCAGATTCTTTTCCATTATAGGTTATTACAAGATATTGAGTACAGTTCCCTGTGCTATACAGTAGGTCCTTGTTGTTTATCTATTTTACATATAGTAGTGTGTATATGTTAATCCCAAACTCCCAATCTATCCCTCCCCACCACCCTTCCCCCCGGTAACCATAAATTTGGTCTCTAAGTCTGTGAGTCTATTTCTGTTTTGTAAATAAGTTCATTTGTATCATTTTTTTTTAGATTCTGTACATAAGTGATATTATATAATATGTCTTTGTCTGACTTACTTCATTTAGTATGATCATCTCTAGGTCCATCCATGATGCTGCAAATGGCATATTTCATTCTTTTTCATGACCGAGTAATATTCCACTGTGTATATATACCACATCTTTATCCATTCCTCTGTTGCTGGACACTTAGGGTGCTTCCATGTCTTGGCTATTGTAAATAGTGCTGCAGTGAACATTGGGGTGCATTTATCTTTTCAAATTAGAGTTTTTATCTTTTCCAGATTTATAACCAGGAGTGGGATTGCTGGATCATATGATAACACTATTTTTAGTTTTTTAAGGAACCTCCATACTGTTTTCCACAGTGGCTGCAGCACTTTATAATGCCACCAACAGCGGAGGAGGTACCCTTTTCTCTACGCCCTCTCCAGCATTTATTATTTGTAGACTTTTTTAAAAAAGATTTTTTTGATGTGGACCATTATTAAAGTCTTTATTGAATTTGTTACAATATTGCTTCTGTTTTATGTTTTGGTGTTTTGGCCACAAGGCATGTGGGATCTTAACTCCCCAACCAGGGATCGAACCTGCACCCGCTGCATTGGAAGGTGAAGTTCTAACCACTGGATCACCAAGGAAGTCCCTGTAGACTTTTTTTTTTTTTTTTTTTGCAGTACGCGGGCCTCTCACTGTTGTGGCCTCTCCCGTTGTGGCGCACAGGCTCCGGACACGCAGGCTCAGCGGCCACGGCTCACGGGCCCAGCCGCTCCGCGGCATGTGGGATCTTCCCGGACCAGGGCACGAACCCGTGTCCCCTGCATCGGCAGGCGGACTCTCAACCACTGCGCCACTAGGGAAGCCCCCCTGTAGACTCTTTAAATGATGGCCATTCTGATCTGTGTGAGGTGATACCTCATCGTAGTTTTGATTTGTATTTCTCTAATAATTAGCAATGTTGAGCATCTTTTCTTGTGTCTGTTGGCCGTCTGTATGTCTTCTTTTGAAGAAATGTCTATTTAGGTCTTCTGTCCATTTTTTGATCAGGTTGTTTGTTTTTTGATATTGAGCTGTATGAGCTGTTTATATATATCGGAAATTAAGCCCTTGTTGGTTACATCATTTGCAAATCTTTTCTCCCAGTCCACAGGTGGTCTTTTCGTTTTGTTTATGGTTTCCTTCCCAGGTTGCTGTGCAGAACCTTATAAGCTTGATTAGGTCCCATTTGTTCATAGTTTGCTTTTATTTCTTTTGCCTTGCGGGAGACTGACCTAAGAAAACATCAGTAGAACTTTTGTCAGAGAATGCTTTGGCTAGGTTCTCTTCCAGGAGTTTTATAGTGTCATGTCTTATATTTAAGTCTTCAAGCCATTTTGAGTTTATTTTTGTGTATGGTGAGAGGTAGTGTTCTAACTTCATTGATTTACATGCCTGGGGCCTCTTTTATAAGGGCATGAATCCCATTCACAGGGACACCACCCTCACGACCCAAAGGCCCCCTCCTAACACCATCACTGGGGGGCAGGATTTCAACAAATGAATTCTGGGGAGACACAGTCAGACCCTAGCATGGAGTGCTGTGTTGTGTCACTTTGAAGTCATGTGGGTGGAAAGGGTACTTCATGTCCGTCATGTGGATTACTCTGCCCAGCTGACCCCGCTGACTTTGTCACCAAGTGTCCTGCTCTGGAATCAGACTTGAATCCCCCGCCTCTGGCTCTGAATCACAAGTTAACCTCGTCTGCAAAACGGAGACAGTGATCCCACCCGGCTGCAGGATGAGACCCGGGGATGCTGCCGGTCCGCTGACCGTGGGAGGTGTCCTATGTGGGCAGCAGGGGCCACTCGCATCCCCCTCCACTCCTGGGAGAAGGGCAGGGTGTGGACAGAAGCAGGGTCCTGGCGCTGGCTCCGGAGCACCTGCATCGGGCCGTGGTGCGCTCCGTTCGTGGAGACCCCACCAGCCTCGAGGTGCAGGGACACCATCAGATCAGCCTGCTTCTCGGCGAGGCAGATCAGGTGACTCATTCTGTGCAAGTTATTTTTAAGTGACTTGACGGCTGGTGAGGAAGCCACCTGACAGCAGCCGTAATTACCGCCCTCACACGGAGCAGGCCCGCGGGGTTCCGGCAGGTGCCGAGCCCCGTCACCCCCGGCAGCTCTGCAGGCAAAGGGGCAGACCCTCGTGCCTGGGGGGCAGCAATGCCCTCTGAAGCCTGAGAGCCAGGGAAGGGAGCCCATGCCCTTCTCGTCCCCCATCACCCCAGGAGACCCTCCGCGAGTGTCCGCCTCCCGGCCAGCACCCAGGATCTGACTCCACCCACCTCGTCAGCCTCATGGGCCGAGGCGAAGAGTGCTGCCCGGGCCTCTACCCCCAGCCCGCGCCCTGTGCCCTGACCCCCGCAGGCTGCCGGCTTGCCCTCCTCGTCTCTGCAAATCCCAGCTGTTGTCCGAGGCTCACCTCTAGCGCCCATTTGCCAGGAAGCTCCCTCCCCGCTGAGCCCCGCCATCCCACTCCTTCGGTCAGCGTCACACTGCCTCCTCAGGCTGTCACGGCTTATGGAAAAGCTGAACAGGTCAGAGGCAGGTGAGAAGCACCTTTATTCTCCCGTCACCCCCGACACCGTACACACGCACACACGCGTACACATACGCACACACGTATACGCATACACACGCGAGCACACACCTGCACACGCGCACACGCTCAGCCCTGGAACCCGTCCTTCCCAAGCTGATGAACTCTCTGGCGCATCTCAGGTGCTGCTGGCTCCTCCCACGATGCTCAGGTAAGGGAGTCCAGGCGGGTCTAAGATGGTAACCGCAGACCTTGGCCCTGTGTGAAACACCTCCCTGCCCCCCGCTGGGCCTGAAGTGTCCCCCAGACGCACCGGGGAGGGGTAAGTCAGCAGCTCTCTCCTTTATTCTCCCCACGTGCATCTGAGACGACTCCTTAGGCCCACACCTGCCTGGGGAGCTCGGTGCAGGCGGTGGGAGGGTGAGGGCCCGGGCCCGGCCTGGGCAGTGAGGTCCTGGGGGTGACACCCAGAGCTGGCCCCTCACCAGCACGTGTGGGGTCCCTCACTCCCTTCAGCACCTGTTTCTGGCCGTCCACCCTCGGTGCGGGTTGCCTTGCCCTTCCAGCTGCTTCCTCAGAGGGGACCCTTTTAAGAGGACCCCCGTCTGGCCCCTTCTGCGGGGTCCACTTGTGGCCCGGGAGCACGCTTTGCGGCATGTGGGATCTTTGCTACGGCACACGGGCTTCTCTCAAGTTGTGGCGCGGGCTCCAGAGCGTGTGGGCTCTGTAGCTGCGGCGTGCGAGCTCAGTAGTTGTGGCACGTGGGCTTAGTTGCCCCGTGGCCTGTGGGATCTTAGCTCCCTGACCAGGGATCGAACGCACATCCCCTGCATGGGCATGTGGATTCTTCACCACCGGACCGCCAGGGAAGCCCCCATCAGCTCTTCTCAGGGCTGATTTTGCCCTCCTCCTTGATGTACTTTCCCACCTGGCTTCCGGGGATGCCTGCCTCCCCGTCTCCCCGGAGTAGGTGAGGGACCAGGCACGACCCAGCATTGCAGGCAGAGGGCACAGCAGGAGCAAAGGCCCCGAGGCAGGCGTGGGCCTGACAGGTGGACAGGGCTGCTGAGAGCTGGTGTGGCAGGAGGAGCGCGATGGGAGAGGCCACAGGGAGCTGGTGGGGGCAGGTCTGGTCCCGCCCTGGAGGCCACAGGAGAGAGTGGGTGGGAGTGCAGCAACCTCACTGGGCTGCTTCCGGGTGCCCGTCCCCCCCGTCCTCTCAGTGCCGGGGTGCCCGGGGCTCTCGCCTTGGTGTCCTCTCTCCCACGGTGGCCTCACTCAGGCTCAGGGCTATGCAGTCTGTCTTGAACCGTATCTCCATCCTGGGTCCCCCTCCCGGCCCCCCAAGGCCTATAACCAGCCACCTCAGCTGCATCTCCATCGGGGGCTCCGAAGCTGACACGCCCCCTGGGGCCCCATCTTCCCTCCCCACCTGCTGCTCCACCGTCTTCCTGTCACGTGGAGGGGCTCCGTCCTGCCAACCCTGGGTGGGGGTCGGCTCTGTCTTCTCCCCCCTCCCATGTCTGGACAGAGCAAACCTGCTGGGCTGTCCCTCCCTCCACAGGGGTCCCACCTGCAGCAGCTGCCGTCGTCCTGCCTGGATGGCTGGATCGGCCCCCTTGCTGCTCTCTCTGCCACCACCTTGGCCCTGAAGCTCCATCCAACAGAGCCTCTGGAAGGATCCTGGCCAACTCTAGGTTGGTCCATCACATCTCCGCCCAAGCCCTCCAATGCTCTCACAGATCCAAATGGAGTAAGTGCCTCACTTACTCCGGCTTTTTCCCCAAAAGCCACTTTCAAGACGTGAAATCTAAAAAGTTTGACAGCCACGCCCCACCACGTTTCAGTTTCTCTTCCTTGCTCTTTCTCCAGCGCTTACCGCTGTCTAATTAACCATCTGTGTCATCAATCTCGTTTGATTCTGTTTCACTCATGGAATGAAAGCACCGTGCGGACAGGAATTTGCATCAGTCACTGATGTATCCCAGCCCCGCCCCGTACAGGGCCTGGCAAAGGGCAGGTGCACAATCAAAACCTATTGAATGATTGAATGAGCAGATGAATTAATGAATGTGCCCTTACCCTCCCAGCAGGAGTCCAACTTCCTGAGCGTGTCATGCCGGCCGGGCCAGGCCTGCGTGCTCTGGCCACCAGCCCTGCGGTGGAGCCCAGCTTGGCAGTCACGTCGGCCAAGGAGCCAGACATGAGTGCCACCGTCTTGGACCTTCCATCCCAGACCCCCCATCCGCGGAGTGGCACTGAGTGACCTCAGTAAGGCCCCTGGCAGCGCCCCGTCTGCATTCCTGACCCACGGAGCCGTGAGCTAGAATTAAATGACTCTCGTTTTGCACAACCAGATCTCAGCAACAGGGAACTGGGATGCGGCCCATGGGCTGACGCTGCAGAACCAGCTTCAGGCCGCGCCCCTACAAGACCTGCACAGGTGGACCCTACCTGTCTCGGAGGTGTGAGTTTGGCTGAAGTGGTGAGAGGACAGAGAGCTGCATTCAACACCTGGGCATAGCGCCGGCGTTGACGGCCGTCATAATGACGGTGCTATTCATCACGCAATGACTCTTGGCCAGATACTGGCTTAAGTGCCTTACAAACACTTCCTTGTTTGAAAATAGCAAAAATAATGACATTGATGGAGTGGTGGCCTCGTGCGAAACACTTTACTGTCACCTTCTGTCATTATGGCCCCATTTTACAGGTGTGGAACCTGACACCTGGAGAGGCCAAGCCCCCTGTGCCCTCCCAGGGCCAGGAAAGGCCCAGCCAGGATCCAGATTCACCTCCCTCCTGCCCTGTTCCTGCCGCTCTGCCCTGGCCCCTTGGGAGCTCTTTGCAGCCACACTGACGTCCGAAGGTGGAGACCACATTTCTCCCTCCTCCCTGTCTGACCAACGGGTCTTGGGAAAACCTAACCAAAGTGCAAAGGGTTTGGTTTGATGTAACATAAAAGCCACAGGACTCCTGACCGGGTGTCTTGGATCGATCCCATCCCCTCTGTATAGTTTCCTTGACTGTTGTGACAAAGTACCACAAACTGGGGGCTACAACAGCAGAAATGGATTTTCTCACGGCTCTGGAGGCCGTAAGTCTGAAACTCAGGTGTCCCCCGGGCTGGGCTGCACCTGGAGGCTCTAAAGGAGAATCCCTCCTTGTCTTTCCCAGGTTCTGGTGGCTGCAGAAATCCTTGGCTTGCGGCCACGTTGCTCCAGTCTCTGTCTCTGTCTTCACACAGCCTCCTCCTTGTGTGTCTCCCCTTCTTACAGGTACCTCAGTCAGATGGGATTAGGGCCCGCCCTAAATCCAGGCTGACCTCATCTTAACTGATTACATCTGCAAAGACCCTATTTCCAGATAAGGCCCCATTCTGAGGTTCCAGGTGGATGTGAATTTCAGGATGGAAAGTGGAGGTTCACCCTAGTACACCCCTCTGGGGCCCCCAATCCCTCAGCTGTCCAGGGAGGCTAGTGGGGCCCCCTTTCTTGGTCGGGGGAGGGTCCAAAGGGATTGCCTGCAATCTCGTCCCGGCCCCCTCCTGCCCGTCTGCGTCCCATCCACCCCAGACCGTGGGAGCCGGCAGGTGCATGTCGGGGGCCGGGGTGGCGGGCATCCTTCCACACTGTTACACAACGTGCCTGTGTGCGATAAACTAACTCCCAGAGGGATCCAGGAAAGTCTGGTCGGTTGAGCTCCACCCTGTGTGGTCTGGCCACGGGTGTGCCAAGCTGCTGGCCTCCACCTCGCCTCACCCCTGCTCCCTGGCCTGGCAGTGCTCAAGGAAATGTTCCACTGTGACATGAGAGCCTTGGCACAGGCTCAGGGTGCGCGTCCAGGACCGACTGGGCCAGTACCCAGCCAGCCAGGGACCCAGAGAGGGGCCGGCCCAGGCTGCCTCAACCCGGCTCAGCCGCAGGGCCGAGGTCGAGATGGCAGTGCCCTGGGTGGCAACGTGCCACCAGGAAGGGACGCCGAGTGCAGGACGGCTCAGGGAACTGGCTGCAGGCCCAGCCCTTGCTCCACGGGGATGCTGCCCCGCTGGCCCCGAGAGTCTGTTCTGGAAGGTGGTCAGGCCGGGCGCCAGGCTCTGGCACCTCCATTTCAGAGATCAGACGTGCTGTCTTGCAGCAAACCGCACCGGGGTTTTCGCAGGACTGAGCACTGCCCCGGGGGCTGGGCGCCGCAGAACCCCCAAGGGCAGCTCAGGGAAGACGAGGGAGGGGGAGGGGCTCAGGGTCACTTGGCCCCGCCCCTTAGGCACTCCCCGCGGCGTGGAGCCCCTGCACCCCTGGCCTGCGGATCCTCATTCTACCTGAGGTGAGGGGATGCTAAAGGGGAGAGTTCCAAAATGCACTCGGAAGACCCCAGAGAAGGCCTCCCAGGGCTCTGCTGCCCCACTCCAGCCCCCGTGTGTCCCGTGGACCTGCTGCACGGGCGTCCCCAGGGCGGGTCAGCAGCGCCAGCAGCTGGAGTTGTTTCTGCGTGGCGCCTGCAGGGGCTGCACTAGCCGTTTGGACCTGCTCCTTCCCAGCCTGCGCTCCGCCTCTCCCGGACTCAGTTTCCTCACCGGTGCCAGGAGACGACAGAGTTCCCCCCTCCACCCCTTCGTGAGGACACTCGGGCTTTGGGGACATCGCGGGACCCACCAGTCAAAGCACGCAGCCGGGGCGGGTCTCTGGCATCCCTGAGACGATGTGTCACTCCCATCTGACGCGGTCAGCGGGGACGCCGCGGGAGTGACCGGCACTGGAGGGCAGAAGAGCCGGGAAAATTTCAGACTCTGCGAAGTTCAGAGTCACCCAGGGCCACTTGCTAAAATGCAGATCCTAGGGCCCTGCTCCCACAAGCTGCGTTTTAACCAGGGTCCAGGGAACTTAGAAGCAGGAACCGGGAGGACCACACTCTGAGAAAACTGGGACTCCCAGAACCTTCCGGGGTAGAGTATTAGCTTCAGTGAGCCCTTCCGCCACCCGGCCCTCTGCCCACTGAGGGAAATTTGTGGGCAGAGCTGTGACTTCTCGTGCCACTGTGAAGCCTGCATGCCCACACAGGCATGTGCAGTGTGGCTGCAGCCCACAGGGACGTGCACATGTACACACATGTGGCCGCACGCACATCGCGGCACACCTGTGCGCCCAGGGCACTGGCGCAGGCATGCACAGCACACCCCCAGGGCCATTTGCGCTCCTGCATGGGACACGCACACACACACCGAGCGTGTCCTGTCAACCATCCGCCTGCTTTGTGCTGATGCGCGACCCTCCATCACGTTTTCTCCTAGTACCTGGGCAGGGTCTGCAAAGACAAGGCAAATCGCTCATCTCAGCTGATGGCAGGTGGGCGCTGCCTGCCAGCTCCACGCCAGGCCCTGCGCAGGGCACCGTGGAGGAGCTGCCCGGAGGCCAGCAGGCACAGCCTCTGCCTGCCCTTGTCTCCTTTGTCCTTTTTTTTTTTTTTTTTTTTTTTGTGGTACGTGGCCTCTCACTGCTGTGGCCTCTCCCGTTGCGGAGCACAGGCTCCGGACGCGCAGGCTCAGCGGCCATGGCTCACGGGCCCAGCCGCTCCGTGGCATGCGGGATCTTCCTGGACCGGGGCACGAACCCGTGTCCCCTGCATCGGCAGGCGGACTCTCAACCACTGCGCCACCAGGGAAGCCCTTGGGTTGCTTTTATTCCACCTAAGAGAGACATGGAGGCGTGGTCACCAGGGATAAAGGTGCTCTTCACAGGATGGTGGAACTTCAGGTGACTTTCAATTTTCTCCTTATACTTTTTTCTTATTAAAAAACCACAACGAGCAAGCGTTATTTATATAATTGCAGAAGCAATAAAGCTATTTGGGTTGGGGGGAGTAGAAGGGCGTTCACCGCACACCCAGTGGTTTGCGCGGTGGGGTGTTTAGGCCTGGGAATGAGACAGAGGGATGGTGGGTGGGGGGAGGGGGAGGGTGGCAGGGGGCCCCTCCCGGCATCCGCTCTCCTTGGGGTTAATCGCTTTACAGGCGTTGAGGCACCGTGGCATTTGACTCTCACCTAAAATCCTCAAAGCGCCAGGGCTGGCAGACGCCGGCTCTCACCTACAACTTCCTCCTCAGATCTTTGAGACAAGCATGAGCTTGGCCCCCAGCACCCGGGGCAGAGCCCTGGGAGTCGAGTTCTGGTTCAGTCTGTGGATGAAGCTTCCAGCTGGAGTCCTCCAAAGGCCAAGGACACGGGGCTTGAGATAGGGCTACAAGACTGTCTGGACTTTACAGGAAGGAAGGGGAACGGGGTGCTTCAGGCCAGGGGTGGCTTGGTCCGTAACAACAGCAACCCCAAACGTGGCTGAGGCAAGCCGCGTGCAGGCACTGTGCCGAGGCCCTCCCGGCTGGGTCCGGGTGCTCCCTGGATAACAGGGGACTTGCCCGGTCCGGCAGGAAGAAATTAGTGGGGACGAGAGTACAGCCCTTAGAAACTGACCAGGTGCAGGTCAGTGAGCAGGAAAGAAGTGGGAGGGGGGTCCCGGGTTGTGGTCTTGTGAGTGGGTGTGGGGAGGCCTTGCTGCAGGGCGAACCGCGCTCAGGTTCAAGTTTAGGGGGCATCTAAGGGTCAGCAAGCAGAACGCCCGGCAGGCGCTGGCGGTGGGGATCTCGGGCTTGAGTGAGGGTCAGGGCGGGACGTGAAGGTCAGGGCGGTGCGAGCCCCCAGGAGGCGTGTGTGCAGCGAGAGCGGATGAGAGCCCCACGGGAGCCTGCAGGGAGGAGGACGGGCCCCAGGAGGCGCAGTGGACCTGCAGCCGCAGGAAGAGAGACCTGGGGACGGTGGTGCGGAGTCTGGGAAGGGGCTAGGCCCATCTTGGGACAAGCTTGGGACAGGCCTGGATGCTTGACCTTCCTCTGGGCGGGGCACCGGCCTCCAACCTGCTTTCGTACCGGAGTCCCTCCACCCCAGGCGGCGCTGGTAGGGGTACGAGCCTGTCTTTGTCATCGTAGGTGCGCCAGGTAGCCTCACCCTCAGACTTTAAATCAGGAGCAGGAAATAAAGGAAGAAAGGAGCCCAGGGGAGAGTTCTGGCAGCGGGAGCAGTGACTAAACACGCCGGGTCCCTGGTGAGCCGGGAGGCAGGCAGAAAGGGGCCTGAGCCGCAGCCGCAGGAAGGCATCGCCCGGAGCCCACTGGAACTTTCTGGGGTGGGAGGTGAGCTCTGAACCAGGGGTCCCAGCCCTTCTGGGGAATTTCTGAACTCTCAACAGCCCCGTCAAGAATTCCTCTTCAGCTCAAATGGCCCTAGTTGGTTTCTGTTGCTTCCAGGCGAAAACTATGAATACTTACAGAATTTGGCACCAGAAGTGGGGCTCCAGGAGGAAAAGGAGTGAACCCTAAAACATAGATGTGGCAGAAGATGGGGAAAGGGATCTTCCATTCGATGAAACCGTTTGTTGCCTGTTTAAAGGTGGGGTGCGCACTGCATGCGCCCTGAGGTTACGGCTCTGGGGGGAAAGTGTAGGGAGTTTCAAGGTGGTGTGGATTGGCTACTCCTAAGGGGTCCCCTAAGGGCTCCTGAGAAAGGAGCTGGGAACAGCCCACTGGGCGCTAAGGGGACAACAGAGGCTCAGAGCAACCGCGGGTAAGACTGGGGGAGAAACTAGGCCTGCTTTCCCAAGCCCCCACCAGGAGTCTCTTCGGGGCGTCCTCTGTGAGCACAGGGGCAGTCCAGTTGGTGCACATCCGAGTGTGGAGGCGAGAGGGGTTAGCAGGCCCTGCTGAGGAGGCTTCAGGGCTTGGGGTCCAAGGCGAGGTACAGCCAAGAGCTTTGACTGAGGCCGTGATCCCGTGACGTCGACTGCACATACAGACTGGCAGCCTGCGAAGATGGTCCAGAAACTGGGCTGGCAAAGGAACCCTGAGCTTGACCCGAGATGCCTCCCCCTTCCTGCAAGTCAGGGGCCGGAAGGGGCCAGACCAGGGTGGGGCGGGTGAGGCACCCCCATCACGGGCAGACTTTCAGGGCACCTCAAAAAACTCAGTCCTCAAGACAAATCATATGTTAATGCAATATTTTAAAGACCAAAATGAATGCAAAAAAAAAAAAAAATCCACAAGGAACAAAACACCAAGATTTGAAGCGAACATAGGGCTGGACAGGCAGGGATTAGGGTGAGGCAAGTGCAGTGAGTCTCATGAGTGCAGGTCAGATCTTGTCTTTAAAATATTGGTATTTTCTTCATGGCAGATTTTCTTGTCTTCATTGTGGCCTTTCACAACACTGCGTTAAAAGTGTTCACCTCCATCATGGAGGTTTTCGGTGTCCCCTGCAATTTGGTACCTGAGGCCAGAGCCTCGTCACCTTCCCCGTTCCTGGTCCTGCCACCGAGCTTGCAGCGGGTAAGACGTGCAGCCCCTCAGCTGGGCATTGCCCACGATGCCAACCAGGGGTGGCCCTGGGAGCGACAGTCCCCGGGAAGCCTTCCCTCCGACCCACAGCCCTTGAGGAGAGCTCTTCGGGCTTTGCAGAGAGGCTCCACCCCCACATGTAGCCATCTGTGCACCGGCCGCCGGCCTGGGAGAGCCCCTTGCACCCACAAGGGCCTCGGGGACAGAGCGGAGCGGAGAGGGGAAAGACCCTGTTCTTGACGGCCTCCCTGAAGCCTCCCACCCAGGACTTGTGTTACGTGACTTCATGAGGGACTTATTTACATTTTTATGGAGGTAGAGTTGATTTGTAATATCATATTGGTTGGATGTGTACAGCGCAGTGACTCAGTATTTTTTTATATTAAAATAACAGTTTAGGGCTTCCCTGGTGGCGCAGTGGTTAGGAGTCCGCCTGCCGATGCAGGGGACGCGGGTTCGCGCCCCGATCCGGGAGGATCCCACATGCCGCGGAGAGGCTGGGCCCGTGAGCCATGGCCACTGAGCCTGCGCGTCCGGAGCCTGTGCTCCGCAGCGGGAGAGGCCACAACAGTGAGAGGCCCACGTACCGCAAATAAAATAAAATAAAATAAAATGACAGTTTATTGTAGACATTACAGTGAGGGGATGAGTATATTTGCTTCCTTTTCTTTTAAAAAAACATTTTTATTGGAGTATAATGGCTTTACGATGTTGTGTTAGTCTCTGCCGTACAGCAAAGTGAATCAGCTCTATGCATACGTACCTCCCCTCTTTTTGGGTTTCCTTCCCGCTTAGGTACCACAGAGCATTGAGCAGAGTTCCCTGTGCTGTACGGTAGGTTCTCATTCATTATCTATGTTATACATAGAAGTGTGTAGATGTGACTCAGTATTTTTACAGGCTGCCCACCTGTGGTTTTCCATCCTTTGCTGCTGGAGACACTGTGGCTGAAAACCTGTGAGGGGGGGTTCCGCTCCTGGAACAGCCGTTTCCAGCATCCGGGGAGTCCAGTGGGTTTCACCCTCACCGAGTTAGCAGGGCTCTGGGAACAGAGGTGTTACCACCCCTCTCGGATTGGGTGGACGCCAGCCAGGTCCTCCCCTGGTCCGGTGCCCCTCGAGCCAGTTGAAGGAGCCCGGGTTCAGCAAAGGAGAGCAGACACTTGACCCGTTGATCCATGACTGGGGGGCGGAGAGCGCGCACTCTGAAGACCCCTTCTCCCCAGGGCAGGAAACGTTTAAGGGGTCAGAGGTGGTTGTGCTACCTGAGCTCGGGGAAAGGAGTGGCGATTTCCAGAAACAGCCGGAGCCGGCGCGGTCCTCTGGGCCTCACTGTGCCAAAGCAAAGTGCAAGTACCCGCCTGGGGCGGGGATCCCGGGGTGGCAAGGAGGCAAAGGCAACTCGTGGACGTTTGGGTCTCCTGTGCGCAGGCGCCACCCTCGTGATCGGCTGCACCCGGCTCAGGGCAGGTGACTGTTGCCACCTTGGGCCTTTCTGGCTCGGGCTGGTTCTCAGTTTGCTGCTGTGATGCCCTCTGCCTTGCTTTCTGTTAGGCAAGCGCAGCTGTGGCACAGACTCTACCAGATTATGGCGTGGGGAAAAGAAGGAACGAAGGTTAGCCTCTGTGCAGGTGCGGGTCTCTTCCTGGTGACGGAGGACCGTTTCCCAAATGCATCCCTCAGGCTGCCAGCACCCAGAGGAGCGGTTCAGGGGACATGCGCCCAGTTTACAACAGCAGACCTTCAGTGAGCACCCCTGGGCTCTGGGCCACAGGGGTGGTCCCCTGAGTCAGCAGGCCAGTTGCCCCCAGGGGGAATTTCGGGGTGTTCTTGGGGGTCCCGAAGATGGGATTTCAACTGGCAAGTGGAGGTCAGGGTCCAGGGAAGCTGGGGGTTCCGTAACATGTGGGACAAGCCCCATACCGAAGCAGTGGGCTTCACTCCCCAAAACTCCTCAGATACCCCGGGGCACTTGTTGTGGGTGAAAATCCTGTTGACGGATGTCTGAACCTAGATACTAGCGATTTTACAAACACACACTGAGGTAGTTTTTAAAATACTTTTAATACAAGCTGAATTTTCCAGGAAAGCACCTGTTATGTAAATTGGGGACAGATAGAACTGGCTTATTTTGGTTCTTTATAAGGAGTTGAGCCTGATTTCACCAAAAATGGAAATATGTCACCAACGTCCACGCTGCTACTGGCACCCAAGTCCCAGTTGCACTGCGGCCCCACCAGCACCCACACCCTGGCACACAGGTTGTTAAAAATGATAACTCTCTTTCCTTTGATCTCTTCTGTGCACTATAGCTAGGGCATTATGTCGCTCTTTAAAATTTATTTGTGTGATAGGTTACACCATTTATTTCATTTTAGGATCACAATCTAATATGGAAGAAAATGTATGAAAAAATTTTAAAATCAATGATTATAACATCCAATAAGTACCATTTACTGAGTATCTACTGTGTGCCAAGGATGGTGGCAGGTGGTAGGCGCCCACACTGCCTCCAGCCTTGTAGATCCCTGCAGATAGGGGGTACAGCATCCCTGTTTACAAAAGAGAAAAAGGAGACTCGCAGAGAGAAAACACGGTACGCGGCGAAGCAGGGGAGTCCCACAGGACTGACCCTCCAAACACGCTCACGTGTGATGTAACAGCTGAAGATATATCTACCCAGGGCAGAAACCAGGCCAAGGACGGTTTCATTAGGACCGTCCTGAGCTGGCAACATCCCTCCCTGACGCCCTGCTTGCTTCGTGGAGTGAGAATGCCTGACAAACAGCTTAACACTGAAACAGAAGGAGCAACACATCTTCCCGCAGGAAGTTCCACCACTGAGACTCGCCTGGGCCTGGAGACCTTGCAGCCCTGATGATAAAGTTCCCTGGCTGGATTTCCTCTCTCCAATGGCTCCACCGACCTTTCCAGCCAGACTAAATGCTCTCTGACTCTCTCCCACTACAGTCTTCCCAAGCAGCTGTGGGTAGCCCGTGCGCCAGCCCCGCTAGCCCCTTCTGCAGACTGAGCAGTGCCCGTAGGAGGCCCTCTGCCAGCCCGTGGTGACCAACCAGCTCTTTGAGACAAACGTTGTTTTCCACAAGAGTCCTCGCATCATTTTCTTCTTTTCTCTATCACATATTTATTATGTCATCTAATAAAATCATTGGGGAACAGCTGACAATAGAAGCTGATGGAAAACATTCAGGGATAATGAATCATCCTGGAATGAATTGTGGCCACGCTTTGCTATTTTCCCTCAAACAGTATTTGCCTTGTAAAAACAGATTATCTTAGTCTGTAAGGAAAGGGTACGTACGGAACCACCTCTGTGATGGGGAATTGTCAAAAGCGTCCTTGGAGACGTCCGTGAGAAAGCAATCACCCGAGCCAGCACCCGGTCCTTTCGGTCTATCCGTTGTGGCCTCACGTGTTTTGCAGGGCTGCTGGTTGGTGCGTGCACGTGTAACATTGCTCTGTCTTCTTGACAGTGATCTTTTCATCGCTACATCATTTCGTATCTCTGTCCCTGGTGCTTTTCTTTGTTCTGAAGTCTACCTTATCTGATGTTAATATTGTCTACACAGTATTGTGCGATATTAACGTGACCACTCACACTTTCTTCTGATGAATGTTTCCACGATTTATCTTTCCCATGCGTTTGTTTTCAACGTACTTTCTATTATATATGAAGGGAGCTTGTACACAGCATATATTGGGGTCATGTTTTCATTGTCCACTCTGCCAATCTGTATTTAATCGGTGTATTTAGACCACCTGCATTACTACAGTTGTAATTAAGTTAAGGCTTAAGTTGTCATTTTATTTATTTTATTTTATTTTATTTTATTTTGCGGTACACGGGCCTCGCACTGTTGTGGCCTCTCCCGTTGTGGAGCACAGGCTCCGGACGCGCAGGCTCAGCGGCCATGGCTCACGGGCCCAGCCGCTCCGTGGCATGTGGGATCTTCCCGGACCAGGGCACGAACCCGTGTCTCCTGCATTGGCAGGCGGACTCTCAACCACCGCGCCACCAGGGAAGCCCTGTCATTTTATTTTTTGTTCATTGTTTTCTCAGTTTTCTCCTCCTCTGCTTTTCCCCCCTACTTTCCTTTGGGTTACTTGAGCGTTGTTTAGAATTCCATTTTGATTTATCTATTGTTGTGGATTGTGTTTCTTGGTACAGGTTTTGAAACGGTCGCTCCAGCTATGACATTATATACAGAACTTATCACAGGCCAGGGCAGTCATTATTTTCCAGTTTTAATGACGTAAAAAAACATCTCCTCCCTTTAGGTCCTTTTGCTGCCCCACGTTTATAATATAAACGCCTTCACTATCTCCTGCACATACATTGAGAGTCGCATCAGACAGTGTTATAATTTTTGCATCAACTGTCAAATGTGATTTAGAAAATCCAGGAGAAGGGAGGCCTGTTTCATTTACACATAGTTTTGCTTGTCACGTTCTTTCTTCCTTCCCGATGTGCCAAGGCCCCTTATTTTACCATTTTCTTTCTGTTTAGAGAATTTCCTTTAACCAGTCTGTAAGGATAGGTCTGTGGATGACAAACACCCATAGTGTTTCATCACCTCAGAATGCCTTGATTACCCCTTAATTCCTGGAGAACATTTTCTCTGAGTTTCGAATTCTGGGTTGACGATTCTTTTTTCCCAGCGCGGTTTGTGATGAGAAATCGCCTTTGCATTCAAACTGTTTCCCCTGGTGGGTATCATTTTTCTCTGCCTGCTTTCAAGATCTTTTTCTTTGTCTTTAATTTTAAAGTTTGATTATGATGTGTCTTGGCATGGATTTATTTGGGTTGATCCTGTTTGGGGTTCAGTCATCTTGAATCTGTAGGTTTATGTCTTTGTCTGACCCTGGGCCCTGGGCCCTTCCCTACAGTGCCACCTCCCTCCTCTCCGTCCTCAGGCCATACACGACAGGCAGGACCCACCAGGACTAGCAGAAGCGCCCCACTACCTTTTATCCTGGAGGCTGAGAGACACATGGTGCCGGGCGTGAGGCAGGAGACAGTCCTACAACCTGGACAGCCCTCTGGCCCAGAGTTAGCTGTGGGAGCCGTGTGGGTTCCGAAGAGTGACAGGCAGACAGGAGTGCCCTAGGGCAGGCAGCCTGGCTAGGGAAGGGCTCCACTACCTGGGCCGCTCCATCACAGCACGTCTGCCTGTTTGGCTTCCACTGTACCTGTGTCATCCCTCTACCAGCCTCTGAGCAGGGAGAGGAGAGCAGAGAAAACGCTGACTGAATCCAGGCCCCGGCACACAAAAGGTGCTCAGCGAATGCTCAGTGAAGGACGGGCTGCATGGATGCTTGGATGGGGAGAAGCCGACAAAACTAGAACCGGGAAGAAGGAGCCTCGGGGAGCATGACTCAGCCATGGGGGCAGGGCTCCGACCGCTCAGGGCTGTTTCCCCAGCAGTACCTGGCACGGGGCAGGTGTCCAGTGACTAGTCACTGAGCAAAGGGCACGAGCACTGACCTGGGGATTCTCGCCCCAAGACGGCGTGTGGTTTCGTGGAGGGAGGTGCCTGGATTCCACTCACATCTGCACCACGGGCCGCGTTGGCCAAGTCGCTCCCCTCCCCCGCGCCTCCTGGGTTCCACTCACATCTGCACCACGGGCTGCGTTGGCCAAGTCGCTCCCCTCCCCCGCGCCTCCTGGGTTGGGGAGGGGATGATCACTTCGTTCTCTGTGAGCGTGGAGTGGGGTCTTATAGCGGAAGCATCCAGGCCAATGCTGGGCACCTGGTGGGCACCACGTGACAGGAGCCGTTGTCAACCGCCTCCCGTGTAAGATGGAGCACGACAGCAGGTGGACCATCAACCTCATTCTACAAAAAAAAGAAACTGAGGCTCAGAGAGGCTAAGCTCCCAGTCTGAGGTCACACAGGAATCAGTACTGACTGAGCACTTGCTGTGTGCCAGGCCCTGCGCTGGCACCGATGCTGCAAAAGCGAATCAGGCCACCTCCCCTCACCCCCAGGAGTGTACTTTCTTCCCTCCGTCAGTCCCACCAGCGGGGGACAAGGGGACTAGCGTCCAGGGGTCCTCATACGTACCTGGCGGTGAGCTGGGGATGTTGTAAACAGGGGCTCACGCGCTCTCTACAATCCCTCCGTGGCTGGAACGTGCCGGAATCTGTTCATCTCTCTGCCTGTGCGTGGCTGCCTGCTGCTCAGACCTGCTGACCGTCGGGGTGGTCACAGGAGGAGGAAGAGACCCTGAGAGGGACCTGCTCTCACCTCCCAATGACAAGCAGACTCGGAGGTGAGGAGATTGCCATCAGAAGAGCCCCCGGGAAGCGCTGGGTCCCACGTGCCCACGTGGAAGCAGGCTTCTGGCTTCTCTGCTCTGACTTTCTTTCTTAGGGAGCAAGTTACTCCAGTGACGGTCAGACATTGGCCCGATTCGCAGGACTCGTGCTCAGCCAACTCCATGAAACTCCTAAATCAACTTGAAGTCTGCAGAGCGAACCCGATGGGATACCTGCAACCTAGTGACTAAAGAAGAAAACATCCTTCAGAGCCCCTTGGCCCTAACAGGATGCACACAGCCCTCCCCAAATGGGTTATCTTGGAAAGAAAATGTGGTGCAGGAAAGTGCTTTCCACACTTTGGGGGAGAACCAGGCGCACAGGCAGCTGGGATAAGGTTTGCATAACTTAAGAGGGAGAAGAAGAGGCTTTATTGGTCCTAAACACAGATTGGATTTTCCTAAAATCGATTGGAGAATTCCCAAAGCAGCGGGCACCCCCGGCTCTCTCTTTGGGGTACTGCAAAAGGCACATTCTTTGAATTCAAAGGAAGAAGATTCCAAGCAGGTGGGAGGGGCCCTGCTGCAGGATAAGGGCAGAAACGCCTCCGTGTGGCTTCAGGACATCAACGCCTGCAGCCCTGCAGCCCGCCGGGAGTTCTGTACTCCCTGCTGAGTGAGGCTTTCCGGAGGGGAGGGGCCCTGATGCGTGGTGGGGTGGCAGGAAGGGTCAGCCTCTCATCCACCCGCCAACAGTGACCAACGTCTTCAGTAGACCGAGCCCTGTGATTGTCACCGGAGATGATGACGTGACCCCGAGAATAAGGTGCTGTGGCCTGGAGGAGGGACGGTGGGATTGCTGTCTCAGCCGGCTGCTGTGGACTGCATGTTCCCGTCCCCAGAGTCACACGTGGAAGCCCTAACCCCCAGGGGGGTGGCATGTGGAGGTGGTACCTTCCGGAGCCGGTGGATGAATAAATGAGCGAGTGAACGCAAGAATGAAGGAAGGGCACGGCGTGGTTCGTGGAGCAGCCCCGGGGTCCCACCCCCACCCCCAGCAGCCTCCCTGGCATGCAGGGAGAGGAGAAGCCCCGCATCCCCGCCCCCCCTGGGGCGCCTGCGGTCACACCAGGTCCCTATTGGTGCTGGGACCTAGGGAGGACACGACCCCCCGCTGACCCTTCCGACAGCCGGGAGAGCCCAGGCTGGGCGTGGGAGCGGGGAGACCCCCAAAAAGCCTTACTAACGACTGGGGGGGCAACAGGCACCTAAATGTGACAGCAGCAGCCCCCCCAGTGCCACCCAGTCATTCCTCTCAAATCCTCATTGAAAGCCCCGTGTGACAGGCTCACGGGGCACCTTGTCGCCGCACGTCCCAGCCTTCCTCCACAAGGGGGGCTATCTAGCCTGATGAGCCGGGGTGCCCTTGGGAACCCCAAGCCGCCTCCATGTCCAAACCAGGAAGGCGGCTAAAGATGGATGTGCCCCCCCACCCCAAGCTCTGTCTGAGCTCCCTCTGAG
Organism: Grampus griseus; assembly: GCF_964374135.1. NCBI lineage: Eukaryota > Metazoa > Chordata > Mammalia > Artiodactyla > Delphinidae > Grampus > Grampus griseus. Next base: position 141,623,300 of record NC_138997.1, on the reverse strand, counting down.
CAAAGCCGGGATCACAGCCCCTCGGGAGAACCTGGACTGACTCGCCGACAGGTTCTTGCCAAACTGGCCTTCTCGGCGCCAGCCCTGAGCCAAGGCTGGTCCTACAGACACGCAGATGCGGCACAGCCTCCCGTGGGGCCTGTGGACTGCATCCCATCCACTCCCAGCAGCTCTGGGGGGTCGCTGCCCCCTCTGCGGGGGCAGATCCCGACGCTGATAGGAAAACATGCCAAGTACCTTTTGTATTGACCTTGGCGGGAGGAACCACATTGGGAAATCCACGAGAAACCCCGAATTCGTCCCGAAGCGGCAGCGGGGCCAGGCTGCGCACTGAGCCTGGGATCCTGCAGCCTTTGTGGTTTAGATGTCCCTCAGCCCCGGGGGCCTCGAGGGTATCCTGCCCCCCTCAGTGCTACAGACGGGAGACAGAAGCCCCGAGAGGAGGTGTCTGAGCCTGCCCCTGGGCCCCCCTGTGCACCGCCTGCTAAAATCCCCTTTCGGCAAGGACCCTGCCAGGTCAGCTTGGCTGGAATCTCCCACCTGGATATCAGATGAACATCCTCACCCCATCGCACCTCAGCGGATGCCTGGCGCCCGGCCTGCCTCCAGCGAGGAGCCCGTCGGCGGCGTTTAGCCAGAGCGCCCCTCAGCCGTGATGTTCCCTCTCAGTGATTTTCCATCCACTGAGCCCACCTGCTCCTGGGCCAGAAGCCCCACCTGTCCACCCTGTATCCGAGTTAAGCCTGGTTCTGTACGGACGTCTCTTTTCCTCTATTGCAATAGCCCTGAATAAAATCTGTCTTTACTGCTTTAAGCACTGTTTTTGTCTGATACCTCACCCACCATCTCACTGTGAGGGGCAGCCCACCCCCCATGCCAGCCAAGCAGGAGGGCCCAGGACAGCGGTTACCGCCGTAAAGCCCATCGCAACAGGGCTCCCAAAATATGGGGAAACCGTGTTTGTGCCTGAAGGCCCTTAGTCCCCAGAGACAAGGAAGGGGACCTTCGTGGCCAGGTGGGAAATGTCACCATCGGCCGTGATCCCGGGAAGGCCACTGCCACACGGAAGGTAGAGTTAGCCTCGTTTCTTTTAACCCAATACAGCTCAGTCTGACTCAGTCCACGCCTCTGTACCCCAGTCCTGTGGTGTCCAGACCTCCCCTCCTCTCCCAAGGTGCCCCCTCTGAAGGCCTGACCACTCCCCTCTCTCTGGGAGAGACTCCCCTCCTCCAGAGAGACCCCCCCTCGAGGTCTCTGCTCCCCTTGGGTATCACCCAGCCCTGGGCCAAGGTTGTTCCTCCCTTCTGAGGACTTGACCCTGAGGTCCAGCAGCTGAGCCGCTGGACACACTGAGCGCCTACCAGCCGGTGACCTTGTGCAGGTCACACCCCCTCTCTGAGGCTCAGTCTCCCCTCATCTACAAAATGGGGGTGCAAACTCCCCCCGATTCTCAAAGGGATGGAGACCAAAGCGCATTAGGGACCCCAGGCTGTCACTGGGCATCTGTGAGAGGTGAGAGCAGTAATGGTTCACTTGCACAAGGAGCCTCACAGGCAGTTAAAATCCATCCCAGGTGCTGGCGGCTGCAGAGAGGCTGGCGCCGGAAGCCTGCCGCCCTGGTCCCTGGTCTCATCCCCTGGTTGTCTGTGTGTCTGGGTTTGGAGGGAGCAGAGGAGGAACTGGCTGTAATATTGCCCTGAGCACGTTGTAGAGAAAGGGGATGACATGTGCCTGCATTTCCCCCTAACTGACTGCCGTCTTTGCTCTTCCTTTCTCAGGAGCCCACTTTCCTGCAGATGGTCCTTCCAGGGTCTGGGCCACCTCCTCGCCGGGCGGGAAGGGCTGCGGATGGGAACCCACCCTCTGGCTCCTTCTGCTTTGTCTTTAGGGGCAGGAGTGCACCTCACTGGCCTGGCCGCTTCAAAAATGGACAGGTCGTGGAAGACTAGAAAGTGGCGGGGAATGTTCTAGAATAAGGGGGACGAAAGAGAAATGGCAGGTAAATGTAAGTTATGATTCTCAGTTAAATCTTCAATTTAAAAAAAAAGAGGTAAAAATATATAATTTGGGATAATTAGGGAAATTAGAATTGGGGCTAATATTGATTCTTGCCGTCTGAGCTCATGCTGCCATAACAAGATCCCACAGCCCGGCGGCTTAAGCAACAGGAATTTACTCCCTTACAGTCTGGAGGCTGCAAGTCCGAGAGCGGGTGTGGCTGGGCTGGTGTTCTGGTGAGGGACCTTCCTGGCTCACAGGCGCTGACCCTCCGCTGTGCGCTCACGTGCAGAGAGAGCGCTCTCTCCGGTTGCCTCTTCCGCTTCTTCGTGGGGCACTAAGCCCATGACCTCGTCTTATCACCTTCCGAAAGCCCCACCTCCTCACACCATCACTTGGGGGTTAAGGCTTTGATGTATGAATCCTGGGGACACAAACATTCAGTCCATAATAAACGCAGAGCATCAACGTTAAATGTTCAGATGTGGAACTTTTCAGGGTAGGAGAATGTGCTGGGTTTTAGGGGACGCTCAATGCTGTGTTCACCAGTAACTTCCTTTCAGAATGTATTTATATATATACATACATAGCGAGAGAGAGGGAGTGCGAATGTGACGGATCGTTCATGTTAGGGAATTGGGGGAAAGGTTATACAGTGCGTGTTTTTCGCACTATTCTTTCCAGTATTTTGTAGGTTTGCAAGTTTTCGAAAATAGCAAGTTGGTTGCAAAGAAATAAGGCTCTACATTAGGTAGAGATTTTGAATTGGTTAATCCTATCGGCCCCAGGACCTGTGTGTGTGATGGAGCCCCTGGACCGCTTTCTCCCTGGGGGCAGCTCAGAGGGGAAGCTGCTGCAGGGACGTGAACTGGAGGCCACCCTGTGCTGGGGAGTCAGCCTGGCTCAGGGACACACAGGCAGAAAGGGCCCCTGGGAACCTGCTCCAGCCCAGGTCAGCTGGACCCTGCAGACACAAGCTAACATGTAATTGTGCCCCGAGGGCTTGGGGCCATTTGTAACGCAGCGGTGTTATGCCCATTGCTAGCTGATGCAGGGTCCCCTCTGCCACCCCGGGATGCAGACACAGGCAGAGCCACGCCTGCCCACCGCGGGGGCAGGGATGCCATGTCAATGCCGCCCACTCGCCACCCTCCCGTATTTCCTGAGCCCTTCTCTGTACCACGTGGGTGCTGTGCCGACACTTTCCTCTCCGCGGCCCAACAGTCCTGGGCGGGAGGGCTGATCCTCCCTGTGACACAGTGAACAAGTGGAGGGTCACGGCGAGAACGTTGTCCTTCCTCCCGACTTGGATGATCACGACAGTGATGATGACCATGGGATCCGTGGGATCAGGGCAGCATTCTCACTTTTTCTCCTCATCTCGGCCTCCGAGCCACCCCAGCCCGGCAGGTACTGACGGCGTCAGGTGTTGATGATGTCAGGCGCTGACGAGGGAGTGTGCTTGGGATGAACGTCCCGCCCAAGGTCACTCGGCACCATCCCGGGGAGGACCCTCAGGTGTGAAGCATCCTCGCGGCTCATACACGCCCCGCCCCCTGTCTGCTGAGCTCACAGGTGCACGGATGTCTCTCCTTAGGCAGGTGAGCCCCTGGAAAGCTCGGAAGGTACAACTAAAGTGTAACAGAAGGCACCTCAGAGGGAGTTCCCGGGGATTTTCATTTTCTTCCTCATCGTTTTGCACGTTGCCCATATGCTCTACCGTGAACATACTGCTCGTAAAATCAGAAACAAAACCGTGGTTTTGCGGAGGGGATGAGGGGCTGGTGCGCATGGTCAGACGAGGTCAGCACCAAGGCCAGTCTGTCCTTGAGTCAGGCTTCTGGCCACAGCACCCAAGTTTAGGGGGAGCAAAAGCTGTGGAGAGGCCGGAAGGTGGAGGACTCAGTGCTGGCTCCATCCAGCTGAGACAGGTGACCTGGGCAGGTGCCTGCCCACCTTCAGCCTCAGGTGCCCTGGGCATGAAATGAGGGGGTCGTCCGGCCTCTCGCCCACCAGGGGACGAGATGACCCACAGAGAAGCCGGATGTGGGACCTCACTCCAGGAGCAGTTCGATCCAGCCCCGACCCCTGTGACCTTGGTGTCCAAGCAGGGCCACTAGGAGTGTGACCGTCTTGCTGCACCTGCAGTCACCCGGCCGTGGGAGTGATGCTGGTCTCCAGTCCTTCTGTCAGCCTTGCTGAGGGTGGACAGAGCGGCCTGGTGCTCACAGCTGAGACACTACAGCGCCACTCTTCCTAGAGTTGGAGCTGAGTTAATGAAATAAGTAAATTAAAACCAAAATAGAAATGTACGCCCAGTGGGAGTTTGGAGAGAGCGGGTCCCCTCGCAGGCGCGAGGCTCCCTGCAGAATCTTGCAGGCTCCGAGGCCTCCGAACCGTACCTGCAGCTTCACATCTCAATCGTGTGTAATTATAGGCGGGCGGGCTGCACCCCCGGCACTGGTGGCAGGAGAAACTGAATCCCCAGCTTTTATTCTTTTCTTGCCTCCAACTACGCGATTACCGGCTCTTGCTGTCAGAGGGGAAGAGCCGTCAGCAAGCATCTGGCCCAACCTCCTGTTACAGATGGGGAAACTGAGGCCGGGAGCCGGTAGACTCCTCCCTGGACAGTGGACGGGTTGGGGAAGAGCAGGTGCGGGAATCAGCCTGTCCCAGCAGTGTGACCTTGACCTAGCCACTTAACCTCTCCGAGTCCAGGTGGTGAAGGGTCATGATGACCCCCAGCCCTGCCCTGTGGGGACTCACGGCTTCTTCCTCCTGTTTCCCGGGTCAAGGAGCCTCAGGTCCTGAGCCTGTGGCCGAACCCCCCCTGACTGGCCCTGAGGCCTGAGTAACCAATGGTCTGAGTGCTGGGCTTTGTGGAAGCCATAGGCAGGTGCCGCACCACAACCTGCAGGGGGACCAGATCCTACGTCCTCCTGCTGCGGAAATTCCCCTGCAGGTGAGCGCATCGGTCCAGCAACAGCCGGAGCCGCCGCTGTGAAACTGGTCTCTTGACAGGAGCCTCCCAGGGCTGCCTGGAGGCTGGGACGGGACACATGAGGGTGGCCCCCGGCAAGGATCCCCAGTGCAGAGCAGGAAGGAGTGGCTTGGAGGCTTCAAGGAGGGGACCCTGAGGCACGAGGGACCCAGGCTGAGCCGGCGCGACCCAGCTTTTCCCTTCCTCTGTGGCTCTCTCTCTCTCTCTGACTCTCCCCTTTCCCCACCTCCCTCCCCACTGCCTGCAGAGGCACTAATTGAGTTGGTCACCCACCAGGATGCCCCCTGGATCCCCTCGGAGCCCATCCCTGCCCAGCTCAGCCCCCAGGAGGATCAGGTGGGCAGCAGACTGGGCTGTTTGTAGGTGCCAGGGCCTCTCCATCCTCCCTTACGGGGGACAGGGCCTCTCCCCAGCCCTGACCAAATCCAGGCCAGTCCACATGCATCCCTGGCCGGTCCTGCCCCCGCCTGTAGAAGGAGAGGTAGCCACACATGCAACAAAGAGACACACTCAGAAAAGGCTGTGATGGAGGAAAGCAGCAACCCAGAGGGCTTCCTGGAGGTGGCACTCTTTGGGCTGGAGGCGAAGGGCTCGAATAGCAGAGGGAACAGCACAGGCACAGGCATGAAAGCAGGAACACTGGGACGAGGTAGGGGGAGTCTTGGGGCCCAGAGAGCCATGGGGATGGCTGGCGCAGACACCAGATCCCAGAGAACATGACTGTCACTTGAGCAGAGACACAGAAGAGGAGGCACTAGAGCTGTACAGGGCCTGGGGCCTGCAGCGCCCTAAGCGGGGGGATCCTCCCTGCTTCCTGGTTCATGCCCCCGGTCTGTCCCATGAACACTAGGCAGCGTTGCTCAGCCCACCATCTAATCCTTTAAAAAAATTTTTTTTTGGCTACACTGAGCTTGTGCTGATTTGACAAATTAATTCTGCCAGTGACTGAATTGGTACCTGATTAAAATCACAGGCAATTCTGAAGCCCTGAGAACTGGGCTCCGTCGCCACCCTTTCCGCAGCGGGGAGCTGGGTCCAGAGAGGTGACGTTACAGCCCGAGCACCGGAAGGGGCTTAGGATCTGTCGCCCGCCCGGGCAGCTCAGCAGAAAGAGACGACGTGGGTGGAGGGCTGGGGCGCTGGGGGGCTGGCAGCCCAGAGCCTCCGACCCAGCAGCCCCACTGCAGTCTGTCTGTATGTGGCCCCTGGAAGCCCTCGTGGGCGCTTACTTAGGCAGGGTCCCTTGATCCCTCCTCCGTTTGGGGAAGCTTTGGCCCAACTTGACAGAATGACTCAGACAGATGTCACGCTGCTGTCACGGCCTGGCCAGTGGCCTCTCTGGGCTCTGCACCCGCTTGGTGACCAGCTGACCTCCAAGGGAAGCCCCAGCAGAGGCTCGCCTTGCAGCTGCCCCTCTGGAGAGCCGTGGAGCTCCCCTCCCACCGCCCCACGTGCCTCTCTGGGGGTCCAACAGGACTGACCTTGAAGATGGGGCCTCGTTTGGTTTCTGGCAGCTGCAGCAGAGACGCGACGGGCTTTCCACGAGCGGGGGCTCCAGGCGGTCGGGGGGCTGGGGAGGAACGTGGGGGGGACCAGGAGCTGGCTTCGCCCTGTGCTCTGGCCCGAGGCTGACTGCTTAGAGGAGACGGAGGGTCCAGCCAGTTCCCCAGAGCCGAGCGAGGGCCGGACCCTCCTCCCGGCCTCCGGATGCCCCGGTCTCGTGGCGAGGAATGATGGTGGCCCGCGCCCTCGTGGCTCTGAGCGCTTCACGTGTGTGGACCTGGTCCAGGCCTCGCAGTGGCCCTGAAACAGGAGCTGTCAAGCGCCCATTGCACAGATGAGGAAGCATGCAGATATCACGTGAGCGAGGATTTGCACCCGGGCACCCTGGCTGCCGGGGGCCTAAGGGCAGTTCCGCTCCCGAAAGGAACCGGCAGCCGGGTGCACACTCTTCCCTGGTTCTAACCCTGCCCTCTGCCTTTTTATGTTGCTGGAACCCGATTCCTCCAGGTTCTGGTGGAGGACGGCAATCCTGCCCTCTGCGCCCCCTTCAGGGTCTGAGGCGGGGCCCCCAGGCTGATGGGTGTTGGGCCTCCCCTGGAGGCCGGCGGTGCGAGGCGTCTGCCGAGCTGGAGAGGTGGGCCGGCCGGGAAGTGACATCTGAGCAGAGACTTCAAGGAGGTAAGTGATGTGGATGTAAGCGGGGGGCTCCAGACAGAGGAGAGGGCCGGGTCTGTAGGCGCCAGGGGGATGGAGTGAAGGGCCAGGGCGGGAGGGGGACCCGAGAAGCAGGAGGCGAGGTTGGAGGCCCGACGGTTGACCGCCGACCGGGCGAAGCCACGCGGGGCCTCTCGGCTTCTGCTCACTCCAGGCTACACTGGGTCTTGTGCAGCGGAGGCCCTGGTGTGACTTGCTTCCCAAGGCTCTGGCTGTGTCTGAGAACAGATGGGCAGAGGCCGAGAGGCAGTCTGCAGGTCCAGGTGAGAGCTGAGGGGGCTTGGGCCAGGTGGACGCAGCAGAGGGGAGGGGCCCAGACTCTGGCGGAATTCTGGGGGCAAAGCGAACAGGATTAGACCATGGCTTGGCTTCAGGGTGCGAGAAAAAGAGGGGATGAGTGGCAGAGGCTGTGGAGAGAGGGGCCCGGGTCCAAGATGGAGCCCTGGGCCTCCAGAGGTCAAAGGTAAGAGGTCAGAGAATGGAAGGAGAGGAGAAGAAGTAGTGACAAGGGTGACAGAAAGCAAACGAGGACCTGGAAGCCAAAGGGAGGGAGGATCCCGGGAGAGACGTGCCCGCAGGACGGGCTGGGAGTCTGTGCAGAGCGGGGGTCACCAGGTGGGTTTTGGTAAAGAGGTGGGACCCCCTGTGCCCAGCATGGACTAAGAGAGGAGAAATCAGGAGGAGGGGTCCGCTGGGTGGCTTTTCTTTTCTTTTTTTTTTTTTTTTTTGCGGCACGCGGGCCCCTCACTGTTGTGGCCTCTCCCGTTGCGGAGCACAGGCTCCGGACGCGCAGGCTCAGCGGCCATGGCTCACGGGCCCAGCCGCTCTGCGGCATGTGGGATCTTCCCAGACTGGGGCACGAACCCATGTCCCCTGCATCAGCAGGCGGACTCTCAACCGCTGCGCCACCAGGGAAGTCCTGGTTGGCTTTTAAAGACGGGCTATGTATGTGAGGGTGGGAGGGACCCAGGGGAGCAGTGCTGTCCTATAGAAGGTTCCTTTGGGATGGAAAGGTTGGGAAAGAGAGAGGACATGGGGAGGGGGCGGCAGGAAGGAGGGGTGCTGGCTGCGGGGCTTGACGGGAGGGATGGGAAGACAGCAGCCGTGGAGACACCGTCTGGGCTGCACTTGGGCTCTGCTCATCCAGGTCCTGTAACCCCTGTCTCTCCCGAGAGGCGCCTGTCCCATCTGATATGCCGTCCACAGCCACGTCCCGGCAATGGCAGCAGGACGGCCCCCGCTCAGCCCGGTCGCTCTCTGCTGGGGTCTGGATGAAAGTGGGCGGCAAGCTGGCGCCCACCCAGGTCGACTGGAGCCACGTGGGCAGGACCTGGGCTGTTGAACTTAGGGGACCATAAACACCCCCCACCTCCCTCTCGGAGGATGGGGACCAGCTGAGAAATCAGACACGAGTGCAGGACCCGAAGCCTTATTTCTGACCAGGTTGATTGGAACCTACGGCTCAGAACCGACCAGCTGGACAGCTGGCCCTGCCCCCTCCTGCCTAGGTCTCGGGTCAGAGCCGGCCCACTTGCCTGAATTGCCATCTGTGCCCTTTCGGGAAGAAACCACAGAAAAAATAAATCCAACTCCCACCCCCACTCAGGACGTGAAGTTGAAACTCAAAACCTCAGCTGGTCAAGGACAGGAACCCACCCCAGCTACACCCCTATTTCACGTATGGTGGGGATGGGATAGAGGCCGGGCTGTGTTCCAGGAGAAGTCCCCTCACTCCCCCAGGCCTGGGGAATGGGCCATCCCACGACCTCATGCCCTTTACGGGGGTGTGTTCACAACCAGACACTGATGGGTATCACTGCTCCCTTGCTTTTTTGTCCCCATTTCACAGAATAGGAAACTGAGGCCGGGGCAGCCTGCCCACGTCGAGGGAGTGAGTGCGGTCTGCGGTGCAGCTGTCCGCTCCCTGCTCCCCACCTCTCGCCAGCGTCATGGCCCAGTTGTGCCCCTGTCCTGATCCGAAGGCCGATCAGCATTGTTCAGGAAACGGAAACATCTTCGTGTTTCATTTCCTCTCCTTGTAGGAGGACAAACGCCCTTGGCCAGCCTGCAGGGGTGGGCCACCCATTTCCCCTCGCTGTGGTTCTGGATATTAAAACTGCCACCGTCTGGGCTGGAAATATGCCAGTGAGAACATTTCCTTCAATGAGTCCAGCATCGGAGAGCAGCCCAGACCACGGCTCTCTGTGAGCCCCAGGTGACAGGGGCAGGGCGGGAGAGCAGCGTTCCCAGGCCCTGGGGCTACCCCACCCTGCTCGGTGAGCCAGGCACAAGTGCACCCCAGCCCACACTGCAGAGTAGAGTCGGCCCGCTGGGTCTGAATGTTGGCTTCTCCACCAAAGCTGGGAAGTTCTGGGCACAGGATATCATCTCCCCAGCGTCCACATCCACTCTTCTTGCTTGAATGCAGGGCCAGATTTTGTTGGGTGTTCCCCATCCCCCTGCCAATGACTTTGGGAAGGGTGGATGACCCTATCCCAGCTACAGGGGTTAATCCCCCATGGTGGAAACACCGGTACTGTCCCCTGTTCTGGGCACTGAGTTCTGGGCACTGAGATGGGAGTGGAGGCTACTGGGGGCTTCAGGGAAATGTTCTCTTCCTCTCAGAAAGGCTCAGGAGAAGACGCTTTCTTCTTCCACTAAACATGGCCACATCTGTGACATCTGGAGCAGCAGCAGCCACTCTGTAGCCATGAGGAGGACACATCTGAGGCCAGAGCAGAGAGGTGGGAAGAACCTGGGTTTCTGTGCTCTTTCTGCGCCTCTGAATTCTCCAGCTCTGGAGCCAGCCCCCCCTAAGAACTTCCTGTTCAGTGAGTTAAGACTTTGTCCTTATCGTTTATACCATTTTGAGATAAGCGTTCTTCTATTTGCAGCCAAAACGATTCCAATGTTCTCAGGACCCTCATCTGTAAAAGGGGACAATCATCCACCTTCTCAAATAAAATAAAACCCAGAACTTCCCAAAATTGGCCATGGCAGGAGGCCCATCCGTCTGTCTGTCTATCACCCATCTTCTAGTATCTGTGTATCTCCATCCCTGCTGTCTGTCTATCTATCTATCATCTACCTATCTATCTATCTATCTATCATCTATCTATCTATCTATCATCTATCTCTCATCTATTACCTGTTTATCATCCATTTATCATCTATCTGTGTATCAGTCATCTATGTATCTATGCATCTCCATCCCTGCTGTCTATCTATCTATCATCTATCTATCTATCTATCTATCATCTATCTATCTATCTATCTATCATCTATCTATCATCTATTACCTGTTTATCATCCATTTATCATCTATCTGTGTATCAGTCATCTATGTATCTATGCATCTCCATCCCTGCTGTCTATCTATCTATCATCTATCTATCTATCTATCTATCATCTATCTATCTATCTATCTATCATCTATCTATCATCTATTACCTGTTTATCATCCATTTATCATCTATCTATCAGTCATCTATGTATCTATGCATCTCCATCCCTGCTGTCTGTCTATCTATCTATCATCTATCTATCTATCTATCATCTATCTATCTATCTATCTATCATCTATCTATCTATCTATCTATCTATCATCTATCTATCTATCTATCTATCTATCTATCTATCATCTATCTATCTATCTATCATCTATTGCCTGTCTATCATGCATTTATCATCTATCTGTGTAGCAGTCATCCATGTATCTGTGTATCCATCTCACTCTCATCCCTCTGCATCACTCACTCACCTCTTGTCCTCTCCTTTCCTGCTTTGCTGCCTCGCCTCCTTCTGCATCTCTGTGTCTTTAGCTGGGCTCACTCTGTGTCCCAGGTAGGGGGCCCCAGATCCCCGCCTTTCCTGAAAAGCCAGCTGGGACGAGCTCTTCAAGAGGGGCCCGTGAGGACTTCCCAGGGCCACCCCGTACCCACCTGCCTGGCTTTGCCAGAGGTATTAGAGTCACGCTGGCCTCTCCCCACGGTGGCCAGGGGTCTAGGCTCTGGGACAAGTGGGTCCCCTGGCTTTCTGGCATCCCACGTTGTCACTGGTGGGACCCCTGGAGTGTAGACTCTGGGGTGGGGTTTGAGGAGCAGATGTTTATTAGGGCGGGGGGTCCCTAACCCCCGGCTCCCCTGTTAGGAGCCGGGCCGCACAGCAGGAGGTGAGCCGCAGGCAAGTGAGAGAAGCTCCGTCTGCCGCTTCCCATCGCTCGCGTTTCCGCCTGAACCGTCTCACCCTCCATCCGTGGAAAATTGTCTTTCATGAAACCGGTCCCTGGTGCCAAAAAGGTTGGGGACCGCTGTAGTAGGTGGTGAGCTTGGGGTCTAGACTGAGGGGGAAAGTGCAGTTGAGTGAGGACCCCATATGAGGTGTATCCGGGTCCTCAACCCAGAACCTGTGAACGTGACCTTGCGTGGAAATAGGGACCTTGCAGGTGTGATTGCGGGAAGGATCCTGAGATGAGGAGCTCATGCTGGGTTACTCGAGTGGGCCCTGAACTCAATGACGAGTCCCCTGACAAGAGAGGAGGGGAGACACAGAGGAGAGGCCGTGGGAAGGGGACGCGGAGAGCCCAGAGGTGCAGCCACAGCCCAGGGACGCCTGGAGCCACCCGACGAGGGGCGGGGCCCTGCCCCCACCTTGACCTTGGACTGCCAGCCTCCAGAACCTTCCGAGGATGGATTCCTGTCCAGTGAAGGCCCTGGTTTGCGGTGTTATTACGGCAGCCCCAGGACACTACCAATCCAGGAAGGAAGCGGGATTACGCAGAGGGAGACCTCACGGCCACCAGCCTTGGCCGGGCCCTGGGGCCTGGAGCTGCGCAGGTCCCGAGCGTCCGAGTCGGGCTGGCTAGCAGGGGAGACACCCTCAGCCCTGAAGGGGGTCCGGGCAGCACATTCTGGGGATCACGCCCTACAGATCTCCCTGCCCTGTCATCCCCTTATTACAGCTCCACCTCCTGACGTCTTGAAAACATTGGGGTCTAACCTTTTCAAATGAAAATATCCCGGGAGGGTCCCAGGAGCCGCAAGCAGACACCTTGGCGGTAGCGGAGGCCGCGTTGGGTGTCAGCAGCTGGGCAGGCGTGGGGCTGCGCTGGCAGTGAACGTGAAGAAGGGGGTGGGCCAGAGAGGGGCGTGGGGGGCTCGGTGCCTCGCCTGTCTCGTCCCGAGCTACCTGCACGGACAGGCCCCTCCTCCCTCGGGCCCTCAGCTCTGTCTGCATGTGATGCAAGCTTGCAGTTGGAGCATTCACCCGGAGGCCCGAAGGGGCAGCGCCGTGGCCGGGGGGAGCCTGACAGCTTCCCAGGGCTGAGCCCGTGTCCAGTTCACCTCCCCGGGGTCACGGTGGCTCAGCCCTGCCCTCCCGCCACCCACCCCCCATTGACGCCCGTCTGACCACAGGCTGAGGAGGGCCGTCACATCCACGGAAGAGGCTGCGTCGATCGGCCCTGGATTGGACAAGACACGGGACTTGCCAGGCCTGCCGACCTTCTCAAAAGGACAGCAATCCGATGACTCTGCCTCCCAGGCCCCGAGAGCGGCAGTTAACGGGATTAGCAGGAATCAGGGGCCCAGTGGAGCAGGTCCAGGCCAGTGGAAGCCTTGCCAGGCCCTCACTTTGCCAGTGGGGCTGGGAGGCCAGGGAGAGTCTCCACCCAGCCTCTCTGCCTGCAGCTGCCTTGCCCAGGTCCATCCCTGATGTGGCAGAGAGACGGACCTTTCCCACTTCAAGGTGGAGTGTGTCACCCCTACCTCAGCCTCCTCCAGAGGAAGTCCTGATCTCTTGACATGACCACGGCCCCCGGGGACCCCTGCTGATGAAGGACGACCGGCAGCCAAAGAAGCTTCCGGCAACGTTGGGGGCCCTGCTGTGCTATCGGAGGCGAGCACCGAGGAGACCAGGGGACAACCTCGCGCCGCCACCCTGTCTCCTCCTCCCTCCCTCTATGGTCCAACCCACCTTCCTGGCCTCCTGCTTCCACCTCCTTGGCAGCCTGGAAGCCCACCTACTTCCCGCTGTCCCTGTGGCCACCGCCCTGGCTGGGCTCCTGTGGCTTTCCCATGGCCAGTGCAGTGACCCATCCCTGGTCTCCAGCCTCCCCCACCTCCCTGTCCCCCTGTCACCACAGACACAGCAGTCTTACAGACCACATGTCTGGCGATACTACCGCCCAACATAACCAGTCTACTGGCTCCATACCTGCTGAGCTCCTATACATCCTTCAACACCCACCTAATCGTCCTGGGAGGCCCGCCCCACCTGGTGACCGTCATCGTATCCCCACTGCAGGTGTGTGAAGCAGTTTGCACAAGGCCACCCAGGTGTCTGAAATCCAGTGCACCAGGACTCCTGGGGTCCCTCGGCCCCTGACACTCAGCCTTCCTGGTGGCGGACCCCCCCGCCTGGGCGTGGGTGATGTGGGCAGGCACCATCCCGGCAGGGGCGATCACAGCTCCAGGGGGGCTGGAAGCCTCTCCCGCGCTGGCCCAACATGAGTCATGGGGCCGGAGCAGCCGGATATCGATTTCTCATTTCTGTGATTAATCTGCAGCCTGGAACGACCGGTTCCTGCTTCCCCAGAAGGTCAGCATCCACACCAGCCCTCCAGGGCTGCACAGCGGTTCACACTCCGAGCTCCCTTGATCTGCGATTGCCACATGGATGCGGGGAAGGACTTGAGCTCTCAGCTCCCACCCGCCACGTCCCAGAACCCCCTGCCCGCCAGGACAGCTCTGCACACGGCCCCTTCCCTCCCCGGCGGCCTGTCCCAGCTCTGGAAGTCCCCCAACCATAGTGTCCACCGTGCCAGGCCACGCCCAGCCAAGAAGGGAAGGGAGCGTCTCCCCTGAGCCTGCCTGTCCCCTGGGGTACGAAGTCCATCCTGGGCACTGTCCCCAATCTGGGCGGCCCTGGACCAGCACCATGTTCCAGAGCCGGTGGCCTGCCTGGACTCCCCCTCCTAGAGGACCCCGGGCCCCTATGGGCACTGACAGCCCTGCCCGTCTGCTGTCCCCTCAGGCGACTCTGGCCGTACCCCCAACCCGACAGGCCACCATGGCCACCCTCACTGCCCAACGCCCACCAGCGATGCAGCCTGCGGGGCTGGTTGAGAACCCCACGGGAAGAACTCTTCTCGCGATGGCCCCTGAGCTGACGGGAGGGCGTGCAGGTGGCCAGGTGGAGACAGGTGAGCGCCGGCCCGGGTGGAGGAGGCCTTATACCTGCAGAGATGCCTCCATCACTGCCAAGGGGGTGGAGGAGAGTAAGGAGTGGTCCAGCGTGGCCGGGCGAGTGTCCAGAGGGGCTGTGGGGAGGAGAGGCAGACACGGGCAGATGGAGCTGCGGGCAAGAGCCCAGGCAGTCGTGTTGGGGCCTCCACTGTCTGTGCAGACGAAGGCACTTCAACTGACCGGGGCTGTGCCAGTGTCCTGGGGCCACCGTTGCAGGTACCACACACGAGGGCTTAAAACAACAGAAATTCCTTCTCCCTGGTTCAGGAGGACAGAAGTCCAGATCAGTGTGGGAGCTGAGCCACCTCCCTCTGTCTCCTTCAGCTCCTGGGGATGGCTGGCCATCCTTGGCGTTCCTTGGCGCGTAGACCCATGCCTCCCATCTCTGCCTCTGTCTTCCCTTGGCCTCCTCTCTGTGTGTGTCTGTCTGTGTGTCTCCGTTTTTTCTTCTAAGGACCTGCCCTCATCCAGCATCCCCAGATCTTAACTTATGACATCTGCAGAAACCCTAGTTCAAAATAAAGTCACCTTCTAAGTTTCCAGGAAAGACATGAGTTTGAGGGGTGGGCACTAGTCAACCACTACACCTGGGGATGACGCCTCGGGGGCTTGAGGCCAAGAGAGAGGCCTGGGCTCTGTCGGGGGTATGTCTGAGCCTGGAGCACGCAGCCCAGGCCCGCCGGGCCGGACTCAACAAACCTTAGTGAAGGAAGAAACGAAGACTGGCAACAGGGTGGCCGGCCCGTGACGCAAGGTGAGGGGGTGAGAGGAGCCGGTGTGGGGCAGCGATGTGCTCTCACCCCCCCAGGAAGTCGGGAAAACCTCGCGAGCAACGTGCCTACCGGGATCCAGTGAGGACGTGCCTCCCCAGGTGAGGCCCAGGGCCAGGTACCGGGACGCCATCCACCCTGTGGGCAGCTACCGGCCCAGACGCACTGGGTTTAAAGAGAGCGTGTCCAAGGTGCCTGCAATCCATTCTGGGATTTTCTGCCTTGAAAAGCATCAAATCTCCAACTTTGCCCGTTTCCCCTGGAGAAACGGTGGCCCTGGTGTTGCTGCAGAGCTAGGAAAAGAAGACTTTATGAACATGTCACCTTTAACTTCCAGTTTCCCGGGCTCCTGTTAGATCGTGTCAGGGCCTTAATATCAACATTTTCACATTTAACATGTAGGTCTCCAGCTGCACGGCACGACGGGAGGGAGCTGCCCCGCTGTCCACATAATTGGCTCCGAGGCCCTGCGTTCTGCCCTCTGAGGAATCTGGGTCCCACCACCCACGGATTGCAGATGGAGGAGGGGCACGCCACAGCCCAGCCCGCAGAGGGCAGCAAAAACAACGTGCACTGGAAACTTCCACCTACTGGGCCATCCAGACTCCCACAGGCGAAGGTGATATTTCACCCTCGCAGTGTCCCCTCCTCTCCCAGGGACTCTGCTGTCTTCTGATTGTTCAGGTCGGGCCACTTCTTCTGGAACCAACCCATGCTACCGTCTCTGGGTGCTGGGTCATCCTTTAATCAATTCCTCCTTTCGTCCTTCCGTATATCCACCCACCCACCATCCACCCACCCATCCACTATCCACCAATCCAACCATTCATCCATCCAGCCAATAAAAATGCTTCTTTTATTCAGCATTCATTTTTAAAATCGAAGTGTAGTTGATTTGCAACATTGTATTAGTTTCAGATGTACAGCAAAGTGATTCAGTTATATATATATTCTTTTTCAGATTCTTTTACAAGATATTGAATATAGTTCCCTGTGCTCTACAGTAAATCCTTATTGTTTATCTATTTTATATATATCAGCATTCATTTAAAAACAAACATTTGGGGCTTCCCTGGTGGCGCAGTGGTTGAGAGTCCGCCTGCCGATGCAGGGGACACGGGTTCGTGCCCCGGTCCGGGAAGATCCCACATGCCGCAGAGCGGCTGGGCCCGTGGGCCGTGGCCTCTGAGCCTGCGCGTCCGGAGCCTGTTGCTCCGCAACGGGAGAGGCCACAACAGTGAGAGGCCCACGTACTGCAAAACAAAACAAAAAACAAACATTTATTTGAGATCCATGTAGTAGTACTGATCTGTGCATCACACTACAAATTTTATTCCATTCATTCATTTACTTAACCTCCCACTGCAACCCCAAGCGTGTGGCAGAGATGGGGAGCCGCCTGTCAAAGTCCACGCTCTCCTCGTCCTCCTGGGACACAGCTCTGTGACACTTCCCAGCCTCTCTTGCAGTTCGTTGCAGCCACGTGACTGAGTTCTGACCAAAGGGAGGCGAGGGGAAGTGAACGGTACCATTTCCAGGCCGAGGCTTTGGAGAAGCAGGTGCACCTGCTCTGCACTCTCGTTATCCTCCCCCAGCTGGATGCAGGTGACAATGGGACCCAAGGAAGGCAGAGTCACAAGGGGACAGAGCAAGCATCCATGAAGCAATGCAGAAGAAGACTACCCAGCTACCACCTGGCCGGGAAGGTTTATGAGCAAGAAATGAACATCTATCCTGGTTGAGGCATTATGTGTCTTGGGGTCTTTCTGTCACCACAACCAAACCCACTGTAACAGAGCAGGCATTTTTACCCTCGATGTACAAAAGGGGAAACTGAGGCCCACAGGAGAAAGGAATTGACTCGGCAATGATTTCTCGGATCTGACACCAAAAGCACAGGCAATAAAAGCAAAAATAGACAATGAGACTATGTCAAACGAATAAGCTTCTGCACAGCAAAGGAATCATCAACAGAACAAAAAAGCAACCCATGGAATGGGAGAAAACATTTGCAAACCACCCTGTCTGGTAAGGAGTCAATACCTAAACCATGCAAGGAACTCCCGTAATTCAACAGCGAAACGCCACCACCACCAACGAAGCAAATGACCCGACTAAGATGCAAGGACTTGAACAGACGTGTCTCCAGAGAAGACACACAAACGGCCAACAGGTGTAGAAAAAGACGCTCGATGTCAGTAATCATCAAACCAACCACGACGACACACCACGTCACTCACACCTGTCAGCACGGGTATTACTGCACGTGCACGCACGCACGCACACGAGAGAGAGACAGAGGGGGGGGGAGGGGATATCGGTGAGGATGTGGAAAAATTGGAAACCTTGTGCACTGTTGGTCGGAATGTAAATTGGTGCAGCCATTATAGAAAATAGCACGGCAGGTCCTCAGGAGAGTAAACATAGCAATCCCTCTTCTGGGTATTTATCCAAAGGAAATGAGCTCAGCATCTCGAAGAGTTATCTGCACTCCCACGTTCACTGCAGCATTTTCACCATAGCCAATATCTAGAAAGAACCAAAGTGTCCGTCAACAGGCGAGTGGCTAAAGAAAACGTGGTATATCGGTAGAATGGAATATTAGTCAGCCTTGAAAAAGAAGGAAACCTTGCTTTTGCAACACCACAGAGGGACCTTGAGGAGATTATGCTAAGTGAAATAAGCCAGACACCGAAAGACAGACACTGCGTGATCTCACGTCTACGTGGAAACTAAAAATACTCAAACTCATAGAAGCAGAGAGTAGAATGGAGGTTGCCAGTGGTGGGGGAGGGGAGAAGGGGAGATGTCGGTCGAAGTGTAATAGGGAGGAACCTTTGTTCTCTTGCAAGTTAATCACTAAAGGGATGTTGCCCCATGTGAGGGGGGGGACCTCTGGGGAGGAGCCGCCCTTCCAGGCAGAGGGAGCAGCGAGTGCGAAGGCTCTGAGCCCTGTGGGGTCCTCCATGCCCACCTACCCCACCAGGTGGCTGAAGATTCAGCGCGGTGACAGGCACGGGTCACACGCTCCCCTGGGGATGGGGCCTCAGGGTCTTTGCCCTCCGTCCAAGAGGTGGAGGGAGACGAGGAACCCCCAGGGCAGGGGGTTCAGGCCAGGGCTCCCCTGGGGCCACCCCGTGTCCCGCAGGAACAGCAGCCTTGACCCCCGCCCGCACCCTGGGGATGCACGGATTAGGAGACCATCGCGGTGCAACCGTCAAGATTTTGAAAGGTCATAAAGGTCATAAAACGTTAAGGATTTTGACGGAGGGAAAATATCACAGATTTCGTCAGCAGTTTCTTGGCCTATTTTAATGACATTAACTTTTTAATTAAAGTTGAGGGCTCCAGACTTTCCAGTGGAACCAAGTGTCGCTGCTGAATATAGCGGGTGTGCCTGTGGGGATCCTAACCCAGGGAGCTTTCTGGAGCTCCAGAAGTGGGGCGGCAACAGGTGAAGAGGGTCCAGGGTGGGGAGAGCGGGGATGCCGTCAGTCCGGAGGCAGACGAGCCTGGAGTGGGTGAGGGAGGGGCAGTACTGACGCCCAACACTCTTGTGAGTACCATCGCGGGGGCGTCCCAGCACCCACCCCGCCTGCCCTCCCGGGGGAGCAAGCAGTGCCAGCCTCCCTTCCCTGTGTGACCTCGCCGCGCGCGCTGCCCTCAAGAGCCTTCGGTGGTTCCCCTTTACTCCGGACGAACTCCCAGCCCCCGGCACAGCTCTGCCCCTTGTGAGTTGTGCGACCCCGGGTCCCTTACTCAGCTGTCCTGTGCCTCAGTTTCTTCCCCTGCAAGTTGGGACCAACGGCAGTTCCAATCTCACAGGACTGGGTGAGAGCCAGGGAGGCTGGTCCACGAAGGTGCCCGGCCAGGGGACGGTCGTCATCAACATCGGAGTCACGCTGGCCGACCCCATGTTCCCCATTGCATCCACCACCTTAAGAGCACTTATGGGCCCCCAAATGCCCCTGCCGCCCTGCCTTCAAGCCTGCCTGCCGTCCCTCTCCTGGAATTCTCCCCCATGGTCCCAACTTTGAGCCTACGCTCACCAGCTCCGCCTGTCAGAAGCGCTCCTGAACCACGGCCAAAGGCAGGGGGCTCACTCTGGTCTCCGGGGCACCTGGCCCTGTGCCCTCCCCACACGCCGCCACCCTAAGGTTCCTGGGTCTCTCCTGTGACCCAGCTCAGCACCCCCAGGCCTGGCATGTCATGCACCCAGGCTCCCACCGAACTCAACACCGAGATCAGCAAAGGGAGGGAGGGAGGGAGGGGATGAAAGCAGAGACACCGAGAGACGGACACTCACACACACAGAGGAAAGACCCAGAAATAAAGAGAGACCCAGAGATGCAGAGAGACAGAGCGAAAGATACGCAGAGGGAGAGACAGGGAGACAGTGAAAGTTATAGGGACCGAGAGAGACACCGAGAGGGAAACTGAGAGACACGGAGAGAACGAGGAGGTCAAGAGCAGCGAGGACACAGAGAAGCTGACGAGAAAGACTCGGATCAGACGAGACAGAGGTGAGCCGGGGCCAGAGACAGAAAACGCCCTTGGCCATGGAGGCGTCAGGGTGGGAGCAGCCTGCCCCGCGCATGCCCGCTCACGGCCGGGCCTCTGGGAGGTGGGCTGGGGTGGGAGAGACCAGCCTCACCCCCTGGGAGGCGCTGTCCCCAGGGTTTAGAGCACGGGGCTCCGGGGTAGGAGAGCGGGCTCCACCTGGGCCCACACCTGCCCTGTATGGTAGCTGAGGGGGTAGGGGGCTCCACAGGGTAGCTGTCAGCTGGGGGTCCCCTGCCCACCTCCAGCCAAGCCCTCTGCAGAGAAGTCTGGGAAGGCGTGGCTGGAGTGGGGTGGGGACGGCTGGAGAGGGGCCAGGTCCCCCACCCCGGAGAGGGTGGAGCCCTGTGTTGCCATGGAGACCGAGAGCCCAGCCTGCGAGGAAGCCTGGGCACTTGGATGTGCACCTTAACAGGCTCTAAGTCAGGATCCTAAGCAACTGGGAGGGCGGGGGCGGGGGGGCGGGACGCAGGGGGAGAGGCACAGGGTGCCCCCAGGGACGGCCCCCACCTCCTCACTGGCCTGGAACAAGCATGGCCACGAGGGCACGCTTACTCAGTAAGCACCCACTGTGGGCCTCCCCCCTGCAGAGCCGATGGGCAGGGCTGGGGGGGCAGGGGGCTCTCAGCAGGTCTGGGGAGGACGGACGCCTGCTCCCACACAGCTGGACAAAAGGCAGCCGGCGAGGAACGATGCTGCCCGTTTACCAGTGAAGAAACAGAGGCCCAGACCACCTTGTTCGAGTCGCCCAGGCCTCTAAGTGGGGACCCACTGAGCTTGGAGCCCAGCTGGCAGTGGGCTACAGAGCCTGGGCTGTCCCTTCTCTGTGGGGCAGTAGGCTGGCCCCTCAGCCCCGGGGCGCAGGCAGGTCTGGGTGTCGTGCCTCCACGCAGAGGGCAGCGAGATGTTTGGAGGAAGGGGCACCTGTCCCTAATTTGCACAATGGCCCCAAAGATGGCAGAAGTTCCAAGGCGGCAGTGGCCCGACCCAGGGCTATCAGGGAGGGCTTCTCAGAGGAGGCCTCGCAAACCCTGAATCAGAGGGTAAGTAGGGGCCTGCCGGGCGGCAGACGGGGAGGGCACACTGTGTCCCCTTGCCCACTGTGCTGCTGCTGCCCCAGGGCTCAGAGCAGCCCTGCTGAGCGGTGTGGGGAAGGGTCCACTCTGGGACAGGCTCCCAACCGGTCCAGGTCCCACCCTTCCTGTAAATGACAGGTGGCCACCCCCTTACAAGAGCCAGTGGGGAGTCCCTGAGCCTCTGCTCCCCCTCCCCGGCCTCCCCTTTGTACTCTGAGCCAGGCCAGCCAGAGGCAGAGCTAACGGCCTTCCACCCCGGGTCCTGTTACTGCTCAGGTAATGCACTTGACGGAAACACTGCAGTGGAGGCCAGTCGGCGTCCCATGTAAGTGTGTGTCCTGAGGCTGCTTCCCGCGCTGACTGTGAATGGGTCCCGGAGGAAGAAGGGCTGGCTCCAGGGGACCCTCGGTGGTGAGGCACTGTGGCTTCTTCCAGTGCCCGGCTCAGGGTGGGAACCGCCTCTGGGGATGGTCGGTTGGGGGCGGGGGCAGTAGAGGGGCGGGGCTGGCCAGGAGAGGATGGAGAAGCAGGAGAGGTGGGAAGACAGCCCGCAGAGAGATGGAGAGGACCACGGGGCACGGGGCAGAAGGACGGCCTCAGACTGTGCACGGGATGGAGAGCGGAACGGGAGTGGGAAGAGCCACGAAACAAGGTTCTGGTGACAAAGGCGCCTGCAGGAGCGGCCAGGGCGCGAACAGAAAACCTCTGCACACGTGGTAGCATCCTGGGAGCACTTGCTGCTGCGATGCCCTTCCTTGTGGGGTCTCAACCACAGCGGATAAAGCCATGCTGGCCGCCGGGTCTCCTGAGGACAGAGAAAACAACAGGTCCCTAGAAAGTGTGACAGACAAGAAGACTCAAGCCGGCTGCAGCTCTGAACCGTGCAGACAGACCTGGAATGTCCCTGAATTCCAGGCAGAGACTCAGGGACGTGAGGGCTGACCAGGGCTCTCTGGGGACCCGTGGGACGAGCACAGCCTGTGACGTGTGTGGCGGGACATCGGGCGGGTCACTCCTGGGCTTTCAGCCTCAGTCTTCACATCTGTGAAATGGAGGAGCACAGCCCGCCTCCTAGGTTGCGCTCAGATTGTTGGTTGACCCACTTCCTCACACCTGACCCAGCTGCATTTGCACCTGCTCAGGTGTCTTCCTTCACCTGACTTCCTCTCAGCCGTTGGGTGCCTGTTGGACTTTTGAGGGACGACTCTACACCGTGGAGGACAGACACCAGGACAAATAAACACGGGGAGAAAAGGCAACTTCAGAAAGAGAGAGGTTGCTTCCTTAAAACAAGAGCAGCTGCTCTAAGAAATGAAAAAACCAGAGAATACGCGCGGGCTGTTAAAAAATATTTAAATATACATGATGAGCAAAATTTAAATTAGCGGAAGGGTTGGAAGAAAAATGTGAGGGGATCCCTTAGAAGATAAGACAAAAAGAGCACTCAAAAATAGGAAAGGGGCTGCCCTGGTGGCGCAGTGGTTGAGAGTCCGTCTGCCGATGCAGGGGACACGGGTTCGTGCCCCGGTCCAGGAAGATCCCACATGCCGCGGAGCGGCTGGGCCCGTGAGCCATGGCCGCTAAGCCTGCGTGTCCGGAGCCTGTGCTCCGCAACGGGAGAGGCCACAACAGTGAGAGGCCCGCGTACCGCCAAAAAAAAAAAAAAAAAAAGGAAAGAAAATATTTTAAAACAGAGATTCAACAGAGACTACGACGGGCTGGGAGCTGTGTCTGGGCACCTGGAGAAGCAGCGCTGGGTGACGTTGGGCAGGTTACTCAGATCTGCCGGAGCATTTGGGGCACAAACAGTGTTAGGCGGAGGGATCGCGTGATGGGACACACTGCTCGCCTGAGCGTTCGCTCGATGAAGACGACAGACTGAGCGCTTCCAAGTAACCAGAGCCCTGATCAAGATACAGGCAGAGCGCGACTGCTGACCCAGGAGCTCCTCCCACAGCACGGGGCGATTCTGCCTGTGCTTGGGCTTACGGAGTGGAATCAGGCCTCGGGACTCAGAGGACCGAAACCATGGCACGACACCAACAAAAATACCGATGTTTGTATCCTGAATTACGAGAATAAAAACTATGCCATTTATAACCACAAATCAGCCCATAGCCCGGGGAAATAAAACTCCAAGGTAACGCTTGAGTCAAAGAGAGGAAAGTCCCCTGAAGTTGGGGAGGCCTCGGAGCCCACACCCTGGCTCAGCGATGCACGGCGTTTCCGGGGTCTTTTGGTTTTTATTGGAGTAGAGCTGATTTACGATGTCGTGTTAGTTTCTGGTGTACAGCAAAGTGATTCAGTTGTATGTATATCTTTCTCAGATAATTTTCCACTATAGGTTATTACAGGATATAGAATACCGTTCCCTGGGCTATACGGTAGGTCCTTTTTGCTTATTTATTTTAGGTAGAGTATTTTGTCTTAATCACTGACAAGTGATTGAAACTCATGGTGAAAACACAGACTGGGGTGTGACCAGGAGAGGGGAAGTGGGCCGAGGGGTTGAAGGAAGATTACTCTGACACTTGTTAAAATGGTAGGGAAGTGTTATTCAGGACGTGGCAGTGGGGGAGGGGGATACGACTGGTGCCAAATTCGACAAGGACGGGGGGCGGTGGGGGGATCTGTAGCCAAGGACAGGGCGGATGGAAATACTAAGAGGAGATGTCCAGGGTCCAGGGAGGCTTCCAGGTTGAGGCTGGGTCAGGAAGAGGCCCTGAGGGGCCTGGCTGAAGTTTGGTCTGGGAGCAGAGGGTCCTTGTCAGGGGTCTGTCCCTCAAGTTCCACCAGAAGCTTCAGTGGAAATCGGAGGGTGGGCTCATGATTTGAAGCTGAGGTTAAACACCAAGGGGCCAGCACCATGGTGGGGGTCTGAGGCCTCTGGGTCGCGGCATGATGGGCGGGGGGGCCACTCAGCAGGCCCCCCTTGTTCTACGGTTGCGCACCGCCAGCTCACGGTCAGCCCTGTCCAAGAGCTCGTAACCATCCAGCTAAGAAGCAGGCCAAGACCACCGACCACGGGCAGACCCTCCATCCCACAGGCTGGGTCCCTGGGCCCCGGACCTGGGACGTTGCTCCCACAGGCCATGCTTTGTTCCCTCTCCCCTACCTTCCTCCAGGACACAGCCAGGTAAGGCGACCCCAGGACAGTCAGGAAGGCTCCCCACCTCCCCACCCGGCATGGGCAGGCCCCTCTCAAGCCACACAGGAGTCCCGATCGCGGGGTCCCCAGCCCCTGCTTCAGGGCCCTAGCAGAGCAGGGGTAGCAATGGTCCTATTTCACAGATGGGGAACCTGAGGCCTCCAGGGCCCTGGTCTGCTGAGACCTCAGGCTTCTGGGCTGCAGGGGATATGCTGTGACGATGGAGTCTGTGGGGAGGGCTAGAGCCCCAGGAGCTCCCTCTCCCCCTTTGGGGCACGCAGGAGGCCTTTGCAAACTGTTTAGAAAGATGGGGTGCAGCCCAGAATCTTTCCCAATCCAGAAACTCCGGCCGTGTGGTGGGAAGAGCCAGGTGGCGCTGAGGTTCCACCAGGACCGAGCTGGGTCCCTCCCATCCAGGGCTGGGCTGGAGGACCACAGGCCTGCAGGAGACCCCGCCCCCTAGGCCTGGGCACAGGCGGAGCCGACCTGTTGCATCCCCCATCACCGGACCCCCGCCCCAAGGCACCCACAGGTGGCTCGTCCCGCAGATCTGCAGACTCACGCCAGCCCCGCCCTGTCCAATCCGGCTTCCGGCTCAGTTATTACCATTTAGGAAGTCGGCGCTGGCTCCCTGCGCGGGAAGGAAGTGTTTCGCTGCCATCTGCCGGCCATTTGCCAAAGAGGTGGGACCTGCTTTCACCTAAGAACCTGGGGGTGGGGGCAGGAAGGGGAGGCGAGGGCATGGGAGCGGGTAGGTGGAGGGTGGAGGAGAGGATAGGAAAGGAGAAGACAGGAGATGGAAGGGGGCAGGGAAGGGGAGGGGAAGGGGGAGGGAGGAGGGGGGAAGAGAGGGAAGGTGGGGAAGGGATTCTTGAAGGAAAGGACTGGTCATGACTTGGAGAGATCTGGGCTCGGATTCTGGCTGTGTGACCTCGGGTAGGTTGCTCAGCATCTCTGGGCCTCATTTCCTTTATCTACAAAACGAAGATGACAAAGCTTACCTCGGAAGGGTAGCACCGCAGAGTATCACAATGCCCACGCCCCTGCCCGGGAGCTGTGCAGTGAGGGGCTGCCCATCCCAAGCAGGCTTCCCTTAGAGGCTACAAGTCTTCCGGTTCTCACTCCCGGCCTTAAAGTGGATGGAGCAATTCACCTAAGACCCTGTGGGTCAGATGGAGAGCCAGCCGCGCACAGGTGAAGCTTCAGGCTTACAGCCCCGAGCGTGGAAGGGGGAGGGACACGGTGAGAAACAGCGGCCTCTGAGGGACGCGGTGACCCGGCACTCGCCAGCTCCTCAGCCTGACGTACTCCCTTCAGGATAGCGGAAAGTGGTCACATAGGAGACAGAGTGACCACCGTGTCACTCTGCCCTCCAGAGTTCCAAGAGTGTCACTGGAGACCAAGTCCATTTCACAGATGGGGAAACTGAGGACTCCGAGGGACCTGGTCAACGGGGACCGCGTGGGGGTGGGATGGGGGCCGAGCTGTGTACCTGCTGCACCAGCGGGGTCAGAGCCCGAGGCCCCGTGGCTCCCCAGGTGGGGCAGAAGGGAGCTCCGGGTGTGGATGCGTCAAGCCCGTGGCCTGTGCCCCCTCCACGCAGCGGGAGGCCCTTATGCCTCCATGAGGGAGGGGTCTGGTTCCTCTGAGTGTCCCCTGCACTGAGTACAGACTTAGATACTCAGAGAATGTCTGGGAAGGAGGAGGGAGAGAGAGACTTGGAGCAGGAAAGAAGTGGGCAAGCGAGTGAGGGGCTTCGGAGGGGTGACTGACGCCTCCCGGAAGGCATGTCCGCATCCTAACCCCAGAACGGAGGACTGTGCCTTTATCGGGAAGAGGGTCTCTGCAGATGTAGGTTAACGATCTTGGGATGAAGAGATGCTCCTGGCTTATCCGGGGCCCTAAGTCCAGTGACTGGTGTCCTTACAGGGGAAGGAGAGGAGACAGACACACAGAGAACAAAGGAGGCCATGTGAGGACAGAGGAGACTGGGGGATGCGGCCACAGCCCAGGAACACCTGGGGCACCTGGAGCTGGAAGAGGCGGGAAGGATCCTCCCCCGGAGCCTCTGGAGGGATGCAGCCCTGCCCACCTTGTGCTTTTAAGCCGGCCCCGCCCATCCAGCCCCCCACCCCACCCTGGTGTGCGTAATTAGCTAGGTCCGCCCTAGACACTGACCCGGGACTGCCCAAGAACACCGTAGACGCTCCTCACCGGTCCATATTTACTGTCCCCGCACTTTGCCCTTTGAAGGCCTCATGGGGGAGGCCTGGTGACGCTGCCTCATGTCCCTGTGTTACCCTCGGAGGCCAGGGTTGCCCTGAAGGGGGCTGGGTGGAGCAGGGCATAAGGTCCCAGGAAGCCCCCGGGAAAGGTGGGTCCCAGGACACAGCCCAGAACGACAGGGGACACGCTTCTTGGGGTGTGGGCATCGGGCAGGGGTCCAAGAGCGGGAAGTTGACTCTGACCCAGGTTTCCCCCACTGTGCTCTCTTCCCTCGGGGTTACTTCTGTGCCCTTGAGAAGTTACGTCCAGTTGCTCCGGCCTGTTCCCAGCTGAGCTTCAGGACCAGGGGACGCGGAGTCCGTGCGCTGAGAAGAACCAGCAGTGCCCTCAGGGGCCAGGAGGGAGGGAAAAGTGTGCTTGGTGAGAGTACCCGGGCACAGCAGGTGTTGGGGGGATCTGTGGGTGGGTGGAGGGTGCAGCCATCCTGTCCTGCCTGGAGGAGTCCACTTCCGAGGACAGGGCTGTGTGTGAGGGCGGAGCGCCCATGGTGGCATCGCCAACCCTATCCTGCCGCCGAGCAGGGTGGCGGGCCCCAGGTGCCTGGCCAGGACCTGCCTTCTGGCTTGGTGGCCCAAGACAGAATCCCGAGGCTGGAAAGCAGGGGATCCAGCTGGGCCCGGCATCTGCAGCAGCCGCGAGGGAAAGGGGCCTTTCACCCCAGGAGGGCTGCAAGCCCTGGACCTGCCCAGCCTGCTTTGGGGGCTGCATCACCGCTAACCCGTCTGTCTGTCCCTGGACACCCAAGCTCCTGGTGGGGGTGGGGCAGTCCCAGCTGGCTCCTCCCCTCAGGCCGCCCATGCCCCCGAGGCCCGGGGCTTCACTGTGTAGGAATCGTGCAATCGTAGTGCAGAGCGACAAAAGGACATCTCAAAACCCCGACGCCCAAACAGGTGGGGACAGCACAGGTTTGGAGACAACAGATGTAATCAAAGCAACGCCCAGAGACGCATGACAACTTGTCCTGGGTCATCTGGAGAGCCGCTGGAGCTGGGCTGCCTCGGCTTCCCCCACAGCCCAGGCTCCCATAGGAGGGGCGGATGGAGAAGGCCTCCACCCCACTCCACAGGCTCCCCGGGGCTCCCCGTCCACCACCCGGGCCCCCAGAGATGAGGGGCTTATTGCCCGTCCGTACGGCCCTCGGCTCTCTGCCTTCTCTGTGGGTCCGAGGACACTGCCTCACCCCGTCACTCCTCCCCCAGGGTGGCCAGCAACTAGTCGATGTGCGAGAGCGCTGGTCTGGCCCCGCTTGGCCCGAGCCTGCTCGATCTGAAGGACCACCAGCTCAAGCTCCCGTGGGGTCCGAGGGACTTTGTCCCACGTTGCAGCTCTGGCTGTGCCCCTACTTCCCAAGATGTGGATCCCAGGCACACCCCCTGAGCCCCGGGCCATCTCTGCCAGGGTCTGCTTCCAGATTCCACCTCCACGCTTCATACTCAAGTGTAGGGACATTGGTGGGAGGCCAGAAGTTCATGCCTCTCTGAGACGGAGAATTACCTTCTCACTGATATCATCGCATCCATTCACTGAATCACTGAATGTACTGGCTCCATTCGGGACGCCCGACAGACAGCAGCGCACAAAACAAAAATCTCATCTTTATGGTACCTAAGCCTGGATGGAGGCCGGCAGTAAAGAAATACAATGAAATATGTTAGCTTTATATATGATTCCAGGGTGTGATGGAGGAAAGTGAGGCAGCTAAGAGGATGAAGGAGGTGCAGGCGTTTAGCCAGTGGCCTTTGGGAAAAGGTGATGTGAGCAGAAAGGGTTGCACAGCAAGGAGAAACCCTGGTGAGTACCAGGGGGAGAGCGTTCCTGGCTAAGGGAACGGCCGGTGCAGAGGCCACGAGGCAGGACACAGTTTGACTGCTTCAGGCAGCCCCCAGATGCCTGCCCAGAACCGGTAAATATCTCAGTTACACGGTGAAGGTTGCAGATGCAATTACAGTGGCTACTCATCTGTCCTTAAAATAGGGAGATTATCCTGGATTAGCAGGTGGGCCCAATGTCCTCACGACGCTCCTTAAAATTAGAATCGGGGTGCGGTGGAGAAGACCAGGATAATGTGACAATGTGACCAGACACCGCTGGCTTTGGAGATGCAGGAAGAGGCCACGAGTTGAGAAGTGTGGGCGCCTCTCGAAGCTGGAGAAGCAAGGACATGGATTCTCCCCTGGCGCCTCCAGAGGGAGCAGGGGCCTGCCCACACCTTGAGTTTAGCCCAGGGAAACCCCGTCGGACTTCTGATCTCCAGAATGGCAAGATGATACATGTGTGTTGCTTTAAGGCACCAGGTTTCTGGTGATGGGTTATAGCAGCCACAGGAAACTAGCACCTTGTTCTGGAGAACCAGAAAGCGCTCCCGTGGACTTCGGGCAGCTCTCTTCACCTCCTGGGGCCTCAGTTGTCCCATCTGTCAGAAGAGAGTCGTGTACCCATTTAGAGGTTCATTGCTCTTTCCTCGGAGTCACCGGCCAGCGTAGGGAGGCTGTGAGGGGCGGCAGATGTCTCAGGGCTCAGTGTTCGGCCTTGGCTGCCATGACAACCATCTTCCGGCCTGGCTGGGCCGGGATGGGGGAGGCGTGATCCTGGCAAGAAGCGGTGACCGCAGCACGGGCCTCACCCAGGGCTGGAGCTCAGGGAAAGGCGATCGGCCTTCAAGTGGGTGCAGCCCCCTCTCCTGACAGGTCCAAGGGAGCTGCTCTAGCCGCATCCCCCGCCCCCCTGCACTCCGCCAGGTGTATCCAGCTGACACCCGATGCCTTCTCGTGGGGTGTCTAAGGAGCTTGTCAAACTCCATGTTGGCAACGACTCACTCTGCACAGGCAGCTCCAACCCTCCCATCGTCCTCAGCCCCTCACCTTCTCCGGCCCCCACGCCGACCCAGCAGAAACACCTGACCGCGATCTCTGAGGCAGATCTTGGACCTCATCAACTCCCCACCTCCAGCCTCCCATGCCAGCCACAGACCCTTCCAGCAGCTTCTTCACGAGTCCTCCCTGTTTCTGCCCACAAATAAGTGGTGTCGGCTCCCTGCCCACTACCCCAGCTGGGCTCTGAGATGACACCTGGGCCCCTCTGACTCATTTCTCCCCGACGGTGCCTCTGCCCAAGCCCGCTGGGCTGCCTCGGGGAATGCCCCAAGCTCTCCGAGCCCCGGGCCTTTGCACTTGCTGCGCCCCGCTGCCTGGGAGCTCTTCTCCCTCCCGGAGTCATGTCATCCGTGTCTTCCGTGACCACCTACTGCACCAACACCACTTGCCCTCCTCAGAGGCCCAGGAGCCCACTCCTGACCAGTACAGACAGTTACGGCCAGTTCCACTCACCAAAGACTGGCTCACACCTGCCTGGACCTCCTTACCCCCAGCACCTGGAACAGCAGGTGCTCATGAAGCCATCCCTGGATGGAAGAAAGAATGAAAGCCCCCCTATCCTGGGAGGAGCAGCAAGGGGGCTGATGGCCCCGATCACCTCTCCCCACGTCCTGGGGGCCCAGCCCAGAGCTGAGGCCCTGCCCTGGGCAGCCAGCTCTCTGCACACTGGGACCCAGGACCAACTTCCCCACAGGCGTCTTCTTGTTTCCCGGGGACCCCAGGGCCTGCCTCCTGGGGACGATGTGGGTGGAAAGTGCAGGGGCTCTTGAAGGGGCCAAGCCGAGGCCCAGTCCGGGTCTGGTGTCTTGTCCATGAGCTGTGTGACCTCAGCAAACCTCCACACCTCTCTGACTTGTTCTCATTGAAAGATGGGTGTGTCCCACCGTCCTCCAGAAGGATCCCTTCCATGCCGTGTCCCAGTCTCGGCTCTGAGACTGCTGTGTGACCTGGTGCTGGTACCCTCGCCTCTCTGGGCCCGAGATGTCAATCTACTGTGCCAGGGAGGGGACAGGGGCCCTGGAGCACTTCCCAGCTGAGAACAAGTCGTTTCGCCCGTCCGAGCCTCAGTTTCCCCATCTGAGAGGTGATGACAATGATGGTACTTGCCTCACACAGAGTTGCGTATGAGGATTAAATCAAAGAATGCATGAGCACCCGGCACACAGGGAGCTCTCAGGGCCGGGAGGTGCACTGCTCTGCTCTCTGCTCGAAGCCCGAGGGGTGCTAGGCAGGAGACTCCAGAACCCCCAGCCCCAAAGCCCCAACTGCATTTACCCCAAAGTAGGAAATCTTTGTCGTTGTAGAAATCACTCAGAGCTGGGGTTGACAGATAAGCTACAGGAAGCCCAGTTACCTGTGAATTTCGGACAACAGAGGAATCATTTTTAGCATAAGTGTGCCCCTAATATTTCGGGTGTAATCATACTAGGAAAAGTATTCCTCATTCATCTGAAATTCACCTTCAGCGGGGCGTCCTGTGTTTTCATCGCCTGTCAGCCCTGCTTGGTGGTCTTCACAGGTTCAGACCCCACCCCCAGCCCACAAAGCCCACCTTGGGAGTGTGGTGTTGGGATGGGGTCCCACCGTGGGACCCTGAGTGTCAGATACAGGCGGTTTGGGAGGTGGCCACCAGGTGGCGCCATTGTGCCATAGATGCGGGTCCTCCGTGTTTCCTGCCACCAAGCCCCAACTCTCCACCACCTCTCTGGGGTCTGGGCCCAGGCACCCCCTCTGGGCCTCGGATCCCCATGGGCATCACAACAGGTGGCGTTGTGCGTTCCTAGGCTCCCACAGGGTTGCCTGGGCTCCCCTGACACACAGCCCCTCACCTGGGCAGATGGAGCCCTCCTGGACCAGACCTTGTCTCCTCGACACACCAGGTCAGGGTGCGGGGATCCAGGCACTGAGGGGCTAGAGGAAGGGGAAGAGCAGGTCCCAACACCCCCCCCCCCCAGAAGAAAGCCTCCTCCTCCCTCCCTCCTCCTCCTCCCTCCTCTCTCCCCCCTTCTCTCGCCTCTGCTCCTCTGGTACAGCAACCTGTTTCTCCATCTGTCTGTGGGTCTCTCCCTCCATCCAGCCTCCATTCCTCTGGTACCTGAGACGTGAGTCCCCAGCCCTGTGACCTGGGCAGGGACACAGCCTCCCAGACCCCGTCCCTCCCTGCGATGGTTCACTGGTACGATTGGGCCTGGGTCTGGCAGGGGCTGGGGCCCCGGGGGCTTGGGGGCTCAGGGGTTGGGGGGGGAGATCCCCGTAACGCACTGGCCTTCCCACCCTGAGCACCGGCTGTGTCCCGGGGAGGCTGCAGGTCCTCTAGGCACTGATCCAGCTGCTCTTCACGGCAAACGTGTGCTTGGAACCATGCTCTGTTTCACAGGATGGAGCACGAGGCTCACGGAAGCTGAGTCAGTGACCCTGACCTGGGAACCAGTGAATGCATGCATGCGTGAATGAATGAATGAATGGTATTGTCCGGACTTCTCAGCATGGGCCAGGGAGATGCCAGCTACTGGTGTGGTCCCTGCCAACTTTGACCGCGGAGGTCATGGGAAAAGGACCAGCTCGATTGGCACAATCTGGACGAATGACCCCAGGACCCAGCTCCCCAGCTGCAGGGAGATGAGCCTGTTTCCCGGCTCCGTACACTGTGAAGTGCTGTGAACGGGGCATGCGTGCAGCGTTTCCCAGCAAGCCCTGGAGGTGGACCCTCGGCCTTCTCTCTGCCCAGGCCCAGATAGCAGGGGCCTGGGGGCCCAGAGGACACCCTCTACGCTCCCGTCAAGGCCACTTCCCATCACAATGCCCAAATACAAGGGTTCTGCCGGCCCGCCACTCCTGTGCCTGCAGGAACCTCCAGGAGGCCCGCCTGTGTCCAGGGGTCTGGATGCCCTCCAGTCCTCCGGCCTGGGCCAGAGCCTCTGTGGCTGAAAGTACCTGTACACACGGCCACGTTAAACACCCGTTTCCTTAATGGAGTGTCAGACCCGGGAGACCTTGCAGCAGCGTGTGTAATGCAGGGCTGAGCTCCCTGTCACCCAACCAGGAAATGATGCTGTGATTTTTTTCATCTTCCCCTGAAAGTCCCCAGCCCCGGAGGCAGAGAGGCGGGCTGGTACAGGGTGGGGGGACCCGCACCGGCTTGAGAAGAGCGCTGGCTCCCAGAGCTGGAGCTGGGGTCTTCCAGGAGCAGGGGGCTCACCCCCCCAAGAAAGACGGGGTAGGCCATGGAGGAGGTCAGGACAGCACCACTGCCGAGGGGCTGGGCTGGAGGGACCAGTGACCTGTGCATGTATCTGGAAGGGCGTGGGGCCAGCCTCCATCCCGAGAAGCTCAAAGGCGTCCCCGTGGCCCAGTGGCCAGTGGCCTTCTCCGTGGACTGACTGTCTGGGCGTGCAGCCAACCCCCAGCAGACCTGAGTGTCTCCGGGGTCCAGAGTCCAGCCACCAGGCATGTATCCAAGCTGGGCCCCTAAGAGCAGCCAGGTGCGCCCCAAACTGGAGCCCCGCATGGAAAGTTCTGTGCCCCCAACAGCTTTGCACACTGTCTCCAGGTCAACCTTCCTGACGCCACGCCACCCCCCTCCCTCTGTGCTCCTCCATCTTGCACGTTGAAATCCCCCTGATCGGGAGGCTGTGAAGCCCCCCAGCTCCAGCTTCCTTCCTCAGGGCCCCAGCCTCTCCTTGGGTGGCCCCAGGCTGTGGGGTTACATCGACTTCCTTGGCCGGGTTTCTGCCAGGGTCTGCATCCCTGTCACACCTGTGGGTCCCCACGGCAGCACCCCACGCGGCCAGGCAGGGCCCAGCACACAGCAGGGCCAGAGGATGGAAAGTGGCCACCGTGGATGTGGCCACTGTTGTCAGTCTCCCCATGGGCTTTGGCAGCGGCTCTGAGGTCCTGTGGGACTCAGAAAAAGACCCTCCGCAGCGGTGCCGTGGCTGCAGCCACACCCCTGCCCCATCTCGCCGTGCGCCATCCTCATGGCCCGATGCCTCTGAGACATCACGGGTGGACCCCGCCCACTGCCCAGGTCCGCGGCTGTGCGGTCCTGCCCCAAGCACCGCCCTCTCACCATCCATCCAAGCCTGCGTGCTTTCCTCATCTTACAGAGGAAGAAACAGAGGCCCAGACAGTCATGGCGGCTCGTCCCACGTCACATGGCCAGGCAGCAGCAGAGCTGGGATTCGAGCTCTGGTCTGGTCCCAGACTGCACTGACCAGGGACCCATCCTGTGTCCCATTTCTGAGCTGTCCTGGGACTCAGGATCCGCTCCCTTCCCTGGACGGTCCTCAGCGGATATCACATGAGGGGCGTCCTGGTTTCCATTAAACTCCACTTGAAAACGACTCATCGCAGAGACACAAACACGGAGGCTGTTTAATACCAAACCACGGCTGCTCTGTTTCGGCCCAGGGCACACCCACACCCCATGGCCAGGGTCCTCTGAGGCTTCATCTGAAAAGGAGGGAGGGCAGAGAAGGGGGCCACACGGCCTGGAATCCCCTGGCGAGGGGAACCACAGTCATCGAGGTGCACAGGGCGGGGCCGACCTCGGAGGGCTTAGGGCAGGCGGGGGCCACTGTGCAGAGCCCGCAGACACAGGCTCGGGCACCCCAGTACATGGGAAGCTGAGAGGCAGACAGACAGATCTTCCTGGGGCCGGGGAGTCTGTGCGGAGGGGAAGTTGGGGCAGCTGGAGGGCCCTGGGACAGCTGGAGACCGAGAGGGCCTCCCACCCCTGGGCGCCCAGGTTTGGAACCTGACCGGTGGGCACCTGTCTTCTGAAGGAAGCGTCTGCAAGAGCTCCACTCCCTGCTGGAAAGAAGGCCGCATCATGGGTTCCCTTGTTCTGAAACAATGTTTTGTCTGTTCCTCTCCATAGTCTGATGATTCTATCCATGAGGTTGGATGTTTTATAATAACTTCACTCACACTGCACATGCGAGACTTTAGGCCTTGCTACCCGAGCAGGACGGCAGAAGCATTCCACGCTTCCCAATGTGCTCTGAGTAATGGGCTGACGCACCATTAACATTCTGCCCAGTGGACCCTCCACGGGACAGTTAGACGTGCCCTTCATCTGACTCATGACGTCTGCAACATCCCTATTTCCAGGTAAGGCCACGTGATAAAGTACTGTGGTTAGGATGTGGGGGACACAGTTCAGCCCGCCACCGACGGGTCCACACACCCGACCCCTTGGCAGGCGCTCCTCTCCTCGGGATGCTGAAACACGTGGATTTTCTGTGGCGACCGCTGACCGTGACGGGAGAGGGAGGCCCCCCAGATGCATCCCCGGTGTGTTAGGAGCAAAGGTCTTGGGGTTTGGTCAGTTCTGTGCCGTGGATGATGGATTTCTCTGAGGGGTAAAATGAGAGAACGGGAATCAATGTACCGCGAGAGTGCGGCTTCTTAAGTTCTGCTCTGCTCTGCCCGGTGCAAGTGCAGCGAACCACTTACAGCCCCCATTAAGCGGACCAGCGTGCTCAGAAATAGAAAAATGATTTTTTTATGGCATTTACTGCGGAGACCTACCCGCTCAGCTAAGAAAACAATGCCCCACAAAGAATGCAGTTAGCTTTGGGTTCCCCCATGTACTTTGTCGGGTCTGGAATTACACTCACGACAGGTAACTGCTTGGCACGTAAGAGGGACCCAGTAACATCTGCTGCGTGAGCAATGCATCAGTGAATGAATGCATGAAGGTGTGTGGTCCAGATCCAGACCCCGCGGGGACGGCGCTGGTCGCCTTATCATTCAGTCCTGGTATTCCAGAATGTTCTGACGCACCGGACAACTCCACTGGGAAGGGCCCAGGGCAACGCGGTGTCTTTGCACTAACTCGCTATAGGAGGTATTCAATTTTATTCTGCTTTTTCCAGCAACATCTTCTGTGGAACCAGAGCACAGCCAGGGGGAGGCCAACACGCCCAGTCACCAGAGGGACCAAGGAAAGGAGGTCTGGGGGACGGGGTGACTGCTGCCACCCATCTGAAGGACTGCCACGGGGACAAGGGGGTCCAGGCATGTCATGTGCGCTCTGTCTCGGGGACACAGCTAGAACTGGTACATGGAGGCTCTAGGGAGGCAGATAACAGTCAGTACCGACCGAGTGTGGAAAGGGCATCTTCGGAGGGTAGTGAGCTCACCATCCCCAGAGGTGTGCAAGCTGAATCTGATCAGCCGTCCCCTGGGAAAATAGTGAAAAGCACCAATGGGTACAGAGTTGGACTGGGGGCCAGGGAAAGCGAGAACCAGATGGTGGGAGGCTGCGGAGGAGGGTCGCCGCGGGTCCAACTCTCGGCTCCCGCGGCGGGGCACCGCCCTGATGACCGTTTCCCACTGCAGACTCACAGTCACGCTTCCTAGGTGGCAGGCAGCACTTTTTCTACTTCACATAAGAGAAAGCGGAGTTCCTGAGGGAGCACGGGGTGAAGCTCCGTCGGGGAGCCTGGCCCTCACTCTCCAGGACTCTGTCTCCAGGTCAGATTCCCAGTGGGAAGCCATAGCCCCCCAGTCAGGCCTGCGGGCCAGCCCAGCAAGCAGGGGGAGCTGGGGGAGGACGCAGGCTGGTCTGAGGCAAGGTGTCATAAAAATCCCAGGAATGATGATTGCTTCAGCCTGTGGGCGGGGTGGCAGCGTTCCGAGTCGCCCAGCACCTCTCCCCTCTCCTCTCAGCAGCGTGGAGCTAGGATGGGTCTGGGCTC
The DNA here is from genome assembly GCF_964374135.1 of Grampus griseus. Taxonomy (NCBI): domain Eukaryota; kingdom Metazoa; phylum Chordata; class Mammalia; order Artiodactyla; family Delphinidae; genus Grampus; species Grampus griseus. The sequence goes on along the minus strand of NC_138997.1, from coordinate 141,587,423 downwards.
CTGGTTAGGCACCAGCCTCCACCCTCCAGCGGTGAGATCATGGGGCTGTGTCCATACGTCCTGTCAGCCCGCCCCCCCCCCGCAATATAATGGGGAACAGATGCTCCCAGAGGGGCCCCAGCCGGGAGGGCTGCCTGCAGGGGCTGGCGACGGCTTCCAGGACCCAGTCAGCGAACACGGAGCTGCAAGCACAGCAATGCTGCCACTTACTAGAAACTTCCGTGTGCTGCCAGGCGCTCTGCTAGGCCCTCGGGGCTCATCGCTGCTGACCCCACCGCAGCTGAGCAAGGGGAACGCCGTGTCCCTTCGGTGGAAGGGGAAACGGGAGCGGTCGGGACACTGCCGCTGGGAGGCAGGGCAGACCTGAACTCGGGTCCTGGGGTCTAAGACCTGTGCAAGTCCCCCAGGTGGCCACCCACCACTTCCCCCCCGAGGACGCACGCCCTCCGTCCCGTGATGCAGCAGCACCTGGGCGGGTCCCGTCCTGGCTGATGGACAGAGGTACCTGGTCCGTCTGGAGGCGGCAGCTTCCTGTTTCCTTCACTCCCTCCGGCTGCAACATCCCCTGTCTCAGATCTGAGCGCAGAGGCTGCAGCCCCGGAAACACAGCGGGACCCTCTCATGCTCTCCCGGGCGGGCGAGGGACCCTACTTTCCCAGTTCAGTTCAGTGAACAGTCGGTTGACTGAGCGCCTCCATCCCCGGACCGGGCTGGGTCCTGCCCTCGTGGAGGGGGCTGGGCGGGGTGCGCAAGGCAGCGAGTGACCATGACACACGGGCAGATCGCGTGGCGTGGAGGCGGGTGACCCGTGCTATGGAGGAAAGTGAAATGGGAGGGAGTATGGAGGTGTGGGGAGGGAAGCTGACATTCTAAATGGGGTGATCAGGGGAGACGGACGTTTGCACGAAGACCTAGGGGCACGAGGGCCGAGCCGAGAGCCGCAGCACAGGGCACGGCCAGTGCAAAGGCCCCGAGGCAGGAGGCACCTGACGTGTTTGAGGACAAGCCCAGCAACGTGCCCTCTCGCCTTGTGCAGACGTTTAGATGGTGTCTTGGTGTCCTGAGGCTGCTGTGACAAATGACCACAAGCGGGGGCTTAAAGCAACAGAAACTTATTCTCTCACAGTCCTGGGGGCCAGAGGTCAAAACCAAGCTGCTGGGGGGCCTCGCTCCCTCGGAGGTTCGGGGGGGTCTGTTGCCTGCCTCTTCCAGCTCCCGGTGGCCGCCAGCGTCCTGGGCTTCAGTCTCTACCTCCGTCTTCACGCGGCCCTCTCTGCACCTGTCTGTAAGCTCCCTCGGCCTCCCTTATAAGGACCCTCTGATGCACTCAGAACCCACGGGCTGGTAATCCAGGACACCCTCCCCATCTCAACATCCTTAAAAGAACTTTTTTTTAAAACAATAATAAATAAGGCCACATTTCCAGGGTCCAGGGATAGAACGTGGATGCCTCTGAACGGGGCCATCTTCAGATGACGCACCAGGGGCAGAGCCAGGTCCCCTTTGTGACGAGCAGAAGCTGCTTGGTGAGTGAGAGTGTGGCCCAGCCGGCACAGGAGGGCCCAGCAGGCTGGACGGTCGTGGACACTTGTCCCCAGACGGTCATGGCACTGCTGCCTGCCCAGCAGCCAGGGGCCGCTGTCCACCGCCAGCTCGCACTGTGGCCCCAAGGTCACCTCCTTCCCTGCACCTCTCTCCCCCGTAAGGTGACGTGAGGCTGGAGGAGGTCCTGGGCAGGACCGGCTGGGGGGCTGGGGCCATCGTCACTGACGTCGGGGTCCCCACCGGCGGCCGGGTGGCCCCTGATCCCCAGCTCAGGGGACGGAGTGGTGGGCGGGTCTAGTCGCCAGAAAAAACAATTGACGGCAGTAGGTGAGTAAGGTGAACGCCCGAGTCCTGCTCCCCACCGAGCATCCCCTTTCAGCCCTGCAAACACCCGTGGGGACGAGGTGGGACCGTGAATCGCAGGCCTGGCCCAGACACAGTGTGGAGGCCCTTTTTAAGGAGAAAGACACAAAATTATGAATGCAAACAATAAGAACAAAGGTGAATATTACGTTACAAATAGAATCACAGACAGTTATCCTTTTTCTCAAACGGACAAACAACACGGGTACGAAGACATCCAGAGAAGGAACGTGATTTTTTTATTACCTGCCTGACGGCGTGAACGATGCTTTTTTCACACTTTCTACGTCTGCGCCCTTACGACCTCTTCACGTGACCATCCCGTAATCTCATTTCCTACATAAAGGCCAGAAAGATAACTCTAGCTTCCCGCCATCAAGTGAGATTTAAATTTGCTTTTGATAATTGCTGGTTTAGAAAAGTTGTCTAACCACAAAAAATGGTTGAGTTTCTTCCAGGGCATTCCCAGGACTCACTCCTCGCTGCTAACTGGATTATTCAATAGTCCAAGAGCGGTTCGCTGCTTCTCTTCAACATGCGCCTCCTCTTCAGAACCGCTGCTCTGGACCTGGTCTGAGCACGTTCTTGGGTCTAATTCGCTTCTCAGCGGCGGAGCAGCTTCGAGGGGCTTCACTGCAGGTCTTCGCGGCCCTTAGTTTACATTCCGGCCATTCTAGCTGAGTTTTTTTCTCAGTTCCTTAAGAGATAAATTCAAAGTTGACAGTAAGGCACCTTTTGATGTCAATCCAAACCGGAATCTGCGATTTCTCACTTGTTTTATTGAATCGTTCCAAGCTGTCTTGGCAAATTATAGTTTAAACAACACATTGGAGCTTTGCCGACTTTCTGGAGAAAGCTTTGCCGTCTCGTTTGGTTCATGCCTCTTCCAGGCGTTTGAGCATTTCTCTTCGAGTCCTGGAGGCTTTGGACCCTGTAGAGCCTCCCGGGCCCCCCGTCCCCAAACCCCTGCCCCCGGCGCTTCTAGGAGGCCTTCCCCACCCCAAGCAGTGGAGGAGCCACTGACCTCGGGCCCAGCCAGGACCCACTTTGCTTTGCTCAGTGAGCCAGCTGGGGCCACCTGGCAGCACGTGAACCCTCACGGGACCTTCCCCCGTGACTCACGTCGCGGTCACTGACCACCCCTGCCTGCCTAGAGTGACCAGGTCTGCCCGGGGGGGGAGGGGCCACCCTCTACGCCGTAGCACTTCTCCTGCGGCCCAGGGGACCAGGAGCGCCAGGGAGCCCGGGCCCCTCGTCTCTGGGCAGGGGGACCAGGGTGCGAGTGGGCAGGTTGCGTCTCTGCCGTGGGGGACTGGGGCGGGGGCGGGGGTGTGCCCAGCCTGAAGCAGATTTCTCTAAACAGTACGGAGCAGCCCCGGCAGGATATATGAGCACGGCTTTGAGAACAAACAGGTTCTAATCTCTCTGGGTGACTCTCAGCTGGGGGACCCCAGGCAGGTGGCATCACCTCTCCATCCTCGGACGCCCTCTGGCATGGAAGGGCAGCTGAGGGTGTGTGTCCGGCAAGGCGGAGCCCCGGTGAGAAAGCAGGCCAAGGGGCCGGCCAGGGGGCTGCCAAACCGAGGCCACCGGTTAGCGTCCTAAACGCTCGCACGGAGAGCAGATAACCGCGCGCCTGTCCCTACGTTCCGCCAGATGGTGCGGGCCTACCTCCGGCCCGAGTCTGGGCCGCATGTAGCTGCCGGCCTCCTGGCAGCCCGGCAGGGCTGGGACAGCTGCTCACCAGCCCTCGGCCTGTAACTGCTTGAGGATGCTGCAGCCTGGAGCTCTGCTTAGCCCCTCGGAGAGGCTTGGAGAGCCCAGCCCCAAGCTCTCGCCCTCCCTCGGCTCGGCCGGCCCCTGGGCACAGGAGGACGGCAGGCGCTTGGCGGGAACAGCTCCACCATGCCGTGTCGCGTCGTGGCCGGAGGACCGGACCCACCAGGCCTGCCGCCCTGGGCCCTGGGAGAAAACAGCAGCGCAGGGCTCTGCAGGCAGGTTGCCTGAACCGTCAGCGTCCACTGGCTGCGAATGCGAGTCGGGGGGAGGCTGCAGCCAGAGAGGGAGAGAGCAGCCTCTTCTGCCCCTCCTCCCCCGGTGGAGGTCCTCGCTGTCTCCCGCACAGAGCTGGGCTCTCGGCACTCGAAGGAAGGGAAGGAGGAGAAAACAGCCCCCGTGTCATCATCCATCACTCGTTCCTGCAGGCAAGCGTGTGTTTGTCCAGCCGCGGAGGCTGAACAATGCCGCCCCTGTGCTGTCCTCGCCCCAGTCCCTGGAACCTGTGACCTGTTACTGTCAGGGCAAAAGAGACTTCGCAGGTGTGATCAAGGGAAGGATCTCACGATGGGGAGAGTATCTGGATGACCCAGGTGGGTCCCGAGTAATCACGGGGTCCTCGTAGAAGGAGGCAGGAGGGCCAGAGGAGAGAAGACGTTGCGCTGCTGGCTTTGAAGACGGAGGAGGCGCCATGACCCAAGGGATGCAGGCGCCTCTAGAGAGGAAAAGGAGACAGACGATTCTCCCCTGGAGCCTCCAGGAGGGATCAGCCCTGCCCACCCTGCATTTCAGGACTCCTGGCCCCCAGGCCGCAGGAGAGGACGCTTGTGTTGCTTGAAGCCACCACACTTGCAGCGATTTGCTACAGCAGCTGAACGCAGCAAATACGCCCACCAACACGTTTACCGCTCCTCCCTTTGCCTCCACCCTGGTCCCAGGGAGACCCAAGCCTTGCCCTTGGAGCTTGTGGTCACGCTGGGTGGTCAAGATCTGTTCTGCTGAAAAGTCAACTAACCCCACAGAGGGTCCTTTAAAAGGGAAAGAACCAGTGGTGTCGGAGCGCCAGATGCCGGCCGGGCACACGTGGTCCTCAGCCCACCCTGCAGGGCAGAGCCTGCGTCACAGGCGGGGACACAGAGGCTGGGGTAGGGTTGGGGGGATGAGAGTGATGCGGGGCTCACACAAGCTCAGGGGGGCGGGGGCCTTCGTGTTGGAGGAACTGAGCCAGGTCCAGAGCCGGGAAGGCCTTCAAGGAGGCCGGACTGAGGGCACAGGACCCAGAGACCCTCCCGGGGAGGAAGGATGGGCCCAGGCCCTCCCCCGTGTCCCTCCCCTCTCTCCCTGCGTCCTGCCATCCATCCGTCTCTCATTCAGTACAGCAGAGCCCTCACTTTACAGTCTCTAGTGAGGTTTCCCTGCCAGACCCGCTGCCCTGATCCATCCTGCTGTCTACGGGGGGCCTGGCCAGGGCCATCTCCCCACAACCAAGGACCTGGGAGGGCCCAGCACCCAGAGGCTGCTTCCAGGCCCCAGCAGGGCAGGCGCAGAAATTCCCATGTGAGGGTCCCCAGAAAAGGCCCAAGGGAATGGAAACAGCGGTGCGGTCCACATCCAGTTACAAAATGTGTTCGGGGAGGCGGTGCCCACTCACCGCCAAGGCTGGACACCTGCTCTGATCCCCGAGAGTCGGACCCAGGGCACAGAGGGGTTTGAACGCGGCCCCAAGGCCATGGGGAGGGTTGGTGAGTTTGATGAAGAGAAATCACCTGGTAAGAAAGGATTTCAGCAAACTCCCCTGGCCACAGAGAGGGCGGCGACCCTGTGGGGAGCCGGGGCCGGCAAGGAAGCTGCCCCGTGTCTAGCGATCACAGACGTTTTCGATGTTTCCTTGGGTCCCTCCCAGGCCGGGCGCTAAGGATACAAGGGCACCAGGCGGGCACCCCCTCCCCCGTTCTGAGGTTCAGTGTCCAGGACGGGAGTCAGACACGGACCAAACAATCCCCTAAATGCACGTGGAACCGTAGCCGGAAGTAGGGCTCCCGGGATGTGAGAAGGGCCAGGAAGACTTCCTGGAGGCGGTGAGCATTGAGCAGAGATTGGAAGGAAAGATGAGTAGGATAGGAGGTGAGAGGAGAGTCGCAAGGATGAAAATAGTAAGTACCAAAGGAACCCCCAGGAAACACACTCTGTTTCTCCTTCTGAGCCTTTAGAACAGATGCTCAGCCTCACGCAGGCCACATTACACGTTGAAAGCAAAACAAGGAAGGAACGAAGGGGGAAGAAGGATGGAAGGAAGGGTGGCAGGGGCATGGCGCCCTTGGGAAGGAGGAGCGGCCCAGGGGCACAGAGGGCCCGTGGACGCCCCAGGAGCATCTGCCCGGGGGGAGGGGGAGAGGTCCCGGCGGGGCGTGCACCTGCCCAGTTCCAGCACGTTCCTGTCAAACAGCGTGGGCTGGTCTTTCAGACTCTCTGACGTGGAAAAGAGGGATGTGGGAATTATTAACCAGCCTCTCAGGTGTCCAGAGCGAGGCAGGTGGCCTGGGATCTTCACGCCAAGCTCCTTTCAGCATCATACGAAGAACAAACACGGCCCAGCAGAGACACGCTGCAGACCTCCGTGGGCTTCAGAGAGCGCCAGCCTGGGCCGCGGCCCCGTTGAGGACGGAGGCCTCAAACATCTGGGGTAGCATCCGCAGGCCGTCTGTGGGCGCAAGACAGGCCCTCCTGCCTGGCGAGCTCGGTGGGTGCGGGGCTGTCTAGCTGTCACTCCAGCCCCAGCCCCTCTGAGGTGTCCCCCTCCCCCGTCCCCCTCCCCCCCACCCAGAGGACCCCCAGCCCACCTGGCGCCTTGGGGAGGGAACAGATGGTGGCGATCCAGGAGAGCAGGATCGAGAGCAAAATGGTGTGGAGTGGGGATGCAGCTCTGAGAAGGGACCTGCTCCTAGGACTGGCCAGAGCCTCCCTTCCTGGGCCAATACAGCTCCCAGAACCATGGCCCAATGTACCTGCCCCAGAGATGTGCCAGCCCCACCAGCCCCGGCGAGGCAGGCTCTCCCGGAGATGCCGGAAGTGGAAGAAGCAGGTGGCTGTTCTAACTACTGAGGCGTTCCAGGCCGCGTCTGTGAGCAGCGCCGATGAACAAGAGCTGCGTGAGCAGCAGGGCTCGGCCGCCTCGTCCAGCAGCTGCTGTGCGAAGCCTCGCTTCTGCACCTTCCGCTCAGACTTTGGTTAACGGCGCAGCGGTCACGGCGCGGGCTCCACACCGCCTGCCTTGAGTCCTGCCTCGGCCGCTCACTGGCTGTATGGTCTCGAGTGAGTCGCTTACCCGCTCTGAGCCTCAGTTTCCTTGTCTTCAAAATGTGAGTCTTGACAGCATCCACCCCCATGAGGTTGCCATAAAGATTAGACGAACAGGGCCTCCCTGGTGGCGCAGTGGTTAAGCGTCCGTCTGCCGAGGCAGGGGTCACGGGTTCGAGCCTTGGTCTGGGAAGATCCCACATGCCGCGGAGTCACTAAGCCCGTGCGCCACAACTACTGAGCCCACATGCCACAACTACTGAGCCCACATGCCACAACTACTGAAGCCCGCACGCCTGGAGCCTGTGCTCCGCAACAAGGGAAACCACCGCAATGGGAAACCTGCGCACAGCAATGAAGAGCAGCCCCCGCTCGCAGCAACTAGAGAGAGCCCATGCATAGCAACGAAGACCCAACACAGCCAAAAATAAATAAAATAAATAAATTTTTTTTAAAAACTTTTTAAAAAAAGATTAAACAGACAAATACATGTAGAATACTGAGCACATTTTAAGTGTCCAATTTATGTTAGTGGGAAGTACCATCAGTTGTGAATAGCAACTTTTACCAATTGCTTTCTTTAAGTCAAGCACTCTGCATTTGATTTTATCGTCCCAGTTGCCCTGTGACAGCCGGTGGCATTAACACCTCTGTATTACTTGGGAAGAAACTAAAGCTCAAAAGTTTATGTGGCAGGAACTCAAACACATATATGTCCATGCCTACATAAAATCAGAAATGAAAGAGGAGAACTTACAACTGATATCACAGAAATACAAAGGATCATTAAGAAACTACTAAACAATGATATGCCAACAAATTAAACAACCTAGAACAAATGGATAAATTCTTAGAAACATACAACTAATAAGACTGAACCATGAAGAAAAAACAAATCTCAATAGACCTATAACTAGTAAGGAGATGGAATCAGTAATCACACATCCCCCAGCAAAGAGAAACCCAGGACCAGATGGCTTCAGTGGCGAATTCTACCAAACGGTAAAGAAGAATTGATGCCAGTCTTTCTCAAACTGTTCTAAAAAAAAAAAAAAAAAAAAAAAAAAAAAAACCGAAGGAAACACTTCCAAAGTCATTCTATGAGGCCAGCATTACCTTGAAACCAGATCCAGACTAGATCACCACAAGGAAAGACGATTACAGGCCAGCACCCCAATGAGCACAGAGGCGAAATGCTTCAACAGGAGAGTAGCGAGCCAAAGCCAGTAGCACGTTAGAAGGGTCATACCCCATGGTTAAGTGGAATGCATCCTCGGGCTGCAAGGATGGTTCAACATGTGCCAATCAGTCTATGTGATGCACAGCGTTAACAGAATGAAGGATAAAATCATACATCAGCTCAATAGCTGCAGAAAAAGCATTTGACAAAATTCAACATCCTTTCATGCTAAAAAAAAAAAACCCTTGACAAATTAGGTGTAGAATGTACCTAAACATAATAAAGGCCATATATAAAAATAATATACATATGGCCTTTACTACATATACAAGCCCCGAGCTGACATCATACGCAATGGTGAAAGGTTGAAAGCTTTTTCTCTAAGATCAGAAACAAGAGGGGCTTCCCTGGTGGTGCAGTGGTTAAGAATCCGCCTGCCGATGCAGGGGACACGGGTTCAAGCCCTGGTCCGGGAAGATCCCACATGCCGCGGAGCAACTAAGCCCGTGTGCCACAACTGCCGAGCCTGCGTGCTGCAATTACGGAAGCCTGCGTGCCTAGAGCCCATGCTCCGCAAGAAGAGAAGCCACCGCAGTGAGAAGCCGGTGCACTGCAACGGAGAGTAACCCCCGCTCTCCACAACTAGAGAAAGCCCACGCGCGTCTCCACAACTAGAGAAAGCCCACGCGCGGCAACAAAGACCCAACACAGCCAAAAAAAAAAGATTAAAAAAAAAAGAAACAAGACAAGGATGCCCACTCTAACCACTCTTACCCGACATAGTGTTGGAAATTCTAGACAGAGCAGTCGGGCAAGAAAAAGAAATAAAAGGCACCCAAACTGGAAACAAAAGAAGTAAAACTGTCTCTGCAGATGACACGACTTTATATACAGAAAATCCTAAAGACTCCACCAAAACAATGTTAAAACTAATAAACAAATTCAGTAAAGTTGCAAGATGCAAAATCAACATACAAAATCAGGTGCATTTCTACACACTATCAATAAATTACCTGAAAGAGAAATGAAGAAAGCAATCGGATTTACAATAATATTGAAAAGAACAAAGCACCTAGGAATACATTTAACCAAGGAGGTGAAAGGTCCGTTCACTGAAAACTGTAAGACAGTAATGAAAGAAGTTGAAGGGGACACAAATAAATGGAAAGATATTCTGTGTTCCTGGATCGCAAGAATTAATATTCTTAAAATACCCACGCTACCTAAAGCAATCTACAGACTCAATACAATTCTTACCAAAATTCTGCTGGCACCTTTCACAGAAACAGGAAAAATAAATCCTAAAACTTGTACGGAACCGCAGAAGACGCTAAACAGCTGAAGCAATCTCGAGAAAGAAGAATGAAACTGGAGGCATCGTGCTTACTGATTTCAAAGTATTTTACAAACCTGTGGTAAAGTAACACATTACCCTACATCACAATATATTACAAAACAGTATGCTATCGGCCTAGAGACAGACACATAGACCAGTGGAACAGAATAGACGGCCCAGAAATAAACCCGTATTTGACACATATATGGTCAATTAATTTATGATAAGGCTTCCAAGAACATACAATGTGGAAAGATAGTCTCTTCAATAAATGGTGTTGGAAAAACTGGATATCCCCTTGCAAAAGGGTGAAACTGGACACCTCTTCTACACCACTTACAAAAATTAACTTGAAATGGATTAAAGATTTAAACATAAGACCTGAAACGGTAAAACTCCTAGAAGAAAACATAGGGAAACAGCTCCTTTACATTGGTCTTGGCGAAGAATTTTTGAATCTGACACCAAAAGCACTGGCAACGAAAGCAAAAATAAACAAGTGGGATTGCATGAAACTAAGAAGCTTCTGCCCAGCAAAGGGAACCATCAACAAAACGAAAAGGCATTTCAATTCTCCTTATGGAATTGGAGAAATTATTTCCAAACTATATATCTGATAAGGCGTTAATATATAAAATATATAAGGAACTCATATAACTCAATATCAAATAATCCAATTTTTAAATGGGTAAAGGACCTAAATAAACATTTTTCCAAAGAAGATATAAAATGGTCGACAGGTACATGAAAAGGTGCTCAACATCACTAATCATCAGAGAAACGCAAATCAAAATTATAAGGAAATATCACCTCATCTCTGTAAGGATGGCTACCATTAAAAAGACAAGAGATAGCAAGTATTGGCAAGGACGTGAAGAAAAGGGAACCCTCACGCACTGCCGGTGGGAATGTAAATTGGTGCAGCTACCAAAGAAAACAAGATGGAGGGTCCTCAAAAAACTAAAAGTAGAGCTACCGTGTGATCCAGCAATCCCACTTCTGGGTATGTATCCAAAGGAAACAAAATCAGTGTCTCGCAGAGATATCTACATCCCCGTGTTTGTTGTAGCATTAGCATATCAGGATAGTCAAGATGTGGAAGCAACTTAAGCGTCTGTCAGAGGCTGAATGGATAAATAAAATATTGTATATATATATATAATGGAATATTACTCGGCCGTAAAAAGGAAGGAAATCTTGCCATGTGCGACGTGAACAAACTTGGAGGGCATTATGCTAAGTGAAATAAGCCAGACCGAACAAGACAAATACTTTTCTGTGTATGGTATCACTTATATGTGAATTCTAAAAAAAAATGGTCAAACTCAAAGCATCAGAGAGGAGAATGATAGTTGCCAGAGGCTGGGACCAATTGGGGAGACGCAGGTCAAAGGGTTCAGACTTTCAGTTCTAAGATGAATAAGTTCTAGGGATCTAATGTACAGTATGGTGACTACAGTTATTAATATTGTATTGTACACTTGAAATTTGCTAGGAGGGTAGGTCTTAAACGTCCTCACCCAAAGAGGAAATTTTTTCAAGGTAACCGTGTGAGGTGACCTATGTGTTCATGAACTTGATGGCGGGCGTCATTTCACAATGTATTCATATATCAGATCAGCACTTTGTACACTTCAGGTACATACAATTTTATTTGCAAATTAAACCTCAGTAAATCTGGGGGGAGGAAACAGATGAATGGGCCAATAAAATGTGGAATATCCATATACCATATCCATGGAATGTTATTCAGCCTTAAAAAGGAACGAAGTACTGGTTCAGGCTACCATATGGATGAAACTCGAAAACATTTTGCCAAGTAAAAGGGGCCAATCATGAACGGTCACGTGGTGTACGATTCCATTTACACCACGAACTGTCCAGAACAGACAAATCCGGAGAGACAGAAAGTAGATTAGTGGTTGCCAGGGGCTGGGGGAGGGGGGTGGAGGTGACAGCTAATAGGGGCTGGTTTCTTTGCGATGATGAGAATGTTCCCGAACGAGACAGAAGTGGAGGTGGAACAACATGGTGAATGTCCTGAATGCCACTGAACTGTACACCCTGGAATGGTCGCTTGTACGTTATGTGAATGTCGCCTCCATAAGCCCAGCAGCTGCTCTAGCTCCCAGCATCTTAGCCTCCCAGCCCCAGCCGGGGGCACTGCCTCTTCCTGGACCGTATCCTTCTGAAGCCCCCTGAGAGGGGGGCTGGTGACGGTGTTATTCATGATGTCAGCGGCTATTTTCTCCGTCGTTATTTGCCTGAAAGTGTTTCATCCCCCCTCACTCTCTAGCTTTGCTGGCTACAGGGTGGGGCAACGTGGCCACAGGACCTCGCAGCTTCTCCAACGGAGAGGTGGGTCCAAGTCCACTCCCCTCCGCTGAAGCTGGGCTGGCCCCGGCTAGCTTGGATGGCTGGAAGCCTACAGAAGCAGCCGGTAAAGCCTGCCCTTCTTCCCGTCCGCCCTGAACGATTCAGCTCAGAGGTGGGAGCGGTGCCGGGGCCCAGTGTGGGAAGTCACAGCCCAGGAGGGTAAGGAAGCCAGATGTGGGATGATCAGAGCAGCAGAATCAGTTATGTTAGTGACAGATTGTAACCTATCAAATAAAACAGGAGTCTGCAGGCCCACGCTTTTATAGTGCAATGAATGGTTAATTGCAAGCATGACAAGAATGGTTATTTGCAAGGTCTCCACGTACCTCCGACAAAATACTTCTTGATTTCCAAAGGAAAAGGAGTCAGTCTACAGTGGAGATCCCTGGCAGACCCCACCTTAATCAAGCGATCAAAGCTAGTGTCCCCCAGTGATGGATGCGGTCAGATGCGATGACGACACAGAAGCATCACTTCTGTGATTTTCCTGCCAAAGACGTAAGAACTCAGGAGGAAACATTAAACAGTCCTCTGCCGGGACACCAAGATGCATCCTGCAAAGACCAGCCGTGTGCACGACTCTTCCTGTAACTGCCGTGCGTCTCTGGAGTAGATCCCTGGAAGTGGCCTCACAGAGTGAAAGCGTAAACACATTTGTAATTTTGCTAGAAATTCGGCAACGCGTTTCAGGGCATCTCTACTCAGATTCACCTAGTATCCTGTGGTTGGCCAGAGACAGTGTCTTAGAATGGGGATTCCTCTCCTGACTGTTCCTTTAAGACAGTGGGAACACCAACAGGTATGCCAGGACGCTGGGGCCTGGAAGGGTCCTCAATCACTTGAGTTTTCTTGCATCAGTTTCCTAGAGCTGCTGTAACCAGGAACCACAAGCTGGGCGGCTTCAACAGCAGAAAGGTAGTTCTGGAGACCGGAAGTCAGAGATCAAGGGGTTGGCAGGGCCGATTCCTTCCGAGGCTGTGAGGGATAATCTGTGAGGCCTCCCACCGGGCGTCTGTGGTTGCTGGCAGTCTGGCTTCCTTGGCTTCTGCTGTGTCACCCTAGGCCTCCACCTTCACCTCCACATGGCCTCCTCCCTGTAGTCGTGTCTGCGTCCCGATGTCCCCTTTTATAAGGACCAGTCATACTGGGTAGGGGCCCACCTGCTCCAGGATGACCTCGTGTTAACTGATTACCTCGCAACGATGCTATTTCCAAATAAGGTCACTTCTGAGATCCTGGGGTCAGGACCTCAGCAAGGATTTGGGGGAGACACAATGCCACCTGTGACATTTCTCCTTGAGCCCCTGGAACAGGAGGAAAACGTACCCAGTCTTCAGGACCGAGAGGTGAGAGCTATCAGTCAACTACTGCTGCAGGAGGACCACCCTTGCCTACCTACACCTGGTGCCAGGACGCTGTGATCGCTATTGCTCACGGTCCGTGGTCTTGGTGGGGCCGTCTTCCCAGGTGCGGTCTGAGCGTCCAGGAGTCTTGCTTCTCCTCCATGATGGGGGCTGGCCAGGCTCCTGCATGTGGCGGTCTCAGTGTCCAAGGGGGCCAGGACCCGAACATCATCACGTCCTCTGTAGCCTGTCGGTCAAAGCAAGTCACTGGGCCAAATTCAAGGAAATCTAGCGCAGGCGTCTGCGTCAAAGTTCTAGCATTTAGATCCTCCTGTCTTTAGATGGCTGCTGCCCGGGGTGGGGGAGCCCAGGGGCCTTGGGGTCAGACCGGCCCTCTCTCCAGTCCCCTTCCCCGGGGACCCCGGGGAAGACCCACCCCCACCCTGGGTCTGCACCCCCAATCCCGCCCCTATGCACTCTCTCCCTTTCTTGCTCCCATCCTTCTGCAGGGGTTGGGTCCTAGCCGGCCCAGGTCATCCGAGCAGGGACCGGGCCCTGTGTCCTGCGCGCATGGGTTGCTCTGACCCTGAGCTGGCTTCTGGGATGCGACCCGATGCCCTTCTCTAATTTGTAAAGAAAACTCCGGGGAGGGCGGGGAGGATGGGGTGCGGAAAGGGACTCTTCACGGGCCACTGGGTCCCCTCCACTCCATTCAGGACAGATTACGTAGCCATCCATCAGCAGCCCCCGCCCGGGCCTTTGGGAAAGAAAGCCGGAGTGGAGTTCAGCGGGGAGCCCTCCCCTCCCCCAGAGCCCTCCAGCAGTCCCTGGCTCGGCCCCTGAGATCACTGGGCGGGGTGGGGTGCTGGCCCGCGGCCAGCCCAGCCTCTGTGCCGGCAGCCGTGCCCCCCACCTGGCCCCGCGGGCTCCGTGACTGGGCACCGCTCCCGGTTGATCCTAAGGCCCTCGGACAGCAGGGATTCTCGCTCCGGGCCATTTGTTTCTGAATAGCCCAGACCGCTCACCCGCAGAGAGGAGAGGCCGCTCTCCAAGAGCCCCCGGGATGGGAGGGGCCGCTAGGGCTGAAATGGCGGCAGACGCCTGAAGCCTCGATGCCTTTCGAAATTGAGACAGAGAGAAACTTGGGGGTGTCTGAGATTTTCCCTTAGGTCCGAGGAGGGCGGCCGCTCTCGGCATCGCCCTCCTTGCCCCCCCTTCTCTGGCCGCCGCAGCTCCCACCAAGCGCATCCTGGAAGCCCCGCTCGCACACAGGCCCCAGCCCTGGGTGCGCTGCAGGGAGTAGCAGGGCGCGGGGGGGGGGGGGGGGGGGGAGGCTGAGCACGGGGGCCTGCTGCTGAGCACCTAGGACCAGCCACTACCGCCCTGGGGCTCCCTAGCAACCAGGAGGGGGTGGCATTATCAACCCATTTCACAGAAAAGGAAAGAAGCCCAGAGAAGCTGAACAATTACAGCTGGGAGATGGCGGGGGAGCAACAGTCTAACGCCAACAGCCAGAGGTCTGGTGGCGCCGCCGACCCTGCACTCCTAAGGCACCCCACCTCAGTGGCTCCCGGCTCCGGCCGGCAGCAGCTCGGTGCCCGGCAGAGACTGATCTTAGAAAGTGTGGAATGGAGGCCACTGCACGAGTGAATGCATGGATGGAAGGATGGATGGATGGAAGGATGGATGGATGGAAGGATGGATGGATGGATGGAAGGAGGGATGGATGGAAGGAGGGATGGAAGGAAGGAGGGATGGATGGATGGATGGATGGATGGAGGGAGGGAGGGATGGAAGGAAGGAGGGGTGGATGGATGGATGGATGGATGGATGGAAGGAGGGATGGAAGGAAGGAGGGATGGATGGGTGGATGGACGGATGGACGGACGGCAGCATGGGTGGATGAATGAATATCGTCACAGAGGTGTGTGCAGTGCTCTAAGGAAGTGCGCAGGGGGGACTGGGGTTGGTGGGAGCGAGGGGAGGCTTCACGGTGGAGATGACTCGGAGATGGGTCTCAAGTTCAGCAGCTGTCACACATTGGTCCCTTTGCACTCCTTTGGGGGTTCACTGGTGCCCCTAAAAGAGACAGGTCCACATCCTAACCCCCAGAACATGTGAATGAGACCTTACTTGGAAGAAGGGTCTTTGCAGATGTGGTTAAGGATCTCGAGGTGAGGTCATCCTTGAGTAAGGTGTGACCTCAACCCAGTGGCTGGTGGCCTTCTAAGAGAAGAGAAAGAGAGATTTGGACACAGACACACAGGGGAGAAGGCCTGAGACGGAAGCAGAGATTGAGGCCTGTGATGGAAGCAGAGATTGGAGTGATGTGGCCACGAGCCCAGGCACACCTGGAGTTGCCAGGCGCGCTGGAAGAAGCAGGAAGATTTCTCCCCCGGCACTCCCGGAGGGAGCTCAGCCCTGCCCACACTCGGATTCAGACTTCTGGCTCCAGAGCCGCTAGAGAAGAACATTTCGTTGTTTCAGGCACCGAGTCTGGGGTAATTTGCGACCGCAGCCTCAGGAACGGTACGCGCCTGGTAAACGCTGGGTCTGTGCCAGGTGCGTGCTGGGCAGCTCACAGTGTGATGGAAGCTTCTAGGTGGAATTTGCAGGGAAGGCATCACGCAGAGAAAACCTGCTCCTTGTCACCACCGTGCTCCACACCCCCGCCCTGAAGTTCCTCCTGGCGCTGCTCCCGAGGCCAGCCTGCGGTTTCCCCTCCTGGCATCTTGGAGTCTCTTTTTGCCCTTTCAGTTCTCTGATTCCTGGTTAGCAGTTCTTTATAGGAAATTCTCTGTTAAAAAACCTGTGTGGTTTCTGCCCCTGAGTGGACCCTGACCGCTCGGGACAAGGGGTCTCTGTGCGTGGGGAGTTCAGGAAGCACCGGCTCAGCCTACGTCACACAGATGCTCTGCGGGGGGCGCGTCCAGCATCCCGCGCCTAGCAGACCCATTTTCCGAGGAGCGCTGCAGGATGGGGCTCCACAGAGCGAGACTCGGTGTGTCAAGGGGGCCCCTCTGAGTTTGGGGTGAGTCGGGAAGCAATGAGAATCTCAGCTCTGAGGGTTCAGCCTTGAGTCCGGCAGGGGTCACTCGACCAGCTGACATCTCACATCTGTGACGAGAGAGGCTTCTCAGGGTCCTTCTCTCTGAGACCTCTGTCCACCTGTGAGGTGCCTGGACCCTGGCGCTGTCTTGGGGCTTGTCGACTGGATGCCCATGGGGCCAGCTTCATCTTGGGCGCCTGTTCATCCCTTGGATGATGAGGCCATAGAAGCTGAGGCCCACGACAGGAAGAGGGCCTGGGAGGGGAGAGGGAGGGAGGGGAGAGGGAGGGAGGGAGGGACCGGGCTCCACACCGACCCCCAGCCCAGGGCTCCTTCTGGGGCCAAGGGGGAGGACAAGGTCAGCTACGGTCAGACTGGTCTCCCCTTCCCCTCTTTCTGAATAAGAGTGAACAGGGCAAGATTTCCAAGAGAAAATGGTGAGGTTCAGAAAAGCTGGACACCAACACACTCACGGCAGCTAATTTCACAAAGACAAAACTCCAGCTCTAGACCTGGTGTCTGTTAGTCCAGCCAGCCTGGACGACCGCCAAGCGGCCCCAGCAGAGCTGGGCCCCCTTCCAGCAAAGACAGGAAATGCTCAACACTGGTTTAGAAAGTAAAGTCAAGACAGAGCAGGAACCTGGGTCCCGTTCTTGGGTCCACCGGCCACTCTGCCTCAGGCTCGATCTTCCCAGCTGTAAAATGGGCTTAGTAATGCCTCACCTGTGGGAAAGCAAAGAACTAAGTCATTGAACACTGGATGTTAAGGGCCCATGATGGGAGGGATGTGACCAGCCTTTGAGGTCTGGCTCTATACTATCCTCATAATTCAGTGGCTCTGCGGATGGGGGAGCGCATATTTTTAAAGTATAAAAAAATGATGATGAACAGCACCCAGATGTCTTCCTGTGATTCCTCCAAGAAAACACATGAAAAATGAAATCGCTCTGAGCAAGCCTAACCTTAATTCAGGAACCAGCTTCACCTCCATCAAAAGATACTTTCTCCGAAATATCACTAACACATTTCCAGACAGGAAACATTTACTGTCGCTAGCCTTAGACAAATATTATGCTAATCTCAAATCGAGAGCCAAGAACGCGCTCTGACAACAATATGGACGCTATTGTTTCTGGGTTTCCTCCCACATTTGATCAGCAGATGTAAACCAAAGTACGTTTAGCTCCTAAGGGGCGCTGGGAAGTACCAGAATCTAATTAAAACCACGGTGGGTGATGATGTCGACAGAGGGGAATGTCATTCTGCTAAAACTCTGTCTTTGGTTCCCACTGCCCTTCCTACCTCAGCCACTCAACCGCCTTCCTCAGGTGGCCCCAATACCTTCCCTGGTCATCTTCTCCCGAGACCCCTAAATGCCATGCTGGTCCCCACGGGACACCAGACATGCCTCCTCTTCCTTACCTGTCCCTTTCTGCTTCAAAGGCTTGTCATTCATCCGGTCAGGCTACAGTGAAGACGGCAGCATGGGCCTGGCGCAGTGCTCGCTCGGGGCTGGGGTCCCGCACAGAGCTGGGTCAGCCCTCGGGCCGTGGGCAGGTGAGTGGGAGGGAGGGAGGGTCACACCAAGACCACAATGGGACAGAGCAGGGGCGAGGCTGGAGAAACTCCACGCACAGAGGATGCGCACACTCTCAGCGACGCTGGTATTTTTAACAATGAGTCGACTTCCGAGGACGGAGGGAGAAGGGGAGCCGCACGTGCAAAGGCAGCCTGGCCCGGCTGTGGACCTGCTGGAGCGCAGAGTCGGGGGCGGGGAGCCTTGCAAGAGGAGCTGAAGGGGACGACCTGGTGGGGAGGGTTTGGTGTCAGGTTAAGGAACCTACCCATTTGCTGGGCGACCTTGGGCAGATCGCTTCACCTCTCTGGGCCTCAGCTTCTGCGTTTCTAAAATGAAAACAGTGAACAAGCTGCCACCGAGGTGAGCTAGTCATCTCAAGGCCGTGAGTCCCACAGGGGCAGGACCCCGGCTGCTTGCCCACTGTCCAGGAACTGGACTAATGATTGGCGTATCCCAGGCACCCAGTAAAGATTCTTTGAGAGAAGGAAGAAAGGAAAGGAAGAGGAAGGAAGAAAGGGAAAGAGGAAGGAAGGAAGAAAGGGAAAGAGGAAGGAAGGAAGGAAGGAAGGGAAAGAGGAAGGAAGGAAGGAAGGAAGGAAAGAGGAAGGAAGGAAGAAAGGAAGGGAGGAAGGAAGGGAGGGAGGAAGGAAGGCAAAGAGGAAGGAAGGAAGGAAGGGAGGGAGGGAGGGAGGGAGGGAGGGAGGGAGGGAGGGAGGGGGCGGAGGGGCATATATGTCGCTTTTTGCAGAGGTAATGGAGGTACTTGGAAATTGCTGGCTGAGATTTCAAACCCCCTGAGATTCCGACCCTCCAAAAGCCACTTCCGGGTGAACGATCCCTAAACGTGCTCATTTGAAAACACCCAGACTCCTTAGGGGGAAAAGGTAAAAACCCTCCAGTTTCCCTGGTAACACCCGCTTTCATCCAGAACAGGAAGTGATCTTAGGAAGGACCCAGAGATGCTGGAGACACCGTCCGAAGCTGAGGCCCCTGAGAGCAGGGTTAACAGCTTCGCAAAGTCGTCTCTAAATCGGTCCTCTTATGCCCTGACTGGATCAGCGCTTAGGATGCGCTTTTCCACGGAATTGAAGCCGGGGCTGTGTTGATTTGTTTTTCCCGGACTTATTTCCATTTAAATCGGCTGCCCTTCAGAGCCCAGGCCTTGCGTAACGCAGGCGCTCTGGAAGGGAAACCAATCAATGCGCGAAGGAAATGGGTTTGTATTCCCATCTTCCCGGGCGGGCTTTCTGCCCCGCACCTCCAAGCGCGCTGGGTCTGTGCACCCGCACAGAGGCTGGCGGCTGAAAGCAGTTCATTGTCCTGGATTCAAATCCAGTCTCCCCGCTGCTCTGTGGCCTTAGTGAGTTCCCTAACCTCTCCACGCCTCTGTTTCCTGCTCAGCGGACCGAGAGTGGCCGGTTACCTCACGAGGTTGTTGAGAAAACTCAATTACCAGATTTGCAGAAGCACCCTCCTCTCACCCCCGACCCCATTCCACCACCCCATGGGGAGTGGGAAAAGGATGGCTTATCCTGGGGGCTCATGCGGGGACTTTCCATCCCTAACTGGTGTCCCCGATGGGGTCCAGGCCCATGTGCACACACGACCCCAGCTTCCTGTCTCGTCAACCTCCTGTGGCCCGGCCGCGGGCTGGGAGAGCTGGGTGGGTCAGGGGCCGGCCGCCAGTGGGGACCCAGCTTTTCCCGAGGTTCCTGGAGGCAAGGATGGAGTATCAGGCGGGGATAGTGGACTCCGAGACCCCCAGGCCCTGTCAGCCCTGACACGCACCTGTCAAAGGCCCCTAGTGCTTCCTGGAGCCGCCATGAACCCGGAGACTCTTTCCACGTCCACATTCATCGGGGAGCATTGTACACCGGGGTGTGGGGTGTGGAAGGTTCACTGCACACAAATGTCCTTTCCCTGGGGATGGAGGAGTTTGGGAAACACCTCAGGGAAAACATCTGCTTCATCCCGTGGCTGCCCCAACTCAAGTTACAGAAAAGCTGACAGCCCCGCCCACGCCTTCACAGGGAGGGAAACTGAGGCCCAGAGGGGCCAACGTTTGGGCCAGGTTTCCCGCGCAGAGCTGGGATGCGACCCCCAGTCCGGAGAAGAGAAGCATCTCCCGGTGCTGGAGCAGCGCAAGCTCTGCGGGCAGAGCCGGGGGTCGGGGCGAGCTCCGGGGCCTCAGCTGCCTCCAGGTTCTGTCTTTGAGGCAGGCTTGTCTGCAGAGAGAAGAAATGGGTGCTTCCACCCAGGCTGGCCATGGGTCTCTACAGACTCTGCCCTGGGTCCCTCTGGCTTCTCAAGCCCCACTGGGTCCCCAGGTGCAAGATGTCCAGCCTGAACGCAACCCAGTGCCCACCCACTCCCTGATGTGGTCCACGGAGCGAGGACCCAGCATCCGCTGAGTGATTTGGGGCGAGTTACCCAGCTCCTTTGGGCCTCCATTTCCTGGTCTCCTGAAAGGACATGACAGGACTGTAAGGCTAAAATGGGGAAATCGATACACGGTTGAGCATGGGCTGTCCCGGGGGACGCGAGGTCCCAGTGTCCCCAGCCCCGCCTGTCACTCCACACCTGGAGGCCACGTCATCGTCCCCGTCGTCCAGAGGGTGAAACTCCGAGCATGGGAGAAACACACCCAGAAATGCACAGGAGTGGCTGGACTCTGGTGGGCCTAAAATTTATACAATCATCGGGCTCTTGTTTGGAAAATATAGGAATATAGCGCTTTCTTTTCACAAACTGTAGGCCCTGGTCAACACGCGGCTCGGACCTCCCCAGGGCCTTGGTGACTGCAGCGAATCTGCCCTTGAATTCAGGTTGCCAGACCCCGCCCGACAAGCCCTCTGCACTCTGAGATCACTGGGGTTTCAGCTCAAGCAGGCTGGACCCGGAGCTGCCCAGGGCTCTAGGGCTGGCCGTGACCACAGCCCCTGGGTCCCCAGCCCTGCGCAGCACCCCGTGTGTGTAGTGGGTTCTCCCTTAAGACCGAACTCCCCAGTCTGTGCTCAGTCAAGCTGCCACCCTCCTCAGCCCTGCCTGGGGGAGACCCGGGGGTGGCCTGGCGGTGGTCGCATGCCAGTGGCACGAGAGAGCTCGCAGGTGCGTCTTGGGCCTGGCCTCCGAGACCGTCCAGTCCACCCGCCTGTCCTGCCTCTTCCCACCCCACTTTCTGCGCGCCCCCTGCCCAGAGCAGAGGGCCCCAGGACTGAGCTCTCGGTGCAGGGAGAGGGAAAAGCTCTGGGAGAGGCCCCCGGTGGGGCTCTGCTGAGGGCCCGGGCCCTGGAGGCAGGGCTGGTTTATGGGGATTTGTCCAGCCACACGGGGCCCTGTGCTCAGGAAGGCTTCTCTTGGCTTTCGCTGCCTTGAAAGTCTTAATGCCTCTTAATTTGTGAGCAAGAGGCCACATTTTCACTTTGGGCCACAAAACTATGTAGCCAGAGCTGCCAGGATCTGGGCACCCCTGTGGGCAGTGACCTGGGGAGGGAGCTTCAGTTCCCTGGGAAGATGTCAAAGGGGAGAGACTGCCGCCCTGCTGCAGGTGCCCCGAGCCTGGGGCAGCCCCAGGCCTCGACCGGGTCCCTGCGCTTCAGAGCTGGAGCCGGATGGACGCCAGGAGGGTCTGTAACTCACCGCGGGGACTCGGCCTGCGGTGCCCCAGCCTCCGCCGGATCCGGCTGGCAGCGCCTGGCGGGGTGCGGGGTCGCCGCTCGGTGGGAAGGTTAAACAAGCAGTCGCGGTGGCGCAGGCGGCTGGCGCTGGGCGGGGACCATCCAGCGTTCCCAGCTTTCAGGGCGAGTCAGTGCCCCCCGCCGGGCCCTGGTGGGGGAAGGGAGATAATCCGCCGGGGCAGAAGCGCGCCCGGAGGTCCGGGTTGGCCGCCTGCCCCCGGCGTCCCGGGGCGATGCGCCCAGAGCGGGGAGCGCGGAGCGGCAGGGGCGCAGGGCCGGGCCGGCAGCGGTAAGACCTGCACCACCCGGGCCGGGGCGGGCCGGGGGCGCGGGGAGGCGGCTGCCGCAGAAGGCGGGCCGGACGGAAAGGGACCAGGGCCGGCGGGGCCGAGGCAGCGCGGAGAAGCTGCGGGGCCGCCGGGGTGGGAGATGACGGCTTCATTTGGGGGATTTAAAGCCAAGGGAAGAAGCGGAAGCCCCTGAGCCTTGAGTCAACAGCCGCGACGCGAGTAGGGGGTAGGGGGTTAAGGTCGGACTCTGTTCTCGCTGGTAACGCATTCGGCCCACGCTGGGCGATGGGGGCTCGCGTCGCACAGACTGTCCGTGTCGGGGTGACCCGGGCTCCCCGCCACCTGGGCTTCAGGGCACCTTTGCGGGTTTGCCCACCGCGCTCCGGCTGTGCTGGGCATCGGAGGCTGTGGTCGGCGGGCGACGTACCCTGGGCCCGTTTTAGAAACGGTGTTACCTGAGGTCCTTGAGGGAAACTGAGGCGGGCGGTCGCCCTGCACTTGCAGCCTTGCGGTGCTCACCGCTCAGCCTCTGCTCTGCTAAGACTCAGTTTCTCCGTCGGGGAAATGGAGACCCAAGGCGGCTCCTGGCAGAGCTGCTGCGAGGCCTCCCGGAGGCCGCGGGGTGGGAAGGTAGTGGGGAAGGGCGAGAGTTCTAATACCCAGTTTCAACAGCGGCTCTGGCCCCGCACCCCAATTTTAAAGGCCCGAGATGCTAGGGGAGCACCCATTCTTGGGACAGGAATAGGCTGCGGGCCAAGGCGTGGGGCAGCCGGTGCGTCACTGGGGGCACCGGGTCCTCCAGTGCTGGCAGGAAGGACGGCACCAGGGGCAGGAGGTCTCCCGCGGACCGTGGATACCTCGAACCAGCGGCCCTGAAGAGCGGCGGCGGCGGGAACCGAGGACCTGGCTCGGGGGCCGCACGCGGCTGCGTGGTTTCCTTCCACGCGCTTAAAAGTCATCTCGCTCCCTCACCCGCCGCGGGGGCTACTCGCTCGGTCCCGCGCCTTCTCTTCCCGGCCTCATACAGGACGGCAGGTGAGGCCGGGGGCTTCGGGCCCAGGGACCTTGACTCCCGCCGGGACGGGCGGTCTCGGAGCAGGCGCTGTGTCCCCCGGGAGCTGTTCACGGAAATGCGTGTCCGCAGCGCGAGGTCACCGGCCTGCGTCCCCGCGGATACGTCCCATCAGCAAATTGCACGACGGTTCCCCTCGCTGACACGATCTGCTCAGGGTCGGAAGGAAGCATTTCCTACGGAGTTGGAGCAGCCTGACCGTGCCCGCAGCGTCCGCGAGTGGCGCGCGGCCACAGGTGTCCCCACGGGAGAGAGACAAGCGAAGCCCAGGGAAACCGGGGAAGAAACTCAGACCACCCAGAAAGAGGCGCTTCATCTGGCTTTAAATGCGCAGAAGCTGCGGGCAGGACGGGTAGAAAGATGAGGCTACGGAAGCCCCGGCAGATGCCGCGCGGTGGGATCACCGCCGCCCTCGGCACCCAGGCAGCGGCGCCCACCGCGGGACCCGGGCCGGAGGACGGCGTGGGCCTGCTAGGCCTGGCTTCCCGCCCCGGGACACCGCCAGTCTCCGGCTGACGACCGCCCGCCTTCCTTCTCCGAGAGCGGGCTGGTGTCGGGGGAGGGCGAGTGACGCACGATCGCCCCGCTGCAGGCTCTGCCGGGCAAGGGACAGCGCCTTCCGAAGGCGCCTGCGCTTGCGGGGTGACCGCGGGCCCCGGTGCACCGGCCGAACCTCAGTTTCCCAGGCGATAAACTGGGTAGCCCGCGGGGCGCAGAGGCCTCGCTGGGCTTCTCACCGAGCCGCCTGCAGCCCCAGGAGGGCCTGAGACCCAAACCCGCACCCCGACCCGGAGCTTCGCGGGCCGCAGACTTCCGGTTCTCTCACCCAGATAGGCCTGCGCTCTCCCGCGCCGGGCGCTGCGGGAACCCGACTCAGGAAGAGGGCGCAGCCCAGTGCACGGCGGCAAAGGAAACTGGGAAGGAAGAGCTAGAGGTGGGGCGCAGGGCGGAGGGCTGCCCCGAGGAGGTGGCACACAAACTACGCTGTGAAGGTTAATCGCGGTGCTGACAGTGTCTCCTCCTGCCATCCACCGGCTCCGGGGTCCCCCAACGAGAAACGGCTTTGCGGGGTTAACGTGTGCAGCCTCCAACCGGGATTCACTCCCTTCAGTCAGCAAATATTTTTTGAGTGTCTTCTCTGGGCGAGGCAGGGTTCTAGGCCCTGGGTATAGGCGGTGAGCTAAAGGGTGGCCACCAGGGAGCTTGGGGGTGGGCCGGGTGGGCCGGGTGGGCTGGGTGGGCAGTTAGCACTTCAGTGAATGTACACTGTGCGCTCTGAGGTCAGGGAAGGCGGCTGGGAGGAGGAAGCATTCAAGCTAGGCCTGAGTGACAAGAAAACCATCCTCTTCTTGCTTGGGGTGGGGGGAGGGGAGACATGACGCTTTCTGCACCCGTAGGATGTGAGGTTGCAGGACAGGAGTTGGGGACGTGCGGGATTTGGGGTCACAGTGCCTAGGAAGGGACAGTGGACACCGTGGCAGGGATGTGTGGGCGCCGGGCTTCAGGGGCAGGTGGAGACTCAGATTCTGGAATGCCTCTGCTGCAGGATCTTCCCTCCAAGCTGAGGCCCTGACTCCCCACCACCACCTAGAGGGAGATGCCAGTGAGGCTGTGGCTTTGCGGTGGCCAGGCCTCGCCCTTCCCTTGACCACAACCTCCCCTAGGTCCGTGCGGGCAGAGGGTGAGTAACTTGGTCCCCACAGCAGCCCTGGGAAGGATCATTGTTGTACCCATTTCCCAGTGAGGAAACTGAGGCTCCAGTCACTCAGCAAAATAGCCTGAAACACAACGGAAGGGGGTGCACCCAACTTGGGGTCGACAAGAGAGTCAGAGCCACTGGGAACAGGCCTCCTAATCCAGGGACAGCTTGACATTGGGGAAACTGAACCCCGCCCGGGGCCAGCATTTGCCCAAAGCGAGCTTGCGACTGGCCTCTGCCCTGGTGCAGCCTGGCGGTGTGGGGGGAAGGGAAGGGGAGGTGCAGGACGATAGGCCACCGCTGCTGCTGGGCACGGCCCGGAATCAACCCCCGCGCGCGGTCCCGGCACTAGGGAGGCTGGGGAGGCCCGGGATCCCACACCTCTACTGGCCGGGGCTCACGGTCATGTCCGGGGAGGGGAGCTTGCAGGGTACTCGGCAGGGCGCCTGGCCCACGCTGGGGCAGCCTCAGATCGGCCCCGGATCAGAATTGGAGCCGCAGGGACAAGTGGTGAGACGCAGAATTGGCCTGGCGAGTCTGGCAAACCCTGTTGAATTAAGACGGTGGGAGTGTGTGGAGTTCCAGATAAGCCTCCCTCCTCTGGGCTCCAGCCCTGTCTGGGCGTTTTGTGAGCCCCTCACCTGGACTCCCTGCCCTGTAGAGTGGGAGTGGCGACAGCATTTTTGTGGGGAGGGGATTCTGTTGGGCCATCTAACCAGGTAGGTCCTGTGTGGAGTGTGCAGGCAGAGGGGGTGCTTGGCTGGGGTTTGCTCATCTGTTCCCCTCCTGTCTTAGCGGACATTTGGTGCGGGGCTGGCCCTGTTCTCTTGGCCTCCGTGGCCTCCTTTCCCCCAGGGGGTGGCTGTCAACTTTTACTTTTTTTGTGTGCGGTACTTGGGCCTCTCACAGTTGTGGCCTCTCCCATTGTGGAGCACAGGCTCCGGACACACAGGCTCAGTGGCCGTGGCTCACGGGCCCAGCCACTCCGTGGCATGTGGGGTCTTCCCGAACCGGGGCACAAACCCGTGTCCCCTGCATTGGCAGGCGGACTCTTAACCACTGCGCCACCAGGGAAGCCCAATCTTTACTTTTAAGGGGGATGAACCGTCTGGTCCTGGAAGCTGTCGGGAGGATGGCCTCAGAGTCCCCTGAGGTAAATCTCAACTCTGCCACCTCCAGCAGGTGGCCCTGGATGAGCGAGTGTCACCACCCCGCAGACCTCTGCCTCCTCCTGGCAAAGCCTGGGCTTGGCCCAAGACTGCGTGTCAGCCACAGGTATCCTGATCCTGTGTGCTTACTTATTTTTCCGTTTCAGATCTGCAGACCCTCCTGCCTGTACACAGCTAAAGCCCCAAAGCTCACACTTGGCCTGGCTCTGACAAGTTGGGAAGGAAGGGAGGGAGGGAGGGAGGGAGGGAGGGAGGAAGGGAAGGAGTGGGGAGGACCCCTACCCCCCACTAGACCCAACAGAGAGTTCAAAGAAAACTGAACTGAACAGGGGCCCCACGGCTGGTACACCCAGCAGCCAGGTGTTCACCAGGATGCTGGGGGCTCTAGGTCCTGCGGACAGGGGCTGCGTCCACACCCCACTCCCTGCACCAGCTTTGTGCCACAGGGCTCAGAATAGAGGCAAGTTGCTGGGGGTCCGGACCCCACAGCAGCAGGAGGAAAGTGCATCTGAGAAGCGATGGAGCGGCTCCCGGATCCCTCACAAGCAGGGAGTGTTCCTAGGAATTTGATAAACGCCGTTGTTCCCTCAGGTGGGACAGAGTAATTGGCCCAAGACAAGCGTCTTGGAGCCAAGGAAGTGGACGCTGCCGGTCCGCAGCTAAGGGCCCGCTGCCGGGCTTGCCTTTCTGGTTGATTTCTCCACCTTCTCCACTCTGCTCTGCAGAGCTGTCTCCCTTGAAATGCGCAATGAAACCCCATGAGGAAAGGCAGGATACACCCCACTGTGGCCTGAGGCACCCGTGGTCCCTCCTCTAGGTGACCTTGCAGCGGTATGAGGTCAACCCAGCTCTGCCTCCACCTTGGGGCCACCAGCTCCTTTCAGGGGCTCAGCTTTCCCCGAGGTGCTGTGAGAGGAGGGGTGCCTGGGACTGAGAGCCCAGGCGGCGGGGCTGGGTGATGGAAGTTCCCTGTCCCTAGTCCTTCACTCAGACGAGCCAGTCCTCCAGCTGCTGCCTGGAGATGGCGATTGGCTTGGATCATTCTGTGTCAGCCCGGCCAGGAGAAGGCGCGGGAAGGAGTCGGGTTCCCCAGTGTCCGCGGGGTCGGGCAGGAAACCGGGTGGCTCCCGCCAGGCAAAGCGCGCTCCCTGGCGCCTTGGGTTCCTCCGTGCAGCGCAGAGCGAGGATGAGCGCGCATCCCCGCGCCCGAGGGCCGGACGCCCCGGGATTTCTGTTGCTCTCTCTCCCTTTGGGATTAGGGAAGAGGTGCCCTGCTCTCTCTGGGAAACGACTTTTCAGCCATACGGATCACATAGACGTCTCAATAGCGGTAGAGTCATCTGGCGGGGTCCCCAGTGAGCTGCGGCGGGGAGCGGAGGTGTGCAGTCCGCAGTGCGCGGACGATCCGGGATGATCTTGCTGGTGGGTCGGTGGCCAGGGAGGGGGCGGACGCCGGTCCTCATGGGGGTTCAGGTTC
Organism: Grampus griseus; assembly: GCF_964374135.1. Taxonomy (NCBI): domain Eukaryota; kingdom Metazoa; phylum Chordata; class Mammalia; order Artiodactyla; family Delphinidae; genus Grampus; species Grampus griseus. The sequence continues at coordinate 141,560,195 of NC_138997.1, read as the reverse complement.
CCTCCTGCACCCCGCGGTATCCCTCTCACAACAACTTGGCTGGGTCGGTTCTGTTATCATGTCCATTTTTCCATTAAGAAAACTGAGGCTTAAAGTGGCGATTGGGCATATGGTTTACCAACCTGGGGTATCCTGAGGCCAGAGACTGACATGCAGTCCGAGCAGCGGCGGGGCCGAGTGGATGGTGGTTTGGTAGCTTATGGCATCGTATCTCCCGTCAAGGACAGAGACTTCCTGCAGGCAGGGGCAGGGACGTGAGTTGCCTTCAGAGACCTTGAGTTGGCCTTGTGACGCGTTGTGGGGCTGTGAGCCACTGGCAGCTCAGCACACCCCTCAGGACACCTACCTCCTGGTGTAGTCCTGGGGCGTTAAATGAAGAAGAATCGGACCAAGTCCCTGAGAAGGCTGATTCCCCCAGGTGGAAGCCCCGCCCCTAGTTGGAAGCCCTGCCCCACCCACACGCAGACCAGAAGGAACTGCCCAGGAGGCGGGGATCTGATGACATCCCCGGTCTGGGAATTACACTTATTCATTTACTTATTTATAGTTGAAGTGTAGTTAATTTACAATGTTGTGATGGGAATTACACTTTAAAGTTGGATTCAGTCAAGGCATCAGCTGTCTGTTGTGGACCCGCATGTGTCCAAGGTAGAGTGAGTGGCTGCTTCCCAGCCGCGACAGGGAGTCTGCCCTCCAGGGCACTGGCAGGTCATCCCCTGCTGCTCCCTGACCCGTTTTCCCCTCCCACAGAGGGACTGTGTTGCACTAAAGTCTCAGTGACCCCTGCAATCTCCTACCCTTGCCGATTCTCAGCCTCATCCAGCCCCTGCTTTCTCTATTGCCGTTTCATTAAGTAATGCTCCCCTTACATACAAAGGGGAGAGAGTGGAGTTCAGGAAACTGGTGCCCCAGGGCCCCAGAAAATGACTCCTGGCTAGTTAGGCCCTGGTGGGAAAACATCTTAGTCCTCTGGCCTCTGCGTGTGTTTCTTGTTTTAGGAAGAGTATTCTTGTCTGTACCTCCCGCCACCTTCCTTCCAATGGACCCTGACTGCTGGGGCCCAGTTTATTCTCACACCCATGAGGGCATCAGCGAAATATTCCAGATATAGAAAGGAGGGGGGAGGGAAGTGAGCTAATTCCACCTAGATGTCCATGTGAGAGGCCAGGCTGGGCATTGCCTCTTGAACTTGGGTCTGATGTGGTGATAAATGTCATCCTTGATGGGTTCTCAAGGCCGCCTTAGCTCCCGGGAGCTAGGGCACCCTCCTCCTCCCCGGCTCTGCGGGACCACAAAGCATGGACCAGAGGAGACGTGGAGGTGGGTCCCCTCCCGTGCCCTGAGCTTGTCCACCTCAGCCTTCATCGGATGCAGTTACACAGGGATATGGGACAGGGTCTGGTCTATCTTCCCTGCGGGCAAGGGTGGGTCTGGCTCTGTCTGGGCCGTCTCCTGTCCAGAACAGGGCCTGGATGCTCGACTGCGTCACATTAGTAGTGGCCGAACAAATGACTGAGTGGATAAATGAAGCACCTGCACATCTCCGAGCCCGAGTCCGCAGTCTGTGGGCAGAGGCTAACCAGCGGGGGTGGGGATGAGGGCCAGGTCCAGTACCGGGACCGGCAGCAGAACTGCCCCCACCACGTGAGGGTCTTCCTGAGCTTCCACTGCCCGGCGTCGGTGGCACATCTGGGCATCCGGGGGACTGGCTGTGAGCGTAAAATTCTCCTGGAGACAGTCTAACAAGCGTCCCGGGGAGGGGGAAGAGGCATCTTTAAACCTCACTTCAGTTCTGCCTCGTGGTAAGCCTGAAACCACACCGGAGATGTCGTTTTAGGATATCACGTTTGTCATCTAAAATGTGCGGGGTGTGAAGATGCAGGGGAGCTTCGAGGGGCAAAACGCACGCTTCCACTTCTCTGCCCAAGAGGGGTGTCCGGTTGTTACTTTAAGTCAGTTCCGAAGTCTCCGCACGGTGGCGCTCTTGGGACAGGACCTTTCCTCCAGGACCCGAATCGCTTTTGCTTTTTCAAACCCTTCAGAACGAATCAGCCTTAGATGAATACTTCCACTGTGCTCCCAGCTAAAGAGGCAAACACGTTCCAGCAGAATCTGCCTTATTTATAGATTCAGGTCCAAGAAGATGCTTTGTTTTGGCATATCTTCCCCCGGTCCCAAGAATGGAGTGTTGGATGCCTTGAACACTAAATGTTTTTGGAGTGTTATTCAAAGTGATATAAAACTGCTATCTGTATTCCCCACCTCCGTGCTGGGGGTCGGCTGCGGGCACGTGCAGAGAGAGCTAAGCCGCACTTGGCAGCCGCTTCCAGTGATTTTTGCCTTATTACGACACAGGACAGTCAATCATGCCCCTACCCCGTGACTCTGGCCGGGTGATTCCTTTCGGGGTGCCTAGAGCAGGCTGGTGAGTGCAAAAAGAAACCTCACCGGTGGCCTGGAATCGCAAGCACAGTGGCCACTCAGGCCGCAGGGGGTCAAATGGAGTCAGAGTCCCGGCCAGGATGCAGGATCCGCTCCCTAAGGGGCTCTACAGTGGGCAAAGGAGCAGAGGGTGGCGTGGGGGGGCTGGGCTTGTTGACTTGTCCGTGCAAAGGGACACACGTAGACAGAAGTCTCTCTCTGAGGGGTTCAGGCGGCCCGGTAGTGAGACTACCACTCACCCAGCCCCTCGGGGGTGGAGCGTTCAGAAGAGCTGCCACCACCCGACCCCACGCTCTTCAATGGCACAGGTTTGGGGTGTATGTGGAGTTGGGTGACAAATGTGTCCGGTCTGGCCTGGCCATCTCCTCCACTAAGTGTCCCCCACCCTGCTGGCCCCTGCCTGTCCCCGACCGCACAAAGGGGGCTCTGACCAGCCTCTCCCACAGCTGGAATCTTAGCAGCTGTTCAGAAGTGCAATCTTTCTGCACATCATTACATGTGTAAGTAAAGGGAGGGGGTGGTAGGAGCAGAAAAAGATGTGATGAGCTACCTTGTATGGTAGTGAGTTCCCTGTTAGGAGAGGTGTGCAAGCAGCAACTAGAAGACCCCCTGTTAGGAGGTTTCTACACTGAGTCATTGTTTGGGACCCTCCCTTTGAATTAATTTCCCAGATTGATTTCCAGGTGAGCTAACATTTTAGTTGTGGCTTAAAATCTCACTTTCTGCAGACACTGGGGTTGCCTCACCCAGGCCCAAAGAGCACACGACTGATGCCCCCAATAAGTATAGAGGGACCCGGGCCCGAGCTACTGCACTGGAGCCTGATGAGGACTTAGTGGTGTCATGGGCTGAATAACGTCCCCAAGGATAACAGGGGTCCTAATCCCTAGAACCTATAAATGTGACCTGATATGTGACCTTTGTAGGTGGGATTAGTTAAGGATCTTGAGAAGATCCTGGATTATCCAAGGGGCCCTAACTGCCAACAAGCTGGAGATCAAGGGAGATTTGACACAGACACAGAGGAGGAGGCCACGTGAAAACAGAGACAGAGGCCACAAGCCCAGGAATGCCTGGGGCCACGAGGGGCGGGAAGAGGCAGAAAGGACCCTCCCCCGGAGCCTCCAGGGGGAGCCCGGCCCTGCAGACACTTGACTCCAACCCAGTGATACTGATTGAGGACTTCTGGCCTCCAGAACTGTGAGAGAATAAATTTCTGTGGTTTTAAGCCCCCAAGTGTGTGCTGATTTATTAGAGCTAGGGCCAGGCATGCATGGATTGGTCCCTGGTGTTTCACAGACAAAACTCAGTGTCCTAGAGACTCTCAGAGCCCAGGCTGCAGCTGCGGGGGACCCAGCAGAAGGGCCTTTGGTCGGATGCCGCTGAGTCCCCGCTGGGATCTGGGGGCCCCTGCAGGAGTGCTTCCCTCCCACCGGTCTGCACACAAGCACAAGGGGCAGGAGGAAGCCAAAATTTGCGCCTTGCCTAGTCTCCCTCAACATCTTTCTCCTGCTTCAGTTATCAAACTCACCCTGCAAGTGCCGGAGAAGATGTTTCCTGCAGGCCCTGTGGCCTGGCGGGCGAGGGCCCTGGGGTGCAGGCACGTTGGACTGTAGGGTCTTCCCCAGGCCAACCCTCCACGGCTGAGCAGCTCTGGAGAAGGCTTCTGTGCAGATGACCCGCTGCTTTAAATTCACCCCTCCAACGGGCAAAGAATTCATTCCCTCCAGGATCTGCTGAAAGGCTCACTGGTCTGGGACGGCCAGCTCCAGTGGCAGGGAGGTGACGGTCCCCACAAGACATTGGTCCGCTGGGTGCTGCCTGCCTCTCCCCACTCTGAGCTGAGCCCTGGGCTGGGGGCTGGGCAGGGGTGCCCTCGGAGGATACCTGTCGCCAGCGTGGTCCCTGAACATCTTTCTCTGGCCTGGGTGCCGTTTATTCCTCCATCAGATGAGGAAGTCGAGGCTGAGAGTGGTCCAGGGGCTGCGGGTGGACCTGAGGCAGAGCCCAGCCTCCCTGCAGCCTCGGGTAAGGCAGGCGGCAACCCCTGGACAACATGCCGGCCTCAGGGGACCACCCGCCCACGTGGACCTCCCCTCCATCCCCCACTTTCAGAGGGTCAGCCAGCCCCTCTCCACCTGCTGTCCCCATCCCCGTCTTGATCACACTCATACCTGAGCCTGGGAGGACCCCTGGGCCCCCCGGGATCCCCGAACTTCTCCCCCACATCCTCTGCTTTCATCCCACAGCCCGGCCACCTCGGGTCCCCCAGCCTCAGTCAGCTTCTCTGCCAAACGCCCTTAAAGTTCCCCTCTCCCAGGGCATCACTCTGAGGACTTTTAACTTTGTCGTTTGTTTAAAAAAATTAAGTAGTGCTTGCACCTGGTACAAAACCTGAACGGTGAAGACTGTGGACCTGAGACGTCCTCTCGCTGCTGTCCCAGCACCCGGGTCTCCTGGGAGGGCGCCTCCCACGAGGCCCCCAGGCCTCCTCCCACAGACACAGAAGCTCACTGCATTCCAGGGAATGCAGAAGCTAAGTGTCTCACAGTCCGGAGGCCAGAAATCCGAGACCAAGGCGTGGGCAGGGTGACACTCCCCTGGAGGTGCTGGCTGGGTCTGTCCCAGGCTCTCCCCCAGCGTCGGGGGTCAGCTCCAGTCTTGTGCGGTCACGTGGCAGCACCTCCCCAGCCCTGCCCTGCGTTCTCCCCCGCGATGCTGTCTCTTTGCAGGGCGTTCGTTGTATAAGGACACCAGTCATTTTGGATCAGGGCCCACCCACTCCAGGGTGATCTCACCGTAGTAATTCATTACATCTGCAGTGACCCTATCTCCAGGTAAGGTCACAGTTGGAGGCACTGGGGGTTAGGGCTTCCACATATGAATTTTGGGGAGACACAATTCTGTCCATCACAGATATGGACACACACAACCACAGATGAATGAACTAGCATAACGTGTATGTGCGTAAATACACTTGCTTTTGTGCACCCCCGCCCCTTGCACACCGCTGACGCACATTCTGTACCCTGGTTTGTTTGCTTTCCCCAGTCCATCCTTTGGAGGGCCCCCTATCGAGAGCACCCCATTCTTTCCCCAGCTGCATGACAGGTCACTATTTACATAACCCCTCCCCTGTGCTTTCAGGGAGCGTGGTTCAGTTTTTGCAGTCGCGAGTCCTGCTGCAGTGAATCTGTTTAGGGCCATCGTTCTCCACAAGTCCTTTCAGGGTTTCTGAGTGTGATGGACTCACGTGGGCAAGCCCCAGGCCGGGAAGTGCGGGAAAACCTGTTGGAGTCCCGATTCAGCCCCTGGGGGGAGGGGGCTTCTTCGCCCGGCCCCCACGTGCCCCGCCCCTGGCAGGGGTAACTGAGCAGTGCAACTACCATTCCCACGCCAATCGTTCCTGCTGGCATCCTGAGCTGGGGGCCCTCCACAAACACGTCCCGCTAGGCCACAGGCATCCATTCCAAAACCTGGAGGGGTGAGCCGGCCAGACTGGCAGGGTTCCCATTACAGCCAGACTCGGTTTCCAGAAACTTCCCTCCGGCTCCTGGGAAGAGGTTCCCTGCACTGTGTTCACCCCAGCACTTTGTTCCAGCCTCATTTCTCCAACCCCGATTCACTTCCAATCAAGGTCAGGGGCGGCCTGAGCTGTCTGAAGGTCCTCAGTGGTTTGGATAACTCCAAGCACAGATCTGCACTCCATTGTGGAAACCAAAAGCTGCCCCCACCTCGAGGTGCCCTTCCCATTATAGGCAGACATTCCTGCACCCGAGCCTCAGCGACCACAACTTCGCATATCTTTACTGAGACAGGAAAACACGGCATCCGGAACGCAGAGTCAGTGAGTCAGTGCACAGATGTCACATGAAGAAATCAAGTGTGTGATTGTATCGTCACATTAAAACATAACCTTGAGAGCGTCCATCCGTGGCACCGTTTTCTTGGGCACTGCCTCCAGCGCAAGAAGCCCTATGACGCCCATTTCCAGAGGAGGAGGTGGTGCCTGGGGACAGGCAACAGCACCGAGTCTCACTACTGGTAGGTGGCAGGGCTGGGACCCCAATTCACGCATTGCTGTGATGGATGGAGGAATGGAGGGATGGGCAGATGTGATAAAGCAAGGAAAGCGACGTGCTCAAGGAAGTATCTAGATGGTGGGTGCGTGGGTGTTCAATGGCCAGTCCTTTCAAAATAAAATGTTGGAGCAGGGAATACACCTGCAGAGAAAGAAAGGTTCCCTCCACCAATGACAGCCCCTGGCTAGGTCCGAGGTTTGCTGAGCACGAGGGCACAGGGGTCTGGTGAGCGCCTTCCTCAAGCAGGGACAAGACACGATGCACCCATCAAGCCTGGGGTGGGGGTGAGCAGAGGGCTAGAGATCGGCTCTGGCCCAGGGCAGGGGCTCCTGGCAAAGGCCCTGAGGGTTGTAGGGGATTAGCCTCCCTGACCCAGCTTCCTGCTCCTGGGGACGGCTTGGTCAGGGGACAGAGGTTGGCATGTCTTCCTGTCCGCCCCAGCCTCCCGGCAGCTCTGAGCCCGCGGGGAAGGGGGCTTCTTGGCTGGCCCGGCCTTACTGCCTGGGGAGGGGTCACCTGCGCTCCGGAAGCGTGGTTCTGGCCAAGCGCACACACTGTGCCGGCCCGGGTCCTTGAGAACCCGGGCTCCCCTGGGCGGGCTCCGCTCCTGCCTCTTGCGCACCAGGGATGCCTAGCACTTCATCTTCCTCCTCCCACTGCCCCTCCCCCTCTCACCCCTCCCTCCCTCCCCCCCATCCTCCCCACTCCTGTTCTCCTTCGAATCCATCTCCCCGCCCCCACAGCTCACGTTCCCTTCCTTGCTCTCCCTCCCCCTCCTCCCCTCCCCTCCCCTCCCCCTCCCCTCCCCTCCCCTCCCCTCCCCCTCCCCTCCTCCCCTCTCCCCTCCCCCTCTCCTCCCTTCTCCCCTCCCCCTCCTTCCCCTCCCCTCTCCCCATCTCCCCCCTCCCCTCTCCCTCTCCCCCTCCTCCCCCCTCTTCCCCCTCCTCCCCTCTACCCCCCCCACCCTGCCCCGTTCTCCATCCCCTGCCTCCTCCACCCACTACGTCCCAGGGAGTGGAACTCTGGGAAGCATCCACTGAACACTTTGTGAAAATCTTCCTCCCCTTTTCAGGGTTTAAAGGCAGGCCCACAAGGAAGGAAGTGGGTAGACCCTCAAAAGGCAGCCAAAATAATTCCAAACATTTGGTCTTTTTCAAAGCCAACATTTTAAATCTATGCCAAAGACTTGCCTGCGTGGTTATGTGCACTCAACCCCACGCCAGCCCCGTGCGCTGGGTGGGATTGTTATTCCCACTTTAGCACTGAAAACACTGAGGTCCCCAGAGGGTGGTGACTTTCTCATGACCACAGTGGATGCAGCAGCTGGGCTGGGAACGGAACCTGGTGCCTGACTGCACATCTGGACAGCTGCAAGGACACTTCACGTGGCTGTGGTGTGGGGAGTGGACCATCTGACAAGCCAATAAGAACGTTCTGAGACTCCCTCCCACCCTGCCTAGCCCCCCCACCCCCTGCCCAGGCCTGTGCGCCACCAGGTGGACACGTGAGATGTGGTCCCTTTGCATGGTCACTATCCTCCTGGGGCTTTGCTGCTTACCGCTAGGATGGTGGTGAGACCCTCCTTGGACCTACTCATGCCCCTTCACCTTGCACACGCTAGTGCTTTCAGGTTACTCCTCCCAAGGCCCGGCTCTAGTCCTGGCTCTTCCCCAGCTCAAAACCCTTCAGGGGCTCCCCATTGCTTTGCCAACTAAGAACCCTATTCTTTAGCTTGAAGGCTTCACAATCCAACCGAATCCAGATCTCGAGCCCCGCCTACCCCCTCATGGGCTGCCACTCAGGAACACTAACCCCGCCCCTTCATCTCGCTGCATCTGCACACACAGTGCGGCTACCTCACCCTGTCAGCTGCCAGAGAATCATTACCGAAAACACCTGATTTCCTTCTCACGCATGTCACGGTGCCACAGACGAAGGTCCCATAAGGCCAGGTGGCCGCGAAGAATGTGACGAAAGGGAAACTGATGCAGCTGTTCCGGGGAGACTTTCTGAAGCACTGGTGACGTGGAGTCTGTATAGACCCCGCCCCCCAGAAGTCCCATTCGGGGGGCATGCACCCCCAGACGACTCTCCGGCCCACAAAGAAAGATGGGCAGGTCTGTTCATCCCGACATGAACTGCAGTAGTGGAGAGCCGGCAGCATCCTGAAAGTCCCCTAACGGGGGATCCGCTACCCTTGGGGCACGTGTCTTTTCCTGGATTTCTCATCCTACAATCTGATGATCCCCCTACTGAGAAATGGGGTCCAAGTTCCTCCCCTTGCACCCCATGGGGGCTGCGACCACTCCATGTACTCCACAAAGCGGAGGAGAGTAAGGCTCGGAATTCCCGGGTGACGTTCCATGCCCCCTTCCGACACCCCCAGACACACCCACTCGTACTGGGGAACCCATGTTGTGAGAAAGCCGAGGTCACACAGAGAAGCCCCAGGCAGGGGTCCCTCTGCTGACATCACCATCATCCCCTAGATAAAGGGGCCAAAGTGCCTCAGGTAAGTCCTGCCCCACCCCCAGCTGAGGGCCAGACACCTTGCAGTGGAGACAAGCCACCCTAATCCATGCACCCCACGAGCACACTGATAAACGGTTACCTGACACCCTGAGTTTGGGGGAAATGTGTGATTCGACCATAGTAACTGGAACAAAGGCATCTGTGACTGTTGGTTCAGTGCACGGTGGTTAGAAAATCATTGCTTCATTTATCAGTATCAAATTCCTACATTAAGGTGAAAAAAGGGCAAGATGGGAGAGGTGTATAATGGAATACTGCTTCTATAAATTCATACACAAGAACAGGTATGTGGGGTGGCACGGGGGCGAGGTTAGGACAAATGGAATTGGGTTGAAGGATGAAGGGAAGATCAAATTTAAATTTTAAAGTGGGAATTCTCTAAAATTATTCCCAAAGAAAAAAGCTGATTAAGACAAAACACAACAGGCAGTGGCTACTGCAGTTTGCTGACTCCTGATCTATGCTCTTGGGATTATGCCCACTAACTCGCTCCCCCTGGCTCATGCGGCATCTTTGGACACCAGCACTGAGCTAGGAGGTGACAAGGTTCCCACTGTCCGGTTGTGAAGAGCCCGTTCGCTGGGGATTCTCTGGTGGTCCCGCCACAGAGGGGAGAGGTGGCGGTGGACGAAACATGTGGGCAGACAAGAGTGGACGGGCGGTGAGGAAGGGTGGCAGAGGGGAGAGGTGGCGGTGGACGAAGCATGTGGGCAGACGTGAGGAAGGGCGGCTGACGTCATGGCCCCACTTTTCTGCCTGGGGAGTCCTTCTGCCCGAAGGTGACCAGAAACTTGGGCTCTGGCCCTGGGAGCACCAGAGGCCCTCTCAGGGCCGTGAGGCTCCACAGTCAGTCTCCAGAGAGCATCCTGACTGCCCGATGCTACCCTGGAGTTGCTTCCGGGTCTGAACGTGACAAGCCTCCGCCCACAATCCCCCTCCGAACTCGGCCTCCTGTCACCTCCAAGCAGAGTGGCGATCCGGCTCCGGGACGCACGGAGCACAGAGGTGGCCGCCTGGGCGAGCACCAGGGCGGCTACTGCACGCCTCCCCACCTGGTCTTGCTTCTCCGCAGCAACCCTCTGTCTGCTCGCCGGGGCCCCGCGCCATGCGCTGGAGTTCTGCTGCCGCAGTTGCCGGGAGCCTCCTGGGGACAGCAGTGCCAGGACCCAGCCCTGGAGCCCCTGGGAGGAGACACGCCCTCCAAGCCCCCAAAGACCGGTGCTTGGGAGGAAGGTCTACTCTCCTTTGGCCCGGTCCGGCCTGTGCCCTCGCCTCCCGTCCCTCCATGTTCCCCAGAGGCAGTGGGAGACGTTCCAGCAGTGCCCGATGCCCAGCCGGCCTCCACTCCCAACAGCCTGGCGCAGGCAGGGGTGCTTACTACCCGCGGTTTACAGGAGAGGGAACGGAGGATCAGAGAGGCGAGGCCCCCTGCCCAGGGCCACACAGCCCAGAGTAGAAGGCATTAGAACCCAGACTCTGAGGAAGCCCCCACTCAAAGTGCTCAGAAACCACACGAGTGACACCAGGCTTGTGGTTCCAGAAACATGCCCAGGAGCCACGCACAGGCAGGCCCCAGGAAACCTGCATGTAGTAGGTGGTCAGCTGGACGGCACCCTCTCCACCACTTGGCTTTTCATCCGGGTCCTTCTCTGGTCTCAGTTTCTCCATCTCTTAGAAGCACCCTCGACATAGATGCTGTGATTAGCCACAGGGGCTGTTGCTTCTCCCCCACACCGACTGGGGCAGTCATTTCTTCCCTTGACTCGCCCTCCTCTGGCTGGGGTACCTCTGCCTTGGACTCTCTCTGACCGTGGGCACCCCCAGGGAGCAGTACTTGGGAGACCACAGCTCTTCCCGAAGACCCCGGCTCGCCCACTTTGGCCCAGTGTCCTCACCCATGCAATGGGGGAAAAGCCCCAGCTCTGTCTGCCTCCAGGCTGGAGTTAAACAACCCGGTGAGTCCCTGTCGTTGATCATCTTTGTCGCTCCTGGGGCGGGATGCGAGGGCGAGGAGATGGGTCGAGCATCTTGCCCTCGAGTCTGCAGAAAAGCCCGCCTCCCACCCAAGGTCTCCAGGCCACTGGGCACCAGAGGTCCCTCCCGGCAGCCGCGGGTAGGTACGCTCAGGGTGGTAAGCTGGTAAGGGGGTGGCGCGGGGCAGGGGTGGTGGTGACCGGCTTCCTCTGCAGCCAGAAGACGCACCCGAAGTGCTCACCGTTTTGTCTCCGCGGCCACAGGTGGGCCAGCAAGGTCCCTCCACTAGGCCTCAGCCCCACCCGGCCTCCCGGCCTCCTAGACCCGCTGCTCAGCTGCTTCTCGCTCCCATCCCCATCCGACTCTGGGGCTGTCGGTGCCAGAAGGGCCCCAGGCCCTGACTGTCGGAATTCCAGGCCTGCCAGAGCCACTTACCATCTGGAATGGTCTCTCCTCGGCTCTGTTTTTCCCTCTGGAAAATGGGGTTGATGCTCCCTCCACCGTGGTTGTTCTGAAAATTAAAGTGAGGCGGCGGGCGGCACTCGGTTGGTCGCGGCCCCCGGCTGGCACTGGGAGGCTGGGTGTACCTCTCCGCGATAACCCGCGTCCGGTGAAGCCTGCTGCGTCCGCGCATCCGCGTTGCCGTCCGGTGACTCGGCCGTCACCCGCTCCCAGAGGAAGCCGGTCAGAAGGTTACTCTTAAGTGGCCACAGCTCCGAGGGCGACGGCGTGGGCCGGGATGCACTTTGGTCACTGCACTCCCTGCTGCAGAAGTGGGAGGGGACTCCCCATCGCTTTACAGTCGGGGCCTGCCCCTAAGACCTACGCGGCCAGCCGGGGCAATGGCTCCCGCCCGCCACTAAGGCCCGAGCCTCTTAGGGAGCTGGACGGTGGAGACCTCCTCTCGCTCAGCGGGTGTGACATCGGGCGTTCTGCCGGCAGGGACGGCAGATAGGGGCGGGGATAGGGGCGGGGGCTAGCATTTTCTTACATTTTGAGCCTGAATCTGAGACCTAGAGAGTTCTATCGCACTACCTTTGGCATTAAATCCATATTTCATTAAGTGTAAATATTAAAAATATGCCACAATTTTGCAGCCTTGACATCCGGAGTCTAAAAAAATGACTAACCCATTCTCTTGCTGTTTCTTGGAAGCCCCGGGGTCTTCCTGCCACGGTATACACATGCACACAAATACATACAAGCACACACACACGTGCGCGCGCTCACACACACACACACACACACACACACCACACTCGTGCGCGCGCACACACGCAGTTCCTCACTCTCGGTCCAACACTCTCCCCTCAGCGAGGTAATTACTGCCCTTACCGGACACTGATTGGCCAGTCTGCTTCTCATCGGAGCCCCGCAGCCAATAGGCGGCCCCGCGACCGAGGCCCCACCTCTCCAACCCCCGGCTCGGGTGGCTCGGGCCGGGGGAATGAATCACGCGGGGCCGAACTGGCCGCGACCCCCCGCCTGGGCCGCCGGCCGCCCGCCCTCGGACGCGCGACCGCCTGCGCGCCCGGATCCGGGCGGCGTCTCCGAGCAGTGGCTGCACTCGGGGCCGGCGCGGCATCCTCGGGCTGAGCTGGCTGCCCGCCCGGCCCGCGCCGCCCCGCCCCTGCTGGCCCCTCCCCTGCCCTCCCCGCCCCCAGCGGGGCCGGCCCGGGCGGCGACCAGAGCGGCGACGTGAAAGGCGAGCGAGGCTGCTGCCCGGCCGGCTGTCGGCGCGCACCCGCTCCCGGCCCAGCCCAGTCCGGCGCGGAGGCCGCTGCCTGCCCCGCGGGGCCCGACGCCAGCGCTCCGGGCAGCGGCTCCAGGGCCGGCCCGCGCGTGCGCCAGGGAGCCGCGCGCCGGCGTCCCCAGCGGGGACCGGGACCGGCCGCACCCCGGGCTCCCGGAACCCCGAGGAGCCCGGCAGAGCCCGACGGACCGGCGGCCGCGATGCCGGACGAGCTGACGGAGCCCGGGCGCGCCACGCCGGCCCGCGCCTCCTCCTTCCTCATAGAGAACCTGCTGGCAGCCGAGGCCAAGGGCGCTGGGCGCGCGGCCCAGGGCGGCGGCGGCCGCGAGGACGAGGAGGACGACGACGACGACCCTGAGGACGAGGACGCGGAGCAGGCGCGGCGGCGGCGGCGGCTGCAGCGGCGGAGACAGCTGCGCGCGGGCTCCGGGCCGAGCGGGGACGCGCGGGCCCGGGCGCTGCTTGGGCCGGGCGCGCTGGGCCTCGGTCCCCGGCCGCCCCCGGGTCCCGGGCCACCCTACGCTCTGGGCTGCGGAGGCGCCACGCGCTGGTACTCGCGGCCGCACGGAGGCTACGGAGGCGGCCTCAGCCCTGACAGTGAGTGAGGGCGCGGGGAAGGGGGGGCCGCGGGGGGGGCCGGGCTTCCTCCCCGAGCATTTGCTCGGGGACTTTGGGCTCGTTGGCGCCCTTTCTGGGCCTTCCTCCTCGTCTGTAGGAGGCTCTGGGTCGTGTCGGGCCCCAGCAGAGCCCCTGGTTGAGCAGATCTGGAGGCCCACTCTCCAGGACAGGGTCCCCATGCAGGGAGAAGGTTTCGCAGGCTCTGGGCTTCACCCATCACCAGGCTCTGGAGTGCCCTTGGAGGGGAACCTGGGGACAGGGGACAACAGACAGCTAAGAAGAGAAAAGGAAGGGGGGGTGGGGAATACAACAGGGGAAGGCAGGCCATGGGAGGGGGCACGGGGGGGAGGGGCAGAAAAGAAGAGAAAAGGACAGAGAAGAAAGAGAGGGATGTTGGGGGCGGAGAAAGGAGCGAGGGGGGAAGAGAAGGTGAAAAACAAAAAGCAAAAAGAAACCCATAAGTGATGGAGAGAACAGAGAAAAGATAAAGGAAGGAAAGAGAGAGGGTCAGGAGACAGAGTCAGACTCAGCAAAATAAAGGGGGCGTTGAGCAGAGGGAACCGCTGCTGTGGAGGCCTGGACGGGGGACAGCGGTCTTCCCCAGCAGCCGTGTCCCCAAAGTCCCATCTCCTCTACAAGCTGCAGCCAGGGCCTGGGGCAGGGGCCTGGCTCTCCCTCTTGGGCCTCCCAAGCCCCTGGGCTGTGGCTGTGCAAGGCCAGACGCCCCCAGTCCCACCCCTCTCTCTCCCTTTTCTGCTCCTCCCCCTCCCCCGCCTTTGTTCCCTGCTGAGGGCTCTGAGTCTGGGGGTGGGGGGTTTTTCAGCCCTGGAACCCGATCGATCGCCCCTCTTGACTGGGCGTCCCAGCCCCTGAGTTCTACTCCCCTCCCCGGGGTCGCTGCCTCCCTTGGGGACCTGCCGTTTGGAGGAAGCCCCCCGCCCCGGGCAAGAGGAGTAGGAAGCTATTCTAACCTCAGCCCCCAGGCTTTGCCAGCCCCCCCACAAACGCACACTGTGAGGCCAACTGAAGACTCTTCCAGGCCCTGAAATACTTTCAGCTCCAAGCGAAAGTTAGCGAGTGCTGGGGGGCGGGTGAGGAAGGGGGTAGTAGGTGGGTCAGACCCCTCTCACCTCTTGGATAACCCCTTCTCTGGTGTGGGATTGAGCCCCTCGCAAAGGGACCCACATCTCAGAGCCTACACCCAGAAGGTCCCGGGCCCCTACCCCCTTCCCCTCTGGGAAGCTTGAGCAGGCCTCAGTGTTGGCCCCGAAACTGAGTGATCAGACATAGTGCCCTTCTGGGGGTGTTTGTGAAAAGGGTCTCCCCGGGGGGGGAATGCGTTCCCCGCTTGTCCCTGGGGTTCTTCTGCAGCTGCAGCCCCACAGGCGGCCGCCAAAGAGCCGGCCCTTCTTTCGTATAATGCGGGTTAGGGGTCCCTGTTCTGTACCAGAGCTGGCAGGCCTGTCTTGTCTTCGTGTGGCAGCACGTGGGCCTCTGTGAGTCTGTCCCCCCCCGTATCTGGTCGCACACATGCCAGCCTGGAACCTGACCCCTCTTTGGACACCATGAGGGCTCACGCCGCCAGGGTTGGGCGGGGACAAACGCAAATCGGCACACCTCCGGGGGAGCCGCGGAGCGCAGGGACCAAGCTACAGACACAAGCCTGCCGGCGCCTGCACACCCCGCGGGCTCCTCACGCTGCGGGCTCACCGCTGCCTTCTGAGGGCTGGCCGGGCCAAGCTCTACTCGACGGCCGCAATGCTGACCTGCGGCCTGTGTCCAGGAGCCTCGGCCTGAGGCACAGGGGAAGCTGGCCTGAGCTGGCCTCTTGAGCCCGGAAGTCAGGCGGCTGCCCTTTTCAAGCTGGGCCTGGAATCTGGACCAGCACCTGGGTCCTGGGCAGACTCCTTCACCTGGAGGCATCACCCCTTGCCAGCCCTGGGGAGGGGAGGCGTCTCCTCTGGGAGACTGTGTGCAGCTTGGTACTTGGAACGTGAGCTCGGGGACCCTCTGTGGGCTTTTGTAGCCCCAAACCCACAGGCTCAACCGTGGGCCCAGTGTGTCTGGGGTGAGATGCGGCTGCCGCGTGTTTCTACGGAGCCAGAGCTGCCCTCGTCTGCACTCCCTCTGAGTGTGATTTTGGGTAGAGAGGGCACATCTCCATGGACATTTGAATTAGGGGCACAGGAATTGGGGGAGAATAGGTTCCCAGTGGCACCTGGTTGGAGTTTGGTTTGGGGAATTGTTTGCATTTGCTTATCCTCCATCAATGGGAATATTTCTGTGCACGCGGGCGTTCTGCATCTGCTCCTGGGCCTGAGCGGGGAGAGGTGATGGCAAGTCTTTATTTCTGTGTCTGGGGGACTTGGCCTAGGGCTGAGTGCGAGGGATGAGGCCCTCTCTGTGCGGGTTTCTGGTGTGTACATTTCTCAGAAGGACCATCCTTTCCTCCGTGAGGTGTACCTCCGGGGCTTTTGTGTGTGTCGATTCGAAGTCACTGTTTAAGGGAGTCAGTCTTCTTTTTGTGTTTCTGTTTGTGTTTTTGTGTTCCTTTTCTTCCGTCTTCCCTCTGTTGCCCTCCGTGTGGATGCGCGGTTCTGGGCGTGAGTGTGTGGCCAGCGTGTTGGTTTGCAGCATCGCTCAGGTCTTCAAGTTCACCTCCAGATGCTCTGCCTTTCTCCGGTCCCAGGGTGAGATCTGCCGTAGGTGGGGCTGCGTGGGGACAATTTCCCGGCCTGTGGCTGTGGGTGACCTCGCGGGGGAAGCAGCTGGCCTCAGCGACAGGGCCGGGGGATCAGCCTCCGGAACCAACCCATGTTCCTCCTCTCCCCCCTGCAGCCAGCGACCGGGACTCACCGGAGACAGGCGAGGAGATGGGCCGCGCAGAGGGCGCCTGGCCGCGGGGCCCCGGGCCGGGAGCGGTGCAGCGGGAGGCGGCGGAGCTGGCGGCGAGGGGCCAGGCAGCCGGCGCGGAGGAGGCGGCGGAGCTGGCCGAGGCCCGGGCGGCGGCGGCGGCGGGGGAGGCGCGCGGCGGTGGCGGGGGCGGCGGCCGCAAGAAGAAGACGCGCACGGTCTTCTCGCGCAGCCAGGTCTTCCAGCTCGAGTCCACCTTCGACCTGAAGCGCTACCTGAGCAGCGCCGAGCGCGCCGGCCTGGCCGCCTCCCTGCAGCTCACCGAGACGCAGGTCAAGATCTGGTTCCAGAACCGCCGCAACAAGTGGAAGCGGCAGCTGGCGGCCGAGCTGGAGGCCGCCAGCCTGTCCCCGCCGGGCGCGCAGCGCCTGGTCCGCGTGCCGGTGCTCTACCACGAAAGCCCCCCGGCCGCCGCCGCTGCCGCCGGAGCTCCCGCCGCGCTGCCCTTCCCGCTGGCGCCCGCCGCGCCCGCCCCGCCGCCGCCGCTGCTCGGCTTCTCCGGGGCCCTCGCCTACCCGCTGGCCGCCTTCCCAGCCGCCGCCTCCGTGCCCTTCCTGCGGGCGCAGATGCCCGGCCTGGTGTGAGCCCCCGGCCGGCCGGGCCCACTCCCCGTGGCCAATGGGGACTTCTGCGGACGCGCACACGGGCCGAGGCGGCAGCGGTGGCGCCAGGGGGCCGTCCGTCAGGGAGGGCAGGGACGCTCCCCTGGCCCTCCCGCGCCTCGGGGAGCGCAGGCTGCCGCCCGGGCGAGCTGAACCCCTGTCCGAAGATCGGAAGATCGTCCAGAATGTAACAGAGACGCAGGTGACTGTGGCTCCCCAGACAGTCGCAAGGCTGGATCCCCGCTGGGAAGAGAGCATCACAGAGACAGTCGGCCATGCAGCCCAGAGCCTCCCCCAGCCCCCTGCCCCCGGGGACAGGCCTCAACCTCGGAGCAGATCCAGCCCCCGCCCTGCCGGAGCCAGCGGCTGGGCGCAGTCCACGGCAAATCCAGGCTGTCCCAGGTGCTTCATGGAGGTGACCACTCTCCAACCCGAACAGCCCTGCCTGGGACTATGAACGGGCAGGGCAGCAGGCCTCCGGGGCACTGTGACCTTGGGCCGGCAGAGAGAGAATCCCAGGAAGAGAGCCCCTGTGGAGCGGAGGGGGTGAAGATCCTTCCAGGTGGCGCTGCTCTCAGATTGTCCATTCTGGAGGTGGGGCCAGACTGGGGCTTCTCTCCCAGGCTGCAGCCCCTGGTTATCCTGGCGAAGACATTTTTTTTTTTAAATGAATCTACTTATTTGCGTATGGAATAAAAAGGGACGTTTTCTGGACACTTGCCGCTGCTCTGTGATCACTGGGGCTGAGCCTCTCCTCTGGTAATGGGCTATGGTGGGCACCGTCTCCCCGCTCCTGGAGCACCCTCCAATGCTGGCCAGGGGCAGGCAGGAGCTGGGGTCTGCGAGCTGTACTCTCAAGCCCCCACGTTCTCCAGACAGGGAGACCCAGCGAGACCTTAGGGGAAGTCGGGGTCAGGGGGGAGAGGGGCCTAGGGTGGAAGAGGGGATTCTGCATCCTCCGTCGCTCAGTTCCGGGGCCTTGGCGACAACCGAAAGCCAGTAGTCAGGCGAAGGCAGAGCCCGCGGCCCACTCACCTGGCACGAGGGGCTGCCAGCTGTGTGGCCCCCTGCATCCACTGCCCCGTCCCTCACTGGAGTTGAGAGCCATCTCTAACATAAGGGTTTTTTTCTTTTGGCCAAAACAAAACACCGGCGCCAGACAGCCCAGCAAGGTCAGGTGGGGAACAGGGCTCTCTGGCCTGGGCCTCATCCCCTGGACCATCCGCAGTCTCTCTTGAGCTGGGGGACTCGGACCCGTGGGCAAAGTCCCGGGTCAGGGCCCGAGTTTATGGGCTCTTGAGGAAAGCTTATTGAAAGCTTCTTCCAATGGCTGGATCTCTACAGCCGGCCTGTTGCAGGGTGAAGACAGGGCCCTCCTGCATGGGGGGAGGACACTTTACTGGGTGTGCTTCTCGAGCCCAGAGAGAGAGGTCATTCGGTGCTTGAAACGGTCACTTCTGTAAGAAAACTGAGCCCCCTCGGAAACCTGTCTCTGCCCCCTGGCTTTGGGACTTTGGGTGGAACGGACGCTCCCAGGCTGAGCTGCACAGCAACAGGGCCACCCTCCGGTGTCCTTGGAGTTCTCAGAGGTGGCGCCAGACAGCCCAGGAGAAGGCGCCACGGGGGTCACCCCCAGGCAGGAGGTCCGGCTCCCTGACCCGGAATCATCCCCTGCCCCAGCCCCTCCAGTCAGTTCCCAGTGCCCTGAGGCCAGGCCCTGGAAAGCCCCAGCAGCCCTCCTGGGGAAGGGGGCAGCAGTCCGTGGCCTAGGTGGTCCTTCCTCTGGGCTCTAAGGTCCCCACCTTCAGACTCCCAGTGCCCAGGGCATAACACGGGTGGGCAACCTGAGAGACGCATGGGGCACCTCCTCCAGCCCAGCCCCCGTCCTGTTGCCGCATTTGCTTCCCTTTGAGGGTTGGCTGTCCTCTCCCTGAGGGAGGGGGCACCTGCCCCATGCTACTGCTTCTCCTGTAGCTTTCACTCGACTTTGCCAGGAGGGACTTACGGTCTGCTTCTCTACAGCGAGCTTGCTCTAGCTATTTCCAAAGGCCTTCGCTCCTGACCAGCGGCCACGGGGGGAAGCGACGTGCCAAGAAGGCCACTCGAGGGGCAGCACAGACCCATGTCTCCCTCCTCCCGCTCTCTTCCCCACTGTGCCCTCTCTGGGCATCGGCACCCTTGGCTTTGCCTCCCCTGGGACCCTGACCCTCCCTCGCTTTGGTGGTGACCTCATGCTGTCAGCAGACGAATCATTGCCAGTCCTCAGAAGGACGCGTCCAGAAGGCCTGGGCAGAGCTGGCCGCACCGCGGAGGCCTCCGGGCCAGCGCAGGTCCCCCCGCTGGCCGCGGCCACCTGCTCTCTGCCGCTTTCCCTCCACGCACCAGGCGGGCCGCGTCAGGCGGTGCCGGCGCTCTGTGCTCCGCGCCGCACCCGCGCGGCGTTGCACCGCGGCGATGGGATTCGGCAACGGCCCGAGCTCTCGGACCACGACTGGGATCCTTACAACCCAGGTTAAAGGGGTTATCACCACGAGGCAACCGTTTTATTCGACTGTTTGTGGCCTGTGCGGGTGCGGTCTCGAGGTGGTGGCGACCAGACCGCAGGACGCAGCGAAGCGCTGTGTGATGCCGAGGTCCCCAGGCGGCTCGCCCACAGCGGCGGGTCGGTCTGCGCCAACCAGAGCTCCGCGTCCGCCCGGGAGCCACCTAGCGCCAGGGCCACAGGCGCGCGAAGGGGAGGAGCCGTGGGCGCCGTACCCTCGGACCCGCCCGCCGGGAAGCAGCGAACCCGACGGCCTGCCGCTGGAGTCAGAGGGAGGAAGGGTCTACGGGCTGCAAACGCGGGGCGGATTCGGGGAGAAGGGCTGCGTCTTTCGATGAAGCAGTGAAAAGATGGGCTGGAGAGCGGCTTCCTTGCCGCAGGCTCCTCCGAGATCCGCCGGGTGGGAAGGAAGGTGCCAGGAGGAGGAAGGAGAGGCTGTTCCCCTGCGCAGGAAGGGTCGGGAGCTAGAAGCCTAACACTGAAATACAGAAAGTGGATCCAAACCTGGATCAGGGCGGGGGCTCAGGGAAGCTGGCTTTACCCCATGATTACCCAGCGTCCGGAGTGTCGCACCAGGGGCAGCACAAACCAGAGAGAAGCGCGGTAGGGAACACGCAGCCCTAGAGGGCGCGCGGGACCAGGCTGGGGATGAGCCTGGCTCCAGGCTCCGGCGCCATCACTGCGGGCCAACCTCACCTCGCGCACGTTGGCTCCGCTCGTGGTGGGAGAGGAATGGCTTTGCTCTGTCTCTACCGCACGTGCCGTGGCCCTCCCCAGCCCGCCAACCCTAACTTCTTACGTGAGACCCGATTCCAGCCACCCTGGGCCGCCTAGGGTTTCAGGCTGCAGAGTCCCTGAGCGCAGTTGGGTCCACCAGGCTTCGGACACCCTGGCCGACCTGCAAGGATTCCCAGCCAAGTTCATGCAGAACCAGACCTGCTAAAAGGGACAGGCCAGTCTCATGTCCCCCAGGGTGGTTCTCTGCCCGCCCCACCCCACCTGGGCACTCCGGGGTCCTGGCCGAGAGAGCAGGCACCGCCCCACCCCAGCTCACGTCTGCCCGCCTCATTCAAAGCCCTGGCGAGGGAGAGACGGGCATCTCGGTAAGTGCCCTTCTCCTAGCTGGCAGTTCCCCACCCGCACCCTGCACCTTGGAAGCCCCCGCTTTTGTACTTCTGCCCACCCAGGGCCTCCCCTCCGGCTGACCCCTTCTCATCAGATACAGGTCAAGGGCTGTCCGTGGCCCCCAGCCTCCTCCCCACAAGCTTGGCCTGGCTTCGTGGGGTGACGGTTTCTCAGAGCCTTGGCTCTGAGCCTACCCAGAAGGCGACCCACCTGGGCTGAGAGCTGGGTCAGGTGGGTATCAAGAGGGAGGCCAGAGGGGCTGGGCCAGCTTCTCTCTCTTTCTCCTGTCTGTAGCCATCTCCCAAGCATCCTTCAAAGCCTTCTGGCCTCACCTGGCAATTCTCAGCAAGGTAAACTGGGGACCGAGGGGCAGAGACTCTGGGGCAGGGACTCCGTGAAGTCACTCAGCCACCGAGGCCCCGACCCCCCCCCTTCCTCCACCTGGTGCTATGGAAGTCAGGGCCCCATCGTGGAGTCACCCCTCCCTGATAGCCTGCACACTCAGGCAGTGTTTGCCCTCCCTTCCCACCCGTCAGAATCACCTGGATCTTTTCCTTTGGCCACCCTCAGTGCGCATGCCTCCTGCATCCCTTAGCTAGGAGCAAAGCCTGAACTCGGTGATCCAAGGTGGGTCCCCAAGGCGGCTCACCACACAACTGGGTACAAGCCCCGCTGCCCTCTCGCGGAGAGGGACACTCCCTCATGGATAGACTGGAAAGGGGGCCACCCTGTTCTGATAGCACCGAGCTCTGAATCTGGACCTCGGATGGACACTTGGGACAAAGGTGCAACGATAAAGATCAAGAAGCACGAGGCAGCCTCCGGCTTCACCACCTGGAGAGCAAACGACAGCTGACCGCCTGGCCCGTGCCAGCTCCTGCAGCTGTCGGCCTCAGTTTTAGTCTGTTCGTTTGTTTTATTATAAAAGTAAGAATGCTTATGATTGATTATCTGGAAATTGCAGTAAAGTCAAAACGGAAATACTTGGCATTTCCACCATCAAAAGTCACCTGCTTCTGGGCTTTCCTGGTGGCGCAGTGGTTGAGAGTCCGCCTGCCGATGCAGGGGACACGGGTTCGTGCCCCGGTCCGGGAAGATCCCACGTGCCGCGGAGCGGCTGGGCCCGTGAGCCCTGGCCGCTGAGCCTGCGCGTCCGGAGCCTGTGCTCCACCACGGGCGAAGTCAACTGCTTCTGAGTATTAGATGAAGCTGTGGATTTATTGTGAGGCGACTTATAGATGTATTGTTAATTTTTAAGAGTTCTTATCTTTTAATGTTTAAAAGTTAAAGATGCACTTATGTATTTACGCTGAAACGATGTGATGTCTGCGTTTGTTCGAAAATATCTCAACAAAACTAAACAAACTAATTAATTAAATAGTAAAAATGAAAGGGAGACGCACAGATGAAATTGGATTGGCCAGGAGTTGATCATTGTTGAGTGGGGGCCGGCTACATGGGGCTTCATTTTAAGGCTTCCTCTACTTTGTTTTATATTTGAAAACTTTCATAATAAAGATGCTTTAAAAAGTGACTGCCCAGAAACGTCAGGGGTGTGTATCCCTAGCGGCTGATTCTCTGCCGGGGGCCGTTTTCGTTATACGTTTATTTTCATCGGATCGCAGTCTGACCTCGGTTCGGTTTACATCCTGCTTGCTTCCCACCCCGCTCCTTGCTTACTTCGCAGTGCGCATTAAAGCCCGTCAATTCGGTCTCTGCAGACATGTTTCAGGCTTAAACTTCCCTCTTTCTCCACGTATCTGTCCCTGCCTCCCTCCCTCCCGCACTGGTCCGGGCGCTCCTCTGGGTCCCCGACCTGAGCGCCAGCGCCCGCGATCACCTCCGCCCGGGAGGCCTCTGAGAGCCGCGGAGGACGGATCCGGGCTGCAGGATCGCTGGCGCCGCCTCCCGGCTCTCGCGGCCGGCGTCACCCACGCGGACCGCGATCTCCCACTGCTTGTGCAACCCAGGTCCGACCCCGCTGCGGGCTGGGGAGACTGAGCCCGGCGGCCGCCCCTCTGGTCCTGGGTTCGTGTCTTCGGTTTCTCGGCACCTCCTGGACGCTCTCGGCGTCCCTGGGTCCGCAGCGCCAAGACTCGGACTGAAGTGGGGTGGGTTGGCTAAGGCTGGGCCGGACATCCCTGGAGGGCAGATGGGGAGGGGCTCACGTGCTTGGAGCTCCATCCCGAGAGGCAGACCAGTCCGAAGCGCGCTCCCCATCCCCTGGAGAGAGGGTGAGCTCTCGGATCCTGGGGGTGTGAGGGCCCCGCCCGACGCGAGAGCCGGCAAGGTGCATGCTGGGGGCCTCTGGGGTGCGGGCGCTCCAGCCCCGAATTGCGGGTCTCCCTGGGGTCTCGCCAACCCCCTGGAGGGGGACCTGGTGAAGGCTAGCCCGCACGACCGCGGCGGTGCCTCCGGGGCCCCGGCTGCGCGTTTCCTTTCTCGCAGATTCTCTGCTTTAGTCTGTCTCCTCCTCTCCGTCTCTTTCTCTCCATTCTTCTCTGCTCTCTTCCATCGGAGCTCAGGATTCCGCCCGTGCGTCCGTCCCCCCTGCCGCGGTGCCCCCCTTGGCTCCGTTCCCCCCTCTCCGGGACGAGATTCCTCCCCCCTTCGAACCGGCCCAGATAGGAGTCGGGGAGGCCCGGCCCCCTTTAAAGGTTTTATTTCTTTGCGGAAGAGCGCACTCCGGGACGCAGCGGCACACGGATCCCGACCCGCCGAGGCCCTACGTCGCCTCGATCCGGCTGGGGGGAGTCGGCGTCGCCGCTTCGCGTCCGGATCCCGCGCCTGCCCCTCTGGGGCCCTCGAGCCGGGCTGTCCCCTCTCCCGGCCTGAGTGTCCCCCCGGGCTGCCCGAGCTTGAAGGAGAGAAACTGGCAGTGGCGCCAGCTCCGCGGCTCCCGGGACCCGGCGGCCGGCCGGCGCGGAGCGGCCCCCTTCTCCTCCCAGGCCGTGGGGCGTCGGAGAGCACGGCCAGCGCCGCTCTAGACCCTCCGGGCCCGCGGCTCTCCGGGGTGCCCCGCCCCCTCCCCGCAGTCCTTCCGGCCCCGCCCCCACCCTTCCCGCCGGAGCCCAAGCCCCCTCCCCGCCCCCAGCCCGGCTCACCTGGCGTCTCCTTGGCGTCTCGGAGTCTGGCTCGGCCTTCGGGCCCCGCCCCTCGGTTCTCACCTCGCCCCTTCCCGCTCCCTTCTCCACAGCCCTTCCCTTCCCCCTCGGGCTCCGCGCCATCCGTGCGGTCCCCGCGCCACCACCTAAGACGCCGAGCTCTAGCCCAGGGGCCGGGGCTGGGTCCGGGGAGAAGGGAGGTGCCTGAGCCCGCCCGGGTCCCCGAAGGCCTCTGGGAGGAGGCGGTATTAAACCCGAAGGCTAGAGAGGAGTGAAGCTCCGGGCGCGCGCAGGTGGAGACCCGGCGGTTCGCCTTGTGTCTCGGCCCTTGGTGGGAGCAACTGGACCCCACTCTCCGCCGTCTGGCCCTCGGGTCGGGCTCCCCGTTCCACTCTTCCCTCCCGGAAAGATGGGGCGCAGAGTTAAGACTGCCGGACCGTGTGCTTCCTTCGCCGGCCGGCTGCGTGGCTCTGGGAAAGTCCTTTGCCCTTTCTGAGCTCACCTTTCCATCTGTGGAGTGGGTAGGTAGCAGTGGCGAAGGTCGCGCGGCCTATTGACAAGAGCGCGGGCTCAAGGCTTGCTGCTGGGTGCACAGCCATCTGTGCCCCTGCTCAGTGCTGACTACCCCCGGGGGCACCTACCGCCGAGACCCTCAGCCCACAGGTCCGTTTCCTTCGGCCTGTGCCGGGGCCGCCGCCTGCCACGGCTTGGTCCTGAGCGCAGAGTCAAATCGCTCCCACCCCCATTCGCGCGCCTAGTCAGGCTCCCACTGGGGCTCCAGGACACATGAGGGTGCCCACGCACCCTGTCCCCGCAGGCCTGCGCACGAATGCGCAACAGCCCTCCAGAACTACAGCTGCACCCCTAACCCCGCCAGCACCGTCGACATCTCCGTCTGCCCCTCCAGGGCCCAAGCGCCCACACTCCCAGACCCATAAATCCTGACCTTTGCCTCATCCCCAGCGGAGACCCAGCGTGTCCACACGCGTGTGTCCCCCACCCCCACCACGGGCAACTGCGCCTCTTCCGTGCTTACCACACAGCTGGCCTCGGAAATTTGACATCCGGAGGTGCACACAGACCCTGGCCCAGACAGAGCCTTGGGCCAACCAGCCTTGCTCTGCTGTTTCTTTCAAGAGCTCCTGGTGGATGGCCCTTGACCCTCATCCACATCACATTGAGGCTTTCTTTGAGCTGGGAGCTGATCAGGCCCTTTACCCGAATTGTCTCACTACATCCCCACAATAACCTGGTGGGCGGAGTGCTGTCCCCAGTTTAGGAGTGAGGATTCCGGCTCAGATGTGCGATCACACCCAACCCCAGATCACACAGAACGTGTGTGTGGGAAGGCAGAGCTGTGTCCAGCTCTCTTTCCAGTGAGGAAATGACACAAGCCAGCGCGTGTGGAGAGCTCAGCCCTGCACGCGGCGGTCCTCCTGGACAGGCTGCCGGAAGGTGGGTGGGTGACGGCAGCTCATCAGCTCAGCAGGGAGGTACCTCCCGTTCTGTTCCTTCCCCTCGCCATTCCTCAGGCCTCCTCTCCCTCGTCCAGATGGACTTTCCCTACCTGAGTCCCCCCTACATGGGGGGGTGTTTGGGGGCAGCACCTCTGTACCCTAGGCTGCCCCTCAGGAGGCCCCACACTGCAGAGCGCCTTCCTTGGAATTCTCTAAGTCCCTCAAGAATGGCTGGGACCCTTCAAGCCTTGGTGGGATGTGAGAGGGAAGCCCCAAGCCAATAGAGACCTGTGTGGGCGAGAATATTTGAAGGGCAGCCTGGCCAGCTGCGGGATCAGAGAGATTAGGTCGACAGACTGATGCAGACACACTGATTCGTGATGATTCAAATTGCTTATGTAGACAGGGGGCCCTTAAAAATATTCCATTTCCCTGTGTGTGCGGGTGGGGGCGGGTGGGTGGTGGTGACAGCCTCTGGGCCCCCTCCCCAGGAAGCCTCCAGCTTCTTGAAAGAGACCCTTGCCTGCCTCAATCTCACCTTCTGTGCCCATTTCACAGATTAACCCGGTGTGGCCCCAAGAAAGGCAGAGACAGGCTCTCCAGAAGCCCGAAGCCACACCTCCCTCGGCACCAGGGGGAGGTCCCTCCCCAGCCAGGGGCCTCAGGAACCAGAGGGGCCATTGCCCCACCCCCCCACCCCAGGGTGGAGGAGAGGAGGGAACTGGGAGGCCCCGGTGGAAAATGGGTCTTAGAGGAAGCCCACGCTGCTCTGGTGCCCTCTCTGATCTCCCGTGTTTCCCCGGGGGCTTCCCAAGGGTCTCTCCACTGGAAGTCTGATTCTCCCGCAGAGCCTGGAGGAGGGAGGTACTGGGCCCCAGGACCCCAGCCAATCATCAGAGGCCGACTGGTGTGTTTGTGTGTGTGTGTGTGTGTGTGTGTGTGTGTGTGTGTGTGTGTGTGTGTGTGTCACTGCAGACCTCTCCCAGCCGCTGGGAGGGAGGCTTGACCCGGGGCCCGAGGTGATGGAATCAGGGTGCGTGCATGCCGAGAGCCCGAGTGAGTCCTGCAGCCGCGCGCTAGGGGGCTGCCCAGGGCGGGAGCGGGGCCTCTCCGTCTTGCGCAGGCGTGGGCTCCTCCAGCGCGCACAGGGGCTCGAGCGGGCACCGGGGACCTGGGCCCAGGGATTGCCCGGGTCCCGCCGACCCTGGCCCAGGAGCGCAACCTCAGCCGCACGGCCCGGTTCGTTCTGCCCGAGTTCACTGCAAGCCTTTCCGGTCCCCCGCGCCCCCGTCTCTGCATCCCAGCCTAGGCCTCTCGCCGCCCCCCTTCCCGGAGCCGCTCTCGGGGCTCCTGCTGCCGGAACCGCAGCGTCAGCACATCCGGGCCTACCTCACTTTGGTTTGAGTTTTCTTAAATCGCGAAAATCCATTTCCCCACATGGGAGGGAGCTGAGCCTCGCGTGGTCAAGGGGCGGTCGGCCGGCTGTCCCCACCCCACCACCCAGCCCCGACCCCCGAGGCCCGGCATTGATTCCGCAGCTTGTGCGCCTCGCATTAGTCCTAATGGTTTCGCTGATGATTCAACTTTTTCGTTAAAAGCCGCCCCTCGGTCCTCACCCCCTCCTCTGCGTCCGCTTCTGCCGGCCGCCGGCCCCTCTGCGGCGCGCCCGCCCAGCGCTTTCTTGGCCGGTAGAGACGCGGCTCCGGCAACCGGGGTCCGCCACCCTGCGTGCGTAGACGCCACTAGACGAGCGCGCTCCCCGCGGACAGGGGGGAGGGCTGGGTGGGCGGAGGGGCTGCGGCAGCTTGGGACCCTCGGGGACCTTGCGCACCCGGAGACCTACGAAGTCAGATCTTCGACCTTCCAGACTCAGACCTCGGCAGAACCGAGGATCCTAGAAGGATCCAGAAACTGAGAAGCCCCGCGCCCTCGCAGAAGGGTCCTCCGGCGCCTCGGCTGCCCATTCTACCCGCGGGGAGGCCGAGGCCCAGGGACTGGCCCCAGGTCGGCCGTCACTTGGGAACGGAGCTGGGCCTGAGCGCAAAGCCGAGGAAGCGCTCGGCCCGGTGAAGGGGAGGTCCCGGGGACCGCCTCCGCCCTGCGCTCCCTCCTCGGCCTCCTTCCTGGGGAGGGTCCCGGCCTGCACGAGGGGCCGATGCCCGACCGCCCGGCCCGACCTTCCGGGGCAAAGCCCGGAGCCCGCAAGGCCCCGCGGCCCAAGCCCTGCGCCCCGGGCACCCAGCGCAATCGGCCCCGACGCCTCCCGGCGGGACCACGTCTGATTGCACGAGGAAAAGCTCTTCGTTTCTTGTTCGTTTCTTGTAGCAAATTCAGAAAATATAGGCAAGAAAAAAAAAAGAAAAAAGGCACCACAAGTGCAACTAGCTACCCGGAGATAGTTGGAGTTTTCAATAGTTTGGGTTTTTTCCTCATTGTTTATTTAGTTTTTCGACTAGGCAATACATTGGCATGGCACAAAATTCGAACGTATAACAAGGTATACTGTGGGAGGACTCCCCGCCCCCCACCCACATCCTTTTTAAAAAATAAAGATACATTTACCTATGGAGAAAAGTACAGATCTTAAGAGGACGATTCGAAGAGTTGGGAACCAATGTACACACTCGTGTACCATCGTCCGAATCTTTTCTTTATGAAGAAAGGAAAAAATTTACGCGAATGTCTAGAAGGTTTAAATTGGGAGAACCGCTGTACCCTTCTTCTTTTTCTTCTTTTAATTTGCCAGTTACTCATGCACACAATCTGAAACGTCCTCTAGTTCTGCAAAGAGATTAAACAGCCTCAAGCGGAAGAGACTCCGCATGCCAGCCCCGCCGGAAGACACAGCTGCCAGCCTGCCAGCCGTTCCTCTCCCACCTGCTCACATCTCTCCGTGGCGCCCTTAGCCTAGTTCTTGACTTTATTTTTTAAAAGAAATCTATCGAGTGCCTTGGCCTCCTGTCTGGAAGACGGAGAGTTACTTGTTCACGAGTCATGCTCACAGGTCAATCAAGTACTCACAGCCCTTTCCTACCCCCTCCTCAGAACGCTGTCCCCTGGCCGACTGTGATGAAATGGGGACCCTAGGGTCGCAGTGCTGCCACCCCACAAATGCCCTTCACAGCTGGACGTGAGCTGGGATCCATTTTTTTCTTTTATGCTAGTTTTTCCCCTTGGCTTTCTCTATACCTGCCATTCATCTGTCTCCAAACTCCCTTCCAGAGGTCGGGTCCCCTCTGGAAGACGTAAACACCCACGGACCCCATCCCATCAGGTGGGGAGGCTGGGGGAGGTGGGACGCAGGCTGGAGCTTCTAAACAAGACCCTCCTGTTTCCAGTTCTGCCTGGATCCCGCTTTCCGAGGCCACCAATCCCCAAGGCTTTCTGCAGCTCTGCAGGCCGATCAGCTGCTCCTCTCGCCTGCCCCCCCCCATTCTCCAGACCCCCCCTCCACCACAAGAGTGCTTTGGGAGGGGCTGGATGCATCCTTCCCCGGGGCACATTCCCGAAGGCTTTTGAGTCTGCCTCTGTGACGACTGGGATGCGTTCCACTGTGGTTCACAGCCTTCAAGGGGCAGATGGGTTGCCCAACACGGACTCTGAATTTTGCAGGGTCCTATGGAAATATGGCCCTGGCTGGGGCTGGTTCCCTGAAGGTGAATTCGCTACTGGTTTCCCTGGGAAACCTTGTTTAATGAAGGTGCCAGGCGCTCAGTGCCAGGGAAGGCAAACATTCCTTATCTCCACTGGGAGCCCTTCAACAGGGGCTCACTGTGCAATGAGCCTATCCCGGTCCCCCCACCCCATTCTACTCCCACCCCCACCCC
Source organism: Grampus griseus (assembly GCF_964374135.1). Lineage (NCBI taxonomy): Eukaryota > Metazoa > Chordata > Mammalia > Artiodactyla > Delphinidae > Grampus > Grampus griseus. Next base: position 141,531,224 of record NC_138997.1, on the reverse strand, counting down.
AAATCCCCACCCTCCTCTCGGCCAGGTGACCCCTCCCATCACCGCAGCATCACTCGGTCTCTGCGGTCACTACTGTTTCTTATGTGACCCCTTTATGAGACCGTGAGCTCTCTGGGGCTCTGCCATCTGCGCAAACAGCTCAGAGGCGCTCCCCGATGGGCGCTTAATCAACAGTTGTTGGATAAATAGTGAATGAGATTGTGGTTTAATCCTCACATCAACCACGTGACGTGGACGAGGCCCGCGTGGCCAGCTAGCTGGGGACTGAATCCAAATCTGTAAAGCAAATCTAGTCATATGGGTTCTCAGGTTTGCAAGGAGCCCAGGGAGACTGGCCAATACATCTGTATTGAATCGCAGCGTGAAGGTGCTCGGGTGCAGCGGGGAGAGCCTGGGGGCGGGGCCTGGGCCCTGTCCAGCCCTTCACAGGGGGCGGGGCATGGGCCCTGTCCAGCCCTTCACAGGGGGTGGTCACCTGGGTGCCTATGCCCTGCACATGTGTGTCCTGTGCATAATAGAGACGCTAGGTGAAAAAGGAATCCAGTGCTTCTAACCTATTAGGATGAGCACTGTTGATTGAAATTGTTTTCCCTACCTCTATATTTGTACATTTATTTCAGGATGTAAAATGCATTTCTTACTGCGGTTATATCACAGAAAGAGTTCGAAGTTCACTGGATCATGTTGGAATTATTTTTGTTTCCTTATACTTTATGTTTTTTTTTTTTTTTTTTTCCGGTACACGGGCCTCTCACTGTTGTGGCCTCTCCCGTTGCGGAGCACAGGCTCCGGACGCGCAGGCTCCGCGGCCATGGCTCACGGGCCCAGCCGCTCCGCGGCACGTGGGATCTTCTCAGACCGGGGCACGAACCCGTGTCCCCTGCATCGGCAGGCGGACTCTCAACCACTGCGCCACCAGGGAAGCCCTATGTTTTTTAACTTGGTAGTGCTACATATTTTTCTTTATATTGTTCTTAGGTATTGTATTAGTCAGGGCTCTCCAGAGAAATGAAACCAACAGAAAAAATGCACATGTACATATAGAAAAATATAGGACATATACATAGAAACAAATATATAGGAGACAGAGGGGGAGAGAGAGAGAGAGGATTTATTCTAAGAAGGTGGCTCCTGTGATGTGACGGTTGGCAACTCTGGGCTCTGTAGGGCAGCTGGCAGAGGCTGGGAATCCAGACAGGAGTGGATATTGCAGTGTGAGCCCAAATCCTGCGGGACAGCGGGCCGGAACCTCAGGCAGGGTTTCTAGGACGCAGTCTCAAGGAGACTTCCTTCTACCTCGGGGACCCTAAGTCTTTGCTCTTAAGGCCTTCAACTGATTGGGTACAGCCCACCCACACTGTGGAAGGGAATCTGCGTCCCTCAAAATCTGCTGATTTAAGTGTGAATCTCATCTGAAAAAGACCTTCACAGCGACATCTAGGCCGGAGGGTGAAGGAACACCCAGCCACGTTGATGCGTAACCTTAACCATCTCAAGTATTCAGGCCTCCGTCTGAATTTTGACATCTTCCCTCATCATAAAGAAACAAAAGGACATCCCAGCGCTGGTATTTTCACTGGTATGATAAGAATGTGTAGGTGGGTTTGAGCGGCCTCTATGACTCTGGGGCTCTTCAGTCGACTCAGGGGTCCCCAGGTGCAGGCCCCGTTTTGGGCCCTGTCCCTGTGGGGAGTAGGACAGTCCCACAGGGCTGGGCTATAGCACTTCTCAGGCTGTCTGGCAGCAATCCAACCAGACAGTGAGCTCCTGGACAGCAGGGACGTGTGTGTCCATCACATCCGGGTCCCCAGGACCCACCAAAGGCTGGGCCAGTGCAGGGAGAGGTGGCAGCATGGGTGTGGGGGTCTGTTTCTCCCCCATCGTCTGGGTGGTGGCTGTGGAGGAGGGCAGGACGGAAGGAGGGGCCACAAGACAGGCCACAAAACACACCTGGGTTTATCTCAGGTCGAGTCAAGATGCAAATGCAAAATAAAAAAGCATCAAAATACTCAACATGCTCTTAAGTTTCCCCCTGATCCCAGGTGAGGGGAGGTGTATTTATTCTCCCCTTCGCCTTTCACCAAGTTTTGCTGGTCACTCAGCTGGAGACCCAGCTACCTTTCCCAGCTACCTTTGCTGCTCTTTGCTTGGTCACGTGACAAGATTCTGACCGGTGCTACCTGCCACTCCAGACCTTTCTCTTAACAGGGAGTTGGACAGAACTCTGTACCATTCTCTCCCCTTCCTGGCAGCCTGGGAAGGGGTTGTAAAGGTCCGGTGAGGACATGCCACTTAGAGCAAAGCACAGATGCCCACCCCCTGGACCATTTACCGCCTGCATTTTCATGTGAGAGATAAAAGCTTCTGCTTTACATAGGCCACTGTGACTTGGTGTCTACTCAGGTAACTGAGTCAATATCCTAACTAATACAGGAGGCCTTTCTAAACTGGGCCGGTCAGCACCTGCATGTGGGGTCATCAGCATCTGCTGATGACCGAGCACTGGCCACAGCAGCATAAAACAAGTCCGGAAGTGGGCAGCCCAGAGCTGTGTGGTGCTCCACGGAGGCACCAGGGACGCAGGGACTCCTGCCTTTCTTCTCTGCCATCCTAATACATGCATTCCATCCTCCAGGTCACAAGACAGCTGCTGAAGCGCTGGCCCTCACATCTTTGTTCTGTTCAAATAGAAGGGCAAAGACAATAGGCAAAGGGGCCTTCTCCCCTCTTTTGGGAATGTCCCAGAGGGTCTCTTTCACAGACTTCTGCCCTCATGTCTTTGGCCACCCCTATCTTCCAGAGAGAGTTTTGTTACTAAAGCAGAATGGGGAATGGCTATTGGGAAGCAACTAGGAGGCCCTGTCCAGAGAAAGTTGTGCACTAGGGCCACAAATCAGCAACAAGGCCAGGACTTTTTGTTTTGTTTTGTTTTGTTTTGTTTGCGGTACGGGGGCCTCTCACTGCTGTGGCCTCTCCCGTTGCGGAGCACAGGCTCCGGACGCGCAGGCTCAGCGGCCATGGCTCACGGGCCCAGCCACTCCGCGGCATGTGGGATCCTCCCAGACCGGGGCACGAACCCGCGTCCCCTGCATCAGCAGGCGGACCTCTCAACCACTGAGCCACCAGGGAAGCCCAAGGCCAGGACTTTTAAAAGACCTTCGGTTGGAACCAATCTCCCCAGGTCTTCCCCGGCCAGTGCCCTGCCAGCAGCTCCACTGAACTCAGCCAGCGGGGTGAGGCGTGTCCTGTCCCCTACACCCAGGCCAGGCGAAGTCATGTGCCAAGGGGAATACCGCTTCCTTGGAGACTGGTGGTACAGGGCTGGGAGCCTGGCTACTGTCAGACAGACCGGGAGGAATCCCGGCACCCCTGCTCTCTTGCTGTGTGGATTTGGCCAAAGCCCTTGACGTCTCTGAGCTGCCACTTTCTCCCTTAGCTATTGCTCCCCTGGGGGCTGAGGGGATCACAGGAGGTAAGGCTGTGCAAACACCTCCCCACCCCTGGGGCAACAGGGAACGGTAGCAACGTTGTCCCCGCTGTTCCTTGGCGAAGCACAAGAGAGCAACCGCTCAGCCACAGGCCTGGCTCTCCAGCATCCTGGCCGGTTCCCCTCCTCCCCTGAACGAACCATGTAGGTTGGACGCTTGCCCCACTGGGTGAGCCCATCTGTTATTTTTATTACAGATCACTACTCAGTAGGCTTAACTCAAAGCCTGTTACCCAAAATAACACAAGCGGTTGCCTGTGAACCCAGGGTCAAAACTCTTTCCACGCTCCTTGCCCACATCCTGAGAGAGCTCCCACAGTGGGTGGGAGTCACCCCCTCCCAGTGCCTGGGGACCAGCCCCGTTTAAAGATCCCGTCTCTCCCCAGGGACTTCAGAGACCAGGTGTCCTGTTTGTGCCACCTTGAGACGGAGCCTGGGTTTGAGGGCCTGCCAGCTTGTGATCAAACCCACTGGCCTGGCACTTGGGGGGTCTCTCCCAAGCCTGAATCTGAGGCTGGGGGATGTGAGGGTAGGGCCAGGGCCCGTGCCTCTGCTGTGTGGGCAGTGGGTGGTCTGGTGCTGCCTCTGGAAGACGGGCTAGAGAGCTAGCAGCTTTCGTGTGGATTCCCAGGAATTGGGGCCAACTAGACACAGACGTGCTGGCAGGTGAGTCACAGACGGGATGGAGGGCTCCCACTGCTAGAGCGCCATGCTTCCCGGGGCAGGGACTCTGGGGGTGGGGACGAGATCCCTGCCATTCACAGTCTTGCATTCTGCCATAAAGACCCAAACCCTCTTCAGACCCTGCCTGTCCTTCCCACACTGCGATGGGGATGCCCAGGCTTGGCTCGGACACCCGTGGGTCCTGTCTCCCGGCTCAGTAATGGTGTCCCCTGGGCAGGTGGCCGAGCTGTTCCTACCCCCAGTTTCTGCATCTGCAGACTTCCAGAGGTCCAGAGTGCCCGCCGTGGGGTCCTGCACTGGGAACCGGGCGCCAGCGGCGGATTCGAGGGCTCCCGGTCCTGCTGAGGGGGCGGGTGAGCCCAGAGGCTGCAACACCCCTCCCTGGGGGGTGCACCTTCCTGGGCATCCGCCGTGTGCAGGGGCCCTGCAGGCACCTCGGCACCTGGCTCTAGGGAGCCCCAGTCTAGCAGGAGAGACCACCATGTGCCCGTAAGAGTGGCCGCAGGTGCAGACGCTGGGCAGGGGCTTCTGAGGACGTGGCACCAGCACTGAGGGTGAGTGGGAATTACCCAGAATGGAGGCGGGGGGCAAATGGCTGGGAGAATATTCCAGATGGAGGTGATGGTTTGAGGGAAGGTTGGGGTTCGCCGGGGCACGGTGGAGGTGAATGAGGGCGGGGCATGGGTGGTGCCTGCGTGCAGCAGGTGTGACCGGGTACAGTAGCCTGGAGGAAAGTGCGGCCTTGACCCCTGGCTAGGAGTCTGGGCTTCATTCCAAGGGTCGTGGTCGGGGAGGGGGCCATGCGGGCTGTGAACCTCTCCGGCCTTAAAGGGCTGTGATGGGTGTCAGCAGGGCCGGCTGGATGCAGAAAACCAGGGTCCAGGAGGTGAAACACTTCCACAAGCTGGCCGGCCCTCAGACCCAGGCTCCATCTCAAGGTGGCACAAGGGGGTGGTCAGAGGGCAGAGCTGAGCACCCCAGGAGGTTCCGGGACTCCCCAGGTCATGCGGAGGCTCCCTGCAGATGGGGGGCGGGTGTGGGCTCAGTGTGAGGTCCAGGGGCCCAGTGCTCGGAGTCAGCCGGGCTTGGGACTCCCTCTGAAACCCCGCCTGCCGCCCCCAGGGTAGCACGTGCTCTGAGGGGCCGCGTGCCCTCTGCAAACGGGGTGGGCGCCCTTCAAGCCACTCACTCAGCCAGCGCCGCCTGCACTAGTTCACTCACTCACGCATTCAACACTCTTGTTCCCGGCCCATTGGGTGCCAGGCCCCGGGGGACCTTCCCAGTGTCGTCTCTGGAGCGTGGGTGGGGTGTGGGAGACTGGAGTGACGGCGACGTGGGCGGAGGCCCAGAGAGACCTGGAGTGGGGTCATGCCCAGGGGCCACCCTCTGTGTCACGCACGGCGTGTCCCCCCCACTGGACCCACGTGGCAGGAGGCAAGGGCCGAGGATCCCTGTGTGACGCGTGGAGATGCCGGCGGGGTCAGGTGACGAGCTGCAGACCACACAGGGTGACTCAGCCGGATCCACGCCCCACAGAGCCTCTAGAAAAGCGGGTGCTCACCCTTGGATCCCCTCCTAGGTCCCCCATTCGTCCTGTCACAGCCAGCAGGGTGGGGCTTGGAGGGAAGAGGTGGGAGGGGCTGGGGTGCTGGAGAAAAACATGGGGGGGCAGACATGGGTCTGGTGAGGGTTGAGCTGGGGGCTCGGGGTGGACCACAGGACACAGCTGCTGTAACAGCCCACATTTCTTGTCTCACGGCTCTGGGGCCGGAAGTCTGAAATCGAGGCGTTGGGCGGGTCCTGCACCCTTCCGAGGCTCCAGGAGAGAATGCTGCCTCTGCCCCCGGAGCTCCTGGTGTCTGTTGCCTCCTTGGTGCTCCTGGGCTCCTGCCACGTGGCCATCTTCTCCCTGTGTCTTCACATCATTCTCCCTCTGTGCCCCGGTTTCCCCTTCTTATCAGGACACCGTCCTATTGGACGGTTCAGGGCCCACCCTGATGACCTCATCTTCACCTGATCACCTCTGGAAAGGCCTTTTCAGGTCACATTCTGAAGTCCCGGGGGTTAGGACTCCAACGTATGGATCCGGGGGACACGATCTAGCCCTCAACAGCTGCCGTCGTGCCAGCTTTTCACAGTCTCGTGAGGAGGCTTCCTCACGGCAACTGCTGTCCCCGTTTCACACGCAGGGAAATCGAGGCTCTGAAGTGCCCAGATTGGGCAGCGGGAAGAGGGAGGAGGGGAACTGCCCCTGGTGACTCCCCAGGTCAGGGCACCTGCCTCCAGGCACAGCCCCACCCACCCCCAGACGCAGCCTGCTCTCTTCGGAAGAAAGGAATGTCTATCCTGGTGTAACGTGAGCTGCTCAGGAGACCCTGGGTTTGGTAGGGCTCTCTTTTTAGCAGAGGGGAACATTTTTCTCTTTGTAGTTAGAGGTCACCTGCTGCTCACCAGGAAGGTTGGGCCATGTGCCAGATGGCCGAGTGGTGAGAGGACTGGGCCCCTCTCTGGGCAGCAGGCTTTGGTCTGCACGGCTGGGAAAAGCCCTAATGATGTCTCCTCGCTGCCGGGGTCACATGTCACCCTTGTCTTGCTTACTTCTTGTGGCCTGCAGACTTGAGTCCCCGTGGGGTGTGTGGGGAGCCCAGTGTAGGTTTGTCACAGAGCGGCTGACTCCTCCAAGCCTGTCTGGAGCAAGTGCTAAGTTCTGGGCCTGGCTCCATCCACAACCTGCTGTGTGACCCCAGGAAACTGACTTGCCCCCTCTGGGCCTGTGTTTACTCATTTGTAAAACAAAGGCCCTGAACTAGGGCATTCCAAGGACTCCCTCCAAATGTGCCAGAAAGAATCATAGAAGTTTTCTACAAACTCTTTATTTCCATTTCATTAAAGTATCACAGGCTTTAAGGCAACGCCGTCCAACAGAAAATATGAGGCCACGTACGTGATTTAAATTTTCTATTCTGTAGTAGCCACATTAAGGAAGTAAAAAGAAACAGGCGCAAATAATTAAATAATAATTTAATCCAATATGTTCAAGATTATTATCATTTCAGCATATGATCAACATCAAAATGGGAGACGGTGTACATTTTTGGTACCATCTTTGAAATACGATGTGTAAATGTGGTACATCTCAATTCCAATGCCGAATTTTCACTGGAAATAGTTGATCTCTATGTAGACGTCATGAAACTTACAACTGAAAAAGCAGATTCTCACACCTGAGTTTTTCCAAACACACTGACGTCTAACAGCCGAGTCAGTATCGGTTTCTAGATTCAAAGTTCAGCTCCTCATCTGCACTAGCCACGTCTGTTGTGTCACTCGTGGTTCGTGGCTGCCCTGCTGGACCACTAGGTGTGCCTGCTCCAGGTACCGTAAATCCTGGGTTGCAGGAACCCTTTACATCTTTCTTTTAATTGAAGTATGACAATATTATATTAGTTTCAGGTGTACAACAAGGTGACTCTGTATTTTTATAGATTATACCCCATTTAAAGTTATTACAAGGTACTGACTCTCTTTCCCTGGGCTGCACGATAGACCTTTGTGGCTTCGGGGACCCTCATTCCCAGCTCAGACTCCCTCCCTCTCAGCTCAAGTCCCCTCCACAGCCATCCCACCCTCCCCTGAAGGCCCTTCCCATCCCCATGCGCTTGTCTCCTGTTTCTGAATCCTGTTTTCTTTATTCTTGTACCCAGAAAACATCTACGGAGCACTGACTGTGGACAGGCGCGACGTGGTGAGGCGCGGGTAGAGACAGCGCGAGCCCCACAGTCCCCAGTTCGAATCCAGGTGCTGCCAGCGCCTTGGGAGCCTCAATTGCCATGTCTGTAACCCAGGAGCCCTGGTCGCTGGCCAGCAATCCGCCTTGGCTCTCAGAACAGCACCTCCCGGGAGTGTGGCTTGGCGCTTCCGGTCTGCCGGTGGCGTTCTTTTAGAGAAGCATCTGCTACCTGTGGCTTCACCCGGGACAGCATTTTCCAAACCACGTTCCCGGGGCATCTTATTCCTCGTGGTGTGAACAGGCGGTTCTCAAGTCACGGATGCTGTGGTCAGATGGAGACGTCCGGTCAAATGGAACTCAACGGCTTTTGTGTTCATCGCAGCACCTCTCAGAGCGTGTGATGTGGCCGTGAGGGCTGTGACTAGGTGAGGCAGGGGATTCCCATTTTGCCAGCGCACTGAGAACCCTGGGCCTGGTACTTCGAGGCAGGAACGGAGTCATTTATCCCTGTGTCTCCACGTCACTTTGGCACGCGGTAGCCCCTAGCTGTGCCCTGCTGCGGCAGGCACCTGGCAGAGCCCAGTTATTAAAACATGGGCTAAAGAGAAGAGCTAGGACAAGGATATGCTGCAGCTCATAGGAAGGGTCAGATCCCCCAATCAGAGGCTCAGGGAAGACTGCCTTTAGGAGGTGACGTCTGAACTGAGCCTGAGGGGTAAACCTACAAAGAACAGGGTAAGGGGTGGGAAGGGGATTGCCGACACACGAAAGGGGATGTCAGGGGTCCAGAGGGAGCTCTGTGCATGGCCTGATGCCCAGTGTGGCGTGTGGGGTGTCAGCAGGGGAGCGTGAGAGGACTGCCTGGGATGCATGGTGTCGCAGTGCACACTTCACCCCGTGCAGGTCAGTGCTGCCCAGGGGCCCCTGCATTGGAATCCCTGGAAGTTTGTTAAACCTGGACTCCCCGGCCTGGGAATCTGCATGTTGATAAGTTCCCAGGGGACTCCTGGGTGCCCTGTTGTTTGAGAACCACTTCTGTGAGCCAGGGTTCGGTTTTGAGCCGCTGTGGCAGGTCAGCGGAGCACCCAGGATCAGCTGACACCCTGTGTAGACAGGACATGTGCCCCCCGCCCCCCATATCTGGTTTTTCTCTGCCGCAGGCACATAGAAGATTGCACCTCTCAGCCATGCAGGTGACTGGTCCTGACCAGTACGAAGCGGACAGAAGGGAGCAGTGGAAAACCGGACGATGCTCTGATCTCTCTCCCCTTGCTTTGGAGGCTGAGGAAGCTGCAGGTGCCGGACGGTGCAGCTACGATACGGTGGAGCCTCCACCAGCCTGGGTCCCCGGGCGACCGTGGGAAGCAGCGTCCCCACATGGGATACGCAGCGTGAGCAAGAAATAAACCTTAGCTGTGCTAATCCACTTGAGATTCTGTTCGTTATTGCTGTGTAACAGCCTGTTATGACGTTATGACGAATACAATCCACCCGTTTCCAATTGCTCCAGTGGGCACATTTCAAAATGTTTGTGAGCACTGATTCTGAGCCATTAAAAAGGTTCACATCCCCCTCCCTCCTTCCCTCTCCCTCCCTCCAGGGCGGCAGCTAGTGGGTACAGCGCTCTCGTGAGAATGATGAAAAGGCTTTTGCTCCCTGGGCAGAAGCGGTTCTGGGCTGCCCAGGTTGGTGAGCAGAGAGCGAGCTCCATTTCAGCCTTGACCCACCCTCTCGGCCAGGA